>NC_092725.1:88612359-89240881 GCF_047496885.1 Scyliorhinus torazame | reverse complement strand
GAATTCTCCGGCACTGGATATTCGGCGGGGGCGGGAATCGCGCTACGCCGGTTGGCGGGTCCCCGCCGCGATTCTCCGGCCCGTCCCGCTGCTAAAATGCCTGTCCCGCCGGCCTAGATTAAACCACCTACCTTACCGGCGGGACAAGGCGGTGCGGGCGGGCTCCGGGGCCCTGGGGGGGGAGCGGGGTGATCTGGCCCCGGGAGGTGCCCCCACGGTGGCCTGGCCCGCGATCGGGGCCTACCAATCCGCGGGTGGGCCTGTGCCGTGGGGGCACTCTTTTCCTTCCGCCTTCGCCACGGTCTCCACCATGGCGGAGGCGGAAGAGACTCCCTCCACTGCGCATGGGCGGGAATGGCGTCAGCGGCCGCTAACGCTCCCGCGCATGCGCCGCCCGGAGATGTCATTTCCGCGCCAGCTGGTGGGGCACCAAAGGCCTTTTCCGCCAGCTGGCGGGGCGGAAATTAGTCCGGCGCGGGCCTAGTCCCTTAAAGTTGGGGCTCGGCCCCCCAAAATGGGGAGCATTCCGCACCTTTGGGGCGGCGCGATGCCCGACTGATTTGTGCCGTTTCGTGCGCCAGTCGGCGGACATCGCGCCGATACCGGAGAATTTCGCACTATCTTGAATACTGTGTGCAATTTTGATCTCCTTATTTAAGAAAGGATGGAAATGCATTGGAGACGGTTCAGAGGAGGTTGACTACATTGGTACCTGGAATGAAGAAAGGTTAGACAGACTGGGATTGTTTCCACTGGAGTTCAGAAGAGTGAGGGGTGACTTGATCGAAATATATAAGATCCTGAATGGTCTTGACAATGTGGATTTGAAAAGGATGTTCCCTCTTGTGGCTGAGTCCAGAACTAGGAGGCACTATTTTAAAATTAAGGGTCGCCCTTTTAGGACAGAGATGAGGATAGATGATGGATAGGGATAATTGGGACATTATCTGTTAGGTATGATTCTGTGAGTATGACAATATCAGGCTGTTGCTTGCCATGTCTGTGTGATAGCTCTTCCAACTTTAGCACAAGGAGGACTTAGCAGTGTCGTCAGGGTTGGGTTTGCCCTTGTCGTTTCCAGTGCCTAGGTCGATACCGGGTGGTCCGTCCGATTTAATTCCTTTTTATTGACTTTATACTGGTTTGATATAACAGAGTTGTTTAGTGGGACATTTCAGAGGACATTTAAGAGTCAACCTTTGCTGTGGGTCTGGAGTCACATGTAGGCCAGACCAGGTAAGTATGGCAGATATCCTTCCCCAAAAGGGCATTAGTGAACCTTATGGGACCATTAGTGGGACCTTATGACAATCAACAATTATTTCACGGTCATCATTAGACTTTTAGTTCCATGTCATGGTGGGATTCAAACCCGGGTCTCCTGAACATTACCCTGGGTCTTTAGTTACTTCACCCAGTACATCCCCTCCTATCTGCCTCACTTATAACCTTCCCCATAAAGTATTAGGGTTGGATGCATTGGCAGAACTCTCATCTCTTGAGTCTGATGCTTTGTGGGTTCAGGGATGTGTACTCAATGCAGACCAATATTTCTAGGCAGTGCTGAGGTGGTGCTACATTGTCAGAAGTGCCATGCTTTGGATGAGACACTAAATTAAACTTAAGCTGCAGAAGATACCAGTTTCTCTGCACTTATTATCAAAACTGATCTCCTAACTCCCATCAGGTTGCATACACCATTACACTGTGTTCACTCACCTTCATTGGTTCCCAATCCATAGGAACATAGAAAATAGGAGCAGGAGGAGGCCATTCGGCCCTTCGAGCCTGTTTTACCATTCATTATAATCATGACTGATCATCCAACTCGGTAACCTGTTTCCGCTTTCCACCCAAATCCTTTGATCCCTTTAGCCCCAAGATCTATACCTAACTCCTTCTTAAAAGCATACAATGTTTTGGTCTCTACTGATTTCTGTGGTAGTGAATTCCACAGGCTCATCACTCTCTTGGTGAAGAAATGTCAACTCATCTCAGTCCCAAATTGTTTATCCCATATCCTTAGATTGCAGCCTTGGTTCTTTCTTCCACCACCATCAGGAACTTCCTTCCTGCATCTTCCCTGTCCTGTTAGAATTTTATAGGTTTCTATGAGATCCCATCTCATTCCTCAAACCTCCAGCAAATATAATCCTAACTGATTCAATCTCTTCTCATATGTCAGTCCCACCGGCCTAGGAATTAGTCTGCACTTCCTCCACAGCAAGAACATCCTTCCTTAGACAAGGAGACCAAAACTGAACACAATATTCAAGATGTTGTTTTGAATATTGTGTGCAGTTTTGGTCTCCTTATGGAAGGAAGGATGTTCTTGCTATGGAGGAAGTTCTTCCAGGTGTGGTCTCACAAGGCCTTGTATAATTGCAACATGATACCCTGCTCCTGTAGCTGAATCATCTCCCTATAAAGACGAAAATACCATTTGCCTTCTTTACCACTTGCTGCACCTGCATGCTTACCTTTAGTGACTGGTGTACAGGGACACCCAGGTCTTGTTGCGCATTCCCCTCTCCTAATCTATAGCCATTCAGGTAATGATCTGCCTTCCTGCTTTTGCTACCAAAGTGGATAACCCCACATTTGCCCACATTATACTGCATCTACCATGCATTTGCCCACTCACTCTACTTGTCCAAATCATACTGAAGCATCTCTGCATCCTCCTCACAGTTCATCCTTGCATCCATTCTCATCCTTCAACAGAACTTTCCAACCCCAAAACCTCCACCAGTGGTGATTGTCCCTTTCTCGGCTGTGTTTTCCTTCAAGGGACAATCATCACAAAGAGTTAGAAGGACAAGGGATGCTGACGCATGAGATCAATCCCCCTCCAATTCACTCACCATCCCGGCTCGGAAATATATCGCCATTCCTTCACTGCCACTGGGTCAAAATCCTGGAACTCCCTCCCTAACAGCACTGTGGGTGTACCTATGCCACATGCAGCAGTTCAAGGGCAATTAGGGATGGGCAACAAATGCTGGCCTAGCCAGCGAAGCACACATCCCAAGAAAGAATAAAAAGAAAAGTGCATCTTTAAACTGAGGCGCAAACAAATCCAGAGCTTTGGATTCCCTTTCTCCAAATGACTGACTCGGCTGTTTTCAATCCACCTGCCGCTTCTCTGAGTGAATCTTTGGCAGAAACGGTGAAGCAGCATAAACAGAGCGTCAGTAAACTGAATCCACTGTAATATGGCAGCAACGTGGCTTCAAAATCAGCTGCCAGCAAAATAAAAATAAGAGAAGCCCGTGTCAGCTGATTAAGGTTAAAACTGTTCTCAGTAAATCGACATCCTGATTAACCCCTTATGTGAATTACACAACAACATCACAAACTCTTTATTTGGACTGATTCAAATTTATTTATTCAACCATTTGTGCATGAATGAATAAAGATCACCTGAATCAATTCAACTACCTCGCTTTAGGAACAGACACCAATGATTTCCCATTGCATTTTCCAACATTCTAACTCCGAGGGATTCTATGCTGATGTACAGCTTTCAGTGTTGCAGCGTTATTTTAATCATATTATTTACTGTACAAGACACAAGGCACCAATCACTCATAAGGGATTGGGTAATCATGGTGTGGGTTGATTTAGTAAGACGAGGCACATGATAACAGTTATACATCGGTGTAAAGGATGAAGACATCAGAGCTATGCTTCTTATTAGCCAAATTGAGTGATAAATTAAAATTCAGCTACTTAAAGGGATATTGCATCATAGTAAACAGAAATTTAAAAATCAGGACAAAGTGTGAACAAAGGAGTCGATAATGCACCCTAGTCCCAGCAGTGTCCACCAGGTACAGAAAGTCTCAATATTGCCAGCAGACACCATGTGCTCCCTTTTCAGGGACACCCCGGCAATGAGCATACCTCCGGAAGAGAGATGGACAGTTGGGACTGACGACCCCCTCACCTGCCCGCAGCCTGGATCTATTAATGGGCAGCTTGGCCAGGCGCAAGAACAGGCCCTCAAGGAGGTTCTCTCTCCCCCCACCTCCCTTCCCCCCACCACCACCACACCGGGTGCCAGAAGACCAGCAGCGTGGTGCTGAAGTGCAACCAGAAAGACAGTAACACATTTTTCAGAAAACTCTAAGACTGTGAAACCAAGGACAACTTACATTGGCATGGCCAAAACGACACATGAGTTTTGGGATTCTGTGAACTAACGCAACCTTAGATTGTATGAGACTGCTGCATGCAACACCCTCCACCCCAGATCCCCGATGGTAAGAGGGAGAATTCCTGCATAGAGAGTCCTCCACCGGGGAAGAGCTGTGTGGCTGCACTTTACTCTAAGCAAAAGTGAAATGAAGACTGGATCACACAACACATTTCCCCTCTTGTGATTTCATGTTGATATCCCTAAAGGCATATCACTATGAGTGATAGGTGAGTTATACTTATGCATACAGCTTAATCATCTAGGTAATACGCCGAAGATTGCTCAAATTAAAATCTTTTCCAAAACAGTCCAGATGTTTGAGGCAATGACAGAACCTTACTGACCTCAATGCAAACTGGTGTTCACTTAGCCTTCATATTCCCATTGTTGCACTTGGCATCACAATAATTAAAGATGAAGCTGGTCATCCAACTCATACTTTCAAACAACATAAGAAATAGTAGAGCATGAGGCCATTTGACCCCTCGAACCTGCTCCACCATTCAACCATCATTCAATAAGGTGACTGCCTTTCACCTCAATCCCACTTCCCCACCTGATTGCCATAACCTTTTGATCCCTCAGTAACCGTTCCCACCCCAACCCCTTCCCCCCCCCCAACCACCGTGTCCAACTGCCTCTGTTGCCATTGTCTATTCTCAACTTTTACAAAGAGGAAGACCAACAACAGTTTGCATTGAGGCCTCTGGAAAGAGCACCCCACCCAAGAAGCTTATGACGTCTGTGTCTCCGGTAGGCAGATACAGATTCCAGTGCATGCCCTATGTTGTTTCCACTGATCAGTGAGGTCTTCCAAAAGTCCATGGAACAGCTCTTCACAGGGCAATTCCATCGATCCATAGAATCCATAGAATTCCTAGTGTAGAAAGAGGCCATTTGGCCCATCAAGTCTGCACCAACCCTCTGAAAGAGCACCCTACCTAGTCCCACCCTCTTGCCCTATCCCCGTAATCCCATCATTGGATAGTAAGGGGGCAATTTAGTATGGCCAATCCACCTAATCTGCACATCTGGACTGTGAGCGGAAACTGCAGCAACCGGAGAAAGCCCACACAGACATGGGGAGAATGAGCAAACTCCACACAGACAGTCACCCCAAACTGGAATCGAACCCGGGTCCCTGGCGCTCTCTGGCAGCAGTGCTAACCACTGTGCCACCATGCTCCCCAATGTGTGAAATCATCATTGGTGACATCCTAATTTGGGGATGCACAATGGAGGAGCACGAGGAAAATCTACGTTTGGTCCTCGACGGAATCAGAACCAGACAGTTAAACCCTGCTCAACCCTGCTGAATGCAAATTCAGAGGCAGTGAGGCCACCTGCTGGCTGCCAATGATGTGAAGCCAGACAAATGCTATAGAGCTAATGTCCACTCCTGGTGAGGAACATGCACTGCAGCGTTTCCACGACATGACAAATGATCTATCAAAGTTCATTCTTTGCTGCATTGAAGTGACTGCACCCCTCCATTAACCTCTCCACCAGGATGTGGAATAGAGCTGGCAACGACAACAGTGCATTCGATAATCTCAGAAACCTGTTTTCAGCCCCTCCAGTGTTACAATACTCCGATGTCCAAACACCTGTAGTGTTATCAGCAGATGCCTCTCAGCGCGGACTTGGAGCAGTGTGCATCCAGAATGGCAGACCAGTGGCTTTTGCAGCAAGGGCTCTCGCTGACCCAGAAACTCGCTATGGCCAGGGAAAGAAGGAAATCCTCACTCTTGTCTTCACATGTCAGAAATTCCATGATTTCATTTACGGTCACCCTGTCAACAATGAAACTGACCCCCAGTCGCTCATCACCATCCTTAAAAAGCTCCTCCATACTGCATCACCACCCTGCAGGGATGACACTTTAGCTCCAATACTACAACCTCAGTGTGATCTAGAAGCACGGTAAGGAACTATACTTAGCAGATGCCCTTTCCAAGGCTCATCGACCCACCACTGAGCAAGCTGAGCGTGAGGAGGACACCAACATTATGACAATCCAAATGCTGTTGTTGCGGAGAACTGATGAACTCAAAGCTGCCCTGCAAAGGACCACATGTGCAACAACTGCATGACATCATCATGAAGAGCTGGCCTGTAACAGCAAAAGAGCTTCTCCATGAGCTCCACACTTATTCCATCATGAGCAAGGAGTTATCAGTGCAAGTGGGGCTGTTACCGTGTGGCCAGAGGTTGATCATCCCCAGTTCACCACAGAAATGTTGGGCGGGATTCTGTGATCCTGAGGCTAAGTGTTGACGCTGTCGGAAACGCCGTCACGTTTCTCGACGACGTCAACATGGCCTCAGGATCAAGAGTTTTGGCCCCTGCAGCACTGGAGCGATCCACACCGCTCCAGCTGCTGATCCTCGCATGAACTGGGCGCCGCGGGTTCCGCGCATGTGCAGTGGCACCAGCGCCAACGCGCGCATGCGCAATAGCTCCGGCGCCAATGCGCACATGTGCAGTGGCTCCCTTCTCCGCGACGGCCCCGACACAACATGGCGCAGGGCTATAGGGCCCGGCGCGGGAGAAAGGAGGCCCCCAGCCAGAGAGGCCAGTCTGCCGATCGGTGGGCCCGATCGCGGGCCAGGCCACATCGTAGGCCACACCTGGGGTCGCCCCCCCCCCCCTCCACAGGCCGCCCCCGGACCCTTCCACACCGAGGTCCCGCTGACTGAGAGCAGGTGTGAACTGCGCCGACGGGACTCGGGTTTTTTACGACAGCCGCTCGACCCATCCCGGGCCGAGAATCGTCAGGGGGCCTGCGTAGAGCGGCCCCCGGCCAGCGTCATGCGAACCACGCCGGTGCTCTGCGGAGAATCGCGTCCCGGCGTCGAGGCAGCATGGCACGATTCACGTCGGTTGTGGGCATTCTCCGGCCTGGCCCCGGCTGAGAGAATCCCGCTCCTTACACCCAGCAGCTCTACCAAGCGTACCCGGCAGTCGATGCAACAAAGAGTAGGGAAAAAGAGACAACGTACTGACCGTCAATGTAAGTTGACACATCGAGGGAGGTGTCCAGGGGTGCACCATGCAACGCACTCAGACCTCACCAAACCAAAGAACCACTGCACCTTCATGAAGTCCCAGAACTTGCATAATCACTCACTGCAGTGCAAATATATTTGACTGGTATGAGAGACAGCATCTGGTTCTTGTTGATTCACTCTCAGAGTGGTTTGAAGTTAGTTACTTGTCCGACATGAATCATAGAATCTACAGTGCAGAAGGCGGCTGTTCAGCCCATAGAGTCTGCACCGGCCCTGGGAAAGAGCACCCTACCCAAGCCCACGCCTCCACCCTATCCCCGTAACCCAGTAACCCCACCTAACCTTTCCGGATGCTAAGGGCAATTTAGAATGGCCAATCCACCTAACCTGTACATCTTTGGACTGTGGGAGGAAACCGGAGCACCGGGAGGAAACCCGCGGAGGCACAGGGAGAACGTGCAGACTCCGCACAGTCACCCGAGGCCGGAATTGAACCTGGAACCCTGGAGCTGTGAGGCAGCAGTGCTAACCACTGTGCCACCATCCTGAAGAATTGGGAAGCTGAAGAGATACTTTGCCATGCATAGTATTCCACAGCAGCTAATGTTGGACAATACCAGGCAGTTTGTGCGCAAGGAGTTCAAAGACTTTGCACACACATGGGATTTTGAACATGTTACAAACAGCCTCTTTTATCCATAATTAAACGGTTTTGTGTAGCGTGCAGTAGGTTTAGCAAAGCACTTCCTATAAAAATGCCTATGACAACTAAGACTTTTATACTGCATTGCTTAACCTGTGCAACCAGCCAAGAGGATCAGCAATCACCAGCACGGGGATTGTTCTCCAGATGCACCAGGACCATGATTTGTTGCCAAAACACTGCTGCAACCGAAAGTTCAAACAAATGTGAAGGAAGTCCTTATTAAATGAATGCAAAGAGAGAAGAGCTACAGTGACCACAAAGCCCACAAACTCCAGCATCTGGAGCAGGGCCGGACAGACAGATTGCAAATATGGGGTTATTAGAAAGTGGATGTTGTTCCCAACCATGCTCTTCAACCCAATAGCTACATGGTCACCTCAGATGGCCCAATATATGTTATTCAGGTACCTGAACCAACCCTGCTAACTGGCCCAGGGGCTGACACTACGAGTCTCCAGTCTGTGCCTCCCACACCAACTGAGACAGAGGCCCTTGCAGCTACCAATGCAACAAGCCCTGCAGTCAACATATTCACCCCAGGCTCCCCTTAGAGTCACAGAATCCCTGCAATGCAGAAACAGGCCATTTGGCCCATCGAGTTTGCACCGACCCTCCAAAAGAGTACCCTATCATGACCCACTCCCCTGCCCTATCCCTGTAACCCCACACATTGATCATGGCTAATCCACCTAACCTCCACATCTTTGGACACCCCGGGACGATTTTAGCATATGCATAACGTGAACATCTTTGGACTGTGGGAGGAAACTGAAGGAAACCCATGCAGACAAAGTGCAAACTCCACACAGTCACTCAAGGCCGGACTTAAACCCGGGTCCTTGGCACTGTGAGGCAGCGCTGCTAAGCACTGTGCCACCTGGTGCTATCTGTCATGTGGACAATAACCCACTGCCTCCCAGGGTCAGCCAGTTTGTGTGACTACATACATGGGGCAGCTGAGCAGACTAAACCCCCAAGTTTAAGGAATATGTACTGTTGCTGAAAGGGTGGTGTGGGGGGGGGGGTTGTCATGTTGTTTGAGCTTTGCGGCAGTTTTGAGCTCAAGTTTATGCTCTGTGAATTTAAGCTCTCCATTGTTTATTTTACTGTATCTCAGTCCCATTCTTTGCAGTTATAGATTATCCCAGCTAAAATGGGGAAGATGTAGAATGTTCATCCATTCACATACTGCCATATGACCTGTGCATCGGTAGTGATACGTGCTGTGGGGCAGGGCACTGGACGTTACTCCATATGGCTGCAGGCAAGGTAGGTAAGAGCAGTCAAAGAGCTGTGGTCTTGATAAAAGTGACCAAGGAACTGTTGGATTGCAAAAAAATATATGTTTATTAATTTTTCTTTGAGGGAAACCAGTCAGGGTCAGTAGGTGCCTGCAGTCCCCACACTGAAGTGGTTGGCTGCCAGTTGCCCTCTGAAGCATTTTAGTTAGATCCCCCGGATGGACCAATTCTGATAAAAGGTCTTTGACCTGAAATACCCAGGGCGAGTTTGCGCCCGCGTTCACCATGAGCACAAATGGCGAAGTGGGCACAAAATTTTTGCGAGAATAGGATGAAGAAGAGTAAATTCCCATGGCGAGATCTCGTGTTCCGGTTTTAACACCCCCTCTGTGGAGCTCCATTGTAGGGCTTTCCCCTTCCCTGTGCAGGGTGGGAGGCCTTGCGTGTGGGGGGTGTTTCCTGTATCCATGGTGGGGAGGGGAGTATATTTTTCAGTGCACAATCGGGGCGCCCTTTAAAAAGTTCTCCCCGATCTCTGTGGAGCCGGCATTTCCGGCTCCATCAGGCCTAGCCCCGCCAGCGTGGCAGTGCCAGAGACAGCTGCATTGTTTTCTTTCTTGAGGTGCTGCAATGTCTGGCAAGATAGACGTACTGTGCAGCCGGGGTGCTGCAGGCCGGTTTTCTGTTAGAACCAGCACTTAAGAGTAATTATCGGAAAATTCTGCCCGTTAACTCTGTTTCTCTCTCCACAGAGGCTGCCTGACCTGCTGAGTATTTCCAGCAATTTAGTTTGGCTTTCTGATTCACAGCATCCACAGTGATTTGCTTTTACCTCAGATATATCACTGGGTCACTAAGGATTCGCGATAATCATTGCTCTTGCCAGATAAGGCCACAGCGGCAAGTTCCGCTTTTTCCAAGGTTCTCCAAATTGTATTCCTCACCTTTTCAAAGTAAGAAGAAACTGCTTTCACTCTGCGAACTGTTTGGGTACGTCACCTTTGACCTGCCAGCAACTTATATTTAAAATGTTCACTTCAGAATGAGAAAGCCTTGAGGTGGGAGGACTGGGTGATAAATCTGGCAGCACTAATGAGAATTCAATCTAACACTTGCAAATTAACTGTGTACTTAACTCCCAGTTTAATTTATTAAATTAACAGTTTTAGACTGCCAGGCTATCTAAATGGATTACACTCATAATGAGACGCATGGAAAAGTAAGAGGAAGGAATAAAGATCACGAGTGTATGGAGTCTGCCTCTGGTACAGTGCCTCAACATGGAGATTATTCAATAGAGAACAAAAATTGAAAACAATTTATACCTACATAGCACCTTTAATGCAATGAAACTACCCAAGGTCCTTCACAGCAGCATTAGAGAACAAAGTCTAACACTGAGCCACATCAGGAGATATTAAGTCCAATGACCAAACGTTGGCTAAAGGAGTAGGTTTTCAGAATACTTTAAAAGAGGAAGGTGAGGTAGAGAAGCTGAGAGATGTCTGGAGGGAATTCCAGAGATTGGGGTCTGAGCAGCTGAAGCCACAGCCGCCAGCGTTGGAGTGATGAAAAACAGATGTTCAAGAGGCCAGATTAGGTGGTTAGATTATCAGAGGGCCAGGAGCGTTAGAAGGTTGAGATAGGGAGGGGTGAAGTACCATGAAAAGCACCCCTAACCTACAATGAAACCTAATCTGGTATCAAATTCTCCTTCCTGTTTTTCACCAGGTTTGTACATTTAAACACAATTGCTTTTTATTTATAACAAGAACTATAGTGAATTATGCAGCAAATACAACTGATTAACTATTATCTAATTCCTCATCCCCAATTTTAACTTGCTCCCACCCTCGATACAAACACACACGACAGACTAACACAGGGAGGAAGAGAGGGATGAAAATAATAAGTAAAAGAAAATAAGTAAAAGGAAAAATAATCTTTGTTTCAGATGGTTATCTTTAAGCAGACCTTCCTTCAAAGTAAGCTTTCAGATCTTTGTTTCCAGCCTGTAATGGTTTCACTGTAGATTTATTGATTCCGGTAGAGAGTGGGGGGGAGAGAGACAGAGGGAGAGAGAAAGAGAGAGGGAGACAAAGAGAGAGAGAGAGAGAGAGAACAAGAGAATGAGAGAGAGCAGGTTCTTGTCCCTATATGTGCAGGTCTCAAATGTGCTTTCCTTAGGTTCCTGGAAATCCTCCCATTCATGCTCGATCCAATCACCACCTGCGACCAGGCTGAATGTGACCTTTTAGCCAATTCATTGGCCACCAGCCTACCAATCGAATTGAGTCCTACCCCATCTATCGGGTGTCACAACATCTGGGTTTTGTTGTCCAAAGCTAGCAGCACTATATACTATGTTGCAACTTCTTGAGTCTCTCATTCTCTCTCCTACTTGACTTAAAGATACATGTCCATTAAGCATCCATGGATCAAAAATGATAATAGCAAAAATAAAGAAAAGGGGAAATAAAGGACCCTTACAATTGTCAGAGGTACTAAATTTGATTGTGATGTTAAACTAAAGGCCGAACCAAAGAGGAGGATCTGCATTCTGATATCATCTTTCACAACCTAAGCACTTTGCTGCCATTTAAATACTTGTAGTGACTTTTGTAATGCAGGAAATGCGCAGCAAATTTGCAAACAGCAACGTCCCACAAACAGCAAAGTGAAAATGACCAAATGTGTCCAGGACACTGAGAATAACACCCCTGCCCTTGTTCAAAATAGTGGTCATAGGATCTTTTATATTCACCTGAAAGGACAGATGGGGCCTTAGTTTAATGTCTCTCTGAAAGATGGCACCTCTGGCAATGCAGCACTCCCTCAGCATGGCACTGGAATGTCAGACTGGATGATAGGCTCAAAAACCGAGGGCGGGATTCTCCGTTGGCGGAATTCTCCATTCTGCTAGCAGCACACGTGGGTGTGCCACAATGGGAAGTCCTTTGGCAGGTGGCGGGAATGGAGAATCCCGCTGCTGGCGATGGCGTGCCACCGAGGAACACGGAGAATCCCGCCCCAAAGATCATTGCTCGCTCCCAAAATGATAAACTGTAGGTCAATCCAGTAAAATGTTGAATTCTGTGTTAATATATATCACAGTAAAAGATTTCCAAACAGATATACAATGAACAATGTGTGAAATTGTAAACAATGGCCACTTTAAACCAACCTTAATGATTTATTTTCTAATGCCTTTATTGCACTGTCAAAGTCAAAATGGCCTGAAAGGTTTATTCCTATTCAAATATATATCTCAAACAGTACAAATAGCCCAACTACAGGCCACAACATTATGTTTCAAGTTTGTGCTTGCATTCAATAGTATTTGCCAAATAATTTATGCTTCACGGTTCCATTGAATTGTAAATAAATATTTTAGTCGATTTCATTGCCCTCCTTTAATATTCAGCCATTTCCTGAGAGGGTGCAATACAATGGAAAAATATAGTTAATCCAGTAAGAAGATTATTGCAAGTACAATAATGGGCAATCCTTGGGGGGGTTATACAATTGCCCAACTCAATCAAATTAATGAGGCATGACCTGTGCTTCCCAGAGATATATTGGGTATCCTCCAAAAATCATACTGTGCTCCAAGTATTTGCTTATAATATTTTATACTTTATCTAATATCTGTTCTAACTGGAGTTAAACAAACTAATCTACAGGTCCAATCTCTTTTTGTTTAAATTATACCACCGCATGTGCTATGTTCTAATCGACAAGAAACAAACTCAATCAAAAAATCAACCAATCCTTCACACATAGAATAATAATGAATCAAACTGTACTGCAGACCATTCAATGCTTTGCTACCTTGATGGTTCTTTGAAAGAACAATCCAATTAATCCCGCTCACCTGCTTGTTCTACATTTACCTACAATCTTGTTTCCTTCAAGTATTTATCTAATTCCCTTTCAAAAGTTACTCTTGAACCTGTTTATGTTTACTCCATCAGAAGAATCCCAGTTTCTACACTTAATGAAGTCCCTCGCTCCCCAGTACCATTTCAGTAAGTCTCCTTTGTGCTCTCTCCAAGGCCTAAACATCCTTCCTAATGTGCAGTGAATAGAATTGGACACAATATTCCAGCTGGGGCCATTTCTCTCACCATTCCAGGATAGATGTGATGCGATTCTGCAGCTCTATGGATATTAGTTTGTTCTTTAACAGAATATTTAGCACAAGACATCCCAAAGTTTTAACAGCATTTCATGCGTTGCTTGTAATTGACTAATCCTGACTAAATATCTATAAAACTAGGATTGTTTAATTGCCTCCAGTAGATGCATTTTTAAATTTAACTCATCTGTCATTTCCTTCTGTGTTTCCTAGTCTATTGTCAGGGTCCATATTCTGATTCTAGTTTAATTGTTGTCTCCTGAACATCACTGCAAAACACTTGATCATTAAACTCAAAATTTTCATCTTAGCCTTTCTGAGACTGTTTTCAGTTTTTGTGAAATGTCATGATCTGTTTCCATCGTCTATATTATTTAAGCTTTTGCAAGTTGCGCACGATCTCTTTTCAACTTATTTACTTCAAAAACTCGCTGTTCAAGTTTCATTTCAGCTCCACCTCCATCTGTCGTCTGGGAACGTACACACAGATGTTCCCTTTATTCAACATGGCAAATTATATAATTCAATTTCTTTCTCTGCTATACTGCCCAATGTGCAATACTAACCCCCAGCCATGCACCCAACTCTTTCTTCGTGTTTAAATGTTCCTCTTCTGCGACTCCTGTGTTTCAGTAATTCATTCGCTTATCGCTAATGCTACTGTGACAACCCTCACGAGAACCATGGGGGATCGCTGATTGATCTTCCTGAGAGCTTTGTATAATATGAGTTCCCGTGGTGAGCGGGCAGAGGCAGGACCTTGAAATGTAGCTCCCAGACCCGGTCGTTCCCGATAGTCCTGGGCTGGGAAATTTGGTTTTGTAGTGGCTTTATTTTCCATTTAAAATAAACCAGCTTGGCTTTTCACTCCACGTCTCTTGGAATTATTACATTGGCGACAAGGATGGGATGGCAGATATAAAGTAATCCTTTTGACAGCAAACAGGGCTCCGACGTTCAGCTTAACTTAACTCTTACCCTGCAGCCCCTGACATTAAAATGTTCAACGAGCTTGTGGATCTCATAAAGAACCATTACAAAGCCACCTGTAGTCCTACACCGTTACCAATTCAACACGGCTGTAAACTTCCCCCGGGAGAAGCTGTGACGCAATTACTGGCTAGATTAAGGAAGCTGACCGAATGCTGCGAGTTTGGACCATTGCTGACTGAGATGTTATGCGACCGGCGTGTGCGTGGGATCAATAATGTTGTGATATAAAACAGATTGTAGGAGAAGCCACCCTAGACCACAAAAGGGCTGTAAAAATAGCACTCTCCTTGGAGAATGCTGATAAAGAGGCCCAAGAACTCCAAGGGCTATGGACAGTAGCATTTTCAGGTTGAGAGGAATGGGGGGGATGTGGGAGGACTCTCATACAGAAAAACCAGCATTCCCAGTGAAGGCTCCCACAGGCCTCAACCACTACCAACTGAACATTCAGCCAGGACATTTTGAAATCTGAAAAGACGGCAGGATAATCTTAGATGTACCTGGGAAGCTTCCCCGGAGGGCTATATGTGTCACTCGCAGACCTGCCGTACATCTGGCCAAAGGACAAGACCTAGGCTGTCAGAATCAGCAGTATGTCTGCCACCCAGACCAGAAGCCAAAGCCACCTCAGGCCTGGGCCTTCCAAATCTATCAATGCATAGAGGGTGAAACGATACAACTAAACTGTAACATCACCCCTAAGCTTACCCCGATAAAGATAACATTCTTGGTCAACAGCCACTGTAGAAATGGAGGTGGATACAGGAGCTGTCATCTCCATTGTCGGGGAAAGATCTTGTGTTATCTCCGGATGGACATCTTGCCCCTAGGCCTGCGAGACACCAGGGCCAGATTGGTCACATATACAGGGGAACCATTGAAGATTATGGGGACCACGATGACCCTGGTTACCCATGGGCAGCAGACGGCTGTGCTCCCGCTTATAGGTGTACGAGAACCAGGACCCAGCCTTTGGGCAGGGACCGGCTCCAGAGGGACCATCTGGGGGACTGGATACAAATTTTTTAATAAGTGGACTAATTTGAGGTTATTGGCAAATACTCTGAGGTATTCCAAGCAGGCCTTGATAGAATGAAAGGATAAAGAGCAAGATTTATGTGGATCCCGGCGCCCTACCCAAATATTTCAGGGCTTGGCCAGTCCCATAGACTTTACTGACCAAAATTGAGACCAAATGAGAGCAATTAGAGAGCCTCAGGATAATATGACCACTGAAGTTTGCAGAGTGGGCTGCACCAGTTGTCCCTGTCCTGAAGCCCAACAAATTGGTTTGTTCTTTCCGGGGACTATAAACTAACGGTTAACAAAGCCTCATGTTTAGATTGATACCCTATGCCATGCATAGAAGGTCTATTTGCCAAAGTGGCAGGGGTCAAATCTTCACCATACTAGATATGAGCCATGCCTCCCTCCGGGATGTATGTGCCAATTAACAGCCATAAGGATTTATACAAATGTACACGCTGGCCCTTCAGATTCCCGTTGGGATGCTCCATTTTTCAATGCGCGATGGAGAACATTCTCCAAGGGCTACCTACGGTGGTAGTATACTCACATGACATACAGGAGCCACGGGAAAAGAGCCACCTAGCAAACCTGGAG
Source organism: Scyliorhinus torazame (assembly GCF_047496885.1). Taxonomy (NCBI): domain Eukaryota; kingdom Metazoa; phylum Chordata; class Chondrichthyes; order Carcharhiniformes; family Scyliorhinidae; genus Scyliorhinus; species Scyliorhinus torazame. The sequence continues at coordinate 89,224,968 of NC_092725.1, read as the reverse complement.
CAGGTCTTGAGATGATTATTTTAAAGAAGATCAAGTGATTATTTTGAAGAGGATCAAGTGAGTTTTCCCAGTCAATATTTACCCCATAGCCAATGTCATTAAGACAGATTACCTGATTATTATCAATTTCTGTTTCACACTCCTTCAGAAGATCATAGATTCCATTTACTCCTGTTCTTTATTCCTCAAGCTTCTACCATATGTAAATTTACTGTTTCACAACATGTTTGAGTTTCTTCAAACATTTGGGGCGGGATTCTCTATTTCTGAGATTGAATGCGGCAAAACTGGTGCCGCATCTGGACTGATTCAGCGACCATAAAGGGGCTAGCACCAGAGGCATGTGGAACACAATCGATTCCAATGAAAAACGGTGCAGGATTCGCCTGATTCGCGATTGATACTCAGGAGGCTGACAAGCTACAGCCGCATATACGCACATCACTCCCCACATGCACCATCCCAGCCAACAAGTTGCACTAGTTGCGCTGGAGCATGCCCATCCCACTGATAGGTCTGCTGGGGTCAGAGGGCACCTGGGAAGTGGCCTGGGGGGAAACCCATACGACCCTCAGCCCTAAGTTTACAGTGGGCAATCAGCGGCGTACGCAGCTGCATGGCTGCCTTGCCGGCTGCGGCAATGGTGTACTGTGCCCGTCCACCCCAATCCCACAGCCCACCTCCTGGCCACCCCCGCAACTCTCCCTGGCCTTGGCAGAAGTGTCCCGGCCAGCGCAACAACTATGGTGATGTTGGGACACTTTCCGTACTCCCGCTCTCTCCCTCAGCAGCCACAGCGCCTGTTACACAATGTTTAATAGCACAAGTGAATCCCGCCGCTGGGAATTCCCCCCAGTAGAGGCGGAGAATCACGGAGGCCCTGGAGAATACCGGGTCAGGCCCGCTAATGATATGTCAACGGCATTTACTGTACGTGCGGATTGGAATGCATTGACCCCGCTGTCGAGGAGATGGAGAATTGCAATTTGGCGTGAAACCGGCACCAGCCACAATTTCAACGTCGGAACCTATCCTCCGCCCAATTGCGTTTCCCGATTCCGACGTTGGCCGACGGAGATTCCCGCCCTTGTTCTTTGAACAATACTAAAGTCAGTTAAACTAGTTGAAGAAGACCATTCAGCACACTGAGTCCATGTGAACACTCTTCCCCGCTTGAACCGTTTAACTCTACAAGTTCATTCAGGTGCCCATCCAATTTTCTTTTGAAATCGCTGTCTCCACTTCCACCACCTTCGTGGGCAGGGAACTCCAGTCATTACCACTCTCGGCATAAAATCTTTCTTCTTCCCATTCCCCTGCATCTCTTGCCTAAAGTCTTAAATCTGTGTCTCCAAGTCTTTGTCCCATCAACTAATGGGAAGAAATGGATGTCAGACATGATTCAAAATATAATAGGCTTAATTATCAAGTTATTCCAAAAGTAAGCAATTAGGCAAAATACAAAACAGACAAATTGTATTCATACAACACCTTTAATATGGCAAGTGTCCCCAATTCACTTCACTGAAACATAATCAGACATTTAAAAAATTGGCATTATGCCAAAGAATGATCCATTAGGACAGATGGCCATAAGCTTACTCACGGAGGTAGGTTTTAAGCAGCATCTTAAAAGAGGAAAGAGAGGTGCAGGGGTTTAGAGACGGAATTCAGTTGCAATTACATTGCCTATTACAATGCACGGAGTCCTGAGGCAGATTCAAAGTGAATTAGTCAGAACAAACCAACCAGTGTCCCTGAATTCTCCTCAGTGTAATTGCCCTGACAGTGAAGGAACCAAGCAACTCGATTCTCTGCCAAAAGGGATTGCAGTCTTTGTTATGAATTTACAAGAGTAAACCTACAGGGCCTAATTTATCCCATTTGACACAGCAAGATACACCAAGCTGGGTCCTTCTGTGACTTAAACCTTACAGAAATGAGGTACTTCTACATCTTGAACAGGAGCTCACTCTGATCCAAAAGCAGTCTCTCTCCAGATAATTCTCAACAACCTGTCCACATGAATTTAAAGAATGATTCAATGAGGTAATAAGATTCAGTGTCATGGTAAAGTGAGGTAAAGTCACCATAGTCCCAGATCACCATCGACTGCTTTCCCCTTTGAGGGAAGAGAGTTGACTGGTGGCGGTTTAACCTGAGGATCACCACACCTCGGGCGAGGAATTAAACCCATGTTCAGTGTCATGGATTTAGCTGATGGATAACTGAAACAATTAAACAATATAATCGTAATCGGTAGATATGAAGATTGAGGAATAGTAAAAGTATGCATTCATATTAGGTTCAAATTTATTTAACTCTATAGCTGAAAACTAAAACCCTGAAAATGTAGGATAGCTATTGGCCGGGATTCTCCCTTCTGGGGACTAAGTCGCCATGCCAGTGGGAAAACCGGCGCCAACGACTCCAGCGTCAATGGCCCCCCAAGGTGAGGAATTCACATCTTTCTAGGGGCTAGGTGGACGCCGGTGGGGATGGCGCCGCTCCTGCCAGCGCCGAAGGGCCGGCGCGAGTTCATGCATGCGCGGAATGACCGACATGATCTCGTGCATGTGCGGAACGGCTGCCATGATTCCGTGCATGCGCAGACCGGCCGGCGTATTTTCGCGCATGCGCGGGGTGTTCGCTTCTCCGTGCCGGAACCCGGGCAAAATGGCGGAGCCCTACAGGGGCCCGGCACGGAAGAAAGGAGTGCCCTCACGGAACAAGCCCGCCCACAGATCAGTGGGCTCCGATCGCGGGCCAGGTCACCGTGGGGTCCCCCTACGGGGTCAGATCCCCCCCGAGGACCGCCCCCGCATACTCACCTGCCTGGCCCCGCCATGCGTGAGGGGAGTAATTCACGCCGGCAGGACTGGCCAAAAATGGACTGCCGCCCGGCCCATCGGCCCGGAGAATCGCCGGGGGGGGGGGCCACTGTCAACGGCACCCGACCAACATGGTGGGAATCCCGTCGTCGGCCGAAAAATGGCGCCAGAGAATACGGCAACCAGCGTCGGGGTGGTGGGGCGGTATTCGCGCCTCTCCCCGGGGATTCTCCGACCCGTCGGGGGGTCGGAGAATCCAAGGCATTATCTGTAGACCATCAACAAATCTGTAACACTGGAACTATTGTGAGTTATAATAATCATAGAAGCACTACGGTGCAGAAAGATACCATTCGGACCATTGAATCTGCACCGATCCTTTGAAACAGCACCATACCTAAACCACTCCCCCGCCCTATCCCTGTAACCCCACCTAACCTACACATCTTTGGGCACTGAGGGACAGTTTCTTAGCATAGCCAATCCACCTAACCTGTGGGAGGAAGCTGGAGCACCCGAAGGAAACCCACACAGACACGGGGAGAAAGTGCAAACTTCACACAGTCATCCAAGAACGGAATTGAACCCTGGTGCTGTGGGGCCGCAGTGCTAACCATTGTGCCACCTTGCCGCCCAGATAGTTCTGGATAGTCCTTGTTAAATTGGGATGTTCTCTTGGACACATCTATATGTTTATCCTTTCTGTAGATTTAGTAGATTAGATCATTTACGTTCTGACCTGAGATGATGCTTTGCGCCGTTTTTAATTCTTTGGTATATTGGTTGAAGAACAAGAACCTAGCAAAAAGGACTCACCCTTGGCTCACTTAGGAAGTTAGGGGTATTATCAGATTAGAAGACAGGCGTTACAATGCTGAAAAGAACAGTGCCAAGTCTGAGGATTGGGAATGTTTTAGAAACCATCAAAGGGCCACCAAAACATTGATGAAAAGAGAGAAAAATAGAATGAGAGTAAACTAGCAAGGAATATAAAATCAGATTGTAAGAGCTTTTATAAGTATATAAAAATGCTAAAGAAAACAATGGTCTGTTAGAAACAGAGACAGGACCAATTATCATGGGGAACAAGGAAATAAGCTGAGACATTGCACAGATATTTTGTGTCTGTCTTCACAGCAGAAGATAGAGGTTCCAGACCAGAAATAGACGGTGAACCAGGAACTAAAAGAGTGAGGAAATTAGGGAAATTAATATCAGCAGATATTGAAGAAACTTAAGGGACTAAGATTGGACAAAACACCAGGACCTAGTGGTCTACACCTTAGAGTTCTAAAAGAGATAGTTACAGAGATAGTGGATGTGCTGACTATGAATATCCAAAATTCCTTAGGTTTGGGAATGGTTCTATTAAATAGAAAGTTGGCAAATGCTACACTGCTTTTCAAGAAAGGAGGGAGAGAGAAAACAGTGAACCACAGGCCAGTTAGTCCAACTTCAGTTGTTGGGATAATGCTGGAACCTATTATTAAATCTTAACAATGCACTTAATGGGCACCACGGTGGCGCTGTGGTTAGCACTGCTGTCTCACGGCGCCGAGGTCCCAGGTTCGATCCCGGCTCTGGTTCACTGTCCGTGTGGAGTTTGCACATTCTCCCCGTGTTTGCGTGGGTTTCGCCTCCACAACCCAAAGATGTGCAAGGTAGGTAGATGTGCCACGCTAAATTGTCCCTTAATTGGAAAAAATAAATTGGGTATTCTAAATTTAAAAAAGAGAGAAAAAAACAATGCACTTAAAAAGTATAGTATGATTAGAACAAGACAACGTGGTTTTACTAAAACCTGTCTGTCTGGGAATGCTGTCTGTCAAATTTATTGGAGTTTTTTGATGATGTAACTAGTAGAGTAGATGAAGGGGAACCAGTAGATGTCATATACATGGATTTACAAAAGGCATTTAATAAGGTGCAACATATAAAGTTAATAGGCAAAATAAGCGTTCATAGAGTTGGGGTTTGGTTAACAGCTAGTAAGCAGACAGTGGGTATAAATGTTTTTTTTCCAAGTTGCCAGGCAGTGAATAATGGTGTACTGCAAGAATCAGTACTGGGGCCTCAACTATTTACAATCTATATTAATAATAGTCTTTATTAGTGTCACAAGTAGGCTAACATTAACACTGCAATGAAGTTACTGTAAAAATCCTCTAGTCGCCACACTCCAGTGCCTGTTTGTGTACATTGAGGGAGATTCATAATGTCCAATTCACCTAACAGGCTCGTCTTTTGGGACTTAGTTGAAGAGACAGAGAGTCATGCACCTAAGTTTGCTGATGATATCAAGCTATGTGGGAAAGTAAGCTGCAGGGAGGACACTGAGAGGCTACAAAGAGATATAGGCAGGTTCGGTGAACAGGCAACAAGATAGCAGATGATGTGTAATATAGGAAAATGTGGGGCGGAATTCTCCGCAATCGGCGTGATGTCCGCCGACCGGCGCCAAAAACGGCGCGAATCAGTCCGGCATCGCGCCGCCCCAAAGGTGCGGAATCCTCCGCATCTTGAGCGGCCGAGCCCTCACCTTGAGGGGCTAGGCCCGCGCCGGTCTGATTTCCGCCCCGCCAGCTGGCGGGAAAGGCCTTTGGTGCCCCGCCAGCTGGCGCGGAAATGACTTTGCCGGGCGGCGCATGCGCGGGAGCGTCTGCGGCCGCTCATGGCATCCCCGGGCACGCGCAGTGGAGGGGGTCTCTTCCGCCTCCACCATAGTGGAGACCATCGCGAAGAAGGAAGGAAAAGAGTGCCCCCACGGCACAGGCCCGCCCGCGGATCGGTGGGCCCCGATCGCGGGCCAGGCCACCGTGGGGGCACCCCCCGGGGCCAGATCGCCCCACGCCCCCCCCAGGACCCCGGAGCCCGCCCGCGATGCCTTGTCCCGCCGGTAAGAGAGGTGGTTTGATTCTCGCCTGCGGGACAGGCATTCCAGCAGCGGGACTTCAGCCCATCCGGGCCGGAGAATCCCCGGGGGGGCCCGCCAACCGGCACGGCGCGATTCCCGCCCCCACCGAATATCCGGTGCCGGAGAATTCGGCAACCGGCGGAGGCAGGATTCACGCCAGCCCCCGGCGATTCTCCGACCCGGCGGGGGGTCGGAGAATCCCGCCCCATGAAGTCTAATAAAAAAGCAGAATATTTTTTAAAAGATGAGAAACTTCTAAGTGTTGCTGTCAATCATTTAGGATTATGATGAGACAAAATTTCTTCACTCAGAGGGTTGTGAATATTTGGAATTCTCTACTCCAGAAGGGTTGTACATGTTCTTTTGCTGAATACATTTCATGCTGGAATAGACAGACTTCTGCGGCGGGATACTCTGACCAGGCGGGGGGTCGGAGAATCCCCGGGGGGCGGCATGAATCCCGCCCCGCCGCTCCGACGCCGACTGCCGTATTCTCCGGCCGGGGTTTACGCCATGCCGGTCGGGAGCCGTTGGCAGCGGCCCCCCTGGCAATGCTCCGGAGCCCGATGGGCCGAGCGGCCGTCAGTTCCTGGCCAGTCCCGCCGACGTGAAATGGACATAGAACATAAAACAGCACAGAACAGGCCCTTCGGCCCTCGATGTTGTGCCGAGCATTGTCCGAAACCAAGCTAAAGCTATCCCACTCCCTGTCATTCTGGTGTGCTCCATGTGCCTATCAAATAACCGCTTGAAAGTTCCTAAAGTGTCCGACTCCACTATCACAACAGGCAGTTCATTTCACACCCTAACCACTCTCTGAGTAAAGAACCTACCTCGGACATCCCTCCTATTTCTCCCACCCTGAATCTTATAGTTATGCCCCCTTGTAACAGCTACATCCACCCGAGGAAATTGTCTCTGAACGTCCACTCTATCTTTCCCCCTCATTATCTTATAAACCTTTATTAAGTTGCCTCTCAATCTCCTCCGCTCCAAAGAGAAAAGCCCTATCCTGCAAACCAGGCAGCATCCTGGTAAATCTCCTTTGCACCCTTTCCAATGCTTCCACATCCTTCCTATAATGAGGTGACCAGAAATGCACACAATACCCCAAATGTGGTCTCACCAGGGTTGCAGCATAACCCCGCAGCGGGACCTGGCTTGTAGGGGTCTAGTGGAGTAGTCGGGGGGGCAAAGGGCGGATCCGGCCCCGGTGGGAGGGGGGGGGGCCCAAACGGTGTCCTGACCCGCGATTGGGACCCACCGGTCTGCGGGTGAGCCTGTACCGAGGGGGCACTCCTTCCTTCCGCGCCGGCCTCTGTAGGGCTCCACCATGGCCGGCACGGAGAAGATCCCCCCTGCGCATGTGCAGGAACAAGCTGGCCGGTCTGCACATGCGTGGAACCAGGCCGGTGGTTCTCCGGATGCGCCAACTCGTGCCGGCCAATCACCGCCAGTTGGCGCGGCGCAAACCCCTCCGGTGTCGGCCTAGCCCCTGGAAGAGCAGAGGATTCTGCACCTTCCGTTTGGCCCGATGCCAGAGTGGTTCGCGCCGTTCTTGCTGCCGGCGTCGGGCCGTCTCGCCAATTGCGGGAGAATCCCGTCTCTCGTCTCTCATGGAAATAAAGGAATATGAAGAACAGGTAGGAAAATAGAGTTGGAACCCAATTTCAGCCGTCATTGTATAGAATGGGACCGCAGTCTACTCCTGCTCCCATTTCTTGGGCGGGATTCTCCTGCCTCCCAGCCACATGTTTCTCAGTGCCGTTCGCCCGCAGCGGATTCTCTGTTCCCGCCGCTTCTCAATGGGATTTCCTATTGAAGCCACTCCATGCCACGTGGAATTCCATAGGCGAGGGTGTGCTGCCGGTGGAACCAGAGAATCCCAACAGCTGGTGAATTCCACACGGCAGGGAGTGGCTTCAATAGGAAATCCCATTGACAAGCGGCGGGAAGAGAGAATTTATAATCTGTGGCCTTCTGGTACCATCTCACCACCCACGGGATCAGTTTCTCCCTATTTATTCCATCGAAACCCCTATATTAAATCTCCCCTTAAACTCCTCTGCTCGAAAGAGAACAATCCAAGTTTTTCTATTCTTTCCACGTTAACTGAAGTCACTCCTCCATGATGCCATCCTAGTAAATCCCCAGTATGTTATTGGATGAGTAATCCAGGGGGACAGGAGCCCAACAAGTCGAGTCATTGAATTTGGGCCATTGGTGAATGGCAGATTGTTGGAAAGACAGGGAACTGGTTTCCCACGCTTGTTCTGGGTCTACACGTAAAGCCAGTCCTGAATCATGTAGTGAATTCTCAATGCCGTTTGGAGAAGATAGGGCAGACATTAAAGATGGTCTTTCCAGTGTCACCCACATCCCAAGAACAATTAAGAGGAAACAGGACTATGGAGAAGGGGCAGGGAGGGGGAAGCAAGATTAACTGGATTGCTCTTTCAGAAAGTTGTCACAGGCACAGTGGGCCGAATGGCTTTCCTCTGTGTTGCAAGATTTTAGGAGAATATTATTACGATCGCTGGGGAGTTGGGGAGGGAGTGGACAGTCCCACATTCAGCTCCAGCCTCTCAGTGCAGATGAACCCAGCTCTCAGTGAGGCAAGGAAGTCCAAACTTGGTATCATTGCATCAGAACTCCTTTCAGCTTCTGTGGTGGCTCGAGAGACCACTCTGAAGCTTCCAGTGGTAACAAAGATGTTTATTAACAAAAGGCAAAGGGCGGTGACGGCGGGCAGGAGGCGGCCGCACAATGGAGGGCTCCCGGTCGGCAACGGAATTTTCGGGGCTTTAAGCCCGGTCCCAGGGTCCGCGGAGGCGGCAGAAGAAGGGAGAAGGCACGGAGGAGGCACAGTGGAGACACAGGAGGAAAAAAGGAACAAAGAAAAATGTCGAGGGTGAGCAAGAAAACGGCCGGAAAAAAAACAGCTGGAGGTCCGCCGGGGAGTGGCAGGGTCACCAGGAAAAATGGAGGCTGGAGCACCAGGGAAGGCCGCACTGCTTACGGCTGAAGAAATTACTAAGGTGATGGCTGCGGAATTTGAAAAGCAGTTGGCGCAGATTGCAAAATGCATGGAGATGGTGAGGAAGGAGATGAGGGAGGTTTTGAGTGTGCTGATGGAGGAGGCGGTTTCCCCGGTGAGGACAGAGGTGGCGAGCGCAGTGGCGGAGATGCGAGAGCAAGGGGAGACGCTGAAGGAAGTGGAGGAGACGTTATTGCAGCACGGTGATCAACTTGCCTCGATGGGGAAAGAGATGCGGAAGGTGATGGATACTAACAAGGATCTGCGAGGAAAAATGGAAGACCTGGAAAACAGATCCAGGCGACAGAATTTGAGGATTGTGGGGCTGCCCGAAGGAGTTGAAGGACCGAAGCCGACTGAGTACTTTGCCGCGATGCTGGCAAAATTATTGGGGGAGGGGGAGGATCCCTCCCGATATGAACTGGATCGGGCTCATCGGTCGTGAAGGCCTGTACCAAAGGCGAGTGAGCCGCCAAGGGCAGTGACTCTGCTTCCGTAGGTACAGGGTGAAGGAGAAGGTCCTGAGCTGGGCCAAGCAGAAGCGGGTGGTGCAGTGGGCTGGAGCTGGTATACGTGTATACCAGGACTTTACGGTGGAGCTGGCAAGGAGGCGGGCTGCCTTCAACCGGGTGAAGAGGGCACTGTACATTAGCAAGGTGCGGTGCGTCATTGTATATCCAGCGAAGCTGAGGGTGACTTACAAGCTCAGGGACTTTTATTCTGGAACGGCGGAAGCAGCGGAGGAGTTTGCGAAAGCAGAAGGACTGTGGCAGAACTGACAAATTGAGGAATGGTCATGTGCCGATGTAACCTCATGACTGTATTTTCTTCTTTTATGTATCACTGCGCGCGGGTGTAGAGATTAAAGGAGCCAATGTGGTATATATTTGGACAAGGGAAGGGACGGGACTTTCACTCGAAATGAGAGTTCTTTGGGGTGTAGGTGGATATGCGGGGTTTGTGTGCTAAGAGGGGATCTTTGGGCTTTCCTAGGGCCGGGCAAGCGGGAAAGGGACCCGGGCGGGGGCCTCCACGCTGGCCGGTTCAAGCCAGCCAGTGAACGGGAGTGAGGTGGGGGAGGGGCTGCGGCCATCGGAGCCTGGCAGAACAGGGTCCGAGTGGTCTAGCCGGGGTGGAAAGTTGGGGGGAAGGAACCGAGGTTGGGAGGAGGAGTTTTACAAGAGGCAGTGGACAGGAGGAGCTGGAGACCTGCGGTGGGGGTGGTGGGGGGTGGGGGAGAGCTGTGTATGATTAAGGGTGACTACGGGTAATCCCTGATTCCTTTTTGCCATTTGTTTATGTAAACATGCGGGTTGAGGTTTGGGGGTTGGTGGGTAGATGGGATCGTTGTTATTATGGGGACTGACATATCTTACTGATTATTGTTTATTGTTGATGGATGTAAATGTGGGAGAAAATGTGAAAAAGGAGAATTTTAAAAAAAAAATTTTTTTAAAGGCAAAGGCTGATGTATATATACACAGGTACAGAACACAATAGGATGGGCATAAAGTCTCCATCTCCAGAGTCCACATTGTCCAGGCCCCTGATCCCAGGGCCCCGTGCTAACTTGCCATTGGCCAGGGTTCGCATGCTACCTCATGATTGACCCCAAGCCAGTCACGTTGGCCGCCAGGTCCATTCTCTTAAATGGGTTGCACGACCGTATTCCTCACCTCCCTTCATTATATTTTACACAATAACTATGTTCTTTATACTCTCCTACCTGATGTCAAAAGACAAAAATAGGAGAGAATACATAAAAACATCAGTCAGTCCGGGGACCTTCGAGTCCTCCTGGACTTCCATAGTCCACAGCCTCTGAGGTCGTTATATTGTGGGTGGCCAACAACAGTTCAGTAGCTCCCATCTCCTCAGTGGGGGATCTGGTCTCACCGGCTTCCTTCCACACAGCTGGCTGTGTTGACTCGGGAGTTCTCAGCTCCCTCAGCTCAGGAACATTCGCAGGAGTGTCGACAACACCTGGGGCAGCACGGTAGCATAGTGGATAGCACAATTGCTTTACAGCTCCGGGGTCCCAGGTTCGATTTCCAGCTTGGGTCATTGTCTGTGCGGAGTCTGCACGTTCTCCCCGAGTGTGCGTGGGTTTCCTCCGGGTGCTCCGGTTTCCTCCCACGTACCAAAGATGTGCAGGTTAGGTGGATTGGCCATGTTAAATTGTCCTTAGTGTCCAAAATTGCCCTTAGTGTTGGGTGGGGTTACTGGGTTATGGGGATAGGGTGGAGGTGTGGGCTTCGGTAGGGTGCTCTTTCCAAGAGCCGGTGCAGACTCGATGGGCCGAATGGCCTCCTTCTGCACTGTAAATTCTATGAAATCTATGAAACACCAGTGGAATCGTATATTCTGAAACGGGGGTCATCCCCCCCCCCCCCCCGCTCCCCTCCCCCCTCCGCCCGCCCCCCCAGCTCCTCAAATGGTCAATATACTCTTTGATGGTCCTGCCATTTACATTCACCAGGTATGACACGGGCGCAGACTGGTGCACAATCCATCCGGCTAACCACAGTGGGCCCGAGGCGATGTTTTGAACGAAGACCCGATCGCCCACCTGGAATTATCTGTCGCACCTTTGCATGTTCCATTGATTTCTCTGGTAGGCCTGGCATGCTACCTTCCTCGCCGGTAAGTTAGGAAATACCGAATCCAAATGAGTTGTGAGGCGATGGCCTACCAGCCACTTGGTGGTGTGGGGGTTGTTGTAGGATTACAGAAAATTAGCAAGCCGCTGGCACAACCGCAGTCTGTCTGACTGTTTTCTCAAGGCCTTTTTAAAAGTCTGTCTGGTCCTCTTGGCCAACCCATTGGGCACAGGGAGGTACAGGGTTGTTATAATGTGGCGAATGCTGTTTGTTCAAACAAAATTTTGGAAGTCGTCCCCTGTAAATGAGGTGCCGTTGTCAGATACAATGGATTCTGCCAGTCTGTGATTAGCATAAGGGGTCCACCGTAGCTGCTGAGGTTGTGGCCCTTAACTCCTGTACAGACAGCCACTCGGAGTGAACATCCACCAAAACTAAAAACATCCTGCCCTAGAAAGGGCCCGCGTAGTCAACATGGACCCTGGTCATGGGCAACCCAGCCACTCCCAGGGGTGGAGACTGGCCGATGGAGGCAGTGGATTGTTAAGTCTGACAGGGGAGACATTGTTGTACCATTTCTTTGATGGCCAGGAATTGATAAAGCCACCATATACAACTGCGTGGAAGCATCTTCATCACTGTTTGCCCTGGGTGGGCACTATCTAACTCTTGTAAGAGAGGCCTCCTGGCTGGCGATGGAACAATGATCCATGAACCCCACAGGACACACCATCCTCACAGGTCAGTTCATTCTTGTGGGTTGAATAGGGTCTCAAATGTTTGGACATCCCGGGGTGCTGCACGGTCTGTGGCATTTGTTTTGCTTTCTACAGTATCGGATCCCGCTGCCCTGAGGAAGCATGACTATGAAAGCTGAAATGGACTCTTCAAGATCTGTGACAGCAGAATTGAATTTATACTGCTGGAGGATGATCAAGAGCCTGGAGTAAAATGTTCCTTTACCAACTTAACTATCTGATCAAAGGTCTTTGAATCCATAGAATCCCTCAATACTTACCCTCTGACAGTGCGGCACTCCCTCAGTACTGATCCTCTGACAGTGCAGCAGCCCCTCAGTACTTACCGTCTGACAGTGCAGCACTCTCTCAGTACTAACCCTCTGACAGTGCAGCACTCCCTCAGTACTGACCCTCTGACAGTGCAGCACTCCCTCAGTACTGACCCTCTGACAGTGCCACATTCCCTCAGTACTGATTCTCTGACAGTGCAGCACTCCCTCAATACTGACACTCTAATAGTGCAGCACTCCCTCAATACTGACACTCTGATAGTGCAGCACTCCCTCAGTACTGACCCTCTGACAGTGCAGCACTCCCTCAGTACTGACTCTCTGACAGTGCAGCACTCCCTCAGTACTGACTCTCTGACAGTGCAGCACTCCCTCAATACTGACACTCTGACAGTGCAGCACTCCCTCAATACTGACACTCTGATAGTGCAGCACTCCCTCAGTACTGACCCTCTGATAGTGCAGCACTCCCTCAGAACTGACCCTCTGACAGTGCAGTACTCCCTCAGTACTGACCCTCTGACAGTGCAGCACTCCCTCAGTACTGATTCTCTGACAGTGCAGCACTCCCTCAGTACTGATTCTCTGACAGTGCAGCACTCCCTCAATACTGACACTCTAATAGTGCAGCACTCCCTCAATACTGACACTCTGATAGCGCAGCACTCCCTCAGTACTGACCCTCTGACAGTGCAGCACTCCCTCAGTACTGACTCTCTGACAGTGCAGCACTCCCTCAGTACTGACTCTCTGACAGTGCAGCACTCCCTCAATACTGACACTCTGACAGTGCAGCACTCCCTCAATACTGACACTCTGATAGTGCAGCACTCCCTCAGTACTGACCCTCTGATAGTGCAGCACTCCCTCAGAACTGACCCTCTGACAGTGCAGCACTCCCTCAGTACAGACTCTCTGACAGTGCAGCACTCCCTCAATACTGACACTCTAATAGTGCAGCACTCCCTCAGTACTGACCCTCTGACAGTGCAGCACTCCCTCAGTACTGACTCTCTGACAGTGCAGCACTCCCTCAATACTGACACTCTGACAGTGCAGCACTCCCTCAATATTGACACTCTGACAGTGCAGCACTCCCTCAGTACTGACCCTCTGATAGTGCAGCACTCCCTCAGAACTGGCCCTCTGACAGTGCATCACTCCCTCAGTACTGACCCTCTGACAGTGCAGCACTCCCTCAATACTGAAACTCTGACAGTGCAGCACTCCCTCAATACTGACACACTGATAGTGCAGCAGTCCCTCAGTACTGACCTTCAGTGCGACGCTCCCTCATCCACTGGAATGTCAACTTAGTTTTTGTGTTCAATTGGGACTTGAAGCTTCTCACTTAGAGTGCAAAAGGCAATTATTGAGCCAGGGCTGACAAAATAAAGATCATCTGGACTCTTTAAAGGACAACATGGTCAAAAATCCTGACGTCCGAAGGAAGGATGGCTCACATCAAATGAAATCCCATAACCAGTTAAAGCAGCTTGAAATCGGACAGATGTAGTTAAATCTGCTCTGTGAAAATCGCAAGCTCTAGACAGCTACAGGGCGCATGGACCAGATAAGATACTGTGTAATCCTTTAGAACTGAATGAGGAAATCACACAGACTCTGTTCAGATTTTCAGTTGCTCTACAACTCAACGGCTGTGACTGTAAACTGGATAGTGGCTCATGAAATGTAAATTATTTTTGCTTTAAAAAAGCGAATGTCTGCTTCTCGCTCCCCGATCCAACTTTTCATGACATAAAACATTTCTATTTCATTCCACCCCCGACAACCTATGTTGTTCTTATGAAAAAAGTATTAATTGTTTTACTCTTTGCAGCAATAAATGTTTCCAGATTTGACTTTGCACCAGTGCCTCCTTATCTCATAGATTTGGTTTGACTAGAATTGTCCTGAAGATAGTCTGTTTCTATTTTGCTGTTTATTTTCTACATCCATCATAATAATAACCGCTTATTGTCACAAGTAGACTTCAAATGAAGTTACTGTGAAAAGCCCCTAGTCACCACGTTCCGGCGCCTGTTCGGGAGGCCGGTACGGGAATTGAACCTGCGCTGCTGGCCTTGTTCTGCCTTGCAAGCCAACTCTTTAGCCCACTGTACTAAACCAGCCCCATATCATTGACTCATAGAGTGACATAACACAGAGGAAGCCATTTGGCCCACCATGCCAGTCCTGTGTGGGCTCTTTGAAGGGGCTTTTCAATTAAGCCCACTTCCCCTGCTCTTTTCCTCATGGTGCTGCAATTTTTCTTTCCTTTTCAAGTATTCATCCAATTCCTTTTTGAAAGCTCCTATTGAATCTGCTTCCACTGTCCTCTCAGACAGCACATTGCAGATCATGACTCATTGATGAAAATTTTGAATAGCCGTCTAACAAAAAGCCTTTGCAGAATTCTGCATCAATATATTCACTTAAGTCCTATGGTTACATTTAGCTGCCTTGAGCTCAGTGGTGAATTTGAGGGTTTCTTTTTTAAGAAACCTTGGTTTCCAGTAGGTTCCTGTATTCTCGAAACAAGCCAATTATGGAGTTTGAAAGATCATGGGATTTTGGGTCATCAGGGAGTTATCATGCGTAACAACAAACCCAAATCTTCTCAGTCGTTTGTGTCTATCAATCAATTCTTCCATCAAAACATTGGCTGCATCCCTGGCTGTCCAACACCAGAATCCACCGATTGTCCAGTGAGGGGATCTCACAACATGGGAGCAGGGGGAGGGGTGGGGGTGGGGGGCAAAAATGGATGTTCTTTTGGAAAAATTATTCTCACTAAGTCCTGCTCTGGCTTTTTATCTAGTTCAATGTGTTTTCATTACAAAGAATAAGTCACAATAAACATCAAAAAGCTTCGCCTGTTGAAGATTCTTCAGCATGTCATTCTGGCATGGTGGCACAGTGGTTAGCACTGCTGCCTCACAGGGCCAGGGTCCCGGGTTCAATTTCGACATTGGGTGACTGTGTGTGGAGTTTGCACTTTTTCCCCATGTCTGCGTGGGTTTCCTCCCACAATCCAAAGATATACTGGTTAGGTGGTTTGGCCATGCTAAATTGTCCCTTAGTGTCCAGGTTAGGTTACGGGGGTAGGGCAGGCTAGTGGACCAAGGTAAGGTGCTCTTTCTGAGGATCGGTACAGACTCAATGGGCTGAATGGCCTCCTTCTGCTCTGTAGGGATCCTATGAAGGGTACGCTGGCCTAACTTGAACCTATACGTAGGTGTGATCACATATAATTTCAGGGTTATTCTCGACGAGGATGCAATAACTTGCAATTGCATTAACCTTCAAGACAATAAAACATCCAAGCCAAGTGTCACATGAGGTGACATCAGGTCAAAGTTTGGTCAGAGAGGCAGGTTAAACGAGTGTCTTAAGGGAATGTCAGGTAGCAAGGCAGAGAGTTTTAGGGAGGGAATTCTGGGGCTTAGGGCCCAGGTATTGAAGGCATCGTGGCAATCGGTGGAGTGATGAAAATCAGGGATGTTCAAGGTACCATAATTACAGAAGAACAGAGATCTTGCGAAGTTGTGGGACTGGAGGAGAGACAGGGAACAGACAAGAAAATAAAGGTATTTGAAAACAAGGATTGAAATATTTAAACTGATCCATTGCCAGGACAGGAGCCAGTGTAGGTCAGTGAGCACAGGGACCTTCTTCATTCACTCACACTGCCTTCATGAACAGCTGCAGAACATGTGGTGTAGGAACATCCACAGTGCTGTTCGGGTGGGTTTCAGAATTTTGACCCAATGATAATGGAGGAACGTCAATACATTTCCAAGTCACGATGGTGTCTAGCCTGAAGGGGAGCTTCCAGGTGGTGCTGTTCCCATGTGTCTGCTGCTCTCGTCCTTCCAAATTCATAAGTCCATAAGATATAGGAGCAGAATTAGGCCATTTGGCCCACCACGTCTGCTCCGGCCATTCGATCATGGCTGATCTCATCCTGGCCTTAACTCCACTGCCCTGCCGTTCTCCATAACCTATCTATGTTATTCTCTAATTCTGAATAACGACTGACTGTAGGCTTACAGTTAACACAAACACTTTATTCAAAGGGTTCATTCTGCTTCCAGAGCTCAACTAGATGTAAAACAGTCAAGAGGTATCACCAGTGAATCTAAGGTAAACTGCCCATGCTGAGCTATCCCTGTGTGCTGCTGCTCACTAGCCCTGTGCTTCTAAAAGAGGCGGATCCTGCCTTGGGCTGGACCCTTTATACCCGTCTCTGATGCTCCCTCTAGTGATGCTGTGGCTGTCACATCTGTGCTGCAGTCCCTGGGTATGTGCAGATGTATGTACAGATGTACAGATCACTACACCATCAACCCATTACCAATTAAACCAATTATTACCCATTATACTTACCCTGATTGAAATGTTTAATTTTCCAGCTCTGAGTTTAAATCAACGTCCTAATTTACAGAGATAAATAGTGAAAAATGTGCAAACCAACCAGTTTCCTTCTTTCCTGTGATATCATGCTGAAGTATTTATTTTAAACATGGCCGGTTTGCTCCAATCCATCCCCCACTGCTCTTTATTCCTCCCACCACTCACACTCTGCTGTCACTTTCGTTCTCTTCCAGATGGTAGCAGCCATGGAGGATACTATCTCAGGAGCCTTGCTGGGTTGCTGCAGTGCATCTTGTAGATGGTACACATGGCTGCCTCTGTGAGTGAGTGGTGAGGTGCCAATCAAACAGGCTGCTTTGTCCTAGTAGGTGTCAAGCTTTTTGAGTGTTTTTGGAGATGCACTCATCCAGGCACGTAGAGAGTATTGATCAGGCTTGATTTATCCTGTTTCTTGTGTACAGGACATACCTGTGATGAAAGTGGTGTAGTTGCACTGGAACAGCTTGGCTAAGGGCACAGCAAGTTCTGGAGCACAGGTCTTCAGGAATATTGCTGGAATATTGTCAGGACAGTCTAAGCCCCGAAGTGGGAAAGTTCACTGATGATTTCACAATGTTCCCAAGGCTCCTGACTTGTACCTTGTAGATGGTGGACATTCTTTGGAGAGTCAGGAGATGAGTTACCCACTGCAGAATTCCCTAGTAGTGGTGCAGGATGCTTAGCATCTGACCTGCTCTTGTAGCCACAGATGAATGTTATTGGCCACTTGTCAGCCCAAGCTCGCATATTGTCCAGGTCTTGCTGCAGGTGCCTGTTCTCCTCAGTATCTGAGGAGTCGCGAATGGTGCTGAACATTGTGCAATCATCAAAGAACATCCCCAGTTCTGACCTTATGATGGAGGGAAGGTCACAGGAGAATCAGCTGAAAAATGTTGTGCCAAGGGTATTTACTACCCTGAGGAACTCGTGCAATATGTCCTGGAACTGAGATGATTGACCTCCAACCACCACAACCATCTTCCTTTGTGTCAGGTATGACTCCAACCAGCGGACAGTTTTCCACCTGATTCCCATTGACTCCAGTTTTGCTCGGGCTCCTTGATGCCACACTCCATTAAATGCTGCCTTGATGTCAAGGGCAGTCGCTCTCACCTCACCTCTGGAGTTCAGCTCTTTCATCCATGTTTGAACCAAGGTTGTAATGAGGTCAGGAGATAAGTGGCCCTGGTGGAACTCAAACTGAGCGTTAGTGAGCGGGTTATTGCTCAATAAGTGTAGATTTATTACACTGTTTAGGTAAGGTTCAGGTTCGCAATGGAAAAGGACATGGAACAATCCAAAGTAAGAATAATTAACTGGGGATAGCCAACTTCAATGTGGTAAGAACCTGTCTGACCCAAATAAATTAGGATTCATGATTAGCAGGCAAAACTGTAACTGAGCAATGAGCTGTCTTTAATGAGGAGATCAAGTACAGTGAAGGTATATTCCCATTAAGTCGAAAGATAGGGCAAACAATTCCAGAACTCCCGGGATGAAAAAGAGATAGAAATTAAGATTAAGGAAAAAAAATGTGCTTATTACAGATTGTTGAGATAGTGGCGCAGTGGCAGGGTCACAGGACTACAAGCAATCCGGAGACCCAGGCGGGGACCCAAGTTCAAATCCCACCACCACAGATGATGGAATTTGAATTCAATAAAAATTAAAGTCTAATGATGACCATAAAACCATTGTCGATTGTCATTAAAAACCCACCTGGTTCACTAATATCCTTTAGGGAAGGAAATCTGCCATCCTTACCTGGCCTGGCCTACATGTGATTCAGTGACTCCAAACCCACAAAAATGTGGTTGATTCTTAAATGTCCTCAGTACAAGGACAATTAGGGATGGGCAAAGCATGCTGGCCCAGCCAGCGACACACACATCCCATGAATGAATAAAAAAAGGTTGATAATGCAATTGAGAACCAGGCCAAATATAGAAGGTTCTGAGAAGGTGCATGAGGTAAGGACACAGAGTGATGGCAGTACGTGAGCAGTAGTGACTCTTACAGAGAGATGGCAGTACAGGAGCAGTAGTGGTACGCACAGAGATTTGACAGTATGTGAGCAGTAGTGACCCAGACAGAGCGATGGCAATACATGAGCAATAGTGACACAGACATAGAGATGGCAGTACGTGAGCAATAGTGACACAGACTGAGAGATGGTAGGACGTGAGCAATAGTGACCCAGATAGAGAGATGGCAGTAGGTGAACAATAGTGACTTAAACAGAGCGATGGCAGAACATGAGCAGTAGTGACCCAGACAGAGAGATAGCAGAACATGAGCAGTAGTGATCCAGGCAGAGAGATGGCAGTACGTGAGCAATAGTGACAGAGAGGGGTGGCATTCTGTGGGCTGCAATGATACAGACTTAGAGATGGCAGTATGTGAGCAGTAGTGACACAGACAGAGAGATGGCAGTACGTGAGCAGTAGTGACACAGAGAATGGCAGTATGGGAGTAGTAGTGACACAGACAGAGAGATGGCAGTATGGGAGCAGTAGTGACACAGACAGAGAGATGGCAGTAAGTGAGCAATAGTGATCCAGACAGAGAGATGGAAATACGTGAGCAATAGTGACCCAGACAGAGAGAGATGGCAGTATGGGCGCAGTAGTGACCCAGACAGAGAGATGGCAGTACGTGAGCAGTAGTGACCCAGACAGAGAGATGGCAATACATGAGCAATAGTGACACAGACATAGAGATGGCAGTACGTGAGCAATAGTGACACAGACTGAGAGATGGTAGGACGTGAGCAATAGTGACCCAGATAGAGAGATGGCAGTAGGTGAACAATAGTGACTTAAACAGAGCGATGGCAGAACATGAGCAGTAGTGACCCAGACAGAGAGATAGCAGAACATGAGCAGTAGTGATCCAGGCAGAGAGATGGCAGTACGTGAGCAGTAGTGACCCAGACAGAGAGATGGTAGTATATGAGCAGTAGTGAACAGACAGAGAGGTGGTAGTATGTGAGCAATAGTGACACAGACAGATTGATGGCAGTACCTGCGCAATAGTGACACAGAGAGATGGCAGTATGGGAGCAATAGTGACACAGACAGAGCGATGACAGTATGTGAGCAATAGTGACACAGACAGAGAGATGGCTGTACGTGAGCAATAGTGACCCAGACAGAGAAAGATGGCAGTACAGGAGCAGTAGTGACCCAGACAGAGAGATGGCAGTACGTGAGCAGTAGTGACCCAGACAGAAAGATGGTAGTATGTGAGCAATAGTGACACAGACAGATTGATGGCAGTACGTGCGCAATAGTGACACAGAGAGATGGCAGTATGGGAGCAATAGTGACACATACAGAGCGATGGCAGTATGTGAGCAATAGTGACACAGACAGAGAGATGGCTGTACGTGAGCAATAGTGACCCAGACAGAGAGAGATGGCAGTATGGGAGCAGTAGTGACCCAGACAGAGCGATGGCAGTATGTGAGCAATAGTGACACAGGCAGAGAGATGGCTGTACGTGAGCAATCGTGACCCAGACAGAGAGAGATGGCAGTATGGGAGCAGTAGTGACCCAGACAGAGAGATGGCAGTATGTGAGCAATAGTGACCCAGACAGAGAGATGGTAGTATGTGAGCAATAGTGACACAGACAGAGAGATGGTAGTATGTGAGCAATAGTGACACAGACAGATTGATGGCAGTACGTGAGCAATAGTGACACAGAAAGATGGTAGTATGTGAGCAATAGTGACACAGGCAGAGAGATGGCAGTACGTGAGCAATAGTGACACAGAGAGATGGCATTTTGGGAGCAATAGTGACACAGATAGAGCGATGGCAGTATGTGAGCAATAGTGACACAGAGAGATGGTAGTACGTGAGCAATAGTGACACAGAGAGATGGTAGTACGTGGGCAATAGTAACACAGACAGAGAGATGGCAGTACGTGAGAGTAGTGACACAGACTGAGGGATGGCAGTACGTGAGAGTAGTGACACAGACAGAGATATGGCAGTACATGAGAGTAGTGACACAGACAGAGAGATGGCAGTACGTGAGCAGTAGTGACACCGAAACAGATATGGCAGTACGGGAGCAATAGTGACACAGACAGAGAGATGGCAGTACATGAGCAGTAGTGACACCGACACAGATATGGCAGTACGTGAGAGTAGTGACACAGACCGAGGGATGGCAGTACGTGAGAGTAGTGACACCGACAGAGAGATGGCAGTACATGAGCAGTAGTGACATAGACACAGATATGGCAGTACGGGAGCAGGAGTGACACAGACACAGAGGTGTCAGTATGAGAGAAGTAGTGACACAGACAGAGAGATGGCAGTACATGAGCAATAGTGACACAGACAGAGAGATGGCAGTACGTGAGAGTAGTGACACAGACACAGAGATGGCAGTACGTGAGCAGTAGTGACACCGACACAGATATGGCAGTACGGGAGCAGTAGTGACACAGACAGAGAGATGGCAGTACATGAGCAGTAGTGACACCGACACAGATATGGCAGTACGTGAGAGTAGTGACACAGACCGAGGGATGGCAGTACATGAGAGTAGTGACACAGACTGAGAGATGGCAGTACGTGAGCAGTAGTGACACCGACACAGATATGGCAGTACGGGAGCAGTAGTGACACAGACAGAGAGATGGCAGTACGTGAGAGTAGTGACACAGACAGAGAGATGGCAGTATGTGAACAGTAGTGACCCAGACCGAAAGATGGCATTCTGTGAGCTGTAATGACCATCATGTCGCAATTGAAGCAAACCGATATAACTGGATACCTACTTTCCTGATCCCTGACCCAGGATTGGTTAGAGGCAGTCAGTGTCAATGCTGAGATCCCCACCCTCCTGACCACCACTCGCATGATCGCCAAACCCAATCTCTGACCCTAAGATCCCAACACTGATCTTCCTGCCCTTAGTTCCCCACAATTGCTCCCCACCTCTCCCGATCCCCAATTTCCCCATCTCCAAGATCCCTGACCTGCCAATAGTCCCACCCCAGTCTCCTAGGTTGGGACCTACTGTCACCTCCTCTGACCCCCTCCTCTGCTTCATTGATACCACCTCTCCTTCTACCCAACCCAAACCCCAATCTTCATCCTCACCCTACAGCTCCTTTTAGTCAACTGAGGCTCGCTGTCCAATAAACCTGGCTCCTCAGAACTTTGTGTTCCCCATCAGGATATGTTCCCTATGCAGTGTGAGCAGTCAAATATAATGCTTCCAAATTAGTAAACCATGGACTTTTCAACCCGCAAAGGACATGTTTGAGAAATTCTCTTAACAGCACAGAAGAAGGCCATTCTACCCACTGTGTCTGTGCTAGTTATAGAGTGATAGAAAAACCAGGGGCGGGATTCTCCGCAATCGGCATCTTCGCATCTTGAGGGGCGAGCCCTCACCTTGTGGGGCCAGGCCCGCGCCGGACTGATTTCCGCCCCGTCAGCTGGCGCGGAAATGACTTTGCCGGGCGGCGCATGCGCGGGAGCGTCAGCGGCTGCTCACGGCATCCCCGCGCATGCGCAGTGGAGAGGGTCTCTTCCGCATGCGCCATAGTGGAGACCATGGCGAAGGCGGAAGTAAAGGAGTGCCCCCATGGCACAGGCCCGCCCGCGGATCGGTGGGCCTCGATCGCGGGCCAGGCCACCGTGGGGGCCAGATCGCCCCGCGCCCCCCCCAGGACCCTGGAGCCCGCCCGCGCCGCCTTGTCCCGCCGGTAAGAGAGGTGGTTTGATTCTCGCCGGCGGGACAGGCATTCCAGCAGCGGGACTTCAGCCCATCCGGGCCGGAGAATCGCCGGGGGGGCCCGCCAACCGGCGTGGCGCGATTCCCACCCCCGCCGAATATCCGGTGCCGGAGAATTCGGCAACCGGCGGGGGCGGGATTCACGGCAGCCCCCGGCGATTCTCCGACCCGGCGGGGGGTCGGAGAATCCTGCCGCAGATGTCCCAATGTGCTTGACAAGACTAATGATATCAAGCTTGATCATTGAGTTTGCTTTAAGCTTTAACTCATTACCACACTGAGAGATTGAGGTTAAAAAGTATGGATATACTTAAAGGGTGGGAGCATGGGATAGTCTATGCTGATAGGGAAGTAGATGGGAGGAGGACTGTGTGAGCATAAATCACAGCATGAATCGGATGGGCTGAATCGCCTATTTCTGTGCCGTAAATTCTATATAATCCTCACTAAAACAATGGCTCTGCCAAAGAGATTGAAGAGCAAAAACTACCAAAAGCTTGCAGCAAATTGGCACAGCTGTGTGTGACACTAAATGTAACACAACCACTCCTGTCCCTCAGCTTCATCATCTGAAGTAAATTGGATTGCCTTAACGTGATTTGTGCAGCAAATCTCCTAAAGTCTTCTCCACCCAGCATGAGAAAGCAGAAGAAATGCACAATGCCAGGATTTAATGTCGCAGAGCTGGAGGGAAATTGAACTTCTTAAACAGAAATCATGAGACGACATCCTGTTGGAGCCCCGTCTCCAACACACACTCTGTACTCGCTCAGTTTCCGTCCGTATAGACCAGTGGTGGGCAAGCTGCGGACCATCAGGGTAATGAATGCCGCCCACAGTCATTTTTTTGACCGTTGTCCAGACGTAGAATTATCACATTCCGCTGGTTTCCATCCACGTTGTTTTTTTCCTACTGTTATGACTGAAGTGATACACACGTAAAGCTAAGGCAGGTAAAGTGAGGTGCGCGCTCATTGCTCACAACATTGACTGTGAGAGCCGTGCGCTCCCTCTGAGTCCAATCAAGCATAAATACTACTTGAAGTTGATGACAGTTCTATTAATATAAGAATGATTAAGCATTTTCTAAAACTGATTATGAAATATTAGGCATGTATTAAATTTATTTAACCATATTCAAGCGTCACGGTTCGGGCACAAGCCCGATTTAAATCTTGCGGCCCACTGAGATGAAGGACGGCCACTCATGCAGCCCAGTCACTGGCCTAGATTGCCCATCACAATCACAGACATTGCCCTTCAGAGCAGCTGTTTTGTGTCAGTAAGTGGCACTTTTGCCTGAGAATGGGTTGTGGATTTGAATCCCCCTACTGACACTTGAGCACACAATCAAGGCTGACATTCTAGTGCAGTGCTGAGGGAGTGCGGCACTGTCAGAGATGTCATCTATCAGATGAAGTGTTAACCCAAGGCCCCAGTTATAGTCTCATATAAACGTTAAAGATCCCATGATGGAATTTTAAAGAAGAGCCGGGAAGTATTCACTGGTCACCTGACCAATATCTACCCTCAACCAACAGCATTCAAATCATTACGTCGTCCTTTGTCTCATTCTTTTAAGGAACCTAATTGGCTGAAAAGTGTTTTGGGATATCCTGAGATCATGAATAATATTGCGACTTCTGGTTGCGGCTATGCGGAGCTAAGCCGCACATTTCAGCAGCTCCCGCTAGAACGGACTTTTGGGCTCTCCAGAGGAGCCCCAACGGAAATTTTTTCGACAACTTCCCGTGTGGGAAGGTGAGAGTAAGGTCCCCCTTCCATAGTATATGGAGTGGACCAGAAGTGGAGCGGTCAAAAAAGCGGTTTTGGAGCAGCGAAAGAAGCGAGGGAGAAAAAACAAGATGGCGGAGGGCGGAGATCGAGCGGCATGGGGCCCGGAGCAGCAGGACTTTCTCAGGCGCTGCGTGGAGGAGCTTAAGAAAGAGGTGCTGGCGCCACTGCTGATGGCGATCGAGGGGCTAAAGGAGACGAGAAGGCCCACGGGGCGGAGATCCGGGAGGTGCGGGAAAAAGCCGCAGAGAACGAGGACGAGATCTTGGGCCTGGCGGTGAAGATGGAGGCACACGAGGCGCTGCACAAGAGGTGGGCGGAAAGATTTGAGGACCTGGAGAACAGGTCGAGGAGGAAGAATCTTCGGATTCTGGGTCTCCCTGAAGGGGTGGAGGGGGCCGATGCCGGGGCGTATGTGAGCACGATGCTCAATTCGCTGATGGGTGCCGTGTCCTCTCCGAGTCCCCTGGAGCTAGATGGGGCTCATCGGGTCCTGGCGAGGAGACCCAAGGCCGGCGAGCCGCCAAGGGCGGTAGTGGTGAGGTTTCATCGTTTTGTGGACAGAGAGTGTGTCTTGAGATGGGGCAAGAAAGAGCGGAGCAGCAGGTGGGAGATTAGTGGTCCGAATCTATCAGGGCTGGAGTGCGGAGGTGGCAAAGAAGAGAGCTGGTTTTAATCGGGCCAAGGCGGTGCTGCATAGGAAGGGGGTGAGATTCGGAATGCTGCAGCCAGCACGATTGTGGGTCACATTTCAGCATCGACACCACTACTTTGAAACACCTGAAGAGGCTTGGACCTTTATACAAACTGAAAAGTTGGACTCAAATTGAGGGTCTGTGGTTGTGGGGGGGATGTCAGTTGTATACAGGGTTTTAACTATGCGTAGGGACTGTTCCACGGGTTGGGCGATGGATGGGGATAGGGGAAGAGATCTGATGGGGAGACTGTGAGGGAATGTGGGCGCTGGTGCTGTAGGGTGGGGAGGCCCGGGGATGGGGGAATAGGGATAAGGCCGCAACAGGAGCTGCGTCAGAGGGGGCGGGGCCGGCTCAGGAAAGCGCGGGCTTTTTCCCGCGCGAGGGAAGGACGGAGGGGGGGGGGGGCGGATGGAGGAGCGCACACTGATTGCTGGGGAGAAGGGGGGATTCCCACACGGGAGGGGTCAATGGGACGGCGGGGGAGGCCGAGGTCAGCAGGAGTCAGCTGACTTACGGGAGTGTTATGGGGGAGCAAAAGGGCTAGATACGGATCTAGCGGGGGGGAGGGGGAAGGGGGGGAAAAAGGGTTGCTGCTGCATTGGCCGAGGGGGAACTGAAAACAGAAGTGGTGGTCGGGGCGGGGGTCCCCCGTCGGGGGGACTGGAGGGTGCAGGATGCGCGGGCACGGGACTGGCCTAGAAAAGGAGATGGCTAGTCAGGGGGGGGGGGGGGGGGGGGGGTACCAATCCGGCTGATAAATGTGAGGGGCCTGAATGGGCCGGTTAAGAGGGCACGAGTGTTCGCGCACTTAAAAGGACTGAAGGCAGACGTGGTCATGCTTCAGGAGACACATTTGAAGGTGGCAGAACAGGTCAGGTTAAGAAACGGACGGGTAGGACAGGTATTCCATTCGGGGCTGGATGCGAAGAATAGAGGGGTGGCAATACTGGTGGGGAAGCGGGTGTCGTTTGAGGCCAAGAATATAGTAGTGGACAATGGAGGTCGATACGTGATGGTGAGCGGTAGGCTGCAGGGGGAGTGGGTGGTATTGGTAAACGTATACGCCCCAAACTGGGACGATGCTGGATTTATGAAGCGTATGTTGGGGCGTATTCCAGACCTGGAGGTAGGAAGCTTGATAATGGGGGGGAGGATTTCAACACAATGTTGGACCCAGCATTAGATCGTTCCAGATCTAGGACGGGGAAGAGGCCGGCTGCGGCCAAGGTGCTTAGGGGGTTTATGGACCAGATGGGGGGAGTCGATCCGTGGAGATTTGCTAGGCCCCTGGCCAGGGAATTTTCTTTTTTTTCCCACGTACACAAAGCCTACTCCCGGATAGATTTTTTTGTTTTGGGCAGGGCACTGATCCCGAAAGTGGAGGGAACGGAGTACTCGGCCATAGCCATCTCAGACCACGCACCGCACTGGGTGGAGCTGGAGTTGGGAGAGGAGAGGGACCAACGCCCGCTGTGGCGCCTGGATGTGGGATTACTGGCAGATGAGGAGGTGTGCGGGAGGGTACGGGGGTGCATTGAAAGGTATTTGGATGCCAACGACAATGGGGAGGTGCAGGTGGGGGTAGTATGGGAGGCGCTGAAGGCGGTGGTCAGGGCTCACAGGGAGAAGAGAGAGGGCAGGGAAAGGGAGAGGTTAGTGGGGGAGATCCTAAGGGTGGACAGGAGATATGCAGAGGCCCCTGAAGAGGGACTACTTAGGAAGCGGCGAAGTCTCCAGACGGAATTCGACCTGTTGACCACAGGGAAGGCAGAGGCACAGTGGAGGAAGGCACAGGGGGCGACGTACGAGTATGGGGAGAAGGCGAGCCGGATGCTGGCACATCCGCTCCGTAAGAGGATGGCAGCGAATGAGATAGGTGGAGTCAAGGATGGCAGGGGAGCCACGGTGCGGAGTGCGGTGAAAGTAAATGAGGCATTTAAGGCCTTTTATGAGGAGCTGTACAGATTTCAGCCCTCAGTGGGGGAAAAGGGGATGCGACGATTTTTGGATCAACTGAAGTTCCCGAGGGTGGAGGAGCAGGAGGTGGCTGGTTTGGGGGCGCCAATTGGGTTGGAGGAGCTGATTAAAGGACTGGGGAGCATGCAGGCGGGGAAGGCCCCGGGGCCAGATGGGTTCCCGGTTGAGTTTTACAGGAAGTATGCGGACCAGTTAGCCCCGTTGCTGGTTAAGACTTTCAATGAGGCAAGGGAGGGGGGGGACCCCTGCCCCCGACAATGTCCGAGGCGATGATTTCGCTGATCCTGAAGCGGGACAAGGACCCACTGCAATGTGGGTCATATAGGCCGATTTCGCTCCTTAATGTGGACACTAAGTTGCTGGCAAAAGTGCTGGCTACGAGGATTGAGGACTGTGTCCCGGGGGTGATTCACGAGGACCAGACGGGATTTGTAAAGGGCAGGCAGCTAAACACCAATGTGCGGAGGCTCCTAAACGTGATTATGATGCCATCGGTGGAGGGAGAGGCGGAGATAGTGGCAGCTATGGACGCGGAGAAGGCCTTTGACCGAGTGGAGTGGGAGTATCTCTAGGATGTGTTGCGGAGGTTTGGGTTTGGGGAGGGGTTTAGCAGTTGGGTTAAGCTCCTATATAGAGCCCCGGTGGCGAGTGTGTTTACGAATCGGCGGAGGTCGGAGTATTTTCGGCTGTAGCGAGGGACGAGGCAGGGGTGCCCCCTGTCCCCCCTGTTGTTTGCATTAGCAATTGAGCCTTTGACCATGGCATTAAGGGAGTCTAGGAAATAGAGGGGGGTGGTCCGAGGGGGAGAGGAGCATCGGGTGCCTCTGTATGCGGATGACCTGTTGCTGTATGTGGCAGGTCCAGTGGAGGGGATGGTGGAGGTCATGCAGATCCTAAGGGAGTTTGGGGACTTCTCGGGCTATAAGCTCAATGTAGGGAAAAGTGAGCTCTTCGTGGTGCATCCAGGGGACCAGGGAAGAGGGATAGACGACCTACCGTTGAGGAGGGCGGAAAGGAGCTTTCGGTTCTTGGGGATCCAGGTAGCTAGGAGTTGGGGGGCCTGCACAAACTTAATTTGACGCGGCTGGTGGAGCAGATGGAGGAGGACTTCAAACGATGGGATATGTTGCCACTCTCCCTAGCGGGCAGGGTACAGTCGATTAAAATGATCGTCCTCCCGAGGTTTCTTTTTGTGTTCCAGTGCCTTCCTATTATGATTACCAAGGCCTTTTTTAAGCGGGTAGGTAGGAGCATCATGGGTTTCTGTGGGCAAACAAGACCCCGAGGGTAAGGAGGGGGTTTCTGGAGCGTAGTAGGGACAGAGGAGGGCTGGTGTTGCCGAATCTGGGTGGCTTCTATTGGGCAGCCAACGTGGCGATGATCCATAAGTGGGTGATGGAGGGGGAGGGGGCGGCATGGAAGAGGTTGGAGATGGCGTCCTGCAAAGGAACGAGCCTGAGGGCGCTGGTGATGGCACCGCTGCCGCTCTCGCCGACAAGGTACACCACGAGTCCGGTGGTGGCGGCAATGCTAAAGATCTGGGGGCACAGGGGTGAGATGGGAGCCTCGGTGTGGTCCCCGATCAGAGATAACCATCGGTTTGTCCCAGGATGGATGGACAGGGGGTTTCAGAGCTGGCATCGGGCAGGGATCAGAAGGATGGGGGACCTGTTTCTCGATGGGACGTTTGCGAGCCTAGGGGCGCTGGAGGAGAAGTTTGGGATACCCCCGGGAAATGCGTTCAGGTACATGCAGGTGAGGGCGTTTGTGAGGCAGCAGGTGAGGGAATTCCCGTTGCTCCCGGCACAGGGGATTCAGGACAGAGTGATTTCGGGTGTATGGGTCGGAGAGGGCAATGTTTCGGCGATATATCAGGAGATGAAAGAAGAGGAGGAGGCTTTGGTAGAGGAGCTGAAGGGCAAATGGGAGGAGGAGTTGGGGGAGGAGATTGATGCTGATGCCCTGAGTAGGGTTAATTCCTCTTCCTCGTGTGCCAGGCTTAGCCTGATACAGTATCAGGTTATTCACAGAGTGCATCTGACAGGGGCGAGGCTGAGTAGGTTCTTTGGGGTGGAGGATAGATGTGGGAGGTGCTCAGGAAGCCCGGCGAATCATGCCCATATGTTCTGGTCGTGCCCGGCACTGGATGGGTTCTGGAGGGGTTTCGTGAGGACTATGCCTAAGGTGGTGAAAGTCCAGGTCAAGCCAAGTTGGGGGCTGGCACTATTTGGGGTGGCGGACGAGCCGGGAGTGCAGGAGGCGAAAGAGGCCAGCATTCTGGCCTTTGCGTCCCTAGTAGCCCGGCGGAGGATCTTGCTATTATGGAAAGACGCAAAGCCCCCCAGTGTGGCAGCCTGGATAAATGACATGACTGGGTTCATCAAGCTGGAGAGGATAAAGTTTGCCTTGAGAGGGTCTGCGCAGGGGTTCTTCAGGCGGTGGCAACCGTTCCTAGACTATCTCGCGGAGCGTTAGAAGGAGGTCGGTCAGCAGCAGCAGCAACCCAGGGAGGGAGGGGAGGGAGGGTGTCTCTTTCGGGGGGGGGGGGGGGGGGGGGGTATATGGGTGGGCGGGGAAGGGGGTTTTCCTAGGGGCACTTGAAAAAGGAAAAACATAAACATATGGGAGAGTCAATATGAGCGGGAGGAACCCATTGGACAAGTTCTGTATTATGATGGATTGATATGTTTATGTTCTATTCCGTTCCTTCTCTTTTTCTTTTCTGTTACGGGCGGGAGGGGGGGGTTTAACTGGTTGAAAATTTTTGTTGGAAAAACTTTGAATAAACATATATTTTTTTTAAAAATGAATAATATTGCATAAATTCAAGTCTTGCTTTTTGAAATCTTCAATTCCGGGGTGTGAACATCACCGTTAAGGCCAGCAATCATTGCCCATCCCTAATTCCCCCTTGAGAAGGTAATGGTGAAGGTAATTCATCAGCCACTTCAGTCCACGTGGTGCAGGAATACCCACAGTGATGTTAGTGAGTGAGTTCCACGATTTTGACCGAAAGAAGCGAAGGAACAGCGATATAGTTGCACGTCATGACTTGGATTGGGATTTGCAGGTGGTAGCATTCCCATGCATCTGCTGTTCTTGTAGTTCTGGCTGGTAGAGATTGTGTGCTTGGGAAAGTGCTGACGAAGGTGCCTTAATGAGTTGTTGTAGTGCATCTTGTTGATGGTATGTTCTCCCACTGTACGTCTCTGGTGGAGGGAGTGAATGTTTAAAGATGGTGAGTAGGCTACCAATCAAGCAGGCTACTTTGTCCTGGATGAATGAAACATGGAACTCATTTGACTATTTGTATTTCCAAAGGATATAAAATTTCCACCAAATTGAATGTGCGATGTTAAAGCAAAAATCCATCTTAATATACATTGATATTAAAATAGAACAGTTGTCCTTTCATCATCACAAGATGTGGAGTGTTGCCTGTTGTTGAGTGAGTGAGGTATTCCACCGCTCCCTCTTGCGCATCATCTATTTATTCCTGTTTTGTCATCACTCAAGTCTGCTGACACATGTTCACAGCATGCTCTTCACAGCACTGAGAATGCTGATAATATCGCACAAACGCAATCGCAGACGCTGTCAAAATGTTAACGTTTTCCTGCTAAATAAGCGATTGGAACAGAAATCTAGCTGTCATTCACATTCACTGCCTCAGTTACTTTGCCAGCTCAATGCAGGTGCTGCGCACTGACAGTGTCATTCCAGAGTCTTGGCCTGATCTGGGAGGGGACCGTCTTTATGCCTTTGCAGTTTGATCCAAGTGAAGTGTAAATTCAGAGCAGTGTCAAACCACTGTGAAACCACAGTGGCAGCCAATGAATTGGTGAGGGGGGGGAGAACTTACAGCACGTAACAGTTAACAATCAACAATGTCTAAGAATAGATGGGTTCTTGATGGCCGGCGCAATCCCGACAGTCCAAAGGGTCTCTCTTTGTGCTGTGAAACTCTATGATTTGATGACTGTGACTCTCTGAACTACGATGTGGAGATGCTGGCGTTGGACTGGTGTGAGCACAGTAAGAAGTCTTACAACACCAGGTTAAAGTCCAACAGGTTTGTTTCTAATCACTAGCTTTCGGAGCACAGCTCTTTCCTCAGGTGAATGAAGGAGCAGTGCTCCGAAAGCTAGTGTTTCGAAACAAACCTGTTGGACTTTAACCTGGTGTTCTAAGACGTCTTACTGTGCGCTGAACTACAGCAAAGAGAGTTCTAAACTGAGATTACAAAAACATCTCCAAATAAAACCAGGCTAATGTCTGTAGCAAAATGCTGTCAGTGGAGGATGGTAGTATCAGACAGAGTTTGAATGTGAAATTCATCACAGTAACTTACAGCAGTGTGAGTCACCAGGCCTGATCGACAGGGGGAATGATTCAATCATTTCCATTCTGACCGAACCTGTATGCACTGTAGGCAGCCTTCAAAAAGTGGCCAGGCGTCAGCTCGGCCTCTCAAACACTGTGTGCTGACCTAGCCTTAAAGAATTTACATTTATAGAATGCCTTTCATTACGTTGAGGAATCCCAAATGTTTTACAGTTAATTAAATACTTTTGAAGTGTAGCCACTGTAGTAATGTAGGAAGTGCACAGCCAATTTGCACAGAGAAAGCTCCCACAAACAGCAATGTGATAGTGACTCGATAGGTTCATTTTTGTGATGTTGATTGGTGAATAACCACTGGCCAGGCCACCAGGGAGAAATCCTCTGCCCTGCTTCGAAATAGTCCAATGGGATTTTTCACATCCACCTGAGAGAGTAGTTGGGACTTCAGTTTATTGCCTCATCCACGTGGCAACACCTCTGACACTGCAGCATTCCCCCAACACTGAGCAGGGGTGTCAGCCTTGATTTTGTGCTCAAATCTCTGGCTTAGGACTGGCAAAACCACAGCCCAAAAGGAGAGAAATTTCCCTCTTGAATTTCATGCCGGTCAGATTCCTCGTTCTACAGGGTTGTGGTGAGGTAGGAGAGTTCCGCTGGAGCAGAACAGGAATCCAGGGTGGAACTCAGTTCTGCAGCGATTCCGCTTGTATCCACTAATTCTTCTGTAATGTTTTTTGATTATGCGGATCTTGGATCTTGATGTGGTAGTGTTAACAAAGAACATTAGACTTTGTTTTACAACTAAATTATTTATTACTAACACTACTCTAAAGGATTACTATAATGTCTAAGATTAATACAGTTGGAAATTATGGTCTAACACTAATTAACACTAAGATACTACAGAGATACTCCACTATGCGGGCGGCTGCTATCAACTCCTCACTAACACCTTCTGCTAGAACACATGGGGCTTGATTCTCTGCAGCCCCGCCTCAAAATTGCATTTGGCACGGGGGCGTAGAATTGGCGTTCCCGACAGGATCGAGACCGTCGCCGCTCTGGCGATTCTCCAAGCCCCGAAGAATCGCTCATCCGTCAGTCACGCCGTGTGGCTGGGGGGGCCATTGCCAGAGGCCCTACCGGCGATACTCCGATCTTGACCGGCCAATTTCCCGTCGGCATGGCTCTAACCACATATGGCCGGTCGGGACTCTCACGCTGCGGCTGCGGACTCAGTCCGCGGCTGCCCTGGTGGGGGACGGGGGGGGGGGGATCCAGCACCGGGGGAGGGGGCTATTGGGTGGCCAGGGCAGCGATGGAGCTGGTCCAATGGAGGGGCGTGGGACTTTGTTTCTTGGTGATGGTTCACGGTCCGTCGTTGCGCTCGGCATGGTTGCTGGAGGCCGCCGCCGTGCGCATGCGCGGACTCGGAACCGGAAGTGCGGGGGCCCGTTTCCGCAGCCAAAGCTGCGTGAAGCTCCACGGGACCCTGCTAGCCCCCTGCAGGTAAGTGAATAGCTCTTTATTTTTCACAGAAATCTGGGGAGTGAAACGCCAGCGTTTTTACGTCGGCGTGGGGACATAGCCCCATTTTTGGAGAATCCAGCCCATGGTGCGTCCGGGTCACATGCCTGCATGTTCACACCACCACCTGCTGGTCGGAACTAAAACTACATCAGTAAAACATATAACTTGTAATACACATACAGATGATAATGATCTACTGATATTATATACAGATGATAGTCTACCTATCATCACATCTTCCAAAGAATCAAAGTCAGGATCCAGAGCGACCTCACCAGCCTGAATATTCCACCGTGGATTTGACAACTTTGGCTGGAGGCTTCACCTCGTGACCTCCTGCACCCCACTGCCCCACTCCATCCCACAGTCCCACCTGCAATCACTTGAGCAGTCTTCCCTCGCCGTTTACTGCCTCCACCTCACTAATTGTAAGTCAAATAGACTCTTCAATATGCAACTGGGTGATTCACTCAAACAATCTGTATTTATAACCAATCTCTAAATGTTCTTATAGTTATAAAGTGAAAGTGATCCAAGAAAAATGAAAAGAAAAATCATACTTATTTTTTTTTAAAAAGGCTCCTATCATTTTTCTCCTGGGTTTCGTGCAGCAGTATCCTGGGCATTACTCTAAAATTCCTGAAGGCTCCAGGATGAATCCGGACACTATTTCAACATTGGTCACCCGTTCTGGGCCGGACTACAAAGGTGAATCCAATCTGTTAAACTGAGATCAAAGCAAAATACTGCTGATGCTGGAAATCTGAAATAAAAAACAGGAAAAGCAGGATAAACTCAGCAGCTCTGGCAGCATCTGTGGAGAGAGAGAGACAGAGTTAACGTTTTGAGTCCTGTAGAATGGTCATATGGACTTGCAACTTTAACGATTTCGCTCTCCACAGACGCTGCCAGACCTGCTGAGGTGATCCAGCATTTCCTGCACTGGGCTAATGATACAGAAACCCAGAATAACGCTCCGGGTATCTGGGTTTGAATCCCACCAGGGCAGTTGATGGAATTTGAATTCAATAAAAATCTGGAATTAAAAGTTTAATGACGACCATGAACCATTGTCGATTGCCATCTGGTTCACTAATGTCCTTTCGGGAAAGAAATCTGCCATCCTTACCTGGTCTGGCTTACATGTGACTCCAGACCCACAGCAATGCAGTTGACTCTTAAATGCCCTCAGGGATGGGCATTAAATGCTGGTCCAGCCAGCAACGCTCACATACCAAGAACAAATTTTTAAAAATCCCCCCCACATTGCCACCCATTCCCCCAATGTCACCCATATTGATTGATTGATTGATTTGATTTATTGTCACATGTACCGGAGTACAGTGAAATGTTTTTTTCTGCAGCCAAGGGAACGTACACAGTACGTACATAGTGGACAAAAGAATAATCAACAGAGAACATTGACAAATGGTACATCGACAAACAGTGATTGGTTACAGTGCGGAACAAGGGGCCAAACAAAGCAAATCTCCCATACCCCGTCCATACCCTGCATCCCCCCCGTAATACCCTCGTGGCCACTCACCTAGTATGCACAATGGGTTCTATAATAACATTAGAATGTCTTTGTGATGTGAGAAATTGCCTAATAAACAAACAACCATTTAAACTCCGCCTGAAAAAATCCTTAAAAATCAAATACACAGCAATTCAAACTCCACTTGCAAAAAATCTTAATCCTATTAAATGGTCATAAAACTGTTGAAATAAGCAAACAGCCATTCAACTGCAGAATCACAGAATGGTCAGAGCAGAGAAGGAGGCCATTCAACCCATCATTCTTCCCAGAACCCTACAACTTCTTCCATGTCACAAACTGTCTAATTCCCCTCCGAATTCCTCGATTGAACCTGTCTCCACCACAATGTCAAGACAGTGCATTCCAGATCTTCACCACGCGCCACGTGAAAAAGCTTTTCCTCGTATCACTTGTACAGCTTTCGCCACTTTAAATCTGTGCCCTCTCGTTCTCAATCCTTTCACGAGTGGGAAAAGGTTCTCCTTATCGCCTCAATCCAAATGAATGTGTAAATTCAGAGCAGGAATAGGCCACTCGGTCCCTCATGCGTGCTCCGTCATTCGATAAGATCATGATTGATGGGATTGTAACCTCCCGCCTACCCCCGATAACCTTTCACCCCTTGTTCATCAAGAATCTGTCTACCTCTGCCTTAAAAATAGTCAAAGACTCTGCTTCCACTGCCTTTTGAGGAAGAGAATTCATGATTCTATGATTCTGGTTTATGGTGGGCAGGCAGGAAAGTGAATTCAAGGACACAATCGGACCTGTCATGGTTTTATTGAATGGCAGAACAGGCTCCAGAGGCGGAATGGTCTTCTCCTGCTTTTATTTCTTATGTTCTTAAGGGAATAGACGTGTTTGATGTCGAGCATTCTTTAAATAGTCTGCAGTAGAATTGAATCTGTTTGTTGTTGTATGTTCTACCATAAATGCTGCTTCACCTCCATCTCACCGGCTGACACAATGGTGTCAATATTCTCAACCCAGTTTTATTCAGGGCAGGCCAACGTTAACGTGGATTTTTATATTATGGACAGGCTATTTTTCATTGACTGCGAGGATTTTGTTTCGTTTCTGAGCAGTCTGAAATTAATTGATTGTTTGGAACTCTCCAACAAACAGCAATTGCTTCTAGATCAATTGTTAATTTTAAAACTGAGATTTTATGTTCTCCAAAGGTATTAAAGGATTCCGGGGAGATGTGGCTATATCCAGTTGGGTTATGGATCATTCCTGGTGGAACAGGCTGACAGTAAGAATTCAACTTCCAAGCCCACGACCCCTACCACTGAGCAGAACAAGCGCACAGGAAGGCCACTGGCTCCAGCCTCCCCTCCAAGCCACTCACCATCCTGACTTGGAAATATATCGGCCGTGCCTTCAGTGTCATTGGGTCAAAGTCCTGGGACTCCCTCCCTAACAGCACAGTGGGTGTACCTACACCACATGGACTGCGGCACATCAAGAAGGCGGCTCATCACGACCTTCTCTAAGGGCAATTGGGGATGGGCAATAAATACCGGCCTGGCCAGCGACACCTACATCCCATGTGCCTAACTGCTAAAGATTTACACACAATTTGGTGTTGCAAAGGAAATCTAAACAGAGTTCTTATTACTCCTTGACACTAAATGTAATAATGCAGTTTATAAATATTTATAAGCGTGAGAGAAGCATGCTTATTTATTCTCCAATATAATATAAATCGACTTACTTCAGTCTCTGCCAAACTCTTCCCAAATCCTTTCAAGTGCCATGTATATGTACCCAAATCTCCCACCCCAACTATCCCATTGAAATATTGGAACCAGCTCGTAATGAGCATTTCAATGTAATTCAGAGCATAGAGTCTAACAGGACAGAAGGAAGCCATTCGGTCCATCACACCTGCGCCAGGTCTTTGAAAGAACTATTCAGTTCGCCCCCTCCCTCCCTTGCTCTGTCCCCATGCCCTTGCAAATCTTTTCTTTTCAAGTATTTATCCAATTAATTTTGAAACAGCTAAATCTGCCTCGACTGCGCTTCCAGTCAGCACATTCCAGATCACAAGCACCCATTGTGTGAAAAAAATTCCTCATTCCCGCTCCGGGTCTTTGACCGCAAATCTTCAACCTGAGTCCCTCTGTTACTGACACGCATGTTACTGGAAAGAGCATCTCCTTCGATCAAAACCCAGCATAATTGAGAGCACCTCCATTAATTCTCCCCTTAACCTTTTCTGCTCCAAGGAGAACAATCGCAGCTTCTCCAGTCTCTCCACATAATTAAACTCCCTCATCATTGACTCCATCGATCATAGAATTTACAGTGCAGAAGGAGGCCATTCAACCCATCGAGTCTGCACTGGCCTTGGAAAGAGCATCCTACCCAAGCCCACACTTCCACCCTATCCCCGTAACCCAGTAACCCCACCCAACCTTTTTGGACGCTAAGAGCAATTTATCATGGCCAATCCACCTAACCTGCACATCTTTGGACAGTGGGAGGAAACTGGAGAACCCAGAGGAAAGCCATGCAAACACTGGGAAAACATGCAGACTCCGCGCAGACAGTGACCCAAAGCGGGAATCGAACCTGGGACCCTGGAGCTGTGAAGTAACTGTGCTAACCACTGTGCTACTGTGCTGCCCACATGAAGTCTCATGGCAACAGGCCAAACATGGGCAAGGAAACCTCCTGCTGATTACCACGTACCATCCCCCCTCAGCTGATGAATCAGTACTCCTCCATGTTGAACACCACTTGGAGGAAGCACTGAGGGTGGGAAGGACGCAGAATATGCTCTGGGTGGGGGACTTCAATGACAATCACCAAAAATGGCTCGGTAGCACCACCACAGACTGAGCTGGCCAGGTCCTAAAGGACATACCTGCTAGACTGGGTCTGCAGCAGGTGGTGAGGGAACCAATGAGGGGAATAATACTTGCCCTCATCCTCACCAACCTGCCTGCCACAGATGTATCTGTCCATGACAGTATCATTAGGAGTGACCATTGCACAGTCCTTGTGGAGAGGAGGTCCACCTTCACATTGGGAATAATCTATCATGTTGTGTGGCACTACCACCGCTAAATGAGATACGCTTCGAACAGATCTAACAACTCAATACTGGGCATCGATGAGGTGCTGTGGGCCTTCAGCAACAGCAGAACTGTACTCAACCACAATCTGCAACCTCATGGCCCGGCATGTCCCCCCACCCTACCCTTACCACCAAGACAGGGGATCAACCCTGGTTCAATGAAGATTGCAAGAGAGCATGCCAGGAGCAACACCAGGCATACCTAAAAATGAGGTGTCAACCTAGTGAAGCACAGGACTATTTGCA
Source organism: Scyliorhinus torazame (assembly GCF_047496885.1). Taxonomy (NCBI): domain Eukaryota; kingdom Metazoa; phylum Chordata; class Chondrichthyes; order Carcharhiniformes; family Scyliorhinidae; genus Scyliorhinus; species Scyliorhinus torazame. Next base: position 89,187,166 of record NC_092725.1, on the reverse strand, counting down.
TGCCAAGCAGCATGAGCAGCAAGTTATAGGCAGTGCTAAGCGATCACACAACTAACAGATCAGATCTAATCTCTGCAATCCTGCAACATCCAGGCGTGAATGGTGGTAGCCAATTAAACAACTCGGTGGAGGAGGAGGTTCGACAAATATCCCCTTTCTTGATGATGGGGGAGCCCAGCACATTAGTGCAAAAGATAAGATTGAAGCATTCACAACAATCTTCAGCCAGAAGAGCCAAGTCTCCCTCCATCTGGCTGGGAATTCTTCAACGTGCAACTTACCTCCTGACTCCCCAAACAAGGCATGAGTCAGGAAAGAGGATTGAATACTTTCTACTTGCTTAGATGAATGGAGCTCCAACAACACTCAAGAAGCTTTACGCCATCCAGGAAATAGCAGCCTTCATTGTCACTGGTTCAAAATCCTTGAACTCCCTTCCTAATAGCACTGGATGAGCTCCTCAGAAGTTTTGGTTTTTACACTGAGGCATCGTAGGTCAAAGATTGAATCGTCAAGACAATATCAGAGATACACTCCCTCTTACAGATGTATGACAGCATGGCTAAGGTCACAGGTAAAGATGATGTTAAAGAGGACCCGGCCAAAATTTGGCAGCACGGTAGCATAGTGGTTAGCACAATTGCTTCACAGCTCCAGGGTCCCAGGTTCAATTCCGGCTTGGGTCACTGTCTGTGCGGAGTACGCACATTCTCCCCGTGTGTGTGTGGGTTTCCTCCGGGTGCTCTGGTTTCCTCCCACAGTCCAAAGATGTGCCGGTTAGGTGGATTGATCATGCTAAATTGCCCTTAGTGTCCAAAATTGCCCTTTGTGTTGGGTGGGGTTACTGGGTTATGGGGATAGGGTGGAGGTGTGGGCTTGGGTAGGGTGCACTTTCCAAGAGCCGGTGCAGACTCGATGGGCCGAATGGCCTCCTTCTGCATGTAAATTCTATGAAAATCGCAAAGAAAGCTGATGATCTGCCCCTCAATCCATCCTTTTTTTTAATAAACATTTTATTAAGGTGTTTATGGTTTTATAACAACAGAAGAAACAATGTACTAACAAATATAAACATAGTGCAAAGGCTGTCTTCCTCCCTCACAGGTTCCACACCAGTTTAGTTTAGACCCTTAGTCTAAACTAAACTGAACCCCAACCCCTCCCCCCCCTTCTGCTGATGGTTAATTTTCCCCAAAGAAGTCGACGAACGGCTGCCACCTCCAGACGAACCCTAGCATTGACCCACTCAGGGCGAACTTGATTTTCTCCAGACAGAGAAAGCTAGCCATGTCAGTTAACCAGGTCTCCGACTTTGGGGCTTTGAGTCCCTCCAAGCTAATAATATCCGTCTCCGGGCTGCCAGGGAGGCAAAGGCCAGAACATCTGCCTCTTTCTCCTCCTAAATTCTCGGGTCTTCCGACACTCTGAAAATCGCCACCTCTGGACTCGGTGCCACCCTTGCTTTTAACACCTTGGACATGATGCCCGCAAACTCCTGCCAGAATCCCCTAAGCTTCGGGAATGCCCAAAACATATGGACATGGTTCGCTGGTCCTCCCGCACACCTGGCGCACCTGTCTTCTATCCAAAAGAACCTGCTCATCTGGGCCAGGGTCATGTGAGCCCGGTACACGACCTTAAACTGTATCAGGCTGAGCCTGGCACATGTTCTGGACGCCGCATTGACTCTACTCAACGCATCCGCCCAGAGACCATCCTCTATTTCTCCTCATAACTCCTCTTCCCATTTCTTTCAGCTCCCCAGTCTGCATCTCCTCTGACCCCATAAATTCCTTGCAGATGTCTGATACCCTCCGTTCTCCCACCCACATGCTGGCACCCTCAATCAATCCTGGAGCAACTGTATGATCTTGACAAGTTCTTTTGGAAAACCATTCCATTCCAGGAATGTCCAGAGGATCTCCCTATTGACTGTGTCAAAGGCCTGTGTGAGGTTAACACAAACAAAATAAAGGGCCATGTTTTGTTCGAGGCATTTTTCTGGGATTTGTCTCAGACTGTGCCGCAATCTGGTTGAAAGCCACACTGATTCTGCTACAATGGTAAGTTTGTTCAGGATGATGTGACCAAAGATATTTCGACCTATGAACAGAAAGGAGATGCCTCTGTAATTGCTACAATCTGCTTTGCCACCTTTGCAAAAATCGTGGCAATGCAAAATTCGTTTGGCACCTTTCCTTCTTTCCAAATGCAGAAAAGGATACCATGGAAGACCTCTATCTTGTCAGGGTCTACCACTTTGAAAATCCCTGCTGGCATTCTATCATTTACTGAAGAATTGCCTGAGTTTGCCTGCTTTATGGCTTTCTTGATCTCAGCAACAGAAGGAGGCAAGTCAAACTGGTCAAGGGCTGGCTGCTGAGGAATCTGGTTGAGGGATGTGGGGTGGGCAGTAGATGGTCTGTTCAGCGGGCTTCTGGAATGTTCCGCCCGTCTGTCTCTTATTTCAGCCTGACTTTTGATCAAGGCTGACCCATTGGCTGAGAGTAACAGCATGGAGCTTGTCCGAGAAGATGCAAACACAGCTTTGTTCGAACTGAAGAACCTTTTTGGTTGTGTAAATCAGCATATCGTTATAATTCTTCAGCTTTCCTTTCCTACCATCTGTCTTGCTTCACACACAGCTCTCTCTCAACTGTGCTCTTCAGATGTCGAATCTGAAGGTGGATGTTGGATCATTCTGCCACTCCATATCTGCTCTATTTTTGGCCTGCAGTATTTGAGAGATATTTTTGTCATTTTCATTAAACCAATCGTGATGCACTCGTTCTTCTAAAAACAGTATTTGCTGTTTCACTTCGCTGGCAACGTCTTCAAATTTGTTTCACTTCTGGACGCAGTCTCTAACTGGGGGAGTACGTGCTTTGAATTTTTTAACCAGTAATTAATAATTATATAACCAGGATAAATTTCATAAAATTATGAATTCTTGTATCAATTAAGTAATATTCTATTGGGGTCTTCCAAATCAAAATGTCCCAAAGTGCTTCCATTTCACAAATAGTTATTTGTTTGTTGTTAGACATACACAATAATGATGTTGTGTGTCAGCAACAACTTCCAAACAGGCATTTGAACGAATAGGACTGAAAGGAAGTCAGTCAGTTTATTTGTGGAGTTGTTTAAGGTGCGGGGTGAGGGGGAATTGGGGTGAATTGGTCACAATTCCCTGTTGTTCATTGAATAGTCACCTGGATTCCTTAACATTGATGTGGATCACGTCTTGTGTGAAGGTCAGTCTTTCCTGCAAGCCACCAGTGGCATTTCCCATTCCCTGACTGCCGGCCTGGACTATCAATCGGTATTTTAAGTTTACTCGCAAACTGATAGGCCTTCTGACCCAGAGATGAGAATGCTACTTCCAGAGGCCTGTAGGCACACAATAGCCACGTATCCAGTTACATTAAATCATACTGAGTTCACAGCACTGAGACAGGCCATTCAGTCCAACTGGTGGGTTCTCGTATTTGTGTTCCACATGGATCACCTCTCACCTGTCTACATTTTAAGTGTCAGCTGTGGCTCAATGAACAGAACATTGTGTGTTCAAGTCCCACTGCAGGATATAAGTAAAAATTCTCGGCTGATAATCCACTGCAGTACTGAGGGAGTGCTGCACTGTCAGAGGGTCAGTGCTGAGGGAGTGCTGCACTGTTAGAGGGTCAGTACTGAGGGAGTGCTGCGCTGTTTAGAGGATCAGTACTGAGGGAATACTGCACTGTTAGAGGATCAGTACTGAGGGAGTGCGGCACTGTTTAGAGGGTCAGTACTGTGGGAGTGCTGCGCTGTTTAGAGGATCAGTACTGACGGAGTGCTGCACTGTTTAGAGGATCACTACTGAGGGAGTGCTGCACTGTTTAGAGGATCAGTACTGAGGGAGTGCTGCACTGTTTAGAGGGTCAGTACTGAGGGAGTGCTGCACTGTTAGAGGATCAGTATTGAGGGAGTGCTGCACTGTCAAAGGGTCAGTACTGAGGGAGTGCGGCACTGTTTAGAGAGTCAGTACTGAAGGAGTGCTGCACTGTTTAGAGGGTCAGTACTGAGGGAGTGCTGCACTGTTTAGAGGGTCGGTACTGAGGGAGTGCTGCACTGTTTGGAGGGTCAGTACTGAGTGAGTGCTGCACTGTTTAGAGGATCAGTACTGAGTGAGTGCTGCACTGTTTAGAGGATCAGTACTGAGGGAGTGCTGCACTGTTTAGAGGGTCAGTACTGAGGAAGCGCTGCACTGTTAGAGGGTCAGTACTGAGGGAGTGCTGCACTGTTAGAGGGTCTATACTGAGGAAGCGCTGCACTGTCAGGGGGTCAGTACTGAGGGAGTGCTGCACTGTCAGAGGGTCAGTACTGAGGGAACGCTGCACTCTTGGGTCAGTACTGCGTGCTGTACTGTTGGAATTTTTGGCTTTTGCATGCAATGTTAAACTCAGGCTCTATCACTCCTCATTTGACACTGACGACACTATTTTAAAGAAGAGCAGAGGAGTTCTCCCCCATGCCCTGGTCAATCAATACTCATCCCAAAACCAATCTCACAGGAACAGATTCTGGTCATAGCTCATTGCTGTTTGTGGGAGCTTCCTGTGTATAATTTTGTTGCTTTGTTCAAAGGTACATCATTAACTGTAAACCGCTTTGGGAAGTCCTGTGATACTGAAAGGTGCTATATAAATGTAAATCTTTATTTTTGTTTTCATTTAAGCATATGTCCTAATACTATTTCCCTGATGTGTTTCTCTAACTTTCCTTAAATGTATCTACACTATTCACCTCAAGCACTCGCTGTAATGAGGAGTTTTTGTGGTGCAGTGGATACTGTCCCAGCCTCTGAAACCGAAGGTCTGGGTTCGAGTCACATGCCATGATTTGATGGCCAAGGATGGTTCGTACATAACGCCGCCAAACACGCGAGTGTGTCGGTCTGCAAATCCTTCCAACACTCCAATGGCTGGTAGTAAGAGTGGGAGAGATTCCTAGTCAGTCATGTGATGCAAAGAACATTGGAGCCTCTACCATCACTATTCATAACTCCAGAGTACAACATGTAAAAGCGGATGTGGGCACAGCAACTCAGACTGCTTCGGGGTGGCCAGTTGGCTGAATGGCCAGTGAGGATCAGTTTGGTGCCAACAGCACAGGGCTTGATCCTAGTTCCGGCAAGGGTGGATTCAGGAGCTGCCTCCTTGCCCTTACTGCAGTAGAAATCATGGCGCTGAGGGTCAGAGCTGCCTGTGGGCAGAGAGCTTGCGAAGGAGATTCCAAATGTGCAGCGAGTTCCATATCCTCCCCACTCTCCAGGTAAAGAAATTTCTTCTGAATTCCCGATTGGATTTATTCGTGATTATCTCAAATATATTGCTCCTACGTTTAATTAGAAACATCGGGCAACAGAGGGTAATACCTCTGACCGCCTGATGGCCCCCAACATTCAATGTAATCAAGAGCCTCATCTCCCTGGCAGCTCCAGACTCAAAATCCTTCAGCGAGTTCGTGGAACCTGTCATGAATCACTCTGACTGTAAACCATCTGTAATAATGCAAACATACCAGTTCAATACGGCCGGACGAACCCCTGTAGAGTCAGTGCCAGAATTCCTAATGCATCTTGGTAAGTTAGCAGAACATTGTGACTTTGGTCCATCCCTCTCTGAGATGTTAAGAAATCTTTTGCTGTGTGGAATCAATAATACAGCAACCTACGGAAAACTATTAGTGGAGTCGGCCTTGGACCTGAAAAGGTTCCACAAGAATGTGGAAAAGGACATCAGGCAGCATGGTGGCACAGTGGTTAGCACTGCTGCCTCACAGTGCCGAGGTCCCAGGTTCGATCCCGGCTCTGGGTCACTGTCGGTGTCGAGTTTGTACATTCTCCCCATGTTTGTGTGGGTTTCGCCCCCACAACCCAAAGATGTGCAGTGTAGGGGGATTGGCTATGCTAAATTGCCCCTTAATTGGAAAAAATGAATTGGGTACTCTAAATTTATTTATTTTTTTAAAATAAAAGTTCAAACCAAAACTTACTTTATTTGATTATTTAGAAAGTGGACTTTGCTGAACCAAACAATGGCTGCTGCAGTTCATATAATTCATAGGTTGGCTACAGTTTTAGGGCAGCACGGTAGCATTGTGGATAGCACAATTGCTTCACAGCTCCAGGGTCCCAGGTTCGATTCCGGCTTGGGTCACTGTCTGTGCGGAGTCGGCACATCCTCCCCGTGTGTGGGTGGGTTTCCTCCGGGTGCTCCGGTTTCCTCCCACAGTCCAAAGATGTGCAGGTTAGGTGGATTGGCCATGATAAATTGCCCTTAGTGTCCAAAATTGCCCTTAGTGTTGGGTGGGGTTACTGGGTTATGGGGATAGGGTGGAGGTGTTGACCTTGGGTGGGATGCTCTTTCCAAGAGCCGGTGCAGACTCGATGGGCCGAATGGCCTCCTTCTGCACTGTAAATTCTATGTAAAAAAAAAAGGTGCACACAGTGTTGGCGGCCCCCATTCCAGAGAGCAGCGTCCTCCAAGGACAGTGCTCACGTGGCTCAGTCACCACCAAAACAACGACCGAGGTACAATATCGCGAACAGACGCGATGGCCAAGGATCACCACGGTCTGATGGGATATCTCTCCCAAGTACCATGTGAGGCTACCACAACAGTGCTGCACTTTTCGCAGGACCCTCAGTGGCCGAGGGTAACAGAATCATTGGAGAATGCATCACTCTGGCCGGGTGACACAGAAGCCCCGAGCCAGAGCCTTGCAAATTTCCCCACCCGAGGAGGAAGACCTGATGCAGCTGAATTACATCAAAGCCCCCACAGTAGCCCCAATTGGGATAAAACTTCAAGTCATATGTCACACCCGGACATGGAAATTGGCCCGGGGGTGCTGTCTCTATTATCGGCAAACAAACCTTTTGTGGGCTCCATGTGGGAATTCAGCCCCTGGACTTGAGTGATACCAAGGCTCAGTGGGCAAGATGTACTGGGGAGCAATTTACCATCATAGGTACCACGATGACCCTGGTTGCCCACAGACAACAGACAGGCTATCACCAATAGTGGTGTAAGGACCAGGGCCCAGTCTTCTACAAAGACTCCGCATGGACTGGCAACAAATCTTCCGAATGGGCACTGGCGGTCTGTACAAGGTCCTCGGAAAGTATCCAGAGATTTTCCAGGAGGGCCTGGGAAAAGTAAAGGGGGCCAGGGGAAAAATCTATGTCGACCTGTAGATCAAACCTAAATACTTAAGGGCCCAACTAGTCCTATGCGCCCTGCTTACAAAAGTAGTTGATGAGTTGAGACGGCTAGAGAGCTTGGGCATCATTCGTCCGGTCCAGTTCATGGAGTGGGCAGCGCCAGTGGTCTGGGTGTTGAAACCAGACAAGCCAGTCTGCCTGTGCGGCGATTATAAAATGTTGGTGAACAGAGCCTCCCGCTTGGACCAGTACTCCATACCATGTGTAGAAGATGTGTATGCAAAGTTAGCTGGGGGCCGTTCATTCACAAAGCTCGACATGAGCTATGCGTATTCCATTTGGAGTTTGACGCGGCATCATAGAAGTATGTTACCAGCAACACCTCCCCCCTCTTAAACTCTATGCCTTGGTTAATAAAGGCAAGTATACCTTCTTAACCACTTTATCCACCTGCTTTGCTACCTTAAGGGACCATACACATGCAGCACAAAGTCCTCCTGATCCTCAGTTCTTCCCAGGATCCTGCCATTTATCATGTATTCCCTTGCCCTTTTTGTCCTGTGCAAGTGCATCACTTCACACTTACCCAGATTGAATTCTATTTGCCACTGATCAGCCGATCTGATCAGCCCGTCTATATCCTCCTATAATCTCAGGCTATCCTCCTTACTATTTACCATCAATCCAATTTTCATATCATCCGCAAACTTACTGATCAACCCTCCTACATTCAAGTGTAAATCATTTATATAAACCACAAACAGCAAGGGCCCCAACACTGATTCTTGTGGGATCCCATTGGACACAGGCTTCCAGTCAGAAAAACTCAGTATCTTTGCCATTTCTACTTCCTGCATACTGATCACCACAAAGAGTTCATTAAACGCTCGGTAACATTGAATAATCATTTTATCAAAGGGCTTGGTTTTTATCAATTAGGAAGTTAGGGGTGGGAGAGGATGGTTATGGTGTGGTGAACAAATACATAAGACCACAAAAAAACATCACACAGGGCTGAGCAATCAGTTCCATTCTGGTCTATTTTTTAAAAAATCTAAATGGCTAATTATGTGGGACTAAGTAGAGGAATTCTCAAATTATTTTCTTCTGGTCTCTGAAATACATAACATTCAACTATGCAATTGGAGGGGACTAGCTGCAGTGGAATAATCATTGAATGATTAATATAGTTGGTGGTAGGAAAGAGCCGTACAATCACCTTGGAGTTATTTCAGTGCCATTAATAACTTTGGAGCAATTTTCAAGGGATTAATGGAGCAGTTATCAACATAGACCTCCGTTAATTGGTGTAAGGGCAACTATGGTAACTCAGGTCACATCGATCGTAACTACTCCGTGACAGAACTTCATTAGAGTCCTTTAAAGATGCAATTTTCATAATGGATATTGTATTAATTCTTATTGTATTAATATGACCTGGCCTTTCGATAGATCTAAGCATGTATCTGCCGAGACAGGGTGACTGGAGATTGATGCTTGCAAATTTTGAAGGGGGTTGAAATGCTACATGTTAACAATTTGCTACAAATTACTCATGTGTTTTAAATATCCCTTCAGGCTCGGCAGTGTTTCATTAATTCTTTGTGATGTGGGCTGACATCGATGGCTGGGCCAGCATTTGTTGCCCATCTCTAATTGCCCTTGAACTGAGTGACTTGTTCGGTTGAGGGTCCATACTGCTGGGGGCTTGGGAGCACATGTAGGCCAGACCAGGTAAGGATGGCAGATTTGCTTCCCTACAGTACATTGGGGGGGAAAAAATTGGGTTTTTAATGACAATAAGTTTTCATGGTTCCATTACTGGGGCTAGCTTTATATTGAAGTTAAATTGCACCATCGGGATTTGAACCCACACTCCCCGTAGATTAACCTGGGCCTCATGGATGACTAATCTCATGACATTACCATTATACACCATTTCCCCAGATGGATCGCAAAGTGTCTGTAAAGATTATTACGATCCCAGACCAGACCCCCACACTGGCTGGAGTACTGGACCGAAATCCCAATATTTTAGTTTATTTTAAGACTGTACAGAAAGAATGATTTAGCTCTAGGAATGATTGCATGAAAAAATAGGGCTTTGTTATTTCTAAAGCAAAACTTTATTATAAAAACAAAATTAAACTTTTAACTTCACACCAAAAAGAATAGCTTACAATTCCCCTTTAACACAACTATACAATTTCTCATTAAACAACAAGAAAATAAACATACAGCTTTTAATCCAGTTTAAAATTAGCTGGACATAGAGTAATATTTGTTTTATAAAACAGATTTGGCTCCAGTTGGAACCCCTTTAGACTCTGGCTGAGTGTCTTCAAATAGCTGCTTCAACCAGGTTGTTTCAATCTCTTCTGTGTCTTCAGACAAGACTGCTCTGCTTTCAAAATATTATTACACTTTTGTAAACTATTCTACTTGGAAAGAATTGTGGACTCAGAGTCAGGCAGATCAGAACTCTGCTCCTCTCTCTCTCTCAAAGCTTCTCCAAACTCACTCTCTGCCTTTCTGAGCTCCACCCAGCAATTACCTCATCTCCCCAAGCTGAAAAACACATTGGGTACAATCCACTGCACCCAAAAAGCAGCACGCGTGGCGCAACATAGCTGGCACATTATGGGAGACCCCCGCAGCAGTCATTGCACAGGGTGGGAGGGGTACACTGTGAGGGTGTGGAAGGTCTTATAGTTAGTTGGGGCTTAGGTGGGTCGCATCGGGAGCTCAGGCAATCGGGATGCTATTTAAACATAGCGGCCTGAGCTCTCACTGCCCCGAGGAGTTTCAGCAGACGGAGCTCCTCTGTGCAGAAAACAGGCTGAGTGCGGCCTCGAGTGTGCGTTCCCCACTGAGGCCCCATATCTAACCGGATGGATGTTAGATATTAAGGGATGTTTCTCGGTGCTGCGTGTGCCGGGAAACACGGGGCTAAACGCGCTCACTGTGGGACTCTATTCCCATTTGGTTTGATCGGGCCCATTATCTCTGCAGGTTGCAAAAGCACATTAACTCGCCAGGGACCTCCCCAGTCAATCCACTGTACATTAACCCAGACTGATAAGCACATTCCTTCATCCATTCCATCTTCTGGCTGCGAAAAGCACACAGGTTCTACAAACATAATTCCTTTAAAAAAAACTGCAGTCAAACACACACTAACCTCAGGTTTTTAATCTTTAAATTGCCCACTACGTTTATAATCCAATTTTCCTAAACTCTTCGAATCACCGCAAGATGTTCTCTGGAATATCAGAGGCACTCTGATTCACAGAATTCATCCAATTTCTGATCTGTAGTTCTTTTGTCTTCATTCTCTGAGCTTGCCACCCTCACATTGATTCTGTATACACCTCCCACTGCCTCAGGAAGGCAGACAGTATTATCAGAGACCCCTCCCATCCAGGCATTGCCTTCTTCCAGACCCTTCCATCAGACAGAAGGTACAGAAGTCTGAAGACCCGCACATCCAGACATAGGAACAGCTTCTTCCCCACAGCTACAAGACTCCTCAATGACTCTCCCTCGGACTGATCTGTTCCCTGTTAGAACACTATTCACGACGCCCTATGCTGCTCTTGCTTGTGTATTTGCTTTGTTTGGCCCCTTGTTCCGCACTGTAACCAATCACTGTTTGTCGATGTACCATTTGTCAATGTACTCTGTTGATTATTCTTTTTGTCTCCTGTGTACGTACGTTCCCTCGGCTGCAGAAAAATACTTTTCACTGTACTTCGGTACATGTGAAAATAAATAAAATAAAATAAATCAACCAAAATGGCACACTTATATTATGGGATGTACGGCCATCGACACTTCCCCTTTCCTCAGCTGTGACTCAGTTGCCAGCACTCTTACCTCTGAGTCAGAAGCTGTGGCATTGAATCCCACTCTCGGACTTGGGTATAAAATTCCAGGCTGACACTCCTAGTCAGTACTGAGGCAGTGCTACACTGTTGGAGGTATTGTCTTTTGAATGAGATGTTAAATTAGATGTTAAATCAGGGATAGGCGCTGGCACTCCGGTATTGTCACTGGGCTAGTAATCCAGAGACCCAGGGTAATGAGCTGGGGACCCGGGTTTCAATGCCACCAGGGCAGATGGTGGAATTTGATTTCCATATAAATCTAATGACATCATGAAACCATTATCAATGGTCGTAAAAACCTATCTAATTCATTAATGTCCTGCAGGGAAGGAAATCTGCTATCCTTACCTGGTCTGGCCTACATGTGACACCGGCACAGCAATGTGGTTGACTCTTAAATGCAATTAGGGATGGGAAACAAATGCTAACATTGTGAACACTCAATCCCTTGGCACTGTTGTGAAGGAGGGCATGGAGCTCTCCCTGGTGCCCCAGTCAATATGTACCCCCGAACTAACCCCCCTAAAACAAATTGGATGATTTGGTCCATCATGGTCACTGGGTCAATATCCTAGTGAATGGTTTAGTAAACCACATCCTGAGAGCACCATCACCATAGGAACTGCAGGAGGTAAACCCAACGTAACCTCAGGCCAACTAGGGATGGGCGGTAAGTGAAGCTTTATCAAGGATTTCCTCAACCATAAATTCAAATGTGTAACAGTAGGAATCGACTGGATATTGAATAAAGAACAAAGAACAATAAAGCACAGCAACAGCCGCCAAGAAACACCCCACCAAACGCACTCGAAAACGGACTTACATTTCTGTCGCTAAATCGCGTCCGTTATCTCACATGTGCATGCAAGATCAGCAAACGGGTACAGAATGCTTTCATTTTTAAATTGAAGTTCCAGCACATTAATTTGATAATTAAATATTTGATTGTGAATATGAGTCATTAATCCAACTAGAAAAATGAAATCAATGGAACTGTGCTAATTCTATCATCGGGGATAAATCAGCCTGTCGGGATCTGATTTACACTACATCAGATGTTATAAAGTGCACCTTCACCCTTGCCTAAGCAGCAATGAAACCCAACCAAGTCTGGGAGGAGTTATGCCGAAATCTGGAAAGGAAGAGCTGACATTCAGAGAGTCTTTCATGTCCTCAGGATGTCCCAAAGCACTTTACAGTACTTTTGAAGTGTGGTTACTGTAGGGAAACATGGTACCAATATACACACAGCAAGATCTCAAAAAACAGGAATGGGATAATGTCCTTATGGTCTGTTTTAGAGATATTGGTTACTAGAGAAATATTGGGCCAGACACTGGGGAAAACCCCCCTACTTCGGTCAAAATCGTTTTTCATTCTTTCAGGGGATGTGGACATCACTGACAAGGCCAGTGTTTATTGCCCATCGCTAATTGCCCTTTAGAAGGTGGTACTGAGCTGTCTTAAACTGATGCAGTGCATGTGGTGTACATACACCCACAGTGCTGTTAGAAAAAGAGTTCCAGGATTTTTGACCTAGCAACAATGATGGAACAATGATGTATTTCCAAGTCAGGATGGTGTGTGGCTTGGAGAGGCTTCTGCTCCTCTTGTCCATTTAGGTGGTTGAGGTCATGGATTTGAAAGATGCTGTTGAAGGAGCCTTGGTGAGTTGCTGCATCACACACTGATAGTACACACTGCTACTACTGTATGTCAGTGATGGGGGAAGTGGATGTTAAGTTGGTGAATGTAGATGGTGGACAGGCTTGGGGAGTCAGGGGAAGAGTTACTCGCCGCAGGATTCCCAGCCTCTGACCTACTCTTGTAGCCACAGTATTTATATGGCCGGTCCAGTTCAGTTTCTGGTCAATAATAACCCCATAGGATGTTGATAGTGGGGGATTCAGTGATGGTAGTGCCATTGAATGTCATGGGAGATAGTTAGATTCTCTCTTGTTGGAGATGGTCACTGCTTGGCACTTGTGTGGTGCAAATATTACTCGCCACTTATCAGCCCAAGCCTGGGTATTGTCCAGGTCTTGCTGCATAGTGGCCCGGTTGCTTCAATATCTGAGGAGCTGCGAATGACACTGAACATTGTGCTGTGGGATAATTTACTTCGATCTGAGGGGGCAGATGGGGACTTGGTTTAACATTTCATCGGAAACGCTGCATTTCTATCAATGTAGCCTTCCCTCAATATTAGGATGGGAGTGTCAGCCTGGAATTTGTGCTCAAGTCTGTGGAACCGGCCTTGAACCCCCTTCTCCCTTTGAGGCAAGAACAATGCAGGTTCACTGAGCAAATTCAACACTATGTGCGGCACAAGTAAGTAAAGGAATTGCTTCAGCTGCAGTGATAAAGAGATTCAATGCTGGTATGGGAATGGGGCTTGATGACTTATCAATATTCAGGTTACCCCCAGCTGATGGGATAAATCTAGCACTGGTTTTGTGAATATGAGGAAGAATGCCTCAAACTTGCAGATGCCAAAGTGAAAGTGTCAATGACACTCTTCAAAGTAGGTCTTCAAAAAGACTCTGTTCAAAAAGGGCACAGATGAGATGGCAACCAGCTTCCTGCTGTGCTATAATATTCCACGCACAACACGAATATGCAAAACAGACTGGTAGAAATCACGGATTCAGGAGGTGCTGTAGAAGGAGAGTTGGCTCGCTGCTGCAATGCATATTGAGGATGGTAGACACTGCTGCTGCTGTGCACTGGGAATGAAGGGAGTGAATGTTTAAGGGGATGATGTGGCTGGCAGACTATAGATATAAGAATTAAATTAGCAGAGCCTATAGGAAACAGCACTGGCTGTTTTGACAGAGTATCAGAAACAGAGTTTGATTTACTTTCAGGTCAGAGATAGGATCAGTACTGTGCTCATAACTGTAGATTGGAAATCAACATGATAGGGCGCCATTAATTATTCACAAACATCTGTTTCTCATTTGTCTCTTTAAATTTTTATTCCAAGTCTCTCCGGAGAAAAGGTTACATTTTTAAAGATTGATTTCGGCATTTCCAACAGTTGTTCTTTCAAGTGTCATCTTCTGCCATTATTTTCTGAATATAATTTCATTTGCTTGAATCTCGTCAAATCCCCCCATCCTCTCCCCACCCTCCCCATCCTCTCCCCACCCTCTCCCTGTTCGACCAACCACCCTCCCCCACCCTCTCCCCGCCCTCTCCCTGTTCTACCAATCACCCTCCCCCACCCCACCCGCTCCCTGTTCTACCAATCACCCTCCCCATCCTCTCCCTGTTCTACCAATCACCCTCCCCCACCCTCTCCCTGTTCTACCAATCACCCTCCCCATCCTCTCCCCACCCTCTACCAGTTCGACCAATCACTCTCCCCCATTCTATCCCCACCCTCTCCTTTTCTACCAATCACCCTCCCCCACCCTCTCCCTGTTCTACCAATCACCCTCCCCCACCCTCTCCCTGTTCTACCAATCACCCTCCCCATCCTCTCCCCACCCTCTCCCTGTTCTACCAGTCACCCTCCCCATCCTCTCCCCACCCTCTCCCTGTTCTACCAATCACCCTCCCCATCCTCTCCCCACCCTCTCCCTGTTCTACCAGTCACCCTCCCCATCCTCTCCCCACCCTCTCCTTGTTCTACCAATCACCCTCCCCCATCCTCTCCCCACCCTCTCCCTGTTCTACCAATCACCCTCCCCATCCTCTCCCCACCCTCTCCCTGTTCTACCAATCACCCTCCCCACTCTCACTCCACCCTCTCCCTGTTCTACCAATCACCCTCCCCACCCTCTCCCAGTTCGACCAATCATCCTCGCCCATCCTCTCCCCACCCTCTCCCTGTTCGACCAATGACCCTCCCCCACCCTCACCCCGCCCTCTCCCTGTTCTACCAATCACCCTCCCCCACCCCACCCGCTCCCTGTTCTACCAATCACCCTCCCCACCCTCTCCCTGTTCTACCAATCACCCTCCCCCACCCTCTCCCTGTTCTACCAATCACCCTCCCCATCCTCTCCCCACCCTCTACCAGTTCGACCAATCACCCTCCCCCATTCTCTCCCCACCCTCTCCCTGTTCTACCAATCACCCTCCCCCACCCTCTCCCTGTTCTACCAATCACCCTCCCCCACCCTCTCTCTGTTCTACCAATCACCCTCCCCATCCTCTCCCCACCCTCTCCCTGTTCTACCAATCACCCTCCCCATCCTCTCCCCGCCCTCTCCTTGTTCTACCAATCACCCTCCCCCATCCTCTCCCCACCCTCTCCCTGTTCTACCAATCACCCTCCCCCATCCTCTCCCCACCCTCTCCCTGTTCTACCAATCACCCTCCCCACTCTCACTCCACCCTCTCCCTGTTCTACCAATCACCCTCCCCACCCTCTCCCAGTTCGAACAATCATCCTCCCCCATCCTCTCCCTGTTTGACCAATCACCCTCCCCCATCCTCTCCCCACCCTCTCCCTGTTCTACCAATCACCCTCCCCACCTTCTCCCTGTTCTACCAATCACCCTCCCCACCCTCTCCCTGTTCTACCAATCACCCTCCCCCACCCTCTCCATGTTCTACCAATCACCCTCCCCATCCTCTCCCCACCCTCTCCCTGTTCTACCAGTCACCCTCCCCATCCTCTCCCCACCCTCTCCCTGTTCTACCAATCACCCTCCCCGTCCTCTCCCCACCCTCTCCCTGTTCGACCAATCACCCTCCCCCATCCTCTCCCCACCCTCTCCCTGTTCTACCAATCACCCTCCCCGTCCTCTCCCCACCCTCTCCCTGTTCGACCAATCACCCTCCCCATCCTCTCCCCACCCTCTCCCTGTTCTACCAATCACCCTCCCCGTCCTCTCCCCACCCTCTCCCTGTTCGACCAATCACCCTCCCCCATCCTCTCCCCACCCTCTCCCTGTTCTACCAATCACCCTCCCCACCCTCTCCCTGTTCTATGACAAAAAGACAATTGGTGACGAATCGAACTGGAGCCAATATTGACAAATTTTTATATTTACTTAGCGATTTCAAGCATATGCCTCCGAACCCAACAACCACAGGTTTAGTGTCCGTCCATTTATATCTCCTTTGATCCAACCAGAAGGTTGTCAATAACTAGGAGCTAAGTGCATGTTCTGATAGAGGCTCACTGATAAACTGCAACAAAAAATCAAAACCTTCAGGGAAATGTAGCTAATCAGCTTCTCACAGCATCATGGAATAGTTACAACACAGGAGGCCATTCAGCCCATTGTCTGTGCTGGCTCTGCAATAGCAACTCTCTACTGCCACGCTCCCACCTTCCCTGCAGCTCTGCAGATGTTTCTCTTCAGATAATGATCCAATTCCCTTTTGGAAACCTCAGTTGACTCTGCCGTTTCTACACAACCAGAACCTAACCACTCGCTGCATGAAAAAGGTTTTTCCTTCCATCACCATTGCTCCTTTTGGGAGGACATACCCAATGTGGTGAACTGACAGAGTTGCTGCTCCAGCCTTACATCTTTATTACCCGATGTATTCTGCCCAAGAGGGGACTCCACCCTTTGGGGCGATCACCCGCTCTCAGGCCCCATTGGTCCCCGGAGCCAGTTGACCGTCCTGTGCTGTGCTGTCTTAAAGAGACGGGTACCTCAATCCACTACGCCCCTCCAATCACCAAAACTAATCTAGTCAATCCAAACTCTACACAAACACTACACACACAAGTTAGACATTTGGAAATCAATGTAGCGATTGTTCGATGATGAGACCTTGAGGCTGGCATTTAGGAAACACTTCTACTAGCAGGCTTCAACTATGCACAGTTCCAAATATAGCGATCGAACGGCCTCATCATGCCCGACTCGGCGACAACACGTGGCCGCTAATCGCTCGGAATGCTTTGCGAGATCTAATGAGATCACACGATCTGTATTTCGCCCTCGCTGGTCAAGCTCCAGATTTACATATTTAAGTGAATCATTAATCTCATTTAAATGTGTCGCCGTCCGAATCTCCCAAGGCCTGGGAACGAACACCCGCACCTCGGAGACTTCGCCATGATGCCGTTTAGCACTGGTCCACACAAACATGGACCAGGTGTAACGGCACCTAGCAGTCTTCCAGCCCAGCAGAGGTCCCAGGTGGTCGGGCTCTGGGCAGGGTGGTAATCTGGCACTCTCGCTAGCACCCTGGCAGCTTGGCGCTTCTAGCCTGGCATCTTACATGCCACCCAAGCAACCTGGCAGTGATGCCCTGACAGGGTGCCCAGCTGGTGGCCTGTGGAGGAGTGAAACTAGAGGCAAACAGTGCACTCCTCCCATCTTGGTTGTAACAATAGTTCTTGATAGATTTCTGGATACTCTTAGCGGGATTCTCCAGCCACGCTCGCCCAGCAACCGGAAATTCCCCCACGAGGTCAATGGACCTTTATATGGTCCGCATCCCACCCGGGGCGATCTTGCAGTGGGCACGGCCAAAGAATCCAGCCCGATGCAAATTAAAGGATATAGGATAATGTGGGAATATGGCCTTGAGGTCGAGAATCAGCCATGATCATACTGAATGGTGGAGCAGACTCGAAGTTCTGAATAGCCTACTCCTGCACCTATTTCACATGATCTTATCTTAATATCAATATAACTAATTGTCCTCTTTCTTTGTGATATGGGGTTGGATTCTCCGATTTTGAGACTAAGTGCTGACTCCGGCGTGGGAACGGTGGCGTTTTACAATCGGAAAAATGGCACAAAATGGCCACCGATCCTCTGTCTGGTGGGGGGACTAGCAGGCATGCAGCATGGAGCCCCCCGCTCTAGCTGCGGATACGGCCGGAGAATTGCAGGGTCGGAGGCTGTACTTGTGCACGGCGGCGGCCTGCAGTGGCCGCGGCATGCAACATGGCTCTGGCCACATGCAGACCCGGCCTGCCAAATTTAGCCAGGCTCGCCACCCCCGGACCAACCCCCACCAGTGCCCCCAGCCCCCACCAAAGGTCCCCCTGCCCGCGGAACGGCTACACCCCCCGCTCCCCCCGACTGTGGCAGTGCTGGACTTAGTCTGCACCCGCCATGCCGACTTCCCCCCAAAAAATACCACACCCGACCAATGCCATTAGGGAAGGACTTCAGGTAACATCCTGAGGCCGTCCATACGGCATGCGGCGTACTCCTAGAGTCCGCCGTTTTGGAGTGGGCGGAGTATCGCAAAAGCAGTGCCGCCCCCGATACCGGCACCAACGGGGATTCTCCAGCCCGTGATTTTGGTGTCGGAGACCGGAGAATCCCGCCCATGGTTCTTACGTTTGTCATTGGAAGGTTCCCCTACTCCAAATGCAGCCAGGTCTTGGACTTTTGGAATCAGGTCCCGCAACTTGCAACGTGTTTAAGAAAGAATAAGTAACTTTTTATATGCCTTTTTCTTGGATTCTGGTATCTTTTGGGGGAGGAGAAAAAAATTTGGAAAGGCCGAGAGGTTCAGGGAGAGAATTCCAGAGCTTAGGAGCCAGGCGGCTGATGGCATCGCCACCAATGGTGGAACAATGTAAATCAGGGTGCTCAAGAGTCTCGAGTTGGGGAGTACGGGTATCTCAGCAGTGGAACCAGTCTTTAGTTCTGGCTTAAAATGGCTTGGTTTATTCCGAACACTTTAAAAGAAAAATGTCTAGCTCTCTTTTTTGAACTGGGCTCAAATGGGCAAGTGTCTACGAATGTATGAACACGGGATTTAGGAGCGGGCTCCTCGAGCCTGCTTTGCCATTCAATGAGATCATGGCTGATCAAATGGTGGCCACAACTCCATTTCCCCACCCTGTAACTTTGACCCCCTTGTCAATCAAGAATCTATCTAACTCAGCCTTAAAAATATTAATTGACCCTACCCCCACTGATCTCAGGGGTATTCCACAGACTCTCAACCTTCTGAGAGAAACAAATTCTTCTCATCTTCGTCTTAAATGGGAGACGATCCCTTTGTTTAACCTGTGTCCTCTAGTTCTAGTCTCTCCTACAAGGGAAAACATCCTTTCAGTATCCACCCTTGCAAGCCCCTCAGGATCTTATATGTTTCAGTAAGATCACCTTTTAAAAAAATTCCTTTATTGGATGTGGGTGTCGCTGGCTAGACCAGTATTTATTCTCCATCCCTAGTTGTCCTGCATAAGGTGATGGTGAGCTGCCCTCGATGTAGTGGAGATACACCCACAGTTCTGTTAGGGAGGGAGTTCCAGGATTTTAACTCGGCCACAGTGAAGTAACAGCGATATATTTCCAACTCAGGATTGTGAGTGATTTGGCAGGGAACGTCACGGTGGTGGGGTTCCCAGAGATCTGCTGTTCTTATCCTTCTAAATGGTAGTGCTTGTGGGTTCAAAAGGTGCTGCCTGAAGAACCTTGGTGAGTTCCTGCAGTGCACCTTGTAGATGATACACATGACTGCCACTGTTCGTCAGTGGTGAAGGGATTCAATGCTTGTGGATGGGGTGCCAATCAAGCGGGCTGATTTGTCCTGGATGGTGTCAAGTCTCTCAAGTGTTGTTGGAGCTGCACTTATCCAGGCAAGTGGAGAGTATTCCATTCCACTCCTGACTTGTGCTTTGTAGATGGTGGACATGCTTTGGTGAGTTACTCGCTGCAGGTTCCTTGCCTTTGACCTGCTTTGGTAGCAGTATTTATATGGCTAGTCTAGTTCAGTTTCTGGTCAATGGTAACCCGGAGAATGTTGACAGTGGATAATTCAGTGATGGTAATGACATTGAATGTCGAGGGGCTTTGCTTAGATCCTCTCTTGTCAGAGATAGTCATTGCCTGGTACTTGCATAGTGTGAATGTTACTTACCACTTGTCGGCCCAAACCTGGATATTGTCCAGGGCTTGATGCATTTGGACATGGATTGCTTCAGTATCTGGTGCTGAACATTGCTTCAGTATCTGGTGCTGAACATTGTGCAGTCATCAGCGAACATCCCCACTTCTGACCATACGATAGAAGGTGAAGCAGCTGTATATGGTTGGGCCTTGAACACCATCATAGAATCATGTAATCCCAACAATGCAGAAGGAGGCCACCTACCTAGGCCCACTCCGCCGCCCTATCCCCATAACCCCACCTAACCTGCACATCTTTGGACACGAAGGGGCAATTCCTAGCATGGCCAATCCACCTAACCTGCATATCTTTGGACTGTGGGAAGAAACCGGAGCACACGGAGGAAACCCACGCAGACACGGGGAGAATATGTAAACCTGACACAGTCACCGAAGGCCAGAATTGTGTAACTGTAATTGAGTAGTCAGAGTAACTCCTGCTGTGATGTCCTGGAGCTAAGATGATTACCCGTCAATCACCATAACCATCTTCCTTTGTGTCAGGTATGACTCCAACCAGCAGAGGGTTTTCCCCCTGATTCCCAAAGACTCTAGTTGAAGCCAAGTGTTGACAGTGAAAGGAGCAGATGGCAACCCAGGTACCCCACCCAGCCGCTCCTCCAACCGTGTTCTGCCCCCTATGACAGAGACTATGGGTTGCACATTGGACTCCTCAGTCACCTGAAAACTCGTTTAGTGTGGAAGCAGATCATCCTTGACTCTGAGGGACTGCCTAAGAGAAGAGATTATGTAAGGAATATTCTCAACTAACTTCAAAACCTGTGGTTGAGACTTGCAAAAGCTATCCAATCCAGGGGCATTGATAGTTTAGATGAGTTGCAAAGTGCTATTTACAGTAGCCAGTTGTACAGAAACTTGACCAAAGTTACCAGCATACTTTGCAGGCCAAAAGAGACTTTTCAAAGTAAAGTTGCCAGTTAAAAGGTGCAGGTTAAGTGAATGGGCTAGGGTCTGACAGATGGAATACAATGTTGACAAATGTGAGGTTATCCATTTTGGTAGGAATAACAGCAGAAGGGATTATTATTCAAATGATAAAATATTAAAACATGCTGCTGTGCAGAGAGACCTGGGTGTGCTAATGCATGAGTCGCAAAACGTTGGTTGACAGGTGCAACAGGTGATTAAGAAGGCAAATGGAATTTTGTCCTTCTTGCTAGAGGGATGGAGGTTATGCTGCAATTGTATAAGGTGTGAGTCAGGCCACACCTGGAGTATTGTGTTTAGTTTTGGTCTCCTTACTTGAGAAAGGACGTACTGGCACTGGAGGGTGTGCAGAGGAGATTCACTAGGTTTATCCCAGAGCTGAAGGGGTTGGATTACAAGGAGATGTTGAGTAGACTGGGACTGTACTCATTGGAATTTAGAAGGATGAGGGGGGATCTTATAGAAACATATAAAATTATGAAGGGAATAGATAGGATAGATGCGGGCAGGTTGATTCCACTGGCTGGTGAAAGCAGAACTAGGGGGCATAGCCTCAAAATAAGGGGAAGTAGATTTAGGACTGAGTTTAGGAGGAACTTCTTCACCCAAAGGGTTGTGAATCTATGGAGTTCCTTGCCCAGTGAAGCAGTAGAGGCTCCTTCATTAAATGTTTTTAAGATAAAGATAGATAGTTTTTTGAAGAATAAAGGGATTAAGGGTTATGGTGTTCGGGCCGGAAAGTGGAGCTGAGTCCACAAAAGATCAGCCATGATCTCATTGAATGGTGGAGCAGGCTCGAGGGGCCAGATGGCCTACTCCTGCTCCTAGTTCTTATGTTCAACAAGCACTGCTAGGATTAAGTAACAAATTGTGGAATGTGTGACAGTAGTGGATTTGAATCTGCCTGCTCGATACAATATCATTCTCTAGCCGGAACTTCTGCACCTGGTGTAATTTCTCACAAATCTCAAGTAAACAAATCATGAACCTGCAGACTCCAGGATCTTTAATGGCCATTGGTTGGAGGTGCGCCGATTCCTGTTCTCTTCACCCTGCGCTCACTTTAAAAATTGGGGTGCATTGGGCTGCAAAGCCACCTTCCGGGAACGCTGTTATTAAAGTGCACTCTCACCCGTTCCGGGGCCTGCCGTCAATTGAAAATCTGGCTGAAGAGTGGGATCTCAGACCATCACGCAACATCACAAACTCCGAATACCTAATCATTATCACACCACTGCTTATGGGATCTTGCTGTGTGCAAATTGGTTGCCATGTTTCCTACATTGCGACAGTGACTACCTTCAAAAATGCTTCATTGGCAAAGAAGCACTTTGGGATAACCTGATGTCATGAAAGCACTAAAAAATGCCAATTTATTTTTCTCTTTTGCTTGTCCTATAAATTGGGATATTTAAATTGGGATATTAATTTCAGACAACTTAGCAATAAAAGCTGATGGGGGTGTTAACACTGGTTTTAAGAGCCACCCCATCCAGGATTGAGTGAGAATACTTCGCTGCCGGTGCTCATAGCAAAGCGACCCTTTGTGTGGGGGATAATACGAGCTGTGTAGATTTGCAACAGCCCCATATGTGCCTGTTCCTGTTCCACGCGACTTAGATTCATAAATTATACTAGGCAGTGGTGGAGCAGAAAGGTAGTTGCTATAGCAACAAGATAACATGGTTTATCACCACAAGTCTAAGGAACTGCCTCTTCCAAGCAATTATCCAGAGCATTTTGCCCCAGTCCCACATGTGTCATCAGTTAGTGTGTGAAATGCACACGTTGTCATATTAAGGATTATGCAGGGTTTCAATTCGCACAGATTGCTGGAATGCCAGCAAAACCACCTTTGAAAATTAAAAGGTGTTGAGATCAAATACCATCAAATTCAAATACAAGGCAAGGATTTCTCCAGGGCACTTAAATCCAATTAGTCCATGCATCCAAACAGACAGAACATTTGCAAGTTTACTGACTGATATGAGATAGCTTCTCTAAGGCGATGTGATGGAGGACTGTACACACCACACGTACAAAGTATATGCAGCTACATATCCTCAAAGATCAATGGATTTCTACCGAAGTAACATGATACAAATAGTATATATTAAATTGGAATTCATTATTACCCTGATTTAGTCTGATTTACTGTACCCAGAGATTCTTTCAATTCCAGACACCCTGCTTATCTTTGTGATTTAAATAAGCACTGTGCTTGAATGAAGAATGATTTAGATGTGGGCAGATTAATATCTAACTCTGTTTAGATAGTGAACTGGGATTATCTGGCAGTTTCTGTAATAACCGATTGTCAGGACAAAGGGTTTTGTCACCATTGAGGACACCTGGGCTGGAGATTTCCTTCGGATATGTGCCTCGCTGAGTAACGTAACCCGCAGCTCAGCACCATTAGCTAGGAATACAGGAACAGAGGAACACAGGATTTAGGACAAGAGCAGGCCATTTGGTCCTTCACGTCTGCTCCACCATGTCTTGATATGCAGACATGCAGATAATGATATACAGACAGGCACAGACAGGCAGCTAATGAACACAGAGAATAGGACATGACCAAAGAGCAGGCAGGACACTCAGGGGTGGTATCTCACTATAAAAGGCATGAGGCACTCACACTCCGTACCTTTCCACTGATGAACACCTACAGAGTGAGTCAGGGTGTATTTACAGTATCACACCTCCAGCACGTGGCTAAGAGCTAGTCTGGTTCAGTCAGACAGAGTAATTACACTGAGGTTAGCAGAGAGTCGAACTCATAGAGAACTGTGCTAACTGTGCTACTGGTTCAATAAATCAGATTGAACTAACTTCAAGGTCTGGAGAATCTTTTGGTTAAAGCTGCATCCAGTTGCAGCCTGTGTTATCCCAGAGTGCGTAACATGACTTGCTACCAGGAGACTGATTAATCTAGGTGGTTTACCTCAGTCCGTTCTGTGACAACCAGCGAATGTATCCCGGCACCATGGAGAAGATTCAGGCTCCTCACCAGCTCAGGACCTCCGGCAATCTCAGTGCCAACTGGCGGACATTCAAGCAAAAGTTTCTGCAGTACATCGAAGCTTCAGACCTCGTGGGTGCGCCTGACGCAAGGAAGATCGCGCTTCTCCTCTCAACAGCGGGTGATCAAGCCATCGAACTCTTCAACTCTTCTCACTTCACCGAAGGCCAGGATAAGACAAAGTTTCAGACCATCCTGGACAGGTTTGACAGTCACTGTGAAGGGGACACCAATGAAATCTTCAAGTGCTATATATTCAAACAGCGTCTACAAGGTAAAGATGAATCTTTCAACTCCTTCTTAACTAACCTCCACCTGCTAGCTTTGGTGATATTGCTGACTCCATGATCAGAGACCAAATCATTTTTGGAGTTCACTCTGATCCTCTGAGAGAGCAGCTACTGAAAAGCAAGCATATGACCCTGCCAGTCGCGATTGAAACATGCACAGTGCATGAGCATGCCAAAAATCCCTATGCCCAGTACAAATCGGCTGAAAATGAGGAACTTGCCTCCCACGAGGCAGAGAGTGTGCAGGCCATCTCCCGGATGCAGCGCCTCAGCATTGATGAAAGTGGTCTTTTCGCGTGCTTTTCCCGGGGCCCCACGCACTGCGCATGTGCGACGACGCGCGGAGCGTCAGGATGCCGACGTCATGATGTGCTCGAACTGTGGCAACGCCCACTTAAAGAAACACTGCCCTGCAAGAGGCAGGTGATGTTTAAACTGCGGGAAGCCTGGACACTATGCAGCCTTGTGCAGGTCTGCACCACCAGTCTGGGGCCAGCGCTCCCAATTCCGACGACGGCACGTTCAGAGTGTGCAACAACGATTACAGGATTCTGATCCTGGCAGCACAACGGATCCAGAGGAAGAATGCCTGGACTCCGCCTACTGTGTGGGCATCAATACCAAATGTGAACATGCCACATCCAACTCATCACAAATTCAATCCATCCTCGCTGTGGATTCTGCGGACGAATGGCGTGCAGTGATGCAGGTCAACCACTGCTCCATCCAGTTTAAGCTGGACACAGGTGCTTCTGCCAACCTCCTCTCACAGGCAGATTTCAAATGCATCAAGAAGCCTCCCAAGGTCCTTCCAGCAGCCTGCAGGCTCCTGGATTACAACGGAAATGCCATCACGGCACTGGGATCCTGCCATCTACTCGTCTCCAATCAGAGCACCCATGCATGGTTACGTTTTGAAATTGTCAAGCCAGACAGGGCATCCCTACTTGGCGCGCATGCCTGCAGGCAGCTGAACCGCGTGCAGCGGGCTTACACAACGACATCCCCCAATGTGGATCTTCAGGCCGGCATTGACGACATCCTCGCTCAGTATCCGGATGTGTTCGACGGGATGGGCACGTTGCCATATCGATACAAGATTCTGCTATGACCTGATGCCAAGTCAGTGGTCCACGCACCACGCCGGGTCCCGGCTCTGGTGAGGGAGCGCCTGAAGGCACAGCTCAAGGATCTTCAGCAAGAGGGCATCATTTCCAAGGTAACCGAACCGACTGACTGGGTCAGCTCGATGGTATGTGTTAGAAAGCCTTCGGGAGACCTGTGCATCTGCATTGATCCCAAGAATCTCAACCAGAATATAATGCGTGAATACTACCCCATCCGAAGCCGGAGGAACTCACCAGTGAGATGGCACACGCACGTTTTTTCACCAAGTTAGATGCGTCACATGGATTTTGGCAAATCCAGCTGGATGAGTCCAGTAGAAGGCTCTGCAACTTCAACACACAGTTTGGCAGATACTGCTATAATCGCATGCAGTTTGACATTGTCTCGGCATCGGAGATCTTCCATCACATCATGGAGCAGATGATGGAGGGCATTGAGGGGGTTCGTCTGTACGTGGACAACATCATCATATGGTCCACGACCCCTGAAGAGCATGTTTCCCGTCTCCAGTAGGTATTCCGCCGTGTCCATGCCAATGGCCTGAAGCTGAACAGGTCCAAATGTTGCTTTGGCATGTCGACACTCAAGGTCCTAGGTGACCAGATCTCTCAGCAGGGCATGCGCCCGGATACAGACAAGGTCAAGGCCATCGAAGCCATGAAGGTCCCTGAAGACATGAAGGCGGTGTTGCGCTTCCTGGGTATGGTCAATTTTCTGGGCAAGTTCAACCCAAACCTGGCCTCGCACACCACGGCCTTACGAAACCTGGTGAAAAAGTCCACTGCCTTTGAGTGGAAGGCAGCACATCAGGCAGAGTGGTTGGAGCTGAAAGCCAAGCTCACCACTGCACCCGTCTTGGCATTTTTCGACCCAGATAGGGAGACGAAGATCTCGACAGATGTGAGCCAGGATGGCATCGGTGCAGTGCTGCTTCAACGCGATGACACTTCATCCTGGGCGCACCGGTAGCCTACGCATCGAGGGCAATGACGCCCACCAAACAAAGGTATGCACAAATTGAGAAGGAATGCCTGGGCCTTCTCACTGGCATTCTCAAGTTTCACGACTATGTCTACGGCCTGCCGACATTCACTGTCGAGACGGATCATAGGCCTCTGGTCCACATTATCCACAAGGACCTGAACTACATGACGCCTCAGTTGCAGCACATCCTCCTCAAACTCAGAAGGTACGACTTTGACTTCGTGTACACGCCTGGCAAGGAGCTCATCGCTGATGCATTGTCCCGCTCCATCACCTTGCCTAGTGAATCGCTGGAAATCATCCGGCAGATTGAATCACAGGTGCAGCTGTGTGCTAGCACCCTCCCGGCGTCTGATGAGAAGGTGGTTCGTATCCGCGAGGAGACAGCCAAAGACCCCCTCTTGCAGCGTGTCATGCACCCACCTCGCCAATGGCTGGCAGAAAGGGCAGTGCCCTCAATTTTACAATGTAAAGGATGACCTGACGGTGATTGATGGTATCCTCCTCAAGCTGGACCGGATTGTCATTCCACTCAGTGTCCAGAGCTTGGTGCT
Organism: Scyliorhinus torazame; assembly: GCF_047496885.1. Taxonomy (NCBI): domain Eukaryota; kingdom Metazoa; phylum Chordata; class Chondrichthyes; order Carcharhiniformes; family Scyliorhinidae; genus Scyliorhinus; species Scyliorhinus torazame. The sequence goes on along the minus strand of NC_092725.1, from coordinate 89,160,312 downwards.
CCGCCAAATCCATGAGGGACACCTGGGTGTCGAGAAGTGCAGACGCAGAGCCTGGCAGGCTATCTACTGGCTCGGTATTAGCCAGGACATTTCGAACATGGTCCTCAACTGTGTGACCTGTCAATGCTTCCAGCCAGCACAGAGCAAGGAGACGCTCCAGCAGCATGAAATGGAGACCTCCCCGTGGTCCAAGGTTGGCATCAACCTCTTTCGTGCGAATGGTCGTGACTACGTGTTGATTATTGACTATTTCTCCAATTACCCTGAAGACGTGAAGCTCTCAAGACCTCACATCTCGGACCGTCATCAAGGCCTGTAAGGCGACGTTCTCCAGGCATGGTAACCCACTCACTGTCATGAGTGACAATGGCCCGTGCTTCAACAGCCCCGAGTGGTCCATGTTTGCCAAGCCATACCATTTCAAACATGTCACTTCCACCCTCACTATCCGCAGTCCAATGGGAAGGTTGAAAAAGGGGTTCACATTGTGAAACAGCTCATCTGCAAGGCCGCGGATTCTGCTTCTGACGCTGCTTGCGTACAGGGCGATCCCACTGTCCACTGGCATGTCGCCGGCTCAAATCCTGATGAACATGGACCTGCAGACAACACTTCCAGCCATACACTTGCCCAACCTGGATCACCTCCCGGTGCTGCAGAAGATGCAGCAGCTCCTAAACCAGCAAAAGCAGGGCTATGATGCTCATGCCACCGATTTGCCCGTGTTATCCCCGGCAGACACTGTCAGGATTAAGATCCGGATGGTCGCTGGTCTGTTCCAGCTGTCGTTGTTCGACAGGCTGCGCCCCGCTCGTATGTTGTACGTATGGCTGATGGTTCTGTTGTGCGATGAAACAGACGGCACTGCGCAAAGTTGCCTGCCCACAACCGCTTTCTTCTCCATTTCCGTCCGTTGTTTTGCCACCTCCTGATACCTCGAACTACGAGGCCACCAGTCTGGCTTCCATCCCGCCTGTCAAGGCGCCGTCGTCCTCACCATCACCTTCCGGTGGTCGACAAGGATCAGATGCAAGCCCCAGAGACTGGACTTATGAACATTTGTTTTGTTTGCTATGTTCTGTTTTCCCACATTAGACAGCTGTCTTCACATGTAAATACGTTCACATATGCCACCGCTTGTAAATATGTTAATATATGCCACCACATGTAAGTACGTTCCCATATGCCAACAAAACATTTTTAAAAAGGGGAGATGTCATGATATGCAGACATGCAGATAATGATATACAGACAGGCACAGACAGGCAGCTAATGAACACAGAGAACAGGACATGACCAATGAGCAGACAGGACACTCAGGGGTGGTATCTCACTATAAAAGGCACGAGGCACTCACACTCCGTCTCTTTCCACTGATGAACATCTACAGAGTGAGTCAGGGTGTATTTATAGTATCACACCTCCAGCACATGGCTAAGAGCTAGTCTGGTTCAGTAAGACAGAGTAACCACACTTGGGCTAGCAGAGAGTCGAACTCATAGAGAACTATGCTAACTGTACTACTAGTTCAATAAATCAGATTGAACTAATGTCAAGGTCTGGAGTATCTTTTGGTTAAAGCTGCATCCAGTTGCAGCCTGTGTTATCCCAGAGTACATAACACAACACACCATTCGATACTGATTATGGTCTCAATGTTGTGTTGGGCGCTCTGGATCCGTGGAACACATAGAGGTCACCAACACTTGAAATAGTGCAACACTATTTTATTGAGTCATTAACTGTTTAACATACTCTCGCTGTGGGTTATTACGATATTAGCTTTAACTAAAGACCTTTGACTTGTCCTAGCCAGTCGCTGCACTCAGCACATGGTGAATGTCTGTGCTGCAGGCTGTGAGCTCTGTCCTACTAGGAAGCTGCAGCTCGAATGACCGGGAACTCTGATGCTCCCTGTCTTTATAGTGCGTGTGCTCTAACTGGTGATTGGCTGCGGTGTTGTGTGTGTTGATTGGTCCCACTGTGTGTCCATCAGTGTGTGTGTCTGCACCATGATGGACTGGTGTATATTATGACATCCCCCCTTTTATAAAAGAATGTACATGTGTGGCAATAAATAGTGTATGGTGAGAATGTCCCTAACTACGTGTGTGCGAAAGACATATTGACTCGACTATGTACATCAGAACTAAGCTATTACATGGGAAGGTGCCTGGTGCAGAAAAACAGTATGCAACAAGAATAACGAGATGAACACTATATACAAACCATGTAAACGATCAAACGGAAGAACAAAACAATTCAGAAAGTCTATAAGTCCACAAAGTTCACAAATTAAGTCTCTGAGGTGGGCGACAAATTCTGGTTGACCGCCTCAAGGGTGGGTCAGGAGCCGCTGGCTGAGGAGCGGGCTGGACTGCATCAGAGTGAGGAGGATGCAGAGTGACAGGGATCTCTGCGTAGTCCATGGCAGGGTCAGCAGGAGGGCGAGGCGACAGTGGAGGATCACAAAGCGAGCGTGGAACGAGATGAAGGGCGCGCGATTGCGGCGCCGAATGGAGCCATCCGGTAGACGAACCAGAAACGAGCGGGGGGTCACCTACCGAAGGACAACAGCGGTTGCAGACCAGCCACTATCCGGAAGATGGATGCGGACGTTGTCATCTGGAGCCAGAGCAGGGAGATCAGCTGCAAGGGAGTCATGAACCGCCTTGTGCTGCGCACGAGACAGCTGCATCCGTCGAAGGACCGGAACGTGGTTGAGGTCTGGGACATGAATGGACGGCACCGTCGTCCTCAGGGTACGACCCACGAGCAGCTGGGCTGCCGACAGGCCAGTGGACAGTGGGGAGGAGCGATAGGCTGGCAAAGCGAGGTAGAAATCGGACCCAGCATCGGCAGCCTTGCAGAGGAGCCGTTTGACTATATGTACTCCCTTCTCCGCTTTGCCGTTGGATTGGGGGTACAGGGGACTGGATGTCACATGGGCAAAATTGTACCTCCTGGCAAAGTTGGACCATTCCTGGCTTGTGAAGCAGGGGCCATTGTCCGACATAACCGTGAGTGGGATGCCATGTCGAGCAAAGGTGTCCTTACAGGCACGGATGACTGCAGACGATGTGATATTGTGTAAGCGTATCACCTCAGGGTAATTTGGAAAGTAGTCCACGATCAGGACATAGTCTCTACCCAGCACGTGGAACAGGTCGATGCCCACCTTGGTCCAAGGTGACGTGACCAACTCATGGGGCTGCAGGGTCTCACGTGGTTGGGCCGGCTGGAAGCGCTGACAAGTGGGGCAGTTGAGCACTGTGTTGGCTATGTCGTCATTAATGCTGGGCCAGTACACTGCCTCTCGGGCCCGTCAACGGCACTTTTCCACGCCAAAGTGGCCCTCATGTAACTGTTCTAGGTCGACCTGGCGCATGCTATGCGGGATGACAATGCGGTCCAGTTTCAGAAGAACACCGGCTACTACCGGCAGATAATCTCTGACATTATAGAACTGAGGGAATTGGCCCTTGAGCCACCCGTCCGTTAGGTGGCGCATGACACGCTGTAGCAGGGTGTCAGCCGCCGTCTCGCGGCGAATTTGGACGAGGCATTCATCCGTGGCAGGTAGATTGGAGGCCACGAAGGCCACATGGGCGTCAACCTGGCAGACGAATCCCGCTGGGTCACATGGAGTGTTGACTGCCCTGGAGAGAGCGTCGGCAATGATGAGGTCTTTGCCCGGGGTGTATACCAGCTGGAAGTCACATCGCCAAAGCTTGAGAAGAATTCGCTGGAGGCGAGGCGTCATGTCGTTCAAGTCTTTCTGTATTATATTGACCAGCGGGCGATGGCCGGTCTCGACGGTGAATTGAGGAAGTCCGTACACATAATCGTGAAACTTAACCACATCGGTCCGAAGGCCCAGGCACTCCTTTTCTATCTGCGCGTAGCGCTGCTCCGTGGGGGTCATGGCGCGTGACGCATATGCAATGGGGGCCCATGCTGAGGCCTCATTACGTTGCAGGAGCACTGCCCCAATGCCGGATTGGCTGTCATCGGTCGAAATTTTGGTCTCTTTTGCTGGATCAAAGAAAGCTAAGACCGGGGCCGTGGTGAGTTTGGTTTTGAGTTCTCTCCATTCGCGCTCGTGGGCAGGGAGCCATTGGAAGTCTGTCGTCTTCCTGACCAGGTTCCTGAGAGCCGTGGTATGAGAGGCGAGGTTAGGGATGAACTTCCCTAAAAAGTTGACCATGCCCAGAAATCGGAGGACCGCCTTCTTGTCCTCTGGCGTTTTCATGGCTGTGATACCAGCCATCTTGTCCGCACACCCAACTGGGAGATGTGGTCCCCGAGGAACTTGAGTTCCGTCTGACCAAAAGAGCATTTGGCCCTGATGAGGCGGAGGCCCTGCTCACGTATATGTTTGAATATGCGCTGGAGGCGACTGACATGCTCCTGCGGGGTGGTGAACCAAATGATTATGTCATCGACATAGACGCGGTCGCGGAGTCACAGACGCCCGAGCCTCCACCGGAGTCACCACCGAATCTCCGACGATCACAGAGGACGACCAGGGGCCCCGATCGACTGATTGCTTCATTTTAAATTGTAAACTGTAAATTTAAATCATCAATTGTAAATAGCTATCAGAATTGTAAATAGTTACAAAACGCTGTACGGAGGTATTACGGTACCTCCATAAATAATTCTACCACGTTGCCATGTTTGTAATATCAGGCCACCACCCCGCCGGACTCTTTTTAAACAGGGGGTGAATGTGGTAGTAGAGGTATTACGGTACCTGATAGGCTGGAGCACCATTGGTGGAAACTGTATGCTTTCTATTGGTTAAGATGTATGGTAGCTCCAACCTGCTAGGCGGGGTATAAGAGCCTGTGCCGCCCCGGCAGCCTTCATTCTGTACCTGAGCTGCTGGGGGAAACATCTAGCTTATTAAAGCCTTCAGTTGGACTACAACCTCGCTTCAGTGGTCATTGATCGTGCATCAGTAAGATTTTAGAGTCCATTACTAAATTTGAGATTGCAGAGTATTTGGAAGCGCATGATAAAAACAAGTACCAGATGGAATGCAATGTGGAAAAGTGTGAGGTTATGCACTCTGGAAGGAAGAATGGAGGCATAGACTATTTTCTAAATGGGGAAATGCTTGGGAAATCAGAAGCACAAAAGGGCTTCGGAGTCCTTGTTCAAGATTCTCTTAAGCTTAACGTGCAGGTTCAGTCGGCAGTTAGGAAGGCAAATGCAATGTTTGCATTAATATCTGGAGGGCTAGAGTACAAGAGCAGGGATGTACTTCTGAAGCTATATAAGGCTCTGGTCAGCCCCCATTTGGAGTATTGTGAGCAGTTTATGGGCCCCGTATCTAAGGAAGGATGTGTTGGCCTTGGAAAGGGTCCAGAGGAGGTTCACAAGAATGATCCCTGGAATGAATTGCTGGTCTTATGAGGAACGGTTGAGGACTCTGGCTCTGTACTTGTTGGAGTTTAGAAGGATGAAGGGAGATCTTATTGAAACATACAGGATACTGTGTGGCCTGGATAGAGTGGACATGGAGAGGATGTTTCCACTTGTAGAAAAACTAGAACCAGAGGACACAATTTAAGACTAAAGAGACGATCTTTTAAAACAGTTATGATCATGTTGGCTGGGGTTTGTGCCCGGGGGGTGGTGAATGTGTGGAACTCTTTACCGCAGAAGTGTGGAGGCAAAATCACTGAGTGTCTTTAAGACAGAGATAGCTAGGTTCTTGATTAATAAGGGATTCAGGGGTTATGGGGCGAAGGTAAGAGAATGGGGATGAGAAAAATATCAGCCATGATTGAATGGCGGAGCAGACTTGATGGGCTGAGTCGCCTAATTCTGCTCCTATGTCTTATAGTCTTTTGGTCTTCAGGGAGGCTGTTTGGGCATGGGATTGTTACCAGCTCATTTACCTTTCAGGGAAGATGGAGAATCACAGGTCAAGTTAAGCTAAGGAGAGGTGAGACATTTTGAAATGATCATAAAGAGAGTTAAAGCGGAATTTAGAAAGACTTCCTATTCCACAGAGAATGGTTAGAATTAATCCTTTCTTAATGCTGATGACTTCTATCAGATTCCAATAGCGACAACTGCAGCTCTGGTGCACAGCTCTTAACTTCTGAAACCTGTCTATAACCTTATGTTCTTTCTTCAGGAAAGAACAAATACCTTGCGGTGAAAATGGAAATTACCTCTTAATATCTCAGAGCTAAGTAAGCGTTAGTAGACAGAAGTCTGCCCTAATTTTTTTCAAAATCCAATCAGCATCCAATTCAAGCTAAACTTCCAAATGTTAATGGTCTTAATAGCAGTTTCGTACTGAAATGGCATTTCAACAACTCCTGAGGGAAATATATCTCTAACGATCCTATTGTTGGAAATACAATGAGACCTATTAAGCCACTTAAATTCAATGGCTGTGTGTGTCATTTGCAGTTCCTCATGTTTTATCTGCTTTTAATCTCTCCGTTTTAAAATTGCCAAAACACTAAGAGCAGCGTCTTGATAAACATAACCTCGCTTGTGCACTAAAATTAATCAGCCCAAATGATCTCTGAGGGAACTTGCAACATTTAAAGAAACTTCAAGCCTGTGACTTTTCAAGAATGAGCCAATCAACTGATGTTGACTGTAAGTAATGGTACTAAATACAGATTTTAGCACATTTAAAATTTAACAGCGCTATCTTGTGCATAACTTTAAAATCTAAATCGCATCCAGCACCAATGCCATTTTGCTTTGTAATGTGAACTCTATTACATTCTTTTAATTCTTTCACAGGATCTGGGTGTCATTTGGCTAGTCCATCCCTAATAGCCACTTGAGAAGGTGGGGATGAGCTGCCTTCTTGAATCGCTTCAGTCCATGTGGTGTAGGTACATCCAGAGTGCTGTGAGGGAGGGAGTTCCAGGATTTTGACCCAGCAACAGCGATATATTTCCAAGTCAGTGACTTGGTGGGGAACTTCTAGATGATGGTGTTTCCATGTCTGTTGCCTTTGTTCTAGATGGTAGAGGGTCCAGGTTTGGGTGCTGTTGAAGGGTGCTTGGTGAGTTGCCGCACTGCATCTTGTATATAATACACACTGCTGCCACTGTGCACTAGGGGTGGAGAGAGTAAATGTTTAAGCTGGTGTATGTGGTGCCAATTAAGTGGGCTACCTTGTCGTGGATAGTGTCAAGCTTCTTGGGTGATAGTGTCAAGCTTCTTGGGTGTTAGTGGAATGCGCTCATCCAGGCAAGTGGAGAAAGTTCCATCACACGCATGACTGGTGCTTGTAGGTGTTGGACAGGCTTTGGAGAGTCAGGAGGTGAGTTGCTTTCTGCAGAATTCCCAACCTTTAACCTGCTCTTGTAATCACAGTGTTTACGTGGCTGGTCCAGTCCAGTTTCTGCTCCATGGTCACCCCCAGGATTTTGATAGTGGAGGATTCAGCGATGGTAATGGTATTGAATGTCAAGGGGCGATGGCTAGATCCTCTGATGATGGAGATGGGGTGGCATGGTGGCACAGTGATTAGCACTGCTGCCTCACAGCGCCAGGGACCCAAGTTCATTTTCATCCTTGGGTGACTGTGTGCAGTTTGCATTCTCCCCTTGTCTGCATGGGTTTCCTCCAGGTGCTCCAGTTTCCTCCCACAGTCTAAAGATATGTAGGTTAGGTGGATTGGCCATGATAAATTGCCCTTCAGTGCAGGTTAAGGTGTGGTTACAGGGATAGGGCAGGGAAATGAACATAGATTGGGTGCTGTTTCAGAGGGTCAGTACAGATCCAATGGGCCAAATGGCTTCCTTCTGCATTGTAGGAATTCTATGATTTCTTTTTCCAATTAAGGGGCAATTTAGCGAGGTCGATCCACCTACCCTGCACATCTTTCGGTTGTGGGGGTGAAACCCACACAGACATGCGGAGAATGTGCAAACTCCACACGAACAATGACCCGGGCCGGTGTCCAACCTGGATCTTCGGTGCCGTGCGGCAGCAGAGCTAACCACTGCACCACCATGCCACCCAAGGAATTCTACGATTCTATGGTTATTGCCTGGCACTTGTGTGGCGTGAATGTTACTTGCCACTTGTCAGCCAACCTGGATTATGCGCAGATCTTGCTGCAATTGGACATGGACTGCTTTTGTAATGGGAACTCCATTACCTCATTGTAATGTGGAACCATTACAACATTTTAAAATATTCCTTCAAAGTGTTGGGGAATCTTATATATCCATCTTCATGTTCTCCTCAAGGTGGAGAATGCACTCCATTCTGAGTTGTGTCTGCTCGAATGCCTGAGAATGCCTCTTCACCTTCCAGAGGTGGGGGGGGGGGGGGGTGTATTTCCTGGGTTTTGGAGGGCATGCAGTGTTATAACTGAATGTGGCCAAGTCGCCAATAATGTTTGAAGCTTCTGACACTCCGGGCAAGTTACAAACATGTGAATTGGGAGCAGAGGAGGCCACTTGGCCCCTTGATCCTGCTGTGCCATTTGATAAGATCATGGCTGATCCGATTGTGGCCTCACCTCCACATTCTGCCTACCCCCAAGAACCTCTGACTGCCTTGTTAGTCAAGAATCAATCAACCGCAGCCTTAAAAATATTCATTGGCCCTACCTCAACTGCTCTCCCAGAAGAGAATTGCACAGACTCAGGACCCTCTGAGAGAAACATATTTCACCTCATCGCCACCTTAGGCCAGAGGTCGCTTATTCTTAATCTGTGTGTCCCTCGTTCTAGTCTCGCCCACAAGGGGAGGTCCTACAAGTTGGGCAATAATTTGCTGACCTGACGATTGAGGAATGTAATCATACCACCAAATGCCCAGATTCCTCTGGTCCAGGGTACCGGGTTTTTCTCTCTACTTATGAGACAGTCCGAGAGCCGGATTCAGGAAAACTCCGTGGACCTTTAAAAATGATGGCAAGATCTGAATGCTCAAGTCCCAACCCCACCTCTGACAGATACAATTGTGGATGGCAGAGGTAGGGAGGAGGGTATAGTTCGCATCAGCAGGAAACCTAACCTCATCAGTGTCTTTTGAACTTAATACTGACTCCATTTTAGCTGTAACAAGGGCCCGAACCCACAATGTGGGAGTCATGAATTGATGAAATAGACACAAACGCTTTTGAAAGACAGACAAGGGGCGAGATTCTCCACTCCCGCGCCGGCTGGGAGAATCGCCTGGGCCGCCAAAATTTCCCAGGACGCCGGTCCGACGCCCTCCCGCGATTCTCCCAAACGGCGGGAACGGCCCCGTCAAGTTCCGCAGGCCGGAGAATGGCCGGAGACACCCAAAATGGCGATTGTCCGGCACCCCCGCTATTCTCAGGCCCGGATGGGCCGAGCGGCCAGGCCAAAACGGCGGGTTCCCCCCGGTGCCGTCCACACCTGGTCGCTGCCGTCGGGAACAGCGCGGGAACGCTGGGGGGGGGGGGTGAATCCTGCACCGGGGGGTACCTCAAATGTGGCATGGCCCGCGATCGGTGCCCACCGATCATCGGGCCGTCCTCTCTGAAGGAGGGCCTCCTTCCTTCCGCAGCCCCGCAAGATCCGTCCGCCATCTTCTTGCGGGGCGGACTCGGAGAGGACGGTAACCACGCATGCACGGGTTGGCGGCGGCCAACCCACGCATGCGTGGGTGACGCCAGTTATGCGGCGCCAGCCGCATCATCCATGCGGCGCCGGCTTTACGCGGCGACAAGACCTGGCGCGTGTGGATGACGCGGCCCTGATCCTAGCCCATTGTCGGGCCCTAAATCGGTCGGGATCGGGCCCATTTCGCGCCGTCGTGAACCTCGACGCCGTTCACGACGGCGTGGGCACTTGGGCGCGGGAGTGGAGAATCCCCCCCAAGGTCTTTTTCAGTCTCAATCTGAAGTTTTTTAAATCCCCTCCTCTTTAGACTCAGTGAGAGTTATAAAGAACCCCATGTGTTGGCAAGTTGTGGTTGGTCGGCCCTCTGATGTAACTTCAAAAAATATATTACTATCTGGTCATGCAGTTTCAAGAGAGTTATTTGCTGTAATTTCCCAAAGGGTATTATTGTGTATGTTTGACTGTGTTTCAAAAGCTCCAATTATCTCAGTGGGGGAAATATGAGCTCACAGTTTGATTGACAGTTTAAAGGACTATTAAATAATTTGCTGTTAATTTGGAGGCAGTTTCGCCAACACTTCGGGTTGGGGGCAGGGTCAAGGGAAATGCCGATTCGGGGGAACCACAGATTTGAGCCAGGGAGGTGGGATGGAAATTTTTGGAAATGGGAGGAGGAGGGGATTAAGACACTAAAAGATTTGTTTCTTAGGGGTTAGTTTGCAGGACTGAAGGAGCTGGAAGCGAAGTATGGGCTGGAGCAGGGGGAAATGTTTAGATACATGGAGGTTCGAGATCTTGCCAGAAAGGAGATACAGGGCATCCTGGTGGAGGAGGTGCTGGAGGAGGTGCTGACGCCAGGGGGACTGGAGAAGGGGGTAGTGTCAGTGGTTTACGGGGCTATTTTGGAAGAGGAGAAGGCAGCACTGGAAGGGATCAAAGCAAAGTGGGAGGAAAAGTTGGGAGAGGATATGGAGGAGAGGTTCTGGTGTGAGGTGCTCCGGTGAATGCCACCACCTCGTGCGCGAGGTTGGGGCTGATATAGCTGAAGGTGGTATACAGAGCGGACCTCACTAGGGCGAGGATGAGCCGATTCTTCGAAGGAGTAGAGGATGTGTGTGAACGTTGCAGGGGGGCGGGGGGAAGGGCGGGTGGGGGGGGGGGGGCTAATCACGTTCATATGTTTTGGTCCTGTCCAAAGCTAGAGGATTACTGGAAGGAGGTTTTTAGGGTAACTTCTGAAGTGGTGCACGTGAAACTGGACTCGGGCTCCCGGGAGACCATATTCGGGGTGTCGGACGAGCCAGGGTTGGAAACGGGTGCGGAGGCGGATGTTGTAGCCTTCGCCTCGTTGATTGCCCGAAGGTGGATCCTGATGGGTTGGAGAGCAGCAACTCCACCCTGTGCCCTGGCGTGTTGGAATTCTTGATTCTTGAGAAGGTTAAGTTCGAACTGAGGGAAAGGATGGGGGGGTTCTACAATTCATGGGCATTATTCATTATGCACTTTCAAGAACTGGATAACATCAAACATTAGTTGGGGGGGTGGGTGGTGTGTGTTAATGGTGGCTATGGGTGATTCCTGATTCCTTTTTGTCATTTGTTTATGTAAACATGCGGGCGAATGTTTGGGGTTTGGTGGGAGGATGGGATCGTTGTTATTGATATGGGGATTGACATATTTGGTACTGATTATTGTTTATTGTTGGTGGGTGTAAATTTGGGAGAAAATATGAAAAAGGAGGAGAATAAAGAAATATTATTTTTTTTTAATGATTTGCTGTCTTTGAAGTGGGGTCTGAATAGGCATTTGTTTGCTTTTACAAGAGATCAAACACTTGAGGATATTTAAATGCTTCAAATGGGAATTTCTTTCACTATCAAGTGGAGGGTGGGGGTGAGCACTAGAGTGCCTTACAGCTTCTGAAGAAATTGAGATAATGCCCCAGAACCAGAACAAGGTGGAGGCTTTGGAGAGGGTACAGAAGAAGTTTACAAGGATGTTGCCCGGTAAGGAGGGCATTAGCTATGAAGAGAGGTTGGATAAAATCGGTTTGTTCTCAGTGGGACGACGGAGGTTGAGGGGCGACCTGAAAGAAGTCTACAAAATTATGAGGAGCATGAACAGAGTGGATAGTCAGAAGTTTTTTCCCAGGGTGGAAGAGTCAATTACTAGAGGAGATAGGTTTAAGGTGTGAGGGGTGAAGTTTAGAGGAGATGCAAGGGATGTTTCGTACACAGAGGGTAATGGGTGCCTGGAACTCGCTGCCGGAGGAGGTGGTGGAAGCAAGTATGATAGTGACATTTAAGGGGAATCTTGACAAATACATGAATAGGATGGGAAAAGAGGGTTACGGACCCCGGAAGTGTAGGAGGGTTTAGGTTAGACGGGCAGCATGGTCGGTGCAGGCTTGGAGGGCCGAAGGGCCTGTTCCTGTGCTGTACTTTTCTTTGTTCTTTGTTCTTTGAAACCAACACAGTCATTCTAACTAGCCTGCCATGGCACTCGCCGCCTGTCCAAAGCAGAAAGTGGATTAAATGGTGTTCTTTAAACCAAGATGGCTCTGTCAAGCCTGGAGTTTTCCCAACTAGAGCTACATGCCTCCGTGGTGAAAATCCAGCCCCAGGAGAATTGGAGTGTCACAATATTACAGACAAAGGGTTGTAACCAAGGGGAAAGAACTGGGGAGGGAAGGGGGACAAGAGAATTTATATGAGAGTAGGGTAATGGGGGAGAAGGTAAACAAGTAGTTTGTCTTCACAGAGGAAGATACAAAGCAAATCACTGAGGGAAACAAGGGACTTGTGAAAATGAGGAACTCAAAGAAATTAGTATTAATAAAGAGGTAGTACTCGAAAAATAAATTAGATTGAAGGTTGATAAATCCCCAGGACAAAATGAGTTGCATCCCAGAGTGTTGGAGGAGGGGGCATGAGATAGTGAATGAATTGGTGATTATTATTCAAATTATTATTCTGTAGATTCTGGAAAGGTTCCTACAGAGTTGGAAGTAGCAAATGCAACCCCACTGTTTAAGGGAGGGAGAGAGAAAACGTAGAACTACAGATTGTTAGTCTGACGCTGTCAGAGGGAAATGTTAGAGTCTATTATAACGGATGTGATAACTAGACACTTAAATTGGGCAGAGTCAACATCGATTTATGAATGGGATGCAGAATGACCCATCCCGCCCACTGACCACATGTCCATTCTTTCTCATCCGACAGCGCCGGCCCATCTAGGGTGGCCTCCACCCAGCCCAGCGCCCCCCCCCCCCCCCCCCCCCCCCCCCGCACCTATGAGAACACCTCGAAGCAGAGCACGGTTTTTCATCCCTACCCTCCACCAGCACAGAGACACACACATCGGGAAGCAACGGTAGTGGTCAGGCTTCTGGGGCATATTCTGGGGAGCACCACACAGTTACTGATGCACATCACGTGGAGACAGGAACGCCCAGGCAATCCCAGGACCCAGCATGATCCCAGTCAGATGCTGAGCCTCTGGACCAAGTTTACCTGGAGCTGATGCAGACACTAGGGTATGGCCATGTTATTCTGAGGGGGATGTCAGTGACACTCCAGCAGGCCCATAGCCGATTGGAGGAGTCCCAGAGTCTACAGGGACAGGAGATGGCGGCGGCAATGAGTGGCAACATTCGGGTGGTGACCGTAGTGGAAAGCCAGGTGCCCGACGTCGGCAGCATGATGGAGGTGTCCAAGGCGTAGCTCAGTCGGTGACGGCCATGGCTGAACGCCTCAACAGCGTACCCCAGTCGCTGGGGGATGTGACCCAGTACCAGATGGACTTTGATGAGGTGCTCCGGCGTATGTTCCAGTCTCAGGTGGGCATTGCCAAGGCCCTCCAAAGTACGTCCCAGTCACTAGGGGAGGTCTCCCAGTCTTATGTGGGCACTAGGGGACATGTCCCAGTCTCAGGTGGGCATTGCCAAGGCCCTCCAAAGTACGTCCCAGTCACTAGGGGAGGTCTCCCAGTCTTATGTGGGCACTAGGGGACATGTCCCAGTCTCAGGTGGGCATAGCCGAGTCACTGCAGTGCATGTCCCAGTCACTGGGAGACGTGCCCCAGTCGCAGGTTGGCATTACTGGGGTGCCCCAGAGCTTGTCCTAGTCACTGAAGCATTCACACAGCATTGCAGACATTGGGGAGCCACGAGGGTTGGCAGAGCCTGATGTCGCAGGGGCAGCCGGGGCTCGATCCAGCTGCTCCTCTGTCCCGAGGTGAAACCCAGGGCCCTCTGAGCACCGACCCGGAGGAGGAGGCGCTGGGTACCAACTCCTGCTCCTATTTCCTATGGGAGTGGGACTAATTGGATCGTTCTTTCATAGAGCTAGCACAGGCAGGATGGGTCGAATGGCCACCTCCCTTGCTCTAAGAGTTTGCAATTCAATGACTGAAGTGTAGTCACCTTTGTAACATAGGTAAAAGTAGCAGCTAATTTGATGGAGTGAGGTTACACCAACATCAATCAGGTGAAATAGGTTTTTTTGAGGGTGTCACGTGAGAATTGGTCTAGAAACATGCCGATATTTTTTGAGGTTCCTGCCATTTCCCTTTAAAAAACTAGTTTCTAGATTTCACTTCCACTCCACCTAGCAGCATATTCCATATCTATTAATCATCTGCATAATTTTGTTCAACCGCTCTCCTGGTTCTTTTAGTCATGATCTTCATACCCTTGAGTCAGCAGCTTCACTTGCCAATGGGGATAGTTTTGTTGGGGTTACTTGATGAGCATCCGTCACAATTTCCTCTTCATAACCCACGTTGATTTGATCTGAGTGAATCTCTCACAAACCCATCTTGATAATGAAGCAGAATCCTGAGCCCCTACACAACCAGGGATTAAAAACAAGCGGGGGTCGTGGGCCGGGGGGGGGGGGGGGGGGCACCATTTCTTGGTGGGCAGATACACATCACAGCCCACAGTATAACTCCAGTCTCACTTCTGATTCCACAGCCATCCAAAGCCTCTGATCAGCTCAGCACTATCCTTCACTACACATCATCAATTACAATTACTCACAAAAAAGGCACAAAAAATATTCCAGAAATTATTAAATTGAAGTTGTGGGGTTTTGAGTGTCTTGTGGTCATCCATCCCCTCGTAATGTGCTTCACTGTGGGATAGACAGAGTTCAGTGCAAATTCTGATCATTAGGGAAGCACAACGCAATGGAAATGTGATTGTTGACTCCCAGTAGCAGTAATGCTATAATCCATCGAGCGTTTGAGACACAAGTAAATTATTCAAATACCTCATATGGCTGCAAACATTCTCCGAGTCATTACCTTGCTGCAACAATAACTCGCATCAGAAACATTGTCACAAACACAACCTCTCCTACATCCTCATCGCCAAAATAAAGTAGATTAACAGCTTTCTAATAATTGAACAATATAAGTGCACTCTGTATTTTAAAACCCCTGCTAACATTTCAGTGCCTACAATCATGATAAAAATTTAAAACATTTCCAGAAGGTTAGAGGAACTTTGGACTTAAGAGCAGGAGGAGGCCATTCAGCCCTTTGAGCCTGCTCCACCATTCGATAAGATCATGGCTGATCTGGTTAAGTCTCAACTCCACTTTCCCGTCTGCCCCCCTTAACCCTCAACTCCCTTGTCTATCTAAAATCCATCAAACTCTGCCTTGAATTAATTCAATGGGCTAGCCTCCATTGCTCTCTGATGACGTGAATCTACTGATCTCTGCCTAAAAAGGGAGACCATTTATTCTTAACCTGTGTCCCCTAGTTCTAGTCTCTCCCTCAAGTAGAAATATCCTCCAGCTATCCACCCTGTCAAGTCCCCTCAGGGTCTTTTTGTCTCACATATTCTCTTCTGTGTCACTAACTCACGAACCTGACTGTATGCTCTGTGATGGGGAGGTATATCACTCAGGAGAGATTCTTGGACCCTGATAATACTGGGTTATTATAATCTGGCTTAAGTTTGACAGCAAGGTGATCTGACGGATGGTAATATTCCCAGTGGCCTCCTTTCTTTTAGGCAGAGTTGGATCAGTCCTTCAGATCCATTTAGTGTCTTTAGGATTTGTCTTTCTCAAACTTAAGTTGAGATGAATCATCTGAATTGTACGTCTGATGCAAGATGGTCTCATAAAAGGAGCTAGAATTATAATACATCAAAGGTTGAACAATAATGAATGAACCGGTACCCGTGCTCTTCGTCAAAATAATGAGATGTTTATATCCACCTAGAAGTCAGATGTGGGGCACAATTTAACATCCTTGCCGCGCCCGACTTGGTACTGGGACGAGGTCGTTGAATCTCGCATGGTACATAGCGTGCAAAAAGTCTTGTCTGGGAGCCCTTGCCATGGTGCTGGGTTCCACAAATGTGTACCAGTCGTAATGGCACTTGGCATGGTGTCCTAGGCCATTAGAGGACCCTGGGTGGTCGGGGATAGGGCAGGGTGACACCCTGGCATTCCCTATGGCATCTGGGCACTTTGGCACTGCCAGGGTGGCAGTGCTAGGGTGCCTGGGTGCCAGGTTGGCACTGCCATAGGTCAGGCCCTGGCAGTGGGTGTTCCCAGGGCCTCCCCATGGTTGATGTGGAGGGGAGGGGGGGGGTTCAAAAACAGGGAGGGGTGCTCAAAGGGGGAGGGGGAAGATTGAGGCAAGCAGAAGGCAAGCAGACAAAATAACTCTTAAGTGTGGTCTCAGCAGAGAGAAACTCCCCGAGGCCAGAGAAAATAACAAAGTGCCATTTAAGAGCGAGATGTTCCTCGATGCTGCAGCACTGGGGGCACTGGGAGTGCAGAACACTGGGGCTGCACTGGGAGTGCAGTGCTCTGGGGCGGCACTCGGAATGTAGTACACGGGGGGGAACCACTGAAAGCGCAGTACACTGAGGGTACGTGGAGTGCAGTTCCCTCGGGGGTATTGGGATTGCAGAATGCTGGGGCCACTGGGATTGCAGAATGCTGAGGCCACTGGGATTGCAGAATGCTGGGGCACTGGGATTGCAGTACACTGGGGGCACTGGGATTGCAGAATGCTGGGGCACTGGGATTGCAGTACGCTGGGGGCATTGGGATTGCAGTACGCTGGGGGCACTGGGATTGCAGAATGCTGGGCACTGGGATTGCAGTACGCTGGGGGCATTGGGATTGCAGTACGCTGGGGGCACTGGGATTGCAGAATGCTGAGGCCACTGGGATTGCAGAATGCCGGGGGCACTGGGATTGCAGAATGCTGGGGCACTGGGATTGCAGTACGCTGGGGGCATTGGGATTGCAGTACGCTGGGGGCATTGGGATTGCAGTATGCTGGGGGCACTGGGATTGCAGAATGCTGGGGCACTGGGATTGCAGTACGCTGGGGGCATTGGGATTGCAGTACGCTGGGGGCACTGGGATTGCAGAATGCTGAGGCCACTGGGATTGCAGAATGCTGGGGGCACTGGGCTAGCAGAATGCTGGGGCACTGGGATTGCAGTACGCTGGGGGCATTGGGATTGCATTACGCTGGGGGCACTGGGATTGCAGAATGCTGGGGGCACTGGGATTGCAGAATGCTGAGGGCACTGGGATTGCAGAACGCTGGGGGCATTGGGATTGCAGTACGCCGGGGACACTGGGATTGCAGAATGCTGGGGCACTGGGATTGCAGTACGCGGGGGGCACTGGGATTGTAGAATGCTGGGGGTACTGGGAGTGCAGAATGCTGGGGGCACTGGGATTGCAGTAGGCTGGGAGCACTGGGATTGCAGCATGCTGGGGATACTGGGAGTGCAGAATGCTGGGGGCACCGGGTTTGCAGTGCGCTGGGTGCACTGGGAGTGCAGAATGCTGGGGGTACTGGGAGCGCAGAATGTTGGGGGTACTGGAGTGCAGAATGCTGAGGGCACTAGGATTGCAGAATGCTGGGGGCTCTGGGATTGCAGAATGCTGGTGGTACTAGGATTGCTGAATGCTGGGGGCACTGGGATTGCAGAATGCTGGGGGCACTGGGATTGCTGAATGCTGGGGGCACTGGGATTGCAGAATGCTGGGGGCACTGGGATTGCAGAATGCTGGGGGCACTGGGATTGCAGAATGCTGGGGACACTGGGATTGCAGAATGCTGAGGCCACTGGGATTGCAGAATGCTGGGGGCACTGGGATAGCAGAATGCTGGGGCACTGGGATTGCAGAATGCTGGGGGCACTGGGATTGCAGAATGCTGGGGGCACTGGGATTGCAGAATGCTGGGGGCACTGGGATTGCAGAATGCTGGGGACACTGGGATTGCAGAATGCTGGGGGCACAGGGAGTGCAGAATTCTGGGGGCACTGGGATTGCAGAATGCTGGGGGCACTGGGATTGCAGAATGCTGGGGGCACTGGGAGTGCAGAATTCTGGGGGCACTGGGATTGCAGAATGCTGGGGACACTGGGATTGCAGAATGCTGGGGGCTCTGGGATTGCAGAATGCTGGGGGTCCTGGGAATGCAGAATGCTGGGGGTACTGGGAGTGCAGAATGCTGGGGGTACTGGGCGTGCAGAATGCTGGGGGCACTAGGATTGCAGAATTCTGGGGGCACTGGGATTGCAGAATGCTGGGGACACTGGGGTTGCAGAATGCTGGGGGCACTGGGATTGCAGAACGCTGGGGGCACAATGGGATTGCAGGATGCTGGGAGCACTGGGATTGCAGAATGCTGGGGGCACTGGGATTGCAGAATGCTAGGGGCACTGAGATTGCAATAGGCTGGGGGCATTGGGATTGCAGAATGCTGGGAGCACTGGGCTTGCAGAATGCTGGGGGAGCTGGGATTGCAGAATGCTGAGGGCACTGGGATTGCAGAATGCTGGGGACACTGGGATTGCAGAATGCTGGGGGCATTGGGATTGCAGAATGCTGGGGGCACTGGGATTGCAGAATGCTGGGGGCACTGGGATTGCAGAATGCTGGGGACACTGGGATTGCAGAATGCTGGGGGCATTGGGATTGCAGAATGCTGGGGACACTGGGATTGCAGAATGCTGGGGGCACTGGGATTGCAGAATGCTGGGGGCACTTGGATTGCAGAATGCTGGGGGCACTGGGATTGCAGAATGCTGGGGGCACTGGGATTGCAGAATGCTGAGGGCACTGGGCTTGCAGAATGCTGGGGACACTGGGATTGCAGAATGCTGGGGGCACTGGGATTGCAGAATGCTCGGGGCACTGGGATTGCAGAATGCTGGGGGCACTGGGATTGCAGAATGCTGGGGGCACTGTGATTGCAGAATGCTGGGGGCACTGGGATTGCAGAATGCTGAGGGCACTGGGATTGCAGAATGCTGAGGGCACTGGGATTGCAGAATGCTGGGGGCACTGGGATTGCAGAATGCTGAGGGCACTGGGATTGCAGAATGCTGGGGACACTGGGATTGCAGAATGCTGGGGGCACTGGGATTGCAGAATGCTGGGGGCACTGGGATTGCAGAATGCTGAGGGCACTGGGATTGCAGTATGCTGGGGACACTGGGATTGCAGAATGCTGGGGGCACTGGGATTGCAGAATGCTGGGGGCACTGGGATTGCAGAATGCTGGGGGCACTGGGATTGCAGAATGCTGGGGGCACTGGGATTGCAGAATGCTGGGGGCACTGGGATTGCAGAATGCTGGGGGCACTGGGATTGCAGTATGCTGGGGGCACTGGGATTGCAATATGCTGGGGGCACTGAGATTGCAGAATGCTGAGGGCACTGGGATTGCAGTATGCTGGTGTCACTGGGAATGTAGAATGCTGGGGACACTGGGATTGCAGTATGCTGGGGACACTGGGTTTGCAGTATGCTGGTGTCACTGGGAATGCAGAATGCTGGGGGTACTGGGCGTGCAGAATGCTGGGGGCACTGGGATTGCAGTATGCTGGCGGCACTGAGATTGCAGAATGCTGAGGGCACTGGGATTGCAGAATGCTGAGGGCACTGGGATTGCAGTATGCTGGTGTCACTGGGAATGCAGAATGCTGGGGACACTGGGATTGCAGTATGCTGGGGACACTGGGATTGCAGTATGCTGGGGGCACTGAGATTGCAGAATGCTGAGGGCACTGGGATTGCAGTATGCTGGTGTCACTGGGAATGCAGAATGCTGGGGACACTGGGATTGCAGTATGCTGGGGACACTGGGCGTGCAGAATGCTGGGGGCACTGGGATTGCAGTATGCTGGGGGCACTGAGATTGCAGAATGCTGAGGGCACTGGGATTGCAGAATGCTGAGGGCACTGGGATTGCAGTATGTTGGTGTCACTGGGAATGCAGAATGCTGGGGACACTGGGTTTGCAGTAGGCTGGGGGCACTGGTGTTGCAGTAAACTGGGGGGCACTAGGATTGCAGTACCATTCCTATGTTACAACAAGTGACCGTGCTTCAAAAAGTACTGCGTTGGGATCCTCTGATATTGTGAAAGGTATGATATGCCATCAATTAAGACGGAGAACGCTTCAAGAGATTAATGGCTTCATCAAACGAGGCCGCGTCCCGGAAGATGAGAAAAATTCACGTGCTCACCCGGGAGATGAGGACTTGCAGCTTGTGCTCCTCGGTGATGGCGACGGCGGCAGAATTGATGAAAGATTCTAGACAGAGTAGCCAGTGTGCGAAGATGACATCGGTGTCAGCTGATTGGGGGTCTATCTGCAGGAGGTCCAGTTTGAGGCCCGGATCCATGCTAAACAGCCGTTTAATTTAATGTAAGTCCATCAAATTGATATGCCATCAATTAAGACGGAGAACGCAGAGTGAATTAACTATGGCTTTAATTGACTTACAACAGAGCTGGCAGCATGCCCCAGAATGAGGCAGTGTGAGAGGTCGGCAGCTTATATACCCAGGCCCTAGGGGGAGGAGCCACGGGCAGAGCCAAAACCGTGCAACATATACTATAGTGGCAATACTGTACAACACCTAATACTGTGGCAGCACAATACAACACAGTGGTTTCACCACAAGGTACTATTGTCTTCTTTGTGAATATCTACCTAATTCTTACTTGAATTTGCCAACGTCTTTTGCAAATTTCTCTAAAATAATTCCAAGAAGTTTTGAAGGTATTAGCAAATTCATCTTAAAGGTGAGGAATGAGTCTCTCCTTCAAATGCCAAAATGTTTCCCATTTTTAATAGTGCCACCACCCTGAGTGTATAAATCAGACTGGGAATGGGAGCCAAATATTCCGAGCTGATGGAGATGCAGTTGGACAGCGGAAGATATTGCACTAGGTTTCTAAGTGAGCCCTTGACATTAGTGCTATCGCACAAGTAAATGGAGGGTAAGAAGTGCTCATTCTGTCATACACATTCAAAACATTTATTTTTTATCATTTAAATGTTTAATTTTATGCTACAGTAGTTTTATCCCTTTGGGCAATTGTAATGGTTTAACCACTCTGCAGGCATTTACCAACTATACCTGCTTTCCCAGAAAGGTCTGGCAGGATGAAGAGTACGTCTGCAATTTACTCAGTTTTAGTTCACAATTTACGAGCAGTGCGCGCCTGGTAAAAGGGGAAATGTTTTTCATAACGGGTCAGGTGGATGAGACAGTGACGAGCTGAGAGACACAAATCAGGAACGTTTCCGCTCTGAGGCCTTGCTTGATCTGTGCTGGCTTCAGCACCTCTGTCTGCGGGTAAGTGTGAAAAAAATGATGTACATTTATATAGCAACTGTCACAGCCACTGGACATCCACAAGCAATTTACAGCCTAGTGGGAGTTTGGAACTTTTGTCACTCTGCAGCCAAAATTAACACAGCAAGATCACACAATCTGGCAATCACCGAATAACTTGGTTTTAATACCTGGCTCAGGGGCAAATACTGGTCAGAAACACTCCACCGCTCCCTTCAAAATAATACCATGAATTCTTTTCACGTATCAGCCGTGATTGAATTGCGGAGAAGACTTGATGGGCCTAATTCTGCTCCTATAAGTGGGGGGGGTGGGAGGGTAGAACCAGGAAGATGCCAATAGCTCAACACAGTGAAGCAAGTGGAAAACTGTTGGTCGAAAAAGGAATATCTTATTTAAGTTTAGCTGCAATAGTAACACAGCCAAAATTGAGACAGTACAGGAGGCTATTCAGCCCACCAGGCCTATGCCAGGTCTTTGAAGAGCTATCCAATTAGTCACACTCCCTCCCTACTCTCTCCTCATTGCCCTGCAAATATTCCAGTTATTTCTTTTCATTTCAACCTTTGGATATCTGGCCAATTACCTCAAAATTCTCTGGGGAAACGACCCTCCTGTCAGTGGGAATATTAAGCAGGATTTTCCAAGACCCCAGCCGCATGTTTCACGGCCGCACGCCATTTGCTGACGGTGGGATTCTATCTTGCTGCTGCTTGACAATGGGATTTCCCATTGTAAACACCCCTCCTCGCCAGGAAATCTGCGGGTGGGGGTGCACTGCCAGCGGGAAAAATGAATCCCAACGACCAGAGAATTCCGGCCTTTGTCTCCTTATTTACTCTATCAAAACTCAGCATTTTAGAGGGCAGCACGTGGCACAGTGG
Organism: Scyliorhinus torazame; assembly: GCF_047496885.1. Taxonomy (NCBI): domain Eukaryota; kingdom Metazoa; phylum Chordata; class Chondrichthyes; order Carcharhiniformes; family Scyliorhinidae; genus Scyliorhinus; species Scyliorhinus torazame. Next base: position 89,138,188 of record NC_092725.1, on the reverse strand, counting down.
TTAGCATTGCTGCCTAGGCGCTGAGGACCCGAGTTTGAATCCCGACCCTGGGTCACTGGCCGTGTGGAGTTTGCACATTCTCCCCGTGTCTGCATGGGTTTCACCTCCACAACCCAAAGATGTCCAGGTTAAGCGGATTGGCCACTCTAAATTGCCCCTGAATTGAGAAAAAGATAATTGGATACTCTAAATTTATTTTTAAAAATTCATCATTTGAAAAGAAAATAAAGGAAGGATTTGCATTTATATAGCCGCTGTCATGACCTCAGCACGTCCAAAAGCACTTTACTATCAACAAAGAACATTCTGTTGTAATGTAGGAAATGAGGCAGCCAATCTGCACACAGCAAGTTCCCATAAGCAGCAATGTGATAATGATCGGACAAACTGCTTTTTCAAAATTAATTTACTGGATGTGGGTGTCACTGGCTAGGCCAGCATTTATTGCCCATCCCTAGTTTCCCTTGAGAAGGTGGCGGTGAGCTGCCTTCTTGAACCACTGCCGTCCCTGTGGTGTAGGTACACCCACGGTGCTGTTAGGGAGGGTGTTCCAGGATTTTGTCCCAACGACAGAGACGGAATGGCGACATATTCCCAAGTCAGAGTGGTGAGTGACTTGTCGGGGAATTTCTGGACGGTGGTGTTTCCAGGAATCTGCTACCCATTTCCTTCCAGATGGTAATGGTTGTGAGTTTGGAAGGTGCTGCCGAAGGAATCTTGGCGATTTCTAGCAGTGCATCTTGTAAACGGTACACATGGCTGCCACTGTTCATCAGTGATGGAAGGAGTGAATATTTGTGAATAGGATGCCAATCAAGCGGGCTGCTTTGTCCTGGATAGAGTTGAGCTCCTTGAGTGTTGTTGGAGCTGCAGTCATCCAGGCAAGTGGAGGGTATTCCATTACACTCCTGACCTGTGCCTTGTAGATGCTGGACATGCTTTGTGGAGTCAGAAGGCGAGTTACTCGCCACTTCATCCCTAGCCTCTGACCTGCTCTGGTAGTCACAGTGTTAATATGGCTATTCCAGTTTTGTTTCTGTTTAATGGCAACCTCCAGGATGTTGATAGCGGGGGAGTCAGTGATGATAATTTACATAGAACATACAGTGCAGAAGGAGGCCATTCGGCCCATCGAGTCAGCACCGACCCACTTAAGCCCTCACTTCCACACTATCCCCATAATCTTTTTGGATACTAAGGGCAATTTAGTATGGCCAATCCACCTAACTTGCACGTCTTTGGACTGTGGGAGGAAACCGGAGCACCCGGAGGAAACCCACGCAGACACGGGGAGAACGTGCAGATTCCGCACAGACAGTGACCCAGCGGGGAATCGAACCTGAGACCCTGGCGCTGTGAAACCACAGTGCTAGCCATGTCTGCTACCGTGCTGCCCATAAATGCCATTGAATGTTCAGGGGCGATGGGTAGATCCTTTCTTGTCAATTCTGCCAGTTGTACAGAGTTGATGCTGTTGAGCTGGTGCACAATACCCTACCAGTTATCCTATTTTTTTTTATTATTGTATTTTTTTTTAACCATTTATTATTTTCTTCTCTTTGGTATGTTTGGGTGTGCCCTTCTCTTCTATATATGTGTATATATGTTTCTTATCCTGTGTACATAACGGTAAATATACTTTGTTCAAAAACCCAATAAAAAACATTTATTAAAAAAAGATCGTTTCGTGTTGGGGATGGTCATTGCTTGGCACTTGTGTGGCATGAATGGTACTTGCCACTTGCCGACTAAACTTGTTAGTGACATTGATTGAGTGCTAAATATTGGCCAGGACACTGAGGAGCACTCTCCTGCTCATCTTTGAAATAGAGGGCAGCTGGGGCCTAGATTAGAAAGGCTCATCATTACGTCCTTGCTTTTGTACTTGATTATTCTCTTTCTAAAGCCCAAGGTGATGGCCAGAAGGAAAGATTTGCAGGCTCCAGGAAAAGGGGTGGGGTGCGGGAGGCGGACTAGCAGATTACTCCAGGACAGAAGCTCAGTGGCTGAATGGCATCGTTCTGTGCTGTAACCATTTCAGACGCTGACACTGATTTCATTATTAATCAATCTCCTTTGGTATTGTACACATGGGACATGCCTTTTATCAACAATTTCCTCAATGTATATAGGCTATCTGATTGTTCCAGGATGTTTCAGCCACACAGTTCTGTAGACATAAAGAACAATTTGTATTTATATAGCACTTTTAACATAATAAAATGTCTCAAATGCTTCTCAGGGACACTGGGGGGTGAATGGGACCTGCTGCAAGTTATGACACGGGCAGCAGAGTTTTGAATGACCTGAAATTTACAAAGATAATAAAAGCATCTGCAAGAACATAAGAAGTGGGAATCCCATCATCAAACAGGCAAGTCGCTCAAGGTTATTGGGAATAAAAGTGAATAGCAAAAAGAAGTAAATGGATTTGTGTTAAATAACTTGTTCACAAGTCTTATTCACATTTCTGTCAGTAAATCTTCAAAGTTACAAGAAAGAGATGTTTAAGTTTGATTGACAGGTTAGCTCATCTATCTGCTGGAAATCAACATTATCTTTGGAGTTTATGCCTTGATGATATAGCAGACACCCTAATCTACAAACTGTCCAACAGGCAAGACTCCACACCAGGAAAACCCTCAAATGTCGCACACTCCAGATACAATATGTATTTGGTGCAACCTTAAGACGTTCCTTCTCCCACGATAGATGCTGAGAAAATAGACTCTGTGACTTCTGGGATCAAATAGAGATTGGACATATGTTGTTTTTGGTTAAATTACTATATTTATGTCCCAAAACATCCCAGTTTCTACTCGCTAGTATTTATATTTTTCTATCCACAGACAATACTGAAACACTGATGCAGAAATTCAAGCCTTTCCACAAAGCTTAATGTATAAATAACGGTGAACAGCTTATGAATTCCTGCATGAGTTAAATGGCATGCTGCACATTGTGTGAAAATGAAAAATTACTGAAAATATTTTAAATGCAAAGACTAGTGGATTTTCAAAATTAACCCTTCTAACACCAAATGCAAATTTCTACTACATACCCCAAACCTTTTACAGATTGGAACCAAGGGTCTGAAAAAAGTCCAAAGGTATATAGTATTGGAGGGAAGGACGTGGTGTAATGGTATTGTCACGGGACTAGTAATCCAGAGACCCAGGGTAATGCTCTGAGGATCCGGGATCAAATCCCACCACTGCAGATGGTGAAATTTGGGAGTGGATACTCCATTGCCCGATCTGGCAGAGAATGGAATATCAGCTGATGCTCCAATCCCCTGCCAGCGGCCACATGGCCTGTGCCAGTGGCCCCATATAAAACCAAGATTTGCATGGATTTTATCTCATTAACAGGCTGGAAGCCCATTGCTCCACCCCTCCGTGATGCTCCAGCCCCCTCAGTCGGGAGTCACGAGGGCGTGAATTGGGGCAAGTATTTACAAGCGGGACCCAGGGGCCATCTTCTTTGAGGGGGAGCAAGGAGACAATAAATCTTTTCAAACTTCTCAAGTTTGTTGGGGGGTGTATGCCTTGACCTCATAGCGGGAAACAACTTGGTGGCAAGTACATGGACTTGGGATGCTCCCTCAGGAGTGAAGTTCCCTGACTGAGACCCCCATATTGCTGCTATACAATCATTTAAACCCACCCCCTAGCTTCAACTTACAAGCTCCTGGCTGCTGAGATTGCTGACTGCATCCTGCAAATACTCTGAGGGCTTCTGGTCATGTGGATCCCCACAGCTGGCCCCTGGGACAGCACAAGGCTCACCCAGTGAGGAGACCCACAGTAGAGTTCACTGGGAGAAATAGGACAGGAGCCAGGGGGCCACCAGCTGCACATCATGCACATCGTTCAACGCCCAGGCAGTCTGCACGACACATACATACTGGCGCACTCGTTGGTTCCCGGCACCTTCGAGGTTTCCTTCGGGTGAGGGGTTGTCTATTGGGCAATAAGGTTTACCCACTGAGGTTATGGCTGATGACGCCAGTGCGGAGGCCCCAGACAGAGGAAGAGAACCATTAGATTGATGCTCACACAGCGACAAGGAGTGTCATCGAGCGGGACATCTGTATGCTCAAGATATGTTTTGAAGAAGGCCCAGTAAAAACGTCATTAGTACCTGAGAAGTTTGAAAGCTGATTTGGTGTTTTTACCGGAGACCCATTCACAGATTAAGGACCAAAAAAGGTTACAGAAGGACTAGGTGGGGCAAGTATACCAATCGGGTTATGATGGTAGGGCCCGAGGACTGCAATGTTGACTAATAAGAGGACGTCTTTTTTAGCCGCTAAAATATTGGCGGAGCCAGCTGGGATGTACGTAATCGTCAGTTGGTTGGTGGTTGGCAGGTATGTCAGTGGTGTATTCAGTGGACTGGGGTGATACGGCATTTATCAATAAGGTTTCACTTCTATCCCGGATCTGGATTCACATCATCTAATTCTGTAGGGGGGTGGACTTCAATTGCATTTTAGATATTCGGTTGGATAACTAGTGGAGGCTCCTGGGAAGGGGATCCGATTAGATTAATGATGACTGATAGTAAAGGAAACCTGACCGCATATAACGGCACATATTTTATCTGTGGCCATAAGGCGTACCCTTGGTTACCAGAAAATTGGGAAGGCTCCTGCTAATTGGGATACGTAGTCCCTTATGTGCATCACATTCAGCAATTCCAGGACCATCCCCATCACAGGACGACACAAAGTATTATGACATGGGCCCAAATGCTGGGAATAATGATACCACCATTAGGAATAGCCACTAATGCATACGAACTACGTGAACTACGAGACATCCTTGCACAGGTCGCTAATGACACTGCAGACGCTGTTAACCAGATAGAAACTGAGATGGTTGCTATAAGAGTGGTTGCCCTGCAGAATAGATTGGATTTCTTGATTCCTTGTCAGCTGAAAAGGGAGGTACTTGTGCCCTGATTGGAAGTGACTGTTGCACATACATCCCTGATAACTCAGAAAAAATTGATAATCTGGCGGATCACACTCATAGAGAGGTAACAAGATTACATGAAAATGAGGGATGGGACTTTATCTTTGGATGGTTAGGATCATTAGGACAGAGGATTGTGTTCTTGATTATAGTCACTGTTGTAATCTTGATTGTCATATGTTTACTGTTTTAATGTTGCGCAAGATATTTTTATTGTACTAACACGGGAACAGCCCTAGCCGCCTTGCCTCCTTGCTACCAGGCTCATAACACGGAGGGAACTGTCATACGTCCGTTCCCTTTACATTATAAACCACCCTTCTCTACGGAGGACACGATAATTTACTAAAAGGTGTTGATCAAAAGATCAACAAGGAGGGAATTGTGGAAGGGAAATTAATGAGTTGCCAACTTCGAAGCATGCTGGAAAATGCTTGACTATATAGTTTAACACTGCTTTTGAACGAAAATAAATCGGTCAGGTAACATCAACAAAATGCTGCTTAATATTTTGTTCTCGGCCTTATTATGAAAACACATTGAAAGATAACAAAATGTGTACTCAAGTTGTTTTTAGTCAAGGGCAAGAACATACTTACTACGCATTTCATCTTATGTACTTTCAAAGATATATTTAATATAAACATGACTAGGGCAGCACGGTGGCGCAGTGGGTTAGCACTGCGGCCTCACGGTGCTGAGGTCCCAGGTTCGATCCCGGCTCCGGGTCACTGTCTGTGTGGAGTTTGCATATTCTCCCCGAGTTTGCATGGGTTTCACCCCCACAACCCAAAAATATGCAAGCTAGGTGGATTGACCACGCTAAATTGCCCCTTAATTGGAAAAAATGAATTGGGTACTCTAAATTTAATTTTTAAAAATATATATATAAACATGGCTGTTTACTTCAAGCTGTTATTGCAGACTATAAAGATATGCTTCCTTCAATCCAATCTCAGAGTGCGGTGCACTGGCTATGCAGCCGGAACACTCTCTCTCCCCAAATATATTTGTGTAAATACATTTCCTTAAATCGAATATCGAAGAATTTGTCTTTATTATAATTTCCACGACAATAGGTCAAGTCCAAAGTCTCTGAGTCTATAAGGGGTAGTGAAGATGATATTTGTCTTTATGGAACAGAGTGGGGGGGCAAACCCATGGAGATATATGTATCCGAGGGACAAGGCGTTTTCTTTTTTTTTCCCACCTCCATTGGGTCTACGCCCAGATTGACCTCTTTATGGTGGGTACATCTTCTTCCTGGGGTGAAGGTGGTGTGGTACTCGCCGATTGTTATCTTGGATCATGCTCCACATTTTGTGGACCTAATGTTGGAGCTGCATGGAGATTGGGCACGGCGTTGCTGGCAGACACGCATTTCTGTGAGCATATATCCTCTGCCATTAGGGAGTGTCTTGAGTTCAATAGGAGCTAGGCGGTCTCACCTTCCACACTGTGGAGGCTCTGAAGGTGGTTGTTCGGGGGGACCTAATCTCCTCCAAGGTGCATAAGGATAAATCTGGAAGGGTGGAGAGGCAGAGAATGGTGGATTCCATCCTCGAGGTGGACCGCCAATACCCGATTGTTCCGACGCCGGAGTTGTTGGCGAGTAGAAAGGTAGAAAGAAAGTGCAGGTAGACTTTGAGCTGCTCTTGACGGAGCAGGGGAGAAGGGAGGAGTTGGAGGCGATGACGGGACTGGATGAGGTTATGACAGGACTGGAGGAGGTTATGAAGTGTATCGGATTAATGCAATTGGGTAAAACTCTGGGTCTGGATGGGTTCCCTGTTGAATTGTATAAAAGGTTTGCAGGTCAGTTGATCCCACTGTTGCTGGGTATGTTCAATGATTCCTTGTCCTGTGGGTGTTGCCGGCCATGTTGGCGCAGGCATCAATTTCCCTCATCCAGAAGAAGGATAAGGATCCTACAGAGTGTGGGTTGTACCGACCCATTTCAATTTTGTAGGCTGACGCTAGGTTGTTGGCGAAGATGTTTGCAATGCGTTTGGATCCCTGCTTTCGGTGATTTCAGAGGAGCAGACTGGTTTTGTTCAGGGACTTATTAGCCAACATATGGCTGATAGTTAAACATCGCTCTGTCCCCTCCCCAGAGCTCGAGCCAGAGGTTACTGTTTCAATGGATGCTGGAAAAGCCTTTGATAGGCTTCAGTGGGGGTACCTATCTGGGATTCTTGGATGATTTGGCTTTGTACCAAAATTTATATCATGGTTTCGGCTTTTGTACAGGACCCCCACTGTGAGTGTGCGCACAAATGCCCTGAGTTCAGCTTACTTCCAATTGAACAGGGGTACAAGGCAGGGTTGTCCATTGAATCCACTTTTGGTTGGCCTTGACAATCGAGCCTCTGGCCATTGCGGTGAGATCGTCCACTAGGTGGAGGGGGATAGAGTGGGATGGGGGGGGGGGAACATGGGGTGTCTTTACATGTGAATGATCTGCTTCTGTACATTACAGACCTACTCTCTAATGTAGAGGAGATAACGAAGCTACTTAGGAGTTTTGGCTCCATCTCAGGGTGCCAGCTGAATTTGGGCAAAATTAAATCCTTTCCAGTGAATCCCCGAGGGAGGGAGCGGATTTGGGGAAGTTGACATTTCGCCTGGCCAGGACCAGCTTCCATTATCTGGGAATCCGGGTGGTCCACGGTTGGGCTTCGCTCCATTAACCTAACTTTGAGAGTCCAGTGAATGGGGTTGAGGTCGACTTGAAACTGTGGGATGTCCTCCCTCTGACCTTGGTGGGCACGGTGCAGATTGTGAAAATAAATGTCCTCCCGAGGCTTTTGATTTTATTTCAGGGTCTCCCAGTTTTTCTCTCCAAATCTTACTTTTGTATGGCCAATAAAATGATATCCACCTTTGTGATATCTGGCTCAGACTTGTCATTCAGTCATGGGGAAGGGAGTGGTTGGAGAGATTTGGGGACATGTTTCTTGATGGAAGGTTCTCCGGTTTGCAGGAGATGTTGGAGAAATTCCAACTCCCAAGAACTAATGTATTTAGATATTTGCAGGTTCGCAACTTTTTGCCTAAGGAGAGTCCTTCATTTCCCCTGGCACCATCACCCTTGCTCTTGGATAGGGCCCTGTTGGGGAGGGGAGAATTTCAGGTATCCATGACAGGATCCTGTCGAGGGAGCAAGCTTCATTGGAGGAAGTAAAAAATGAGAGGCTGAACTGGATGTGGTTTTTGATGGGGGGGGGGGGGGGGGGAGAGAGAGAGAGAGAGAGAGAGAGAGAATGTGGATTGAGACTCTTCACGGGGTCAACTCCACCTCCTTTTGTGCCAGGCTCAGCTTGATCCAGCTCAGGGTGATGCACAGGGTATACTTGACCAGGAGGTGGATGAGTGGGTTCTTCTCGGGGTGGAGGATGGGTGCGATCATTCTGCTGAGGGACCGACGAATCATATGCACATATCCGGGTCTTGCCCTAAACGTGTGAGCTATTGGGTCTCCTTTATCAGCACCATGGGAAACAAAGGTTAGCACAGGCCCAGGGACCCAGGTTTAATTCCAGCCTCGGATGACTGACTGTGTGGAGTTTGCACCACCTCCACATGTCTGTATGAATTTCCTCCGGGTGCTCCAGTTTCCTCCCATTGTCCAAAAATGTACAGGTTAGGTGAATTGGCCATGCTAAATTGCCCCTTAGTGTCTAAAGATGTGCAGGTTAGGTCGGGTTAGGATATGTTTGGGAGTGGGCCTTTAGGGTGCTCTTTCTGAGGGTCAGCTGCTTTACTTTGCTGATCTTATTGGTCAGTCAGGTGACATGGACCAATGACCTTGGTTCAGAAAAGCTCAGTATAGGGGTAGCAGACTAGATTTGGAGAGTTCGACTCTGTTGGGGAAGATTTCAGATGCTCTTTAGTCAGAGCACAGGTGTAGAAAACTTTCTCCCAGGAGGTGATAATGTCCTCCCACATGTCGGTGGCCTTCTTGGGTTCTAGAAATTTACTTTTCAAGCAGTACCAGTGGGCCCCACGCCTCATGTCCGTAAATTAATTTGAAGGGGGTGAAGCCAGTGGATTCATTTGGAGAGAGAACAGAAGGAACCCTAACTCCTTATCGTCATGGGAATATACAAAGCAGTTTGTCCTAATCGGGGTTTTTTGGTGATATCGTTCTGGTGCCCCCTGGGACAGAGGGCCACACTCCAAAGGCTTCAGCTGAGTATTCCCAAACTGTGGACAACCTCCTGAAACGTCCGAGACGTGAAACTGTTCCCCTGATTTGGCTGGATCATTCTCGGCAGGCGCATTACGTATGGAGCTGGGTTAGACCTTTGATCACAACATGGACCCTCCTCTCACTCCACTGATCAGTGCCTTGGCTTTCAGGGAGGGCTAATGGGGTGAGGAGGAGGGGCAGTGGGGGTTAAGTCCAGCATTAAGGACTGAGTTAACCCTGAATCTCAGGGCAGTACAACAGACTTGCTCACATTCTGGGATAGGGACATTGTTCCTGAAAGGGCAAAACCTTAATAGCTCTCAGGGGATTTTGAGATCTGCTCTCCCAGGCGGTTGTAGAAAATCCCTTGGCACTGTTGGAAAAAGAGCAGGGTAATTCCCACCGGTGACCTGGTTAATATTTACCCCTCAACACACATCACAAAATAGGACCATTGGATCATTTACCTTATTGCTATCTCTGGAAGCTTGCTGTGCCTCAGTTGGTTACTGCATTTCCTCAAGAATTACTAAGGTTCAAAGGTATTTCATTGGCTATGAAGGGTTCTGGCTGTGAAGTGTTCTGGATATCTTTTGGTTACTGAAGATGTTATATAAATGCAATGTCTTTCTTCTCTGGCGTGGGGAGATAGAGTTTCAATCAGATTATTGCAACAATATCAATAATTATTGGACCTCATATTCTCGCTCAACTCAGGAAGCAGAAAGGGTCATAAATGAGTTTTATAACTAAATCCCATGGTCAATCCATGTGTATTTTCAAACAAGCACAGCGGATTTACCTCTAGTTCACTAATCTTCGGAACAATGCTGTTTTAATTAGCGTTAAATGAAAGAATCATTATTCCTAAATATCAATTATGTTCCATAAATTAAATTTAATTAAAACAATTCAGATTAATTAAAATTTGCCCTGTGTAATTATAATGTCTATTAGTCTCTAAAATGTAAATATTTTATACTTACAGATTCAGACTAAATCAACAATTATTAACTGGAGATTATTTTTCCACATCAAAAGATAAAAAATAAGTAAAAATAACGGCCGTGCAGCATTTAGCTGATTTGTACCCAGAACCCAGTAATTGCCAATCTATTCTTGTACCTTCCCTCAATGTAATGTTATTGGCTGGTTTCCACAGTGGATGACTGATCCACAAATCCATCTTTATACCCAAGTGGCAGGTTAACAATGTTCCCCACAATGTGCCACAAGGAGGGAGGAAGGGAGGGGGAGGGGGAGGGGGAGGGGGTGGGAGGAGAGAGAGAGAGAGAGGAATACGACACACGTAATTGCCCCAAGAACAGATACTGGACTCACAGACAAGCAGGACTGGTCAGGTTTCCATCTCGGGAACCTATTTCAAAGTTGCCTTCAATCTATCCTGTGACAAATGTGGGTTATCTATCAGATCACCAACTTGACAAAGCGTTGTCCATGGGTAAGGCAAGGAGGATACACAGAAGGTTCTTCACTTAGTTTTTACGTATTGTTTTTTTAAATAAACATTTTATTGAGGGTTTTTTTTGGCAGTGTAACAGCAGCAATATAAATAATGTGCATGAAAATATAAACATAGTGCAAATACCACCTCCTTCCCCAACAGATCCCACCATTAATTAACCCCCTAATCTACGCTAGCCTAACCCCCCCTCCCCCGCTGACGATTAATTCTCCGCCAAGAAGTCGATGAATGGTTGCCACCTCCGGGCGAACCCTAACAGTGACCCTCTCAAGGCGAACTTTTAATTTTCTCCAAACAGAGAAAGCTAGCCATGTCCGATAGCCAGGTCTCCGACTTCGGGGGCCCTGAGGCCCTCCATGCTAGTAATATTCGCCTCCGGGCTACCAGGGAAGCAAAGGCCAGAACGTCTGCCTCTTTCCCCTCCTGGATTCCCGGATCCTGCGACACCCCGAAAATCGCCACCTCTGGACTCAATGCCACCCTTGTTTTTAATACCTTGGACATGACATCAACAAACCCCTGCCAAAATCCCCTCAGCTTTGGACATGCCCAGAACATGTGGACATGGTTCGCTGGTCCTCCCGCATATTTTGCGCACCTGTCTTCCACCCCAAAGAATCTGCTCATCCGGGCCACTGTCATGTGGGCCCGGTGAACGACCTTGAATTGAATCACGCTGAGTCTGGCACAAGTTGCGGTTGCGTTGACTCTATTCAACGCATCTGCCCAAAGGCCCTCCTCTATCTCTCCCCCCAGCTCCTCCTCCCACTTTCGCTTCAGCTCCTCGGTCTGCGTCTCCTCTGATCCCATAAGTTCCTTGTAAATGTCAGAAACGAACCTCTCACCTATCCATCCTCTGGAAACTACCCTGTCCTGAATCCCCCTTAGCGGCAGGAATGGGAAGGCCTAATCATGGCTATGTTAGCCGCCCAGTAATAATTGCTAAAGTTCGCAGCGCCAGCCCTCCTTCTCCCCGACTCCGCTCCAGCATTACCCCCCTCACACCCGGGGACTTACCACCCCCCATACAAAGCCCGCAATAACTTTATTGACCCGCTTAAAAAAGGACTGCGGAATGAAGATGGGGAGACATTGAAATACAAACAGGAATCTCGGGAGGGCCGTCATTTTCACCGTTTGGACTCTCCCAGTGAGAGACAACGGGAGCGCATCCCATCTCCGGAAATCATCTTTCATCTGATCTACCAACCGGGCCAAGTTCAATTTATGTAGCCGGTCCCAATCCCGCGCTACTTGGATACCTAGGTACCTGAAACTGTCCCCTATCAATCTAAATGGCAGTTCCCCCAGTCGCCTCTCCTGACCCCTCGTCTGGACCACAAACATCTCGCTCTTCCCCATATTAAGCTCGTACCCCGAAAACCAGCCGAATTCCCCAAGAATTCCCATGATTTCTTCCATCCCCTCAACTGGATCTGAAACATACAGAAGCAGGTCGTCCGCATGCAGCGAGACTCTGTGCTCCACCACCCCCCCCCCCCCACCCCCCCACCCGCCCCCCCACCCCCTCCCTCAGTAGGCCCTCAGAGCAATTGCCAGCGGCTCTATAGCCAGCGCAAACAGCAGTGGGGAGAGGGGGCATCCCTGTCTCGTCCCCTGGTGCAGTCTAAAATAGTCCGAGGTCGTCCTTTTCGCCCGTACATATGCCACAGGAGCCTGGTACAGCAACCTGACCCAGTCAATAAAACCCCTCCTAAATCCGAACCGTCCCAGAACCTCCCATAAATAATCCCACTCAACCCGGTCAAAAGCTTTTTCCGCATCCATCGCGACCACTACCTCCTCCTCCCTACCTTCCGGGGGCATCATGATCACGTTTAACAGCCTTCTTACATTGGCCACCAGCTGCCTGCCCTTAACGAACCCCGTCTGATCCTCCACGATGACGCTTGGTACACAATCCTCAATCCTGGAGGCCAAAACTTTGGCCAACAGTTTGGCGTCTACATTCAACAGGGAAATCGGCCTGTAAGACCCACATAGCCGGGTTCTTGTCCCGTTTCAGGATAAGCGGAATCGTGGCCTGTAACATTGTCTGGGGCGGAACCCCTCTTTCCCTTGCCTCATTAAACACCTTCATCAGCACCGGTCCCAATATCCCGGAGAACTTTTTGTAGAACTCCGCTGGGTACCCGTCCGGTCCCGGGGCCTTACCCAACTGCATGGCCTTCAAGCCCTCCACTATCTCCTCCAACACGATCGGGGCCCCCAGCCCTTCTACCAGCTCCCCATCCACCTTCGGGAAAGTCAGCCCCTCCAGGAAGTGCCTCATCCCCTCCGGCCCCGCAGGGGGTTCCGACCTGTACAGCCTGCTGTAGAAATCCCCGAACACCTTACTCACCCCTGCCGAATCCCCCAAAAAGTTCCCATCCCCGTCAATGACTTTCCCCATTTCTCTAGCCGTCTCCCTCTTTCTGAGCTGCTGTGCAAGCATCCTGCTAGTCTTCTCACCATGCTCGTAGATCACCCCCCTCGCCTTTCTGAGCTGTTCCACTGCCCTCCCTGTGGTTAACAAGCTGAACTCCGCCTGTAGCCTCCGCCAAACCCTTAAAAGTCCTATCTCCGGAGTCTCCACGTATCTCCTGTCGACTTGTAGACTCTCTTTTACCAGTCGGTCCGTCTCTGCCCTGTCCATCCTGTCCCTGTGAGCCCAGATCAAGATCAGCTCTCCTCTCACCACTGCCTTCAGCGCTTCCGAGACCACCGCTGCTGAGACCTTCCCCGTATCATTTACCTGCAGGTAATTTTGTATGCATTTCCTGAACCTCTCACACCGCTTGGTCCGCCAATAGCCCTACATCTAACCTCCATTGCGGGCGTTGATTGCTATCTTTACTAACCTGTAGGTCAACCCAGTGTGGAGCATGGTCCGAGATTGTGATCGTCGGGTCCTTTGCCATTGCTGGCACCTTGCCCATTTTCGAGCATGACCGATCCTGGGCCGGGATCAATAACTCTATTAAAGTCCCCTCCCATGACCAGCTTGTGTGAGTCCCGGTCTGGTATCTTCCCCAACATCCCCTTTATACATTCCACATCATCCCAATTTGGCGCATATACATTAACCAGCACTACCTTCATCCCCTCAAGCTTACCACTAACCATAATATATCGACCCCCCACATCCAAAACTATTCTACCCACGTCAAATATCACGCGCTTGTTAATCAAGACTGCAGCCCCTCTAGTCTTTGTGTCCAGCCCCGAGTGGAAGACCTGACTGACCCAGCCTTTTCTCAATCTAACCTGGTCCACTACTCTAAGGTGCGCCTCCTGCAGCATTACCACGTCCGCCTTCAGTCCCCTCAGGTGCGCGAACACACGCGCCATCTTAACTGGCCCATTTAACCCTTGAACATTCCAGGTGATCAGCCTAGTTGGGGTGCAAAGTGCCGCCCCCCTCCGCCAATCAGCCATTCCCTTTCTTGTGCCCGCCTCCAGCCCATGCGCCGTGCCTCCTCCGGCATTCCCCCCGACAGCCCCCGCCACCGACCTCCTCTCTGTCCCTCAACCGAAGTCCCTCCCTCGTCAGCAGAACAACTAGCTCCCCTCCCCCCCCCTAGCAACACCACTCTAAAACCTAACCCATACAATAAACTAAATATATGCACCGCACCCCCCTCACTACGCTTCCATGAGCTAGCTCACCCAGCTAGTTTGGTGGCCTCCGCCCCGGTGCCAAAAATTCTCCCACCTATTGTTCCCTCGCTCCCCTCCCCCCCTCTCATACAGACAAATCCCCTCATCTAACGATCCCCACCCAATCACCCAGCTGAAAAGAAAAAACACAGAGACCCAAACAAGCAGGTCTCCATCCCACAAAAGTGCACATCAAAGAAAAAGGCATTGCCTACATTCACCAACAAGTTGCATCAAAGTTCGAGAGTTCCCAGCCCACCACCAGTCCTTTTCTTTTCGCAAAGTCCAGAGTGTCTTCGGGTGACTCAAAATAATGATGCTGGTCTTCATATGTGACCCAGAGACAAGCCAGATGCAGCAGTCCAAACGTCACCTGTTTCTTGGAGAAGATTGACTTAACTTGGTTGAAGCCTGCCCTTTTCCTAGCCACCTCCTCACTCGGGTCCTGGTACACCCGCAGGATACTCTTGTCCCATTTACAGCTCCGCGTTCGCTTGGCCCACTGGAGAATACATTCCTTGTCCAGGAACCTGTGGAATCTCACCACCATTGCCCTCGGAGGGTCCCCGGCTCGCGGCTTCCTCGCAAGCGCTCTGTACGCCCTGTCCACCTCCAAGGGTCAGGAGAATGTGCCCTCCCCCAGCAGCTTTTCAAACATACCCGCTACGTATGCCCCAGCATCAGCTCCCTCAGAAACCTCCGGGAGCCCGACAATTCTTAAATTCTGCCGGCGGGACCTATTCTCTAGGTCCTCCACCCTCTCCAGAAGCCTTTTCTGCTGGTCCCGCAGCATCCCCACCTCCAGCTCCACGGCAGTTTGATGCTCCTCCTGCTCAGCCAGCGCCTTCTCAACCTTCTGGATCGCCCGATCCTGGGCGTCCAATCTGTGCTCCAGCCGATCAATCGACTCTTTAATCGGGTCCAGGCAGTCCCGTTCCTGCTTGGCAAAGCTGTCCTGGATGACCTGCATCAACTGCTCCGTTGATCGCTGGGCCAACACGCCAGGGGTCCGGTTCTCAGCCATGCTGTCTCCTGCTGCAGCTTCAGCGCAGCTCTTGCCTATCTTTCTATTTATGCCTTTTCGTGCACTTTTAGTTCTTTTCTCCATTCACCGATACGTGGAAACAGTGCCCAATTGCCTCGGCCTTCGACTTTACAGCTTAAAACCGGAAAAAAGTCCAAAAAGTCCGATCAGAGCGGGAGCCACCAAATATGCAACTTACTCCTTCATAGCCGCCACCAGAGGTGGGTTTTTACGTATTGTTAAAGTGCTGTCTCAGGAATTGTTTGTATTCAAGGAACGCATGGGGCAACTACAGCAACTGTTCATTCCTGTCTGGCACAAAAGCAAAGGGAGTAAGAGGGCCAATCCATGGCTTACAAAGGAAATTAGAAATAGTATCTGATCTAAAGAAGAAGCATACAGATTGGCCAAGAAAAATAATAGGTCTGAGGATTGGGAGCAGTTTAGAATTCAGCAAAGAAGGACAGCACGGTAGCACAAGTGGATATCACTGTGGCTTCACAGCGCCAGGGTCCCAGGTTCGATTCCCCGCTGGGTCACTGTCTGTGCGGAGTTTGCACGTTCTCCCCGTGTCTGCGTGGGTTTCCTCCGGGTGCTCCGGTTTCCTCCCACAGTCCAAAGACATGCAGGTTAGGTGGGTTGACCATGATAAATTGCCCTGGAAATAGTGGATGCATTGGTGGACATCGTCTGGGATTCTATAGACTCTGCAACTGTCCCTGCAGATTAGAGGGTAACTTACGTCACTCCAGTACTCAAAAACGGAGGTAGAGAGAAAGCAGAGAATTATAGACCAGTAAGCCTAACATCGATAGTGGGGAAACTGCTTGAATCCATTATCAAGGACTTTTTATAGCGGAACATTTAGAAAGCAGTGGCAGGATCAGTCAGAGTCAGCATGGATTTCTGAAGGGAAAATCATGCTTGACAAATCTGTTGGAATTCTTTGAAGATGTAACCAGTACAGTTGACAAGGGGGAGCCAGTCGAGGTGGTACTTTTCTTTGTTCTTTGAAGTGTAGAAGATTGTAGTTTAGTCGGGCAGCATGGTCGGCACGGGCTTGGAGGGCCGAAGGGCCTGTTCCTGTGCTGTACTTTTCTTTGTTCTTTGTTCATATTCCTCTGACAATTTAGAGATTACATTGACTTACATTGAATCACCTGCACAGGACGGGCCATTCAGCTGAACCTGTTCATGCTTGCTCTTTATATTCCATTCAAACCTTCTACTACCCATTTTTATCTAACTCTATTAGTGTAATCCTCTATCCCTTCTCCCTTGTGTTTATCCAGCTTCCCCTTAAATGCATTTATAATTTTAATCTCAACCACTCCCTATGGGAGCACGTTCCATATTCTCACCACTCTCTGGATAAATACAATTCTTTAATGGTCTCGAGTGGAAACATTTCTCTCTCGTCTATAATCCGGAGTGGATTTGCAGAGGCTGGTGACTTGGCAAACCCGCCCTTTAAATATGTGCACCTAGGGCATGTCATGTGAGACATGGATGTTTAAGCAATGTACCTTTAAGAAAACAGTGATGGCAGAGAGTGGGTGGGGCTGAGCTCAGGTCAGCCATTTTGCAGTTTAGTTTTGCAGGTTGCAGGAAAAGAGCTGAGTGTGTGTCTGTGTTTGCAGTGAGCTGGATCTCTGCCATGAAAGACTATCTCTGGATCATTTGGGTGATTTAAACTTATAATAGTAAAGCTTTTAACCTGATATGAATTTGTTTAAAGGTGTTAAAGTCTCTTGGAAGTTTGAAGGAATATTTTAAGGAATTATTTACTGTTGCAATATTTTCTGAGTTATCTTTGAAGAAGGTGTTAAGAGATCCAGTGTTTATTTAAGATGTTAAGTTGAGTTCATGGAATAAACAGTGTTTTGTGTTTAAAAACCCACGTGTCCATAATTGTAATCCCACACCTAGGGAAAAAGCCGTGTGCTAGGAAAAGCAACAAATCCATTAAAGGGGGAGGTTTGTTGAACTCCATGATACATTTTGGGGTTCTGAAAACGCCTCGCCCATAACAATTGGGGGCTCGAGGGGGGTAAAAGTCTATCTATTGGATTGGCTTTTGTGAACTTAAAGACAGTGAAGGATTGTTGCTTTTCCGGTGTGGTATTTTAGTTTAAGTGGGGAGAGTGTTGTGAACAATGGCTCTTTCAGAGGCTCAGAAGTTTTTGGGGGTGGAGAATGTTACACGTAGTACCTTACAGACAGAAATGAAAAGCAGACTGTTAGATTTGGCAAAACCATTGCAGCTAACATTACCTGACAAAATGCGAAAAGATGAGGTAATTATGGCGGTGGTTAAGCATTTAAAGTTGCCTGAGATAGAGTTTGACTCATTGGAAATGGCAAAAATTCAGTTGCAAATTAAACAAATGGAACATGAGAAAGAATTAAAGCGGCTTGAATACGAGAGTGAGAGAGAGAAAAAAGAAAGAGGACGAGAGAGAGGGAGGAAAAAGAAAGAGAAAGAGAGAGAAAGGGAAAAAAAAGGGGCAGCACGGTAGCATGGTGGTTAGCACAATTGCTTCACAGCTCCAGGGTTCGATTCCCGGCTTGGGTCACTGTCTGTGCGGAGTCTGCACGTTCTCCCCGTGTGTGCGTGGGTTTCCTCTGGGTGCTCCGGTTTCCTCCTACAGTCCAAAGATGTGCAGGTTAGGTGGATTGGCCATGCTAAATTGCCCTTAGTGTTGGGTGGGGTTACTGGGTTATGGGGATAGGGTGGAGGCTTGGGTAGGGTGCTCTTTCAAAGAGCCGTTGCAGACTCGATGGGCTGAATGGCCTCCTTCTGCACTGTAAATTCTATGATTCTATGATTCTATGAAAGAAAATGAGAGAGAGAGGAAAAAGAAAGAGAAAGAGAGAGCGAGGTAAAAGAAAAGGAGAGAGAAGAAAGGAGAAAAGAAAGAATAGCCCCAGCAGAACAAAAAGAAAAAGAAAGGGAGATACAGATCAGGGAAAAGGATAAAGAGAGGGAGTTTGAACTTCGGAAAATGGCCATGAAACATGACAATCAGTTAAAATTGGCAGACATAAAGGGAAACGTACAGTTGGATGATAGTGATGAGGATAGTGAGAAAGAGCGTCATAGTCGAAGGCTTGGTGGGAATCTATTTAAATATGTCCAAGCATTGCCAAGGTTTGACAAGAAGGAAGTGGAATCCTTTTTCATTTCATTTGAGAAGGTAGCTAAACAAATGAAATGGCCACAGGACATGTGAGTGTTACTGATTCAAACAAAGCTGGGAGGTAGAGCTAGTGAGGTGTTTGCATCACTACCAGAGGAGGTATCTGGAACGTATGACGAGGTGAAGAAATCCATCTTGAGTGCATATGAGCTAGTGCCTGAAGCTTGCAGGCAAAGGTTTAGAAATTTAAGGAAAGAATTTGGTCAAACATACATGGAGTTTGAAAGCTCAAACAGAGCAATTTTGACAGGTGGATAAGGGCTTTGAAAATAGACCAAACGTATGAAGCTCTCAGAGAAATTATACTTTTGGAGGAGTTTAAAAATTCAATTCAGTGTGGATGAACAGAAAACTGCGAGATTAGCAGCGGAAATGGCAGATGATTATGAATTAGTTCATAAATCAAAGATTGGTTTCCAACATCAGTTTCGGCCGGTGAGGGATAGAAACTGGGGACATGAGAAATACTCAAGTGGTAAAGGTAAAGGTGATCTGATGGAAGACAATAAAGAGAGTGTACCTCAGATTAAAAAAGAAATCCAGGAGGGTGGAAAAGAAATGAAAAGTTTCAAATGTTTTCACTGTAATAAACTAGGCCATGTAAAGTCACAGTGTTGGTGGTTGAAGAAAATCACTGGGAACGCTGATGTGGTAAAACAGGATAAGACAGTGGGGTTTGTTAGAGTGGTAAAGGAAAGCCCAAGGGAAGTGAAGGAGGTGAAAACGATTGTACAGCCTTTTCAAGAAGTAATTGTTAAGAAGGTGCCAGATGTTTTAAAGAGTTTACTTGTGTGGGTAAAGTTTACTCATGCGTATCAGGAGGAGCAGGTAAAGAAGTCACAATTTTAAGAGATACAGGGGCTAGTCAATCTTTAATGTTAAGAGATGAGGAATTATGTAGTTTGGGAAGAATGTTGCCAGAAAAGGTGGTGATATGTGGAATTCAGGGTGAGAGGAGTAGCGTTCCATTATATAAGGTAAGGTTGGAAAGTCCAGTGAAGAGTGGTGAAGTGGTAGTAGGAGTAATAGATAAACTATCTTGTCCAGGAATACAGTTTATCTTGGGTAATGATATAGCTGGATTGCAGGTGGGAGTAATGCCTACTGTGGTTGATAAGCCAGTGGAATATCAGTCAACTGAAGTGTTGAAGGACAAATATCCTGGGATTTTTCTGGATTGTGTAGTAACAAGGTCGCAAAGTCACAGGTTAAGACAAGAGGAGAAATCAAAGAGTGAAGATGAAATTGAAGTGCAATTATCAGAAACGATTTTTGATCAGATGGTTGAAAAAGAACATAACAGGTGGAGGATGAGGCGGATATTTTTAGTTCAGGAAAATTGGAGGAGTTACAACAGAAAGATGTAGAAATAAAATGGATATATCTGAAATCCTAAACGGAAGAGGAATCTAAGAGTATACCAGAGTGTTATTACCGTAAAAATTATGTCTTGATGAGAAAATGGAGACCTTTACATATGCAGGCGGATGAAAAGTGGGCAGAACTTCATCAAGTAGTATTGCCGGTAGGATATAGAAAGGAGGTGTTGCGAGTTGCACATGAGGTACCAGTGAGAGGTCATTTGTGAATAAGGAAAACTCAAGCTAAAATCCAGAAACATCTTTATTGACCTGGACTACATAAAGATGTAGTTACATTTTGTCAATCATGTCACACATGTCAAGTGATAGGGAAACCTCAAGCAGTGATAAAACCAGCGCCCTTAAGACCCATCCAGCATTTGAGGAACCTTTTACAAGGGTCCTAATCGATTGTGTAGGACCGCTTCCTAAAACAAAAAGTGGGAATCAATATCTTTTGACTGTAATGGATGTGTCTACTGGGTTTCCAGAGGCCATTCCAGTACGTAATATTACAGCTAAAAGGATTGGGGAGGAGTTACTTCAATTCTTTACTAGATATGGACCACCCACAGAAATTCAATCGGATCAAGGAACAAATTTTACTTCAAAGTTATTTAAAGAAGTTATGGATAGCTTAGGAATAAAACAATTTAAATCAACTACGTACCATCCAGAATCGCAGGGACCATTAGAAAGGTGGCATCAGACATTAAAGACAATGTTGAGGGCGTATTGTCAAGATTATCCAGAGGATTGGGATAAAGGAATCCCATTCGTATTGTTTGCAATTAGGGTTGCACCTGATGAGTCTACCAAATTTCGTCCTTTTGAACTAATTTTTGGTCATGAGGTAAGAGGACCACTTAAATTGATTAAGGAAAAATTGGTGGGTGAGAAATCGGAAATTACACTATTGGATTACGTGTCAAATTTTAGGGAATGATCAAATAGAGCAGGTGAATTGGCGAGACAACATTTGAAAGTTGCACAAAATGTGATGAAACGGGTAGCAGACAAGAAATCCAAAGTTCGTAGTTTTGCCAGTGGGGATAACGTTTTAGTGTTGTTACCAGTGGTAGGGGAGTCTTTAAAAGCTAGGTTTTGTGGACTGTATCAGATTGAAAGGAAATTAAGCGAGGTGAATTATATGGTAAAAACACCAGATAGAAGGAAGACTCACCGAGTGTGTCATGTGAATATGCTTAAAAGGTACTTTGAAAGGAAAGGAGAGAAAAAGGAGGTTTTAATGATTCTAACTCAAAGTGACTAACCAAATCTAGATGACTGAATTTGACATACCTCAAATTGAATTGGAAAATGAGGATGTTCTTAAAAATTGGGATGAATTGTTAAGTTACCTTCCAGAGGAAAAACAAACTGCCCTGAAAGAGTTATTGATATCACATGGGCAAGTTTGTAGAGATAAATTGGGAAGTACTAAAATGGCTATACATGATGTAGATGTGGGCAATGCTGTTCCTATCAAACAACATCCATATAGACTTAATCCTTTAAAATTGGCACAGGTTAACAGAGAGATTGAGAGTATGCTGAAGAATGGCATAATTGAAGTGGGTTGCAGCCAATGGAGCTCACCCACAGTGATGGTACCTAAACCAGACGGTACCCAACGGTCGTGTGTGGACTATCGAAAGGTGAATGCAGTTACAAGAACGGACTCTTATCCTATCCCACGTTTGGAGGATTGCATTGAGAAAGTGGGACAATCCGCTCTTATTTCCAAATTGGATTTACTGAAAGGTTACTGGCAAGTACCTTTATCAGAAAAGGCAAAGGAGATTTCAGCTTTTGTGACTCCAGATGGTATATATCAATTCAAAGTTTTGGCATGAAAAACGCCCCAGCCACATTTCAATGGTTAACTAACAAAGTTGTTTCAGGATTACCCAATTGTGCGGTATACATCGACGATCTGGTAGTTTTCAGCCAGACATGGAAAGAACATTTAAAACATCTGAGGGAGTTATCCGATCGACTTCAGGAGGCGGGTTTGGTGATAAACCTAGCCAAAAGTGAATGTGGAAAAGCCGAAGTCACTTTCCTTGGCCGTACAATCGGACAGGGTCGACTGGTCCCACGGGATGTGAAAACGAAAGTTATTGGGGATATAAACACAAGGATATAAATGCAAGGATATCAATGCAAGGACATAAACACAGGGATATTGTCATTTGAGAGTACCTTTAAGAAATGGGTGCTTAAGAAATGTACCTTTAAGAAATGGGTGTTTATCAGTGATGTCAGAGTGTGGGTGGAGCTGGGCTGTCTGTCAGCTTTTTACTTTCGTTTTAGGTTGTTTGCTGCAGGGTGTGTTTTAGTTTCGTTTTCAGTGTTGGAGCTGAAGCCAGACCAAGCAGGTGTACTGCTGTTCTCTCCGCCATCAAAAGACTATCTCTGGATCATTTGCTGAATTCAGAATTATAAATGTTTTCAGTAGTGACTTTAACCTGATGTGCTTCTGATAAAGGTTTTGTTTTTAAGTCGCATGGATGTTAAAAAGGAAAGCTTAAAGGTTTAGAACATAGAACAATACAGCGCAGTACAGGCCCTTCGGCCCACGATGTTGCACCGAAACAAAAGCCATCTAACCTACACTATGCCATTATCATCCATATGTTTATCCAATAAACTTTTAAATGCCCTCAATGTTGGCGAGTTCACTACTGTAGCAGGTAGGGCATTCCACGGCCTCACTACTCTTTGCGTAAAGAACCTACCTCTGACCTCTGTCCTATATCTATTACCCCTCAGTTTAAAGTTATGTCCCCTCGTGCCAGCCATTTCCATCCGCGGGAGAAGGCTCTCACTGTCCACCCTATCCAACCCCCTGATCATTTTGTATGCCTCTATTTACTTAGTGTTGTAGTCTTTGGGGGTTACATTTGAATTAATGGCTGCTAAGATGTTCACTGTAAGTTTTAAAATGGTTAACTTGAGTTCATAGAATAAACATTGTTTTGTTTTAAAAAATACTTTCTGCTGTACCACACCTGTAGAGTGGGCCGTGTGCTCCCCATACCACAATCTAGTAAAGGTTGTCGGTCAGGTGAACTCCATGATACACTTTGGGGTTCTCTAAACCCTGGCCCATAACAATATAAACACAAGGATATAAACACAGGGATATAAACACAAGGATTTAAACGCAGGGATATAAACTCAGCAATATAAATGCAAGGATATAAATGCAGGGATATAAACATAGGGATATAAACATAGGGATATAAACACAGGGATATAAACACAGGGTTATGAATGCAGGGATATGAAGAGAAAGATATAAATGCAGGAATATAAACTTAAGGATATAAATACAGGGATATGGAGTGATATAAACTGAAGATTATGTTGGCACTGCCAAGGTTCCCGCCTCCCCCCAGGAGTTGTATTTACTTTTCCGCAACCCTCCCCCCCCCTCCCGTTGGGTTTACCTTGACAGCTTCACATTGATGAGGTGGAATACCTGGGGCAACATATGGCAGGGAAGATCTTTAAATACAATTACATTTATTTAAATGAGATGCATTGCGTCACTGGCGAGGGGCAGAGAAAATCTCAGAATGAGAGCTCGCCGCCTAGGTTTCCGTTCCAGTGGTCAGTAGGATTTTCCACCGGCCATTTCCATCCATGGCGAACGCCAGCTGAAAATCAACACCTCCGCCCCATTAACCCTGTTTCTCACTCAACAGATGTTGCCACATCTTCTGGGCATTTCCAGCATTTTCTGTCTTTGTTTCAGATTTCCAGGTAATGAGCACTTAACATTCTATAATAATAATAGCGTATTGTCATAAGTAGGCTTCAATGAAGTTACTGTGAAAAGCCCCTAGTCGCCACATTCCAGCGCCTGTTCGGGGAGGCCGGTGCGGGAATTGAACCTGTGCTGAATACAAGCCAGCTGTTAAGCACACTGTGCTAAACCAGCCCCTAGAAGCTGGTTTGGAGTTGGAATGGGATCACTCAACACTCCACATCAAGAACATAACTTTAAATTTAAAAAAATAGATCTTGAGACTACAAATAAAATAGAGACAGTCATCTGCCCCCTTTTATGACATGATGGGAAAGTAAATCCATTGTTTGCATTGTGACACTTTGAGAGATGTTCACTGATTGAACATAAATTGCCCTTGGTGTCCAAAATTGCCCTTAGTGTTGGGTGGGGTTACTGGGTTATGGGGATAGGGTGGAGGTGTTGACCTTGGGTAGGGTGCTCTTTCCAAGAGCTGGTGCAGACTCGATGGGCCAAATGGCCTCCTCCTGCACTGTAAATTCTATGATAATCTGCAGTATTTTGGTTTCGGGTTGATATGACAATATGTATTGTAATGATTCTTGTAAAGCAGCTGTGTCTTAGTGACCTGTCCTCTAACAACCACAAAACCCAAATTTCTTCAAATAGTTGATGCCTGTGGTCACTCAGAGGTTTATTGCAGTTCATGAAGAGAATTTGTCGATTAACAGATGTTTGTAAATTAATGGTTTTGCTTTAGGAAAATCTGTTTGTAAAATTTATAATCTGACATTTTGAAGTGGATCAGCTCAAGACCTTTGCTGATGTACAGATACAGCTAGAAGGATAGCGAGATAAACAGGCAGATAAAGAATTTCACGCTGGCAACACGGGTCTTGCCCGTCAGCTGGAGAATTGGCATTCACCTCCATTAGGAAGGGCCCAACGGAATTAAGTGACTGTTCAGCACTTAACTGGGCTTAAGGACCCTAGGGGTGGAAACCCTGCCAATCAGAGGCCAGCAGCTCACAATTCCATGTTAGCATCACTTAGACGAGTGGTTGCTGCTGGTAATGCACCCACCAGGGGCCTAGAATTGACATCAGACCCAGGATGGGCATCGCAGTGACGAGGGAGGGTGGGGTGGATTTGGACGTATAAAGTGAAGCTACAAAAGGAAGGAGTCTTCTTATTCAACCCTAGGCAACACAAATCTTGTTCAATCAATATTTCTTCTTCTATGACAATAACTAGCTCACAAGTATGATTGTCCATTTAAGAAACTCTGTGTCACTGGTCATGGATTCTGTGGGTTCTTGCGTGGCTGATGAGTTGACCTTAGAGCTGCAGCTCCGACCTCACACTTAACAGGTATTTCCCAAACGTGGAATTGGCCTTTGGACTCTGGATCACTGGGTATTTCTTTCTCAAGCTCTTTTTTCAGGCTTCCTCTTGCCGTCGGGTGTTCTCAAAGAATTGTGTCTCTTCAATCAAGAGGTTCCTTCAGGGACGTGTCTTCTGAGCAAGGATCTCCCAGGTGTTGACGTCTACATTGCATTTCTTGAGGTAAATCTTCAAGGTGTCTTGCAAGTTCTTCCTTTGTCCTCCTTGAGCTGGACAAAGAAAATTTACTTTGGCAGTTGGGACTCTGACATCCTAAGTAAGTACATGGACAACCCAGGGGAGTTGGTTTCGGATGATCATGGCTTCGATGCTTGGCACCTTCAAGGACGCTGATGTTAATATGCCTGACCTCCCAGCTGATGTGGAGAATCTGTCTCAGGCACTGTAGATGGTACCTCTCCAGGGCCTTGAGGTGACATCTGTACATAGTCTAGGTTTCTGAGCTGTATAGAAGAGTTGGAAGGACAACTGCCTTGTACACAAAGATCTTAGTTTCAGCACTGGTGATGCCTAATCAGTAGAAAGACAGTCAGAAATCCTATCAAGCTGTACCAGTCAATCTTCTCCTCAACTGCTTTATATAGACCTTGTCATTGTGATATAATAGAAAAGAGCTACCGATCTCTGTAACATGGATCTTTCATTATTTGACGGATGAATTAAAATGGGACACATGTCCTTCCATATTTGAAATTAGCTTAAGAATCAAGTATGGGATCCCCGTTAACCCTTAACCTCCTCCCCCCCACCCCCCAAATAAATCAGAATTGTACACCAGTTAGCCTAATAAGTGCCACAGAGAGAAAGTAATCACCTTGGGGCAGAACTGTAAGTGTGCAGTCTGAAAAAGGTTCAGCAAACGTTGGCAATACTCAGAAGCAGTCACGATACCATTGAAGCTAATAAACAACTTGCTCATTAGGCTGTTTTAATATTTAAAAAGTTCTCCAAAATTAAACTAAAATGTCATCGAACAGCAGTCAGTCATGCAGGCATAGCAAATTTAGAAGCAATTCTGGACCAGTGCAGGAGCCTTACAAATCAATTAATTCCTGTCTACATGGTTCAAGGTGGATAATCCACAGTGACTAACCTTCAAGCATTTAAGAATCAGAAATCGGTTTAGATTAAATCAAAGAACTAGAGATAAAAATTAAATCTCCAGGTTTTATTTTTGTAAGTGGTGTTGGCTGATAGGGACAAAGAATTTACAATATCGATACCACGTCCAGAGTCATCTTGTTCCGGAGCCACATTCAAACAATGAGATAAATATTTCAGAAGGTGATTCCATGATCTGAGCAGAAACTCAGTAAGTGCTGGCAGGAGACAGGACTAAAAATTCTATTCCCCAAACTGCAAGGAACATGAAAGAGCGGAATTGACTCTTCAAACCTGCCCGCTGAAAATGATTTTGCTAAAATGGTGGAAAAATAAAAAAGATTGGCGTTCAAAAGACAACTGATGTGATATAAGCAAAACCAGAGATGTATCTTATGAAATCCAGCATGTTAAATAATGTCTTTTGTTAAAACTGCAAATTCATGATTGTTGATAATCGTCCCCTTTGTCAACTTGCTATAAGCTTTAGAGAAACTATCTCTGCGATGTCTCGGTTGTATCCTCCACTTGGAAAATGAGCAGGCATGGCAGAGGTCGTAACCTCTGCATTAATTATTCATGCCATTCCTGCTGAAATCCTTTGAAATCGGGAGCTCAGCAATTTATCTGTCAGGAGCGAGAATTGCCGCCTCATGCCTCACAGCACTTTGTTATTTCATAAATACGTGGAAACAGTCGATAGGAGCTGCTATCGAGAATCATTCTAAAGAGTTACTATAGAGATCCCTGACAGCATGTTATATTTAATGATGGATTACAGAGTTTTATAAGAAGAGTGCTTCATATTATCTCCCTGTTTCTGCTGTGCGGGGGTTGTCATCGTGAGATATTGAGGTGATCATCAAATTTTATAAAGAGGTGAAGATCAAAAACAATAGGAAGAACAAACTTGCATTTATTAAACGACTTATCATGTCCTCAGGTCATTCCAAATTGCCACACCGCCAATGGCCTTGCTTTTCAAATGCAATCACGATAATGTAGGCAAACGCAGCAAGCAAGCAATTTATGGCCAGTGAGGGCTGAGGATTTGGATAAAGCAAGTCTTATTTCTGCACAATTGTTGCCTTTTTCTGAATCACAGAACAGTAAAGCACAAAAGGAGGCCATTCAGCCCATCGAGTCTGTGGCAGCTCTTTTCAAGAGCAATCCAGTTAGCCCCACTCCCCTGCTCTTCATCCTCCTCCAATTTTTATCCATCAATTATTTATCCAACGCCCTTCTGAAAGTAACTGGTGAATCTGAATTCACCACCCTATCAGGCAGTGCATTCCAAATCCAGTCATTAAAAACTGTTTTCCCGTTGGCCCTCTGCTTCTGAACAACAAGGGGCAGTGACCATGTGGGGGAGGTTTGGGGCTGTGTTGGGACAAGTCGGGGGAACTGAATAACAGAAAACAAAAGGAGGGATTCAAGATGGAGGAGAGTTTTGCTCCCACTGAGCACTGACCTCTGTGTTCCTGTTAACACATTCTGCTATCCTACCTTTGCTACTATTAAGGCTCTTCAGTCCCTAATGGCAGCATTACAGCCTCTTGATCTCATGTCTATAATATCTTGGTCACTCTCTCCCCAACTCTGACCTATTACTGACTTACCATACTGCCCCATCTCCCCTCCAAGTATTTAATTCATCACATTTCTATC
This sequence comes from Scyliorhinus torazame, assembly GCF_047496885.1. Classification (NCBI taxonomy): domain Eukaryota; kingdom Metazoa; phylum Chordata; class Chondrichthyes; order Carcharhiniformes; family Scyliorhinidae; genus Scyliorhinus; species Scyliorhinus torazame. The sequence continues at coordinate 89,110,356 of NC_092725.1, read as the reverse complement.
CGTCTTGAGTTCTGCTGAAGAGTTAGATGGGCTCAAAACATTAATCCAGGAATAAATAAAGTGAGGGCCAGTATAAAAAAGTAATATAAGTAGTCCAAAGTAAAATAAAGTTAATGTAAGGAAAGTAAAGTTAAAACATGACCGGGCAGCTCGGTCAATTGAAATGCATGTCCTCTATTATGTGGGATGTCATGGACACTACCGGTGACCTAGATGACCATATGTGTAGGAAGTGCTGCTAGCTGCAGAAGCTTTAGCTCCAGGTTTTAGAGCTGGAGCAACAGCTGTAGTCACTGTGGTGCATTGGCGAGGCTGAGAGCTACATGGATAGCACTTTCAGAGAGTTGGTCACATCACAGTTTAGGAGCCTGGAGGCAGAGAGGGACGAGGTGACCACCAGGCAGGTAATGCAAGAGTCCCCTTAAGTCCCACTGAGAAATCAGATTTCTGTTTTGGAAGTTGGTGAGACTGCTGGTTCCTCAAAGGAATGCAGTCAAAGCTAGGTCTGTGGCTCCACGAACAGCTGGGCTGTACAGGAGGGAAGGAAGAGGAAGAGAAGAGCAATAGTTTGGAGGGACTTGTTATTTTGGGAACATACAGGCATTTCTGTGGCCATAGATGTGACTCCAGGGTGGAATGTGACATGTCGGGTGCCAAGGTCAAAGATGTCAGAGCGGCTGAAGGACATTATTCTGGGAGAGGGTGGACAACCAGTGGTCGTGGTGCAGATTGGTACCAATAACTTAGGTAGGAAGTGATATGAGTTCCTACTAGGGGGCTTGGTAGAAAATTAGCCAGCCAGACCCCAAATGTAATAATCTCTGGGTTATTCCCAGCACAACGTGAGTAAAGAAATAGTAGGATAAGGCAGATGAATGCGAGGCTAGAAAGATGGTGCAGGCGTGGGGGAAGGGGGGCTTTAGATTCCTGGGAGATCGAGACAGGCTCTGGGGGAGATGGCACCTGAACAAGCCGGACTGTTGCATCTGAACAGAGGTGGGACTGAATTCCTTGCAGGGGGTTTTGCTAATTTTGTCAGGAGGGCTTTAGTCTAACTCGGCAGGGATGTGGGAACCAAGAATATTAGAGAGGATGCCAGGATGAATAAAATTCTGGGAGGGACAGATAGCACTAGTATAGAGAATAATAAGTTAATAGGTGGAGTCAGAGTAATTGAGAAAGTAATAATGTCTAAAACAGGGTTACTGTGCACGTATGTGAATGCATGTAGTGAAAAGATTGCGGAGTTACAGGCACAGATTGCGATGGGGAATTACAATATTGTGGTGATAACAGATACCTGGCTCAAGGGAAGGGCAGGACTGGGTGTTAAGTATTCCTGAGTACAAGGTGTTCAGAAAAGATAGGAAAGGAAGGAAAGGGGGAGTGATGGTGGTGTTGGTTAAGGAGAACATTGCTCTGCTGAAGAAAGAGGATATCCCAGAGGATTCAAGGGTAGAATCAATTTGGCCAAAGCTAAGGAACAAAAAGGGTGAAATTACATTGCTCAGTGTAGTCTATAGACCACCAACCAGTGAGAAGAATGAATAAGAAAAATCAACAGGGAAATTACAGAGAGATACAAACATTAAAGAGTAGTTATAATGGGGGACATTAATTACCCAAATGTAGACTGGGACAGTGGTAGTGGAGAGGAGCAAATGTTCCTAGATTGTGTTCAGGAAAATTTTCTACACCAGGACAACATTTAACTGAGTGTGGCATCAAGGGCCCCTAGCAAAACTGGAGTCAGTGGGAATTAGGGGGGAAACCCTCTGCCGGTTGGACTCATACCTGGCACAAAGGAAGATGGTTGTGGCCGTGGGAGGTCAATCATCTCAGTTCCAAGATCACTTCAGGAGTTTCTCAGGGTAGCGTTGTATGTCCAACCATCCACAGCTGCTTCATCAATTACCTTTCTTCCATCATAAGGTCAGGAGTGCAGATGTTCACAGATGACTACACAATGTTCAGTACCATTCACAACTCCTCAGACACTGAAGCAGTCCATATCGAAATGCAGCAAGGCCTGGACAATATCCAGGCTTGGGCTGACAAGTGTCAAGTTATATTCACGCCACAGAAGTGCCAGGCAATGACCATCTCCAACAAGAGAGGATCTAACCATTGCCACTTGACATTCAATGGCATTACCATCACTGAATACCTAACTAATAACATCCTGGGCATTACCATTAACCAGAAACTGAACTGCACTAGCCACATGAATACTGTGGCTACCACAACAGGTCAAAGGCTAGGAATCCTGTGACGAGTAACTCACAAAGCCTCTCCACCATCTACAGGGCACAAGTTAGGAGTGCAATGGAATACTTTCCACTTGCCTGAATGTGTGCAGCTCCAACAACACTCAAGAGGTTTGACATAATCCAGGACAAAGCAGCCGCTTGATTGCTCCCCCTTCCACAAACATTCAACCCTTCTACCACCGTCGACTAGTGGCATCCGTGTGTACCATCTACAAGATGCACTGCAGGGACTCACCAAGGTTCCTTTGAGACCTTTCAAGATGCCTGAGGAACCAGTCTGACAAGCCACCGCACCAACGGCTTGCTAATTTTCTATTGTACAACTCTACCCCCACACCACAACGGAGATCACACCCGCTGAGTTCTGATGGGCCTCAGAACCCATTTAGATTTGGTGTTTTCTAACTTGGCGGGGAGGGTGGAGTTACGTCAGGCCTCCTAGACAAGTCAGCATGTTACACAAAGGGGCAACTGGTCAATCCAGGTAGGGGACCGAGTTTCGGTTCTGAACTTCGCCTCGAGGCCACTATGGTTAGCCGGACGGATTGTGTCCCAGTCGGGACCTGTATCATATGTGGTGAATGTTAATAATAATAATAATCTTTTTGTCACAAGTAGGCTCACATTAGCACTGCAATAAGGGACTGTGAAAATCCCCTAGTCGCCACATTCCAGCGCCTGTTCGGGCACACAGAGGGAAAATTCAGAATGTCCAATTCACCTAACAGCACGTCTTTCGAGACTTGTGGAAGGAAACCGGAGCACCCGGAGGAAACCCACACAGACAAAGGGAGAATGTGCCTTCATACAGTGACCCAAGCCGGGTATCGAACCTTGGATCCTGGAGCTGCGAACCAACAATGTTACCCACTATGCTACCATGCTGCCCCAATTAAGGGGTTGGGCATCAGATTCTCAAAGCCCGCGTGAATCTCCGGCCCTCAACACAAAATGCAAATGCTGCCCAACCCCACCAAACCCCCCCCCCCCCTTCCAGGCACCTTCCCACCAGAAACCCCCCATAAGAGAGACCCCCACCAGAAACATCCTATAAGAGAGAGACCCCACCAGAAACCCCCCATAAGAGAGACCCCAACCAGAAACACTCTATAAGAGAGAGACCCCCACCATAAACCCTCCATAAGAGAGACCCCCACCACAAACACCCCATAAGAGAGACCCCCACCACAAACACCCCATAAGAGAGACCCCCACCAGACACCACTCCCCCTATAAGAGAGACCCCACCAGAGACCCCTCGTGATAGAGAACTAGTGGCATGGTGCAACAACAACAATCTCTCCCTCAATGTCAGCAAAACTAAGGAGCTGATCATTGGTTTCAGGAAGCAAAGTATTGTACACACTCCTGTCTGCATCAATGGTGCCGAGGTGGAGATGGTTGACAGCTTCAAATTCCTCGGTGCACATCACCAAAAATCTGTCCTGGCCCACCCACATTAACGCTACAAAGAAGAAAACACAACAGCGCCTATACTTCCTCAGGAAACTAAGGAAATTCGGCATGTCCACATTGACTCTTACCAATTTTTACAGATGCACCTAGAAAGCATCCTATCCGGCTGCATCACAGCCTGGTATGGCAACTGCTCGGCTCAAGACCGCAAGAAACTACAGAGAGTCGTGAACACAGCCCAGTCCATCACACAAACCCGCCTCCCATCCACTGACTCTGTCTACACCTCCCGCTGCCTTGGGAAAGCAGGCAGCATAATCAAAGACCCCCTCCCACCCGGGTAATTATCTCTTCCAACCTCTCATTCGGGCAGAAGATACAAAAGTCCGAGAACACGCAACAACAGATTAAAAAACAGCTTCTTCCCCGCTGTTACCAGACTCCTGAATAGCCCTCTTCTGGATTGAACAGATCTCTCTACACATCTTCTCTACTGTTATATATAGCACTATACTCCGTGTGCTTCACCCGATGTCTATGTATTTACATTGAGTATTTATGTTTTTCATGTATGAAACAATCTGCCTGGACTGTACGCAGAACAATACTTTTCATTGTACCTCGGTACCTCTTCTCTTGATGCCTTTGCGAGCTAGTGGTGGTAGTATGGGAGGTGGGCCTTGCTGGCACAGACAAGCAGATATCAATTTTAATTGGCTTTTGGCTGACTGAGTCTTTTCTTTTTCCCCTGATGGTCTCAGCAGTCGGGCTGGGGGGGGAGGTGGCTGCCCAGTCTGCGTCTGGAGAAGAATTTAAATTGCGCTGTACGAGCTATCCGAACTCCCCTTAGTACTGGGGTTCTCAGGGTATTGTTTTCTTCCTCTATCATTTAGTTTTAAGTTGTGAGTATGATATAGGCCTAAATTGTTGCCTGTATCCTAATTGGATGCAGGTGGGTCATTTATCCAATGGAGGAAATCTGTTGGCAATTTTGTTCCTGATTCATTGGGTCTTGAAGTTCCATATGCTATAATGGCTGTTGTTTTGAGCAGTACCCGTTGTATAATGACACCTGTAGGTGACTTTCTGCTTTTGCTTGTTTTGTACGATTATGTGTAAATAAATTGAAGATCTTCCAAGAAACAGACATTTTTTAAAAAAGCAAATTGCAGTCCTGTGCGTTTTCCAACAAAAAAGGTAAACATTACGGCCTTTTGAGCTGGGGTTCCATTCTGGGACCTGCCCGTCCAGTCGGAACACCAACTGGGATTGTAGCAAGAAGTGTTCAGCATTCAGCCTTATGTGTTAAACTAGTGCAGTTTTAACGTGCTTTAAAAGTGAAACAGTCACTTTCCTTTACAATATGCAACCATTTTTGTCTTAGAATTAAGTTTTGTGATCAATTTTTGTAACGATGCAGTTCTCTTGACTTTTATTTTTTGTGAATACGCAATGTGGGATGCAGTTTTTTTAACGTGCACTTTGTTACCTTAACTTTAACACACCTCGAGAAACAAATCATGCACCTAAACCAATCAGGGACTAATCATGCGTTGCACGAGCCAATCAGAATTCAGGAACATGGCTGATCATGCACATGGGTTGTGGTTTGGAATGAGTTCAATAGCATTAGCTCTGAGTTACCACTGCTGAGTTTGAAACTGAAGACTTCCCAACTGGGAGCAGAAGATCACAGAACAGAGACAGACAGACAGACAGACAGACAAAGAGAGAGACAGAGGGAGGGACCATAGGCTGATTCAGGAAGCAAGAACCGTGTTGAGCCAATGAAGCTTTGTTGCTTAATAAACATTTCCTGAGATACTTCACTTGATTGTCTCCTATTGCCTGACTGATTCAAGTCACAAAAGAGCAAGTTAATGTCGAGTGAGGGCGGACATTTGGAAGTTTAAAAATCTCGCCCCAAAAAACATTTTTATTGGCGGTGCTGCCCCAGGGGTGGTCATTGGCCAGTCAGAAATAGGGGGTGAGCTCTGTGAGTCATGAAGCAGCCATAAAGGAGCCCCCTTCCTGCAATGCCAGAACCCACTGACCAGGGGTTTACATTGCCGTCACTCCATGTGGCAGCGCCCCCTCCTGGTGTCAGTAAAATGGCAGAAGGGAGACTAGGTGGCATATAATTGGAGCTGAGCTTCCCACTGCTGATAATAATGCGCTGTGGCACCAGGAAGACATCAGGCTTCCTGCTGCCATTCTCCCAGGTGCTTGGCTCCAAAGGGCTGGTAAAATTGTGACATTGTTACTGAAGATTAATTTTTAATTTCCTCTTTCAAGCACAATCTGAGTCTCGTGGACCTCCTATACTAGACCAGGTGAAACAGCTGGTCTTGGACTAATCATGCAAAAACTCTGTCCGTGATCCCAGCTTTCATTGGGAGATTATATTTTAGCGATGGGCAATAAACGCTGGCCTAGCCAGCAACGCCCACATCCCATAAATGAATAAAAAAGAATTAAAAAATAAACACCACGCTATTGAATCGGTTATTCGGGTAGATCAGGGGCATCAGGAGGGAACGCAGGGTCAAGGCCACACGTAGCCCCGTCTTCTGCACTGACGCGCTCCGCTCGCCAGAACTCCTCAGTGCAATGAGGATCTGGACGCCCCCCCCACCCCTCAGCTCCACCACCCACCCCCAGCACTGAACAGCACTAGCTGTCTCACTCTAATATGCAGATTCGCTAGAAAGTAATCCCGCCCACACTGGGCATGGCGAGCCTAGTAGCTCGCGGAAGAGGGATCTCCCGGCATCTACCAACCACGCCACACTGCTCTTTGGATGCAACGGGGCCAGTAGATCTCGCCCTCCATGTCTCAGGTAATGGCACTAGGGAGCACACCATCATCCTTCATTGATATTAAGAGCTAAGCAATGAATCACTGTGGACTCGATGTATTTTACGACATTGAAGGAAGCCATTTGGTCATTCTTGCCCCCTCAGAGTCAGCCCCTCATCTCATTTATTTGCCGTTTACAAATATTTATTCAATTCCCTTTTTAAAAGTTGTCATGGGGCGAAATTCTCCATCCCGCCCCGCCACATTTCTGCCCCGACCGGCCGGCGGGAGTCTCCGTAACACCGGCCGGTCAATGGGGTTTCCCATCGTGGGGCAGCCCCACGCCATCGGGAAACCCCCGGGCGCCGGCAAAACGGAGACTCCCGCCGGCGGAGAATGACGCCCATGGATTCTGTTCCCACCACTCAGGCATTGTGCATCCTCAAAATAAGTAAAAGCTTCTCCTAATTGTTCCCTTCATAATCTTTGCTGGAGACTGTACATTTCTGCCATAAACTTCATGATTCAATGACTGATGGGCACAATTTTCTCTCGTCACGTTATTAAACTCTCTCATTTTGAACACTCTGATCAGATTTTCTCTTCGCATTCCTTTTTCTTGTGTTACGAATGCTGAGTCTCCTTGTACACAAAGCCCTGATAACACTTTAATGAAGGTAGCAGTCTCTATGACATTAGCTATTGTTGCTCGACACGTCATTGTTTGGAGGGGTAATTGGCAGGTGGTTGGTACATGAATTGTAGAAATTGGCAATCTTATCGAACAAAGTAATTGGTTTACACAGCCTGGTAACTTCCAATCTGACAGTCCCATGATTAGATTAGAAAATGCATGGCCAACTTGAGATTGAATTTGTTAACTAAGAAAATATTCCATGATGGATCCATTGTGCCACAAATGCAAGTCTTTCCTGGACAACATTCCTCCTCAGTCGTGACAGAAGGCATTGCGCATGTACAATGAGTTACTGACATACCATTTTCATTATTTGATTGGCTTCAGCTATATAACGCTTTTGGTCATGCACTAAAGAGAATACACTACCCTCAGTTCCTTGGGCTAGCTTCCTCTATTTACAGCTTTCAAAAGTCAATTAATAACTGCAGCTTTCTGCTTAAATACCGACCACTTATTTGGCAGGCATTTGAGAGATGCATTTACAGTATGCATCTGCAGGGAAAATGCCCATTAGAAAACATTACCAAACCAGAAAATACTAGACAATCACAGCATGTTGGACAGCACCCAACAACCCGCTAGACTCGAAACGTCAGCTTCCTTCTCTCTCCACAGATGCTGTGATTGTCCAGCATTTTCTGGTTTTGTTTCACATTTCAGCATCCGCAGTAATTTGCTTTTATCTTAGAAAACATTACCACTTCATTTGTTAACAAAATATATTTCTGTTGCTAATAACACTTCCAAGGCAACATTACAGGTTGAATGCAAATGCAAATTCTCTAATTTCAGGGCCACCGGAGGATAAAATGAGACACTGCACTCTTCACAACTTGAAACCCTCAATAATATTAGGCTTAGGGATAAATGTGGATCATTGGGGACCAGGCATACAACTGAAGCTGTGTGTCGGGACCCTGTGGAAGTCCTGGTGCGCTGACCTATGTGGGAATGGAGCCTTTTCTGAGATAGAGTCGGAGACATGGCGCAGTTCCGTGGGACCTACCTGGATAGTTACCCAGGAAATGTTAGATAGATTAAAACCTGATCTAACACTTGGATAACTCCACAACTGACCCGTCCCCTCAAAATTACTTTCCCTGACCCAAACTGACTACCCCCAACCCAACTACCCCCAAACCATCCATCTACGTCAACCACCCAACTATCCCCCAAACCCAACCCAAATATCCCTGACCACCCAGCTACCCCCAACCCGACAATCCTCACCCTATCCGGCAAGACTACCCTCTACCACCCAACTACCCCCACCGACCAGACCTGACAACCCATCCACGAACTGTTTACCCCTCCGGACCACCCAACCACCCCCCAAACCATCAACCAACACTGCCAACAACTGCCCACTCACTAACTTTCACATTGGACATTCAAAGTGACCAAACAGCAGATCCTGCGGCAAAAAGGGGCTGGTTTAGCACAGGACTAAATAGCTGGCTTTGAAAGCAGACCAAGGCAGCCAGCAGCACGGGTTCAATTCCCATACCAGCCTCCCCAAACAGGCGCCGGAATGTGGCGACTAGGGGCTTTTCACAGTAACTTCATTTGAAGCCTACTTGTGACAATAAGCGATTTTCATTTCATTTCATTCATTCATTTCAAAGGGGTGTGTGACCTGTCTTTCCCAACTCTAGTGCACTCTGACGGAGTTCTCTGAGGGACACTGTGTTGTTCATTTCAGTGAACGCCAGAATTGGAAGGTTCAAGAAGCAACACACAGCATCATCGAGTCAGGGAGATTTTTGATTGCAGTCACAATCTGATCATCGCTGTCGCTGCTCCAAAGGCCCAGGCCAATGTTTCAACTAAGGTTTCAGAGGCAACACAATAAACATTTTGCCTCATGCCATCATATCTTTTGTTATTTAATCTTCCCTCCCTCAACTTGTCCCTAAATCAAAGCTGTTAAAGCTACAACATCTTGCAGTTCAGATGAAAGGTCACCAAGCTGAAATATTAACTTGGTGTTTCTCTTCACAGATGTACACTGACCTCTTGGATGTTTTCCAGTATTACCTGTTTTGATGGCACTGTTATGAATGGAATTGAGTAATGTGTGGACTGGCATTAGGAGCCTGAAACTGCAGGATTGTCAAAAAACCTGATGGATTCACTGATGTCCTCCAGAGGGGGTAACCTGCAATGTCCCGCACTGTCTGACCTACAAGGGACCTGTCTACAATAATCAATTGACATGTTAATGCCACTGAGCTCTACCATCAGCCAGGAAATCAATCCCTCTGAGGGTGATGGGCAATAAATGGCACCAGTGTCAGTGTCATGGGCATCCCGGGATACAATTTCTAAAATGATAAAATGTTGACTACGCAGGAGGCCATTCAGCCCGTCGTGTTTCTGCAGCTCCTGAGCTACACAATTAGTACCACTGCCCTGCCTTTTCCCCGAGAGCCCTGAAATTTTAGCAGGCTTTTGTGCAATTCCCTTTTGAATGCCTCGATTGAACTTACCTCCATCACACACCCAGGCAGCACATTCCAGACCCTAACCACTCACTGCATAAAAAACATTTCCTGGTCACACCATTGTTTCCTTTGCCAATCACCTTAAATCTCTGTCCTGTGGTTCTCGATCCTTCCACCAATGGGAACAGTTTCTTCCTGTATACTTACACTCCTCATGCATGGAACAATTCTGCAGCCTCTCTGTTGATTTTGTTAGGCTCCCTGTAGAGACCATTTACATTTAAATAGTAATCCAAAAACCCAGTGATTTACTGAACGAACCATGCCACGGGATTTCATGTTTTTCAAACATAAACATTATTTATTGTACATAAAATAAACAAAGCGATCGCTACCAATTTAACATGAGTTTTAAATGCAGTTCTTCTTTTACTTCCTGATACCAACCAAGATTTCCCTTATACAATACGACTCATCCACCTCTCTATTTGAAATTCACACAGAGTATGCCACAACTCTCCAGAATTCACTTTGATTTCCCCTCAGTCTTCCAGCTATTCTCTGACGTATGGCATTTTGTGGGGATCCTTCCTTTCGCTTTTGGCGAGTTGATACTTCAAATTTTCTTCAAGATATCCATGACTGTGGACTTCACAGTTGCTTAGGCCTCACTGGGCTTTTGCTCAGTGATTTAAGAATGAGGAAAATCCCTGGTTCCTTTTTTTAAATTAAATTTAGAGTACCCAATTCTTTTCTTTCCAATTAAGAGGCAATTTAGCACGGCTAATGCACTGACCCTGCACATCCTTTTGGGTCATGGGGGTGAGACGCATGCAGACAGGGGGAGAATGTGCAAACTCACACAAACAGTGATGGGACCGGGATCAAACCCGGGTCCTCGGTGCTTGAGGCAGCAATGCTAACTGCTGCACCACCATGCTGCCCCTTAAATCCTTGGTTTCTAATGGCCTCTATACTTCCCATCCTGGCTTTAAACAGCTCCAGACAGTCTCTCTCTGCCTTCCACTGAAAAACTGGAACCACTTTGGAACAGTTACTGACTGCAATCCCACCACCAGGGAATTTTCCCAGGCCAGAGATGTCGCCGGGATTCTCCCAGAATTGGTGGGGCAGCCCGTACCGGCGCCAAGACCTACGTGAACCACTCCGGCGTCGGGCCACCCGGAAGTAGCAGAATCCTTCGGCACTGGAGGGCGCTGGACGGCTGGCACCACGCCAACCGGCGCCGAACAGCCGCCGCCAGCTGGTGCGAGTTGGCGCATGCGCAGGACCGCCAGCGTGTTCTGGACCATGTGCCGAACCGGCGGTGTTTCCTGCGCATGCGCAGGGGGTTTGTTCTCCGTGGCGGAGCCTTACAGAGGCCGGTGCAGAGGGAAAGAGTGCGCCCACAGCACAGGCCCGCCCGCAGATCGGTGGTCCCCAATCGCGGGCCAGGCCACCGTGGGGGACCAGGGCCGGACCCCCCCGCGCCCCCCCGAGGACCCCACTACACGGCCGACAAGCCAGGTCCCGCCGGGATGGACCATGTCCATTTCATGCCGATGGGACTGGCCAGGAACGCGTGGCTGCTCGGCCCATCGGGGCCCGGAGAATTGCCGGGGGGGGGGGGTGCCAACGGCCCCCAAACGGCACAACATGATCCCCGCCCCCACGAACTCTGCTTCAGCTGCACCCACTTTCCCAGTGGGGCTACCAAGACTCCAGTGTTATCAGCCCTCTAATTGGACCAGCAGAGTTATCAGCCCTCTAATTGGACCAGAAGAGTTATCAGCCCTCTAATTGGACCAGCAGTTATCAGGCCTCTAATTGGACCAGCAGAGTTATCAGCCCTCTATTTGGATCAGAAGAGTTATCAGCTCTTTAATTGGACCAGCAGTTATCAGCTCTTTAATTGGACCAGCAGTTATCAGCTCTTTAATTGGACCAGCAGTTATCAGCTCTTTAATTGGACCAGCAGTTATCAGCCCTCTAATTGGACCAGCAGAGTTATCAGCTCTTTAATTGGACCAGCAGTTATCAGCTCTTTAATTGGACCAGCAGTTATCAGCCCTCTAATTGGACCAGCAGAGTTATCAGCTCTTTAATTGGACCAGCAGTTATCAGCTCTTTAATTGGACCAGCAGTTATCAGCTCTTTAATTGGACCAGCAGTTATCAGCTCTTTAATTGGACCAGCAGTTATCAGCCCTCTAATTGGACCAGCAGTTATCAGCCCTCTAATTGGACCAGCAGCAGCGAGAGCTTGCCAACTGTGCTTAATAGGACAGCAAACAAGGAACTAGCCCATTAATACTGAATGGCCTCTTACTGTTCTGTGACCATTCTATGATTCCTGTCTATCCAGGCTACTGAAATTCCTCGGGCAGGATTCTCCCATCGGGCGGCTAAGTGCCTACACCAGCGTAAAAACGGGAGTGTTTTGCGCTGGTGTCGGCGCCCGTTCCGGGACACCATTCTGCAGCCCACAGTGGGATAGCACGGCACTGGAGCGGCCCACGCCTTCCAGCTGCCGACCCCGGCCTCAACCCGGCACCGCGGGGTCCGCGCATGCGCAGTGGCCTTCTTTCCCGCGCCGGCCTCGACGCCAAATACCGCAGGACTACAGGAGCCCGCGCAGAGGGAAGGAAGCCAGGGGGCAGAGAGGTCAGCCCGCCGAACGGTGGGCCGCGATCGCGGGCCAGGCCACTACAGAGGCCCCCCCCCCCCCGGGGTCGGATCCCCCCCCCTCCCCCCGCCCCCAGCCCTTTCAACGCCGAGGTCCCGCTGGCTCAGAGGATGTTAGAACGGCGCCGGTGGAACTCGGCTTTTTGATGACGGCCGCTTGGCCCATCCGGGCCGGAGAATCGGCGTGCCGGCCCGTGCCGACCTGGGGTGGAGAGTCATCACATACCCCGATCGGAGCCACGCCGGTCCCAATGGCGCCGATTCTCCGCTCTGCGGAGAATCTCGTCCCGGCATCGGGGCAGCGTGGTGCGATTCGTGCAGCCCACCGGTGATTCTCCGACCCGGCGGGGGGTTGGAGAATTCCGCCCCGATGCAATTCTTCAGTTGTGGCTGAACTACTGTTTTATGCAAGTTCAGCATCAGCTTCCTCCCTTTGTGATCAATGCTTCTACTTCCAACGCCCCGGATTCTTTCAGTTCCCGGACAAGTGGGAAGTATTGGCCAATCGCTGATGCGGCAGGTGTGTAATCTCCAAACCTTCAGTTTTAAATTAAATACACGGTGGCAATGATAAGTTGAAAGCATCACCAATTCCAGGAATGGGTCACAGCTCCAGCCTGTGACAAACAGAAGATCGCAAGAAACCCCTGCACGTTAATCAGTCATCTAACTGACCAGATTGTACTAAAATCAGCCACTTGGGAGAAACTGGAAAATATATTTAAAATAAAGTGTGGCTGTGGAACTCATTTCAAACAGGAACAAAAAAGAAAAAGACCATATCATGTTGTGAATTTCAATCTTTTAAGAGGTCTAGCTTCATTCCTAGATGGTGTGGTCATTAGTATTTCCTCCGCAGTCTCTTCCTATAGCACGTACTAGTGTGCGAACTGTCTCAGTGGAGATGTGGTCAGACTGTATGCCTGTGAGCTCACATTTCTTCTTCTTCTTCAGTGATTACTCACTGATGGGTATGATTGTTCACCTAAGAAACTCTGTGTTATTGGTCACGGGTTCTGTGGGTCCTTGCATGGCTGACGAGCCGCATCTTCGACCGAACATTTGGCAGGTGTTTTCTTGAGATGAGGTCGGTCCTTGGCCTCTAGATTATCGGTGTTCCTTTACATTCAAAATGAATCAGCTTATCTGGGCATCGTCTACTTGCTGCTTGTGGGAGCTTGCTGTGCGCAAATTGGCTGCTGCGTTTCCTACATTTTGACAGTGACTACACATCTAAAAAAAAATCATTGATTAGCTCTAACGTACTGTGGGAATTCTCAAAGTCCTGAATGGTTCAAGAGATGTACAAATGCTTTCTTTTTGCTTTTCACGGCCGCTGGGCTTTTCACTGCAAAGCCTATCAATATTCATAAAAAGCACTGCGGAAATTGAGGTCATTCAGGCTCCCCAAGGCCCATCAGTCCAGGCCATGCCGCTGGGACTCTGAGAGGCAGTGGAAGCACGGTGAGCGAGGGGGAGAGGGGACACTGCAGGAGAATGCACATGGACAGGGGTGGGGAGGAGGGGGGGAAGAAAATCCTGACATTAGGATAATTCCTCCCTTTTAATCTATTTAGCAGCTTCACAGTGTAAAACCCAGCATGTCTCACCGGAGCAGTTTGCAATCAAAATCTATCCGCATTTGGAGATATTCGGGAATGTGATCAATCCAAATATTCTAGGAACATCTTAAAGAAGGAGAAAGGTAGAGAGTGAGGGGAAGGCTGCAAGAAGGAATTGGAGTCCAGACAGCTGAACTAGTAGGTAAATACCAATGTCAAAATCGAGGCAATCACCCTGTTCCAATGAATGAAAGGGAGGAAAAGTTCACCCACCGTGCACGGCAAACTCCAGAAAATATTCCTGGTGTGTGGTGGCCCCATCGGTAGCATCTGATCATGTGATCAGCAGCCATGGGGTATATTTTGTGCTCACCCTCAGCAATGGTTGCACATTCCAGATGATGCAGCAAATTCCAACCATCAGCCCCTTCACATTCACCTGAACATTTCAGAGGCTAAAAGCTTAAATTATGAGGATAGGTTGTACAGACTTGGCTTGTATTCCTAATAACGTCGCACAACAAGAGGTGATTCATTTAAGTGTGGAGGGTGATGAAAGGGCTTGAACAGGTAAATGGGGGAGAGGGGGTTGGGGGGGAGAGTTGTTTGCATAAAAGGGAGTGGATATCGGGATCACTCCCCCAAAAACGCTGCAGCTGCTGTGGGAGCTGTGCTCCATTAAAAATGTTTAATGGAGATCGATGCATTTTTTAAGAAAGGTTATAAAGGGACATATAACCAAGGTGACTAAATGGAGTTAAGATTACGAACAGCCATGATCTCATTGAATGGCGGCACAGGCTGAAGTGGTTAACAGCTGCCTCCCTGTTCCTGTCATTTCATTCTGAGCCTCACCACTGATGCTGAAATATATATTTAACTCTGATGCATGTATCCAATTTAAGAGTTGATGAGACAACAGTACACATTGAAAGAAAGTCCATTCGAAAGCAAGGTGAATGCATTTTAAAATGTGGATTTTAATAATTGCAATCGGCACTGCTTAAAGTTCTTCAGATATAATTCCTGTGAAAAATTCCCTTGACTAAGTTTTAAGTTTGGAGGCGATTGCCATAAGTGGATTTTACTGAGACGTATAATTTCTAGACAAACATCTCCTTGTGGATTAAAATTCAATCCCGGCCTCTTGCAGCTCCTTTTCATTTGCCGCTTGGTTAGAATTTCACGTTTGCTGCGCAAGAAATCAGTAGGAGCCATGTGTCCGTTTTAATTCAGTTTCACAAACAGTTTGCTTGCCACCAAACTTGAGTTCCTCACCACAGCAACAATGTGCACTTTTGTAGTACCTTTAATGTAATAAAATGTCCCAAGAAAACAGGATATGAAACTGAGCCACATATGGAGACATCAGGTGACAAAAGGTTTGGTCAAAGAAGTAGATTATATGGAGTGTCTTCAAGGGGGAGGGAGAGAGGTGGAGCGGTGCAGGGAGGGGATTTCAGAGCTTGGGCCAAGGTAAATGATGGTTGCCAATGGTGAAATGGTTAATAGTGCGGATGCATAAGAGGCCAGAACCACAGGAGTGCAGAGATCTTGGAGGGTTGCGGGCCAGAGGAGATTATATAGATAATGAGGCGGTGAGACCATGGAGGGATCTGAAAACAAGAATGAGAATTTAAAAATTGTGATGTTGCTTGACCTGGAACAAATATAGATCACAGAGCACAGAGGCTGCTGGATCAGCGGGGACCTGATGAGAGTTAGGATATGGTTAGCAGAGTGTTGGATAACCTCGAGTTTACAGAGGATAGAATATGAACGTATGGATTAAGAGCAGGATAAGACCATTCAGCCCCTCGAGCCTGCTCCACCATTCAATACGATCATGGCTGATCTGATTGTGATCTCAACCACATATTCCCACCTACCCCCGATGACCTTTCACCCACCCCCTTGTTAAACAAGAATCTATCTACCTCGGTCTTTAAAAAATTCAAAGATACTGATCCTCATGATCCTCTGAGAGAAAGAAATTCTCCTCATCTCTGCCTTAAATGGAGGACCTCTTATTTTGAAACAGGGAGCCCTGCTTCTAAATTGTCCCAGAAGAGGAAACGTCTTCCCGACATCGGCCCTGTCAATACCCCTCAGGATCTGATATATTTCAATTAAGTCGCCTCTTACTCTTATCAACTCCAGCGGATATAAGTCCAGCCTGTCCAATCTTTCCTCATAAGACAACCCACCCACTCCAAGCATTAGTCAAGTAAAGCCTTTCTGAATTGCTTGCAACATATTTACATCCTTCCTTAAATAAGATGACTGATACTGTATTAAAGAATGCGGGAGACCAGCCAAGATTGAATTCAAATAGTCAAGTCTAGAGGTAACAGGCAGCAGAATCTCCATTTACACTATTCAATCTGGGATGGCCCAAGAAGTCAAGAATAAACACCACAACATGGCCCATGTTGGTGGGCTGAAAACTGCCAGCTGAGAGGCAAAACACCCCCAAAATATACATACGACTTGTCTGCGTTACTACAGTGTTATTTTGTGCAGTTTGTATAATAAATAAATATCATTGCATCCAGAAAGGTCCTTTTGGAAATAACATTTTAACTTAGCTATCTGCAATGAATTTTTTTCTAACCTCTGGGAATCAATTGCTAACAAATTGCTGCTTGCACATGTGCAAAGAAGGTTTTTACACTGAATGAATATTTGAGGACACCACAACAGTCACAGAAAGAAAATTACACTGTATGATCAATGAGAGGAGTTAGTGAACCTCAATATATCAGGAACACAACATTGCTACTTCAAACACATTCGACATCAAGAAAATGCTCACACTTCTTAAAGTGTTCGCCCTGTATAAAACTAATCATTCCCAGTCGTCGTCATTTTGTGGTCACAGTCTCCTCAACATCCAATTTGAAAGAAAAACAAAAGCTTCCACACACAGCCCTGACCCATCAACACTGTCACTGTAAAACACACACCCCAGACCCAACAACAATGTCACTGCACAACACACAGCCCAGGCCCAACAACACTGTCACTGCACAACATACAGCCCAGACCCAACAACACTGTCACTGCACAACACACAGCCCAGACCCAACAATACTGTCACTGCACAACATACAGCCCAGACCCAACAACACTGTCCCTGCACAACACACAGCCCAGACACAACAACACTGTCACTGCACACCATACAGCCCAAACCCAACAACACTGTCACTGCACAACACACAGCCCAGATCCAACAACACTGTCACTGTACAACATACAGCCCAGACCCAACAACACTGTCACTGCACAACACACAGCCAGACCCAACAACACTGTCACTGCACAAAACACAGCATAGACCCAACAACAATGTCACTGCACAACACACAGCCAGACCCAACAACACTGTCACTGTACAACATACAGCCCAGACCCAACAACACTGTCCCTGCACAACACACAGCCAGACCCAACAACACTGTCATTGCACAAGACACAGCATAGACCCAACAACAATGTCACTGCACAACACACAGCCCAGACCCAACAACACTGTCACTGTACAACATACAGCCCAGACCCAACAACACTGTCACTGCACAACACACAGCCAGACCCAACAACACTGTCACTGCACAACACACAACACATTTGTTTACGTTAATGATGGAAAGGGATAAGTATACACCGCAGGGCAAGAGTTATAGCTGGGGGAAGGGCAATTATGATGCCATTAGACGTGACTTGGGGGGGATAAGGTGGAGAAGTAGGCTGCAAGTGTTGGGCACACTGGATAAGTGGGGTTTGTTCAAGGATCAGCTACTGCGTGTTCTTGATAAGTATGTACCGGTCAGACAGGGAGGAAGGCGTCGAGCGAGGGAACCGTGGTTTACCAAGGAAGTGGAATCTCTTGTTAAGAGGAAGAAGGAGGCCTATGTGAAGATGAAGTGTGAAGTTTCGGTTGGGGCGATGGATAGTTACAAGGTAGCGAGGAAGGATCTAAAGAGAGAGCTAAGACGAGCAAGGAGGGGACATGAGAAGTATTTGGCAGGAAGGATCAAGGAAAACCCAAAAGCTTTCTATAGGTATGTCAGGAATAAGCGAATGACTAGGGAAAGAGTAGGACCAGTCAAGGACAGGATGGGAAATTGTGTGTGGAGTCTGAAGAGATAGGCGAGATACTAAATGAATATTTTTCGTCAGTATTCACTCAGGAAAAAGATAATGTTGTGGAGGAGAATGCTGAGCCCCAGGCTAATAGAATAGATGGCATTGAGGTACGTAGGGAAGAGGTGTTGGCAATTATGGACAGGCTGAAAATAGATAAGTCCCTGGGACCTGATGGGATTTATCCCAGGATTCTCTGGGAGGCCAGGGAAGAGATTGCTGGACCTTTGGCTTTGATTTTTATGTCACCATTGGCTACAGGAATAGTGCCAGAGGACTGGAGGACAGCAAATGTGGTCCCTTTGTTCAAAAAGGGGAGCAGAGACAACCCCGGCAACTATAGACCGGTGAGCCTCACGTCTGTAGTGGGTAAAGTCTTGGAGGGGATTATAAGAGACAAGATTTATAATCATCTAGATAGGAATAATATGATCAGGGATAGTCAGCATGGCTTTGTGAAGGGTAGGTCATGCCTCACAAACCTTATTGAGTTCTTTGAGAAGGTGACTGAACAGGTAGACGAGGGTAGAGCAGTTGATGTGGTGTATATGGATTTCAGCAAAGCGTTTGATAAGGTTCCCCACGGTAGGCTATTGCAAAAAATACGGAGGCTGGGGATTGAGGGTGATTTAGAGATGTGGATCAGAAATTGGCTCGCTGAAAGAAGACAGAGGGTGGTGGTTGATGGGAAATGTTCAGAATGGAGTAGTCACAAGTGGGGTACCACAAGGATCTGTTCTGGGGCCGTTGCTGTTTGTCATTTTTATCAATGACCTAGAGGAAGGCGCAGAAGGGTGGGTGAGTAAATTTGCAGACGATACTAAAGTCGGTGGTGTTGTCGATAGTGTGGAAGGATGTAGCAGGTTACAGAGGGATATAGATAAGCTGCAGAGCTGGGCTGAGAGGTGGCAAATGGAGTTTAATGTAGAGAAGTGTGAGGTGATTCACTTTGGAAGGAATAACAGGAATGCAGAATATTTGGCTAATGGTAAAGTTCTTGAAAGTGTGGATGAGCAGAGGGATCTAGGTGTCCATGTACATAGATCCCTGAAAGTTGCCACCCAGGTTGATAGGGTTGTGAAGAAGGCCTATGGAGTGTTGGCCTTTATTGGTAGAGGGATTGAGTTCCGGAGTCAGGAGGTCATGTTGCAGCTGTACAGAACTCTGGTACGGCCGCATTTGGAGTATTGCGTACAGTTCTGGTCACCGCATTATAGGAAGGACGTGGAGGCTTTGAAGCGGGTGCAGAGGAGATTTACCAGGATGTTGCCTGGTATGGAGGGAAAATCTTATGAGGAAAGGCTGATGGACTTGAGGTTGTTTTCGTTGGAGAGAAGAAGGTTAAGAGGAGCCTTAATAGAGGCATACAAAATGATCAGGGGGTTGGATAGGGTGGACAGTGAGAGCCTTCTCCCGCGGATGGATATGGCTGGCACGAGGGGACATAACTTTAAACTGAGGGGTAATAGATATAGGACAGAGGTCAGAGGTAGGTTCTTTACGCAAAGAGTAGTGAGGCCGTGGAATGCCCTACCTGCTACAGTAGTGAACTCGCCAACATTGAGGGCATTTAAAAGTTTATTGGATAAACATATGGATGATAATGGCATAGTGTAGGTTAGATGGCTTTTGTTTCGGTGCAACATCGTGGGCCGAAGGGCCTGTACTGCGCTGTATTGTTCTATGTTCTCTGTTCTAACACACAGCCCAGACCCAACAACACTGTCACTGCACAACACACAGCCAAACCCAACAACACTGTCACTGCACAAGACACAGCATAGATCCAACAACAATGCCACTGCACAACACACAGCCCAGACCCAACAACACTGTCACTGCACAACACATAGCCAGACCCAACAACACTGTCACTGCACAACACACAGCCAGACCCAACAACACTGTCACTGCACAACACACAGCCCAGACCCAACAACACTGTCACTGCACAACACACAGCCCAGACCCAACAATACTGTCACTGCACAACACACAGCCAGACCCAACAACAATGTCACTGCACAACACACAGCCCAGACCCAACAACACTGTCACTGCACAACACACAGCCAGACCCAACAATACTGTCACCGCACAACACACAGCCCAGACCCAACAACACTGTCACTGCACAACACACAGCCCAGACCCAACAACACTGTCACTGCACAACACACAGCCCAGACCCAACAACACTGTCACTGCACAACACACAGCCCAGACCCAACAACACTGTCACTGCACAACACACAGCAGACCCAACAACACTGTCACTGCACAACAAACAGCCAGACCCAACAATACTGTCACCGCACAACACACAGCCAGACCCAACAACAATGTCACTGCACAACACACAGCCCAGACCCAACAACACTGTCACTGCACAACACACAGCCAGACCCAACAACACTGTCACTGCACAACACACAGCCCAGACCCAACAACACTGTCACTGCACAACACACAGCCCAGACCCAACAACACTGTCACTGCACAACACACAGCCAGACCCAACAACACTGTCACTGTACAACACACAGCCCAGACCCAACAACACTGTCACTGCACAACACACAGCCAAACCCAACAACACTGTCACTGCACAAGACACAGCATAGATCCAACAACAATGCCACTGCACAACACACAGCCCAGACCCAACAACACTGTCACTGCACAACACACAGCCCAGACCCAACAACACTGTCACTGCACAACACACAGCCAGACCCAACAATACTGTCACCGCACAACACACAGCCCAGACCCAACAACACTGTCAGTGCACAACACACAGCCAGACCCAACAATACTGTCACCGCACAACACACAGCCCAGACCCAACAACACTGTCACTGCACAACACACAGCCCAGACCCAACAACACTGTCACTGCACAACACACAGCCAGACCCAACAACACTGTCACTGCACAACACACAGCCCAGACCCAACAACACTGTCACTGCACAACACACAGCCCAGACCCAACAACACTGTCACTGCACAACACACAGCCCAGACCCAACAACACTGTCACTGCACAACACACAGCCAGACCCAACAACACTGTCACTGCACAACACACAGCCAGACCCAACAACACTGTCACTGCACAACACACAGCCCAGACCCAACAACACTGTCACTGCACAACACACAGCCAGACCCAACAACGCTGTCACTGCACAACACAGCCCAGACCCAACCACACTGTCACTGCACAACACACAGCCCAGACCCAACAACACTGTCACTGCACAACACACAGCCAGACCCAACAACACTGTCACTGCACAACACACAGCCCAGACCCAACAACACTGTCACTGCACAACACACAGCCCAGACCCAACAACACTGTCACTGCACAACACACAGCCAGACCCAACAACACTGTCACTGCACAACACACAGCCCAGACCCAACAACACTGTCACTGCACAACACACAGCCCAGACCCAACAACACTGTCACTGCACAACACACAGCCCAGACCCAACAACACTGTCACTGCACAACACACAGCCCAGACCCAACAACACTGTCACTGCACAACACACAGCCAGACCCAACAACACTGTCACCGCACAACACACAGCCCAGACCCAACAACAATGTCACTGCACAACACACAGCCAGACCCAACAACACTGTCACTGCACAACACACAGCCAGACCCAACAACAATGTCACTGCACAACACACAGCCCAGACCCAACAACACTGTCACTGTACAACACACAGCCCAGACCCAACAACACTGTCACTGCACAACACACAGCCAGACCCAACAACACTGTCACCGCACAACACACAGCCCAGACCCAACAACACTGTCACTGCACAACACCCAGCCAGACCCAACAATACTGTCACCGCACAACACACAGCCCAGACCCAACAACACTGTCACTGCACAACACACAGCCCGACCCAACAACAATGTCACTGCACAACACACAGCCCAGACCCAACAACACTGTCACTGCACAACACACAGCCCAGACCCAACAACACTGTCACTGCACAACACACAGCCCAGACCCAACAACACTGTCACTGCAATCTTGCATTGCTAGTCATCTCAAACATTTTAACCATGCCATATCTGTGTCCTGCCAAAGTCACATTCTCTTGCTCTATCTTAGAGATATGCGATGATACCCTGACAATCAGGGTGAGATATAGGTGTAACAATTCCAGTGGGACCAGCACACTAAGCCTGGGTTTCAGACACAAACAGAAAGTGCTGTGTGAAGACACTTCTGTGCTCTTGAGCACTTCGATTTCTCGCTGCTGGTAACAACTCATTCTTCTCTCACATCACACCATAACACATGACATTGTTGTATACCTTGCCCGAAATCTGCTTCAATCTCATTTCTGTTACCTTGCTTCAACAAAAAAGATCCTTTGATTGGGAAAAAATGAATAGAGCCATTCCACATTTGCTTTACATGATCATTCTCAAGCCTCTTACCTTCTTTTGATCTTCTACCTTGTGGCTTATTGGTTTCCTCTCATGTTTGTTCATTTCTGGTGTGAAATCCATCACATGAAATCCGTCCCCACGATTACAGAATCCGTTTAGAAAAGCAGGAAGGCTAGCAGGATGGGGCCATGCTAATATTTCCTGGGCAGCCTTGCCGTTTGGTTTCACCGACTCCAGATGGTATTTAGAAGCCTCGTGGATTGGAAAGAAAAGGAATGTTTGCTACCCATACTGGGAATGTTCCAAAGCAGCATGTCAATGTGCAAAGAGGTCTCAACTCCAGCTATCTTCTGTTTCCTTCTTCGTTAACATCCATTCTGAATGGCAGTTCAGCACCACCCGGACACCTGTTTTATTTTTAAAAAAGTGAACTTCAGTCACAAGCAAGACATGGATTTAAACTGGAAACATGACAATCTTCATCTGGGATAACCATTTTTGACACTAAGTGGCAATGATAGGGAATTAACAAGGGTGGAGGAAGTAGGGAAGATTTAAAAAGGAAATTGAAAGAGCATCTACGTGAAATAAGATTGCAGAGATACGGGAAAAGAACAGGGGAAATGGGACTGACTGGATATCTCTACAGAGTGCTGGCATGGCCTCAATAGGCCGAATGGCCTCCTTGTCCTGTTATGACTCTATGTTGCCTTCTCAGTAATTGTGCTTTATAATGTGAGGTATTTATAAAGTTCCTGTCATGCATATGGGGACATTTTGTTCTGTTGAAGATGCTGTACGAGGGAACAGTGTTGCTGTGGCTTGCTTGGTAATCAAACTTACCTTAAAGTCAGAAGGTTGTGGGTTCAGGTCCCCTTGCAGAGCACACAATGCTGTTGCGCAGTGCTGAGAAATTTGTAGATGCCCTGTTATTTGGATGAAATGTTAACCTGATGTACCAGGTGTCCTCTCAGGTAGATGTACAAAATTCCATGGCCACTATTCACCAGAGTGTAACTGAGTTCTCTCAAGTATCCTGGCCAATACTTATCCACAACCAATGTCACCGAAACAGATTACCTGACCATTATACTATGGCTGCTCTTGGTGATCCCCACATTACAACAGACTTGATTTGACACCGAAAAACAGAGTCCCATTTTGGGCGGTTTTCACGAGGTGTTTTTCGGCGCCTGCAACGCCAAGAACGACTCCGCTATCAAACTGGAACCTGTTTTGTTTTGGCCTCTGTGAGGATCGCCCAGCATAGGCCGGACTGACCTCATTTCCTGCACTGACAAGCAGGAAGAGACATTTTAAATACTGCCCTGATCTTTTCACCCCCCTCCCTCCCTTGGCATCCATACCGTAGCCCCAGGACACCCCTCCCCCCAATGCCCCACCTTACCTGTTAGGGGGTCCTCAATCCCACACAAGGGCAGGGTACCCTTGGACCAATCCCTGACACCAGCAGCCTAGCACTGGGTCACCTTGGCACTTCCAGCCAGGCAATGCCACCCAGGCAATGCCAGGGTGGCACTGCTAGGGTGCCCAGGTGGCAGTGCCAAGATGGCAGGCTGAACATGCCAAGGTGCTCAGGAAGCAGCGGGAGGCCAGGGTACCACCCTGCCCAGAGCCTGATCACCCGGGGCCTCTGATGGCCTGAGTGAGCCCCTCCCTCAGGGCCATTTTGCCTGGTCCATGGCTGTGTGGACCAGTGCGAAACAGTGACATGGCAAGGTCTCCCAGAGGCGGGTGTTCATTCCCGGACCTCCGGAGCATCAGGAGGCAACATGTTTCAGTGAGCCTAACTGTTCACTTAAATATGTAAGTCTGGATCTCGCCCAGTAAGGGCAAGATCCAGATCACGACATCTCACGGGACCCTCAACGCGTCACCGAGTCGGGCGTGATGAGGCCATTCAATTGTGCCCAACATTTCACAATTGGAAAAAAAAATCACTTAGGGGCATCCAAAGGTCACAAAAGGCATGATGGAAAATATCCTCTTGTTTCATTATATTTAAGGAATAAGCAATATTTAAGGAAATCTCAAAATGTATAGACAATTTAAAGATTCTACCGTATCTGTTGTCACAGAGGATAGTCAAGACTTTTGATTCTTTGTGCAGAATCTTGCGGCAGTTGGCCATTGGCTGGAGAGCCAGCGAGAGTCCCGCCTCAGCCTCTTTCAGGTAGGCCTGTCACATCGTGTTTCACTCAGGCATTTCAGAGGCCGGCGGCAGGCGATCCCTTGGACCGAGGTCCCCAGGGAGGAAGACCCACCCAGTGAGAGTTGCTAGCCAATCAAAAGTCAAAAGAATTTTTGTATTCTGCATTGCCTTCCTCCTGCAACCCCCATCCCATGGCACCCCTCCTACCATCAGTCACTTTTGCCTGGGTCACTCCTCATTCCTGGGTTCGGATTAGCAGCAAGGCTCAATGGCTCCCCAAATGCTGATGCCGGGTCCCTTGCACTGGGGCAGTGCGGTAGCACAGTGGTTAGCACAGCTGCTCACAGCTCCGCGTCCCAGGTTCGATTCCCAACTTGGGTCACTGACTCTGCATATTCTCCCCGTGTGTGCGTGGGTTTCCTCCGGGTGCTCTGGTTTCCTCCCACAGTCCAAAGATGTGCAGGTTAGATGGATTGGCCATGCTACATTGCCCCTTAGTGTCCAAAAAGGTTAGGTGGGGTTTCGGGGATAGGGTGGAGGTGTGGGGATAGGGTAGCGCTGTGGGCTTAGCTAGGATGCTCTTTCCAAGCGACGGTGCAGACTCGATGGGCCAAATGGCCTTCTTCTGCACTGTAAATTCTATGATTTCAGCCCATAATGCAAGCAAACACAATGGCAAGGCCCCTGCCCACCACTGGCTGCATAGCAGTGGCAGAAGGATGTGGCCATTAAATGGTCATTGGTTTTCCACTTAAGGGCCTCAGTTGGCAGTGGCACAGAAAGAAACTTCCCAGAGTGCAATTTATCACACGCCACCCTCCCACCCGATTAATGCTGCCCACCACCAAACTCAACAATGTGGAAGGCACAATATCCAATCCACCCTGATATGTTTCAGGGTAACTTCTGTCCTTATTATAGTATACAGTAGTGTAAACTCCGTTCTCATTATAAATATCTGTCCTTATTATAGTAAACAGTATAAACTATGTCATTGTAATATATAATCGAGTAAACTCTATTCTCGCTGTAGAATATAATAGTGTAAACTCTGTCCTTATTATAGTATATAATAGTGTAAGCTCTGTCCTTATAGTATATAATAGTGTAAACTCTGTCCTTATTATAGTATATAATAGTGTAAACTCTGTCCTTATTATAGTATACAATAGTGTAAACTCTGTCCTTATTATTGTATCTAACAGTGTAAACACTGTCCTTATCATAGTATATAATAGTGTAAACTCTGCTCTCAATGTAGAATATGACAGTGTAAATTCCATCCTTATTGTAGTTCATAATAGTGTAAACTCTGACCTTGTTGTGGTATATAACAGTGTAACTGCTGGCCTTGCTGTATTATATAACAGTGTAAACGCTATCCTTATTGCAGTATATAAGTGTAAGCACTGTCTTTATTATACTATATAATAGTGTAAACTCACTCTGCCCTTATGGAAAACTATAATAGTCTAAACTCTGTCCTTATTTTAGTATATTACAGTGTAAACGCTGTCCTTATTATAGAATATAATAGTGTAAATTCTGTCCTTATTATAATATATAATAGTGTAAACTCTGTTCTCATTGTAGAATAAAAGTGTAAATGCTGTCCTTATCGAAGTATATAAGCGTAAACACTGTCTTTATTATACTATATAATAGTATAAACTCTGTCCTTATTATAGTATATAATAGTATAAATTCTGTCCTTATTATAGTATATAATCATGTAAATTCTGTTCTAATTGTAGAATATAACAATGTACCCACTGTCCTTATTGTAGTACATAATAGTATACACTCTGTCCTTATTGTAGTATATAATGGTGTAAACACAGTGCTATTGTAATACATTATAGTGTAAACTCTGACCTTGTGGTATATAATAGTGTAAATGATGTCCTTATTGTGGAATATAGCTGTGCAAACGCTATCCTTATTGTACAAAATAGTGTAAGCTCTCTCCTTATTGTGGAATATAACAGAGTAAACTCTGTCCTTGCTATAATATATAATAGTGTAAACTCTGTCCTTATTGTAGAATATAACAAAGTAAACTATGTCCTTGTTATAGTGTATAATAGTGTAAACTCTGTCCTTTTTATAGTATATAATAGTGTACATACTGTCCTTGTTATAGTATATAATAGTGTAAACTCTGGCTTTGCTGTGATATTTAATAGTGTAAACTGTCTTTATTGTCATATATAATACTGTTAACTCTGTCCTTATTGTAGTATATAATAGTGTAAACGCTGTTCTCATTGAAGAATAATAGTGTAAATGCTGTCCTTATCTAAGTATATAAGTGTAAATGCTGTCCTTATCATAGTATATAATAGTGCAAATTTGGTCCTTATTATAGTATATAGTAGTGTAAACTCTGCTCTCATTGCAGAATATGACAGTGTAAATTCCGTCCTTATTGTAGTACATAATAGTGTAAACTCTGACCTTGTGGTATATAATAGTGTAAATGATGTCCTTATTGTGAAATATAGCTGTGTAAACTCTATCCTTATTGTACAAAATAGTGTAAGCTCTCTCCTTATTGTGGAATATAACAGAGTAAACTGTGTCCTTACTATAATATATAATAGTGTAAACTCTGTCCTTATTGTAGAATATAACAGAGTCAACTCTGTCCTTGTTATAGTGTATAATAGTGTACACACTGTCCTTGTTATAGTATATAATAGTGTAAACTCTGGCTTTGTTGTGATATTTAATAGTGTAAACTATGTCTTTATTGTCATATATAATACTGTTAACTCTGTGCTTATTGTAGTATATAATAGTGTAAACTCTGCTCTCATTGCAGAATATGACTGTGTAAATTCCGTACTTATTGTAGTACATAATAGTGTAAACTCTTACCTTGTTGTGGTATATAACAGTGTAACTCTGTTCTTGTTGTAGTATATAATAGTGCCAACTCTGTCCTTATTACAGTATATAAGAGTGTAAACTATGTCATTGTTATAGTGTGTAATGGTGTAAACTCTGTCTTTGTTGTAGCATAAAATAATAATAATCTTTATTGTCACAAGTAGGCTTACATTAACACTGCAATGAAGTTACTGTGAAAAGCCCCTAGTCGCCACATTCCCATGCCTGATCGGGTACACAGAGGGAGAATTCAGAATGTCCAAATTACCTAACAACATGTCTTTCAGGACTTGTGGTAATCCACACAGACACAGTGAGAATGTGCAGGCTCCGCACAGACAGTGACCCAAGTGGGAATCAAACCTGGGACCCTGGCACTTTGAAGCAACAGTGCTAACCACTGTGCTACCGTAGTGTAACCTCTGTCTTATTGTAGTTTGTAACAGTGTAAACTCTGTCCTCATTGTAAATATAAGTGTAAACTCTGTACTTGGTGTCATATATAATAGTGTAAACTCTGTACTTGTTGTATATAATAATGTAAACTCTATTCTTGTTGTGGTATATAATAGTGTAAACCCTGTCTTTATTGTCATATATAATAGTGTAAACTCTGTTCTTGTTGTAGTATATAAGTGTAAACTCTGTTCTTGTTGTAATATATAACAGTATAAACTCTGTTACTGTTGTATATAATAGCGTAAATTCTGTCCTCATTGTAGAATACAACAATGTAACCGCTGTCCTTGCTGTATTATATAATTGTGTAAACTCTCCCCTTACTGTAGAATATAGTGTAAGCCCTGCCTTTATTGTAGTATATAACAGTGTGAAGTTTGTCCTTGTTATATTATATAATAGTGTAAACTTGTCCTTATCGTAGCATGTACTTAGCCTGTATTGTTGTATATAATAGTGTAATAGTATTACCGTATTTGCTAGTCGTACCACGCGAGGGTTGCTCTGTGAACTGTCGACCTCTTCCTGACCTCACTCTTATTATCTCTGTCCTCTTCCACTACTTCTACCCTCTGACATCCTGGTACCTTCCCATCATCTTCCCTATGATGATATTTATTCAATATATTTATGTGACATAATAGGTCCTTCCTAAGCTCTGGAGTATCTCCCAGGTAAGCCCAGTTACTTATCCTCCCAACTACCTTACAGGGGCCACCAAATTTCACTTTCAGCGGTTCGCCCTGCAAAGGCAGCAACAATACCAATTCCTCATCTCCAGTGTGGAATGTTCTGGACCAGGCATGTTTCATGGCTCACATTTTCATTCTTTCTACTGAAACCTACAAATGCTTTTGGGCTACCTGATAAACTCCTGCGAGTCTTTCCAGAATAGGTTTCGAAAACTAACCATCTTTTCGTTTCTCTTGCTTTCTTGCTATTCACAGCTTCTTTTTCCTCAAGCAGAGCTGGGAGATTTTTCCTCACCAACTGTCTGTCTGCAACTGCTCTGGCTTTCATATAAAAAACGAAGAACAAAGGAAAGCTTTCTGTTTTATCTTACAAGGACCTCTAGTTCCTAAGCAACGCCTGCAAACCCCTGCTGGCCTATTGATCTTTCATGCCATAGCTCTCTCCATCACAATAGAATCCCAGTTGGAATAGAAACCAGCCTCCACACATACAAACACCTTCGTCCAGCATGAATCTACAGGTCACTTCCAGGCACAGAAATTGAACCCACCTAAAACTATACACTATTTCTAATGTTTACCCATACTCTTATAAATCCCTTAAAACTGCCTTTGTTTTCCTAACAATATGCAATGGGCCATCAGAAAATGTGTGGAGTTGCCGGCTCCAACACCATATCCAGATGTATCACAGGCCAGGCTGAGAAGCAGCTTTTCATTGAAATGTGCCAGGAATTTAGCAGAAGTGAACTCTTGCATGAGTTCCTTGACACTCCTGATAGACTTGTGACCATTTTGCATTCTTCTTCAGCAGATTATTCCGTGGTACTGCCCTGCTGGCCAAACTGGAAATGAACCTGCTGTGGTAAATCACAATCCCAAAAGCAAATGAAGCTCCTTAATATATTTGGGTTGTGGTGCATTCACCACTGCCTCCACTTTTCTGGCGAGGTTGAGAGACCAGTTTTGTTGATCACATGTCCCAAGTACCACACTGAGGGCTTCAGGAACGAGCATTTGGATTTCTTACAGTAGGTGCCGTATTTTCCCAGTCTACACAGGATCCTGTTTAGTTTCTCTCAATGAGATGGGAGTTTTTTTCCGGTGATAAGCAGGTCATCTTGGAATCGGGGTGGCCCTGCAGTCCATGGCCTGCTGAGATAAGGCTGGTGATGAGCCGATTCCGAAGGACAGATGCCTGTATTAATACAGTGAGTTGATGGATGTATATTTCCTGGAATCTTCACTCAATTGCATCTGAAAAGTGCTTGTGATAGGTCAATCTTTGTGAAGTCTTCCGGTGGCGGCATGTAAGGAGAGGTCGTACAGCAGGTGGCTCCCACCAGGGTATTTGTTTTTTGGCCTTTTGCCCGGTTATTGGGAATATTTTTACGCAAAATCCCATCTGACCGATAGTATAAGGTGCCCACATAAGAGAAATGCCAAGAAAGGCCAGGGCAAAAACAAAATCACTGATGGAAATTCGTTGACTGATTCGGAGGCTTCTCGAGGCTCCATTGTGGAGAAAATACCAGAGGCTGCTCCTGTGACTCCGGCCACTCCAAAGTCGGCTCAGATGCTTGCCGGCATCTTGGCAGTGGAGATTGAGAAGCACTGGGGACCTTCATAAGTCGATAGAGGATGCCCTGGCTCCCATTCGATCACAGTTGGAAAAGACGTCTGAAATAGTAAAAGCGCATGGTGTGGCAATTAAGGGTATTGAGGCGGTTCTTTCGAAGCACAGTAAACAAATTGCCTCGCTGGAGACTGAGATCTCCCTAATGGCCGGAGAAAATAAAGCTCTAAGGGCCAAGGTAGATGAACCGTGCTTGGAGACAGAATCTCAGAATTGTGGGGTTACCAGAATAGAAGGAAGGTCCAACTCCCAGAGAGTACAGTGCGAAGTCTTACAACACCAGGTTAAAGGCCAACAGGTTTGTTTCGATGTCACTAGCTTTCGGAGCGCTGCTTCTTCCTCAGGTGAATGAAGAGGTATGTTCCAGAAACATATATATAGACAAATTCAAAGATGCCAGACAATGCTTGGAATGCGAGCATTAGCAGGTGATTAAATCTTTACAGATCCAGATCTCGGGTGTATTCACGTCCCCTCATGACTTGAATCGAGCCTATCAGACACTCCGGCAGAAGCCCCAACCCAACGAGTCACCACGGGCTGTTATTGTAAGATTCCACAGTTTCCAAGAGAAGGAATGGGTCCTGAAATGAGCTAAGTAGCTTTGGGACTATAAATGGGAAGGCCACACCATCAGGCTTTACCAAGACATTGGAGCTGAACAGCCAAAGAAGCAGGAGCCATTTAACAAGGCCAAAGCTGCCCTCTATAAGAGTGGAGTTTGATTTGGGTGGTGTACCTGACATGGCTCCGAGTGACTTATGAGAGGAAGGACTATTATTTCAGAGGATGCGGACGCCTTTGTTAAAAAACATGGACTCGGTTCAAGTTAATCGTGTTTTTTGTGAGGTTTTTGGTTGTTGGGGTGGACAAGTGGGTGTGGGGAGTTGTAGCGGTTCCTGGTACGTATATGTTTCAATTTGTCTGGTTGGGTGGGATGATTGATTAAGATGCTGGATGTTGGTGGGGGTCTTAATTTGTCAGGGGTGTTTTTCTTTGTTGTTGTTATGGGGAATATATAGCTCCTGATGATGTTTGAAGGGGTTTTGTTCTACTTTACGTTTTCGGTAGGGCAGTATGTTTTTAATTTTTTTACCCTTTGTGCCCTACTAGCTGAAGAGTTTGCTAGCTAATGGGAGTGAAGCGATGGGGTAGCTGCAGCTCATTATGCTAGTTTGGTTTGGGACAATGAGCTTAGTGTTTTATTTTTGTTTGGGGTTAGGGTTAGTTGAGGGGGGGTTCATTTGTTTTGTGATTATGAGAATGTAAATTTGGGTGTGGTATTGTTTGAGGGCAGGAAGGTGGTGGGACCCAGGCGGCATATGGCGCAGTGGTTAGCACTGGGACTGCAGCGCTGAGGACCCGGGTTCGAATCCCGGCCCTGGTCACTGTCCGTGTGGAGTTTGCACTATCTCCCCATGTCTGCGTGGGTTTCACCCCCACAGCCCAAAGACGTGCAGGATAGGTGGACTGGCCACGCTAAATTGCCCCTTAATTGGAAAAAACAAGAAAAATAATTGGCTACCCTAAATTTTATTTTTTTTTAAAAAGGAAGGTGGTGGGACGGGGCCCACCCGTCATAAGACTCATAAGATGAGTTTGCTTACAGTGACTACAGATTTCTCTTTGTTTTGTCTTGCTGATGAGTTTGGCAGCCATCTTGGGTGGGCCTCATGCTTGTACACTCTAAGTAGATTTTGGATAATCCCCTTTGGTGGAAATGACTCTCAGACCTCACTTCTCGGACCGTCATCAAGGCCTGTAAGGACATGTTCTCCAGGCATGGTATCCCACTCACTGTCATGAGTGACAATGGCCCATGCTTCAGCAGCCACGAGTGTTCTATGTTTGCCAAGTCGTACCAGAGGCTGGTTTAACACAGGGCTAAATCGCTGGCTTCGAAAGCAGTCCAGTAGCAGGGTTCAATTCCCGTACCAGCCTCCCTGAACAGGCGCCGGAATGTGGCGACTAGGGGCTTTTCACATTAACTTCATTTGAAGCGTACTTGTGACAATAAGTGATTTTCATTTCATTTCATTTCATTTTCAGTTCAAACATGTCACTTCCAGCCCGCACTATCCGCTGTACAATGGGAATGTGGAAAAAAGGGTGCACATTGTGAAGCAGCTCATCTGCAAGGTGGCGGATTCTGCCTCTGATATCTACCTCGTGCTGCTTGTGTACTCTGCAGATTCTAAGTGGATGAGACCAATCAGTGCCGAACCAAGGGAGAGGGTATGAAGATGAGATCGAGACAAATCAGTGCTGTATCGGAAGAGCGGATGGATATAAGAACAAGCCAAATCAGTGCTGAACCTGGGGAAAGAGGATGGATACGAGAATGAGACAAATCAGTGATGAACCCGGGGAAAGAGGATGGATACGAGAACAAGACAAATAAGTGCTGAATCCGGGGAAATAGGATGGATACGAGAACGGGACAAATCAGTGCTGAATCCGGGGAAAGTGGATGGAAACGAGAACGAGACAAATAAGTGCTGAATCCGGGGAAAGAGGATGGAT
Organism: Scyliorhinus torazame; assembly: GCF_047496885.1. NCBI lineage: Eukaryota > Metazoa > Chordata > Chondrichthyes > Carcharhiniformes > Scyliorhinidae > Scyliorhinus > Scyliorhinus torazame. The sequence continues at coordinate 89,077,515 of NC_092725.1, read as the reverse complement.
ACGAGAACGAGGCAAATCAGGGCTGAACCCAGGGAAAGAGGATGGAAACGAGAACGAGACAAATAAGTGCTGAATCCGGGGAAAGAGGATGGATACGAGAACGAGGCAAATCAGTGCTGAACCCGAGGAAAGAGTATGGATACGAGAATGAGACAAATCAGTGCTGAGCCCGGGGAAAGAGGATGGATACGAGAATGAGACAAATCAGTGCTGAACCCGGGGATAGAGGATGGATACGAGAATGAGACAAATCAGTGCTGAACCCGGGGAAAGAGGATGGATACGAGAATGAGACAAATCAGTGCTGAACCCGGGGATAGAGGATGGATACGAGAATGAGACAAATCAGTGCTGAACCCGGGGAAAGTGGATGGTTACGAGAATGAGACAAATCAGTGCTGAATCCGGGGAAAGAGGATGGATACGAGAACGAGGCAAATCAGTGCTGAACCCAGGGAAAGAGGATGGAAACGAGAACGAGACAAATAAGTGCTGAATCCGGGGAAAGAGGATGGATATATGAATGAGACGAATCAGTGATGAATCCGGGGAAACAGGATGGATATAAGAATGAGATAAATCAGTGATGAATCCGGGGAAAGAGGATGGAAACGAGAACGAGACAAATCAGTGATGAATCCGGGGAAAGAGGATGGAAACGGGAACGAGACAAATCAGTGATGAACCCGGGGAAAGAGGATGGATACGAGAATGAGGCAAATCAGTGCTGAACCCGGGGAAAGAGGATGGATACGAGAATGAGACAAATCAGTGCTGAATCCGGGGAAAGAGGATGGACACGAGAATTAGACAAATCAGTGCTGAACCCGGGGAAAGTGGATGGATACGAGAATGAGACAAATCAGTGCTGAACCCTGGGAAAGAGGATGGCTGTAAGAATGAAACAAATCAGTGCTCAACCCGGGGAAAGAGAATGGATATAAGAATGAGACAAATCAGTGATGAACCCGTGGAAAGAGGATCGATATAAGAATGAGACAAATCACTGCTCAACCCGCGGAGAGAGGATGGATATAAGAACGAGGCAAATCAGTGCTGAACCCAGGAAGTGGATGGATACGAGAATGAGACAAATCAGTGCTGAACCCGGGTAAAGAGGATCGATACGAGAATGAGACAAATCAGTGCAGAGCCCGGAGACAGAGGATGGTTACGAGAACAAGACAAATTTGTGCTGAGCCCGGGGAAAGATGATGGATATGAGAATGAGACGAATCAGTGCTGAATAGGGGAAAGAGGATCGATATAAGTACAAGACAAATCAGTGATGAAACCGAGGAAAGAGGATTGATATAAGAACGAGGTACATCAGTGATCAATCCTGGAGAGAGGATGTTTATCAGAACGAGCGAAATAAGTCCTGAATCCGAGGAAAGAAGGAGAGAAATCAGTGCTGAACCCGGGGAAAGATGATGGATACGTGTGCGAGCCAAATCATTACTGAACCCGGGGAAAGAGGATGGATAGGAGAACGAGACAAATCAGTGATGAATCCTGGAGAGAGGATGGATACGTGAACGAGGCAAATCAGTGCTGAACCCGGGGAAAGAGGATGGATACGAGAACGAGACAAATCAGTGCTGAATCCAAGTAAAGAGGATGGATATGAGAACGAGACAAATCAGCGCTGAATCCGGGGAAGAGGATGGTTACAAGAATGAGACAAATCAGTGATGAACCTGGGGAAAGAGGATGGATATCAGAATGAGACAAATAAGTGCTGAGCCCGGGGAAAGAGGATGGATATAAGAATGAGACAAATCTGTGCTCAACCCGGGGAAAGAGGATGGATATGAGAATGAGACAAATCAGTGCTGATCCCTGGGAATGAGGATGGATACGTGAACGATGCAAATCATTGCTGAACCCGGGGAAAGACGATGGATATCAGAATGAAACAATTCAGTGCTCAACCCGGGGAAAGAGAATGGATACGAGAATGAGGCAAATCAGTGCTGAACCCGGGGAAAGAGGACAGATTTAAGAATATGACAAATCAGTGATGAACCCGGGGAAAGAGGATGGATATAAGAACGAGACCAAATCAGTGCTGAACCCGGGGAAAGAGGATGGATATAAGAACGAGACCAAATCAGTGCTGAACCCGGGAAAGAGGCTGGATACGAGAATGAGACAAATCAGTACTGAACCCGGGGAAAGAGGATGGATACGAGAACAAGACAAATCAGTGATGAACCCGGGGAAAGAGGATGGATTTAAGAATGAGACAAATCAGTGCTGAACCCAGAGAAAGAGGATGGATACGAGAATGATACAAATCAGTGCTGAACCCGGGTAAAGAGGATCGATACGAGAATGAGACAAATCAGTGCTGAACCCGGGGAAAGAGGATGGATACGAGAACAGAACAAATCAGTGCTGAGCCCGAGGAAAGAGGATGGATACGAGAATGAGACAAATCAGTGATGAACCCGGGGAAAGAGGATCGATACGAGAATGAGACAAATCAGTGCAGAGCACGGGGACAGAGGATGGATACGAGAACAAGACAAATCAGTGCTGAGCCCGGGGAAAGATGATGGATACGAGAATGAGACAAATCAGTGCTGAACCCGGGGAAAGAGGATGGATACGAGAATGAGACAAATCAGTGATGAACCCGGGGAAAGAGGATGTATATCAGAATGAGACAAATCAGTGCTGAGCCGGGGAAAAGAGGATGGATATAAGAATGAGACAAATCAGTGTTCAACCCGGGGAAAGAGGATGGATACGAGAATGAGACAAATCAGTGCTGTGCCCGGGGAAGGAGGATGGATATAAGAACGAGGCAAAGCAGTGCTGAATCAGAGGAAAGAGGAAGGCTATAAGAAGGAGAGAAATCAGTGCTGAACCCGGGGAAAGACGATGGATCCGTGTGCGAGGCAAATCATGACTGAACCCAGGGAAAGAGGATGGATAGGAGAACGAGACAAATCAGTGATGAATTCTGGAGAGAGGATGGATACGTGAATGAGGCAAATCAGTGCTGAACCAGCAGATAGCGGATGGATACGAGAACGAGACAAATCAGTGCTGAATCCAAGGAAAGAGGCAGGATATGAGAACGAGACAAATCAGCGCTGAATCCGGGGAAAGAGGATGGCTATAAGAACGAGACAAATCAGTGCTGAATCCGGGGAAAGAGGATGGATATAAGAATGAGACCAAATCAGTGCTGAACCCGGGGAAAGAGGATGGCTATAAGAACGAGACAAATCAGTGCTGAATCCGGGGAAAGAGGATGGATATAAGAATGAGACCAAATCAGTGCTGAACCCGGGGAAAGTGGATGGATACGAGAATGAGACAAATCAGTGCTGAAACCGGGGAAAGAGGATGGATACGAGAATGAGACAAATCAGTGCTGAACCCGGGGAAAGTGGATGGATACGAGAATGAGACAAATCAGTGCTGAGCCATGGGAAGGAGGATGGATACGTGAAAGATGCAAATCATTGCTGAACCCGAGGAAAGAGGATGGATATAAGAATGAAGCAAATCAGTGCTCAACCCGGGGAAAGAGGATGGATACGAGAATGAGACAAATCAGTGATGAACCCGGGGAAAGAGGATCGATATAAGAATGAGACAAATCACTGCTCAACCCGCGGAGAGAGAATGGATATAAGAACGATGCAAATCAGTGCTGAACCCAGGAAGAGGATGGATACGAGAATGAGACAAATCAATGCTGAACCCGGGTAAAGAGGATCGATACGAGAATGAGACAAATCAGTGCTGAACCCGGCTAAAGAGGATGGATACGAGGACGGAACAAATCAGTGCAGAGCCCGGGGACAGATGATGGATACGAGAACAAGACAAATCAGTGATGAATCCGAGGAAAGAGGATTGATATAAGAACGAGGTATGTCAGTGATCAATCCTGGAGAGAGGATGGATATCAGAACGAGACAAATCAGTTCAGAATCCGAGGAAAGAAAAAATAAGAAGGAGAGAAGTCAGTGCTGAAACCGGGGAAACAGGATGGATACGTGTGCGAGCCAATTCATTACTGAACCCGGGGAAAGAGGATGGATAGGAGAACGAGACAAATCAGAGATGAATCCTGGGAAAGAGGATGGATTTAAGAATGAGACAAATCAGTGCTGAGCCTGGGGAAAGAGGATGGATATGAGAACGAGACAAATCAGTGCTGAACCCAGGGAAAGAGGATGGATATAAGAATGAGACAAATCAGTGATGAACCCGGGGAAAGAGGATGGATATAAGAATGAGACAAATCACGGATATAAGAACGAAACAAATCAGTGCTCAAACAGGAGAGAGAGGATGGATATAAGAACGAGGCAAATCAGTGCTGAACCCAGGAAGAGGATGGATACGAGAATGAGACAAATCAGTGCTGAACCCGGGGACAGAGGATGGATACGAGGACAAAACAAATCAGTGCTGAGCCCGGGGAAAGAGGATGGATACAAGAACAAGACAAATCAGTGATGAATCCGAGGAAAGAGGATTGATATAAGAACGAGATACATCAGTGATCAGTCCTGGAGAGAGGATGGATATCAGAACGAGACAAATCAGTGCTGAATCCGAGGAAAGAGGAAGGCTATAAGAAGGAGAGAAATCAGTGCTGAACCCGGGGAAAGAGGATGGATACGTGTGCGAGGCAAATCATTACTGAATCCGGGGAAAGAGGATAGATAGGTGAACGAGACAAATCAGTGATGAATCCTGGAGAGAGGATGGAGACGTGAACGAGGCAAATCAGTGCTGAACTCGGGGAAAGAGGATGGATATAAGAATGAGACAAATCAGTGCTGAATCTGGGGAAAGAGGATGGATATAAGAACGAGACAAATCAGTGCTGAATCCGGGGAAAGAGGATGGTTACGAGAACAAGACAAATTAGTGCTGAGCCCGGGGAAAGATGATGGATATGAGAATGAGGCGAATCAGTGCTGAATCCGGGAAAGAGGATCAATATAAGTACAAGACAAATCAGTGATGAAACCGAGGAAAGAGGATTGATATAGGAACGAGGTATATCAGTGATCAATCCTGGAGAGAGGATGGTTATCCGAATGAGACAAATCAGTCCTGAATCCGAGGAAAGAAGAAATAAGAAGGAGAGAAATCAGTGCTGAACCTGGGGAAAGATGATGCATACGTGTGCGAGCCAAATCATTACTGAACCTGGGGAAAGAGGATGGATAGGAGAACAAGACAAATCAGTGATGAATCCTGGAGAGAGGATGGATACGTGAACGAGGCAAATCAGTGCTGAACCCGGGGAAAGAGGATGGATACGAGAACGAGACAAATCAGTGCTGAATCCAAGTAAAGAGGATGGATATGAGAACGAGACAAATCAGCGCTGAATCCAGTTAAGAGTATGGATATAAGAATGAGACAAATCAGTGCTGAATCCGAAAAAGAGGATGGATACAAGAATGAGACAAATCAGTGATGAACCTGGGGAAAGAGGATGGATATCAGAATGAGACAAATAAGTGCTGAGCCCGGGGAAGGAGGATGTATATAAGAATGAGACAAATCTGTGCTCAACCCGGGGAAAGAGGATGGATATGAGAATGAAACAAATCAGTGCTGATCCCTGGGAATGAGGGTGGATATGTGAGCGATGCAAATCATTGCTGAACCCGGCGAAAGAAGATGGATATCAGAATGAAACAATTCAGTGCTCAACCCGGGGAAAGAGAATGGATACGAGAATGAGGCAAATCAGTGCTGAACCCGGGGAAAGAGGATGGATTTAAGAATGTGACAAATCAGTGATGAATCCTGGAGAGAGGATGGAGACGTGAACGAGACAAATCAGCGTTGAATCCAGGGAAAGAGGATGGATATAAGAATGAGACAAATCAGTGCTGTGCCCGGGGAAAGAGGATGGATATGAGAACGAGACAAATCTGTGCTGAACCCAGGGAAAGAGGACGGATATAAGAATGAGACAAATCAGTGCTGAACCCAGGAAGAGGATGGATACGAGAACGGAACAAATCAGTGCTCAACCCGGGTAAAGAGGATCGATACGAGAAGGAGACAAATCAGTGCTGAGCCCGGGGAAAGAGGATGGATATCAGAATGAGACAAATCAGTGCTGTGCCCGGGGAAAGAGGATGGATATGAGAACGAGACAAATCTGTGCTGAACCCGGGGAAAGAGGACGGATATAAGAATGAGACAAATCAGTGCTGAACCCAGGAAGAGGATGGATACGAGAAGGAGACAAATCAGTGCTGAGCCCGGGGAAAGATGATGGATACGAGAATGAGACAAATCAGTGGTGAATCCGGGAAAGAGGATGGACAAAAGAACAAGACAAATCAGTGCTGAATCCGGGGAAAGAGGATGGATATGGGAATAAGACCAATCAGTGCTGAGCCCGGGGAAAGAGGATGGATATGAGAACCAGACAAATTAGTGATGAATCCTGGAGAGAGGATAGATACGTGAACGAGTCAAATCCGTGCTGAGCCCGGGGAAAGAGGATGGATACATGAACGAGACAAATCATTGCTAAACCCGGGGAAAGAGGATGGATAGGGGAACGAGAGAAATGGGTGCTGAATCCTGGAGAGAGGTTGAATACGAGAATTAGACAAATCAGTGCTGAACCGGGGGAAAGAGGATGGATACGAGAACGGGACAAATCAGTGCTAAATCCGGGAAAAGAGGATGGATATAAGAACAAGACAAATCAGTGCTCAACCCAGGAAGAGGATGAATATGAGAATGAGACAAATCAGTGCGGAACCCGGGGAAAGAGGATGGATATAAGAACGAGACAAATCAGTGATGAATCCGAGGAAAGAGGAAGGATATAAGAACGAGACAAATTAGTGCTGAATCCGGGGAAAGAGGATGGATACGAGAATGAGACAAATCAGTGATGAACCCGGGGAAAGAGGATGTATATCAGAATGAGACAAATCAGTGCTGAGCCCGGGGAAAGAGGATGGATATAAGAATGAGACAAATCAGTGTTCAACCCGGGGAAAGAGGATGGATACGAGAATGAGACAAATCAGTGATGAACCCAGAGAAAGAGGATGGATATAAGAATGAGACAAATCAGTGCTGAATCCGGGGAAAGAGGATGGATATGGGAATAAGACCAATCAGTGCTGAGCCCGGGGAAAGAGGATGGATATGAGAACCAGACAAATTAGTGATGAATCCTGGAGAGAGGATAGATACGTGAACGAGTCAAATCCGTGCTGAGCCCGGGGAAAGAGGATGGATACATGAACGAGACAAATCATTGCTAAACCCGGGGAAAGAGGATGGATAGGGGAACGAGAGAAATGGGTGCTGAATCCTGGAGAGAGGTTGGATACGAGAATGAGACAAATCAGTGCTGAACCGGGGGAAAGAGGATGGATACGAGAACGGGACAAATCAGTGCTAAATCCGGGAAAAGAGGATGGATATAAGAACAAGACAAATCAGTGCTCAACCCAGGAAGAGGATGAATATGAGAATGAGACAAATCAGTGCGGAACCCGGGGAAAGAGGATGGATATAAGAACGAGACAAATCAGTGATGAATCCGAGGAAAGAGGAAGGATATAAGAACGAGACAAATTAGTGCTGAATCCGGGGAAAGAGGATGGATACGAGAATGAGACAAATCAGTGATGAACCCGGGGAAAGAGGATGTATATCAGAATGAGACAAATCAGTGCTGAGCCCGGGGAAAGAGGATGGATATAAGAATGAGACAAATCAGTGTTCAACCCGGGGAAAGAGGATGGATACGAGAATGAGACAAATCAGTGATGAACCCAGAGAAAGAGGATGGATATAAGAATGAGACAAATCAGTGTTCAACCCGGGTAAAGAGGATGGATACGAGAATGAGACAAATCAGTGATGAGCCCGGGGAAAGAGGATGGATACGAGAACGAGACAAATCAGTGATGAACCCGGGGAAAGAGGATGGTTTTAAGAATGAGACAAATCAGTGCTGTGCCCGGGGAAAGAGGATGTATATGAGAACGAGACAAATCTGTGCTGAACCCGGTGAAAGAGAACGGATATAAGAATGAGACAAATCAGTGATGAACACGGTGAAAGAGGATGGATATAACACTGAGACAAATCAGTGCTCAACCCGGGGAGAGAGGATGGATATAAGAACGAGGCAAATCAGTGCTGAACCCAGGAAGAGGATGGATACGAGAATGAAACAAATCAGTGCTGAACCCGGGGAAAGAGGATGGATACGAGAACGAAACAAATCAGTGCAGAGCCCGGGGACAGATGATGGATACGAGAACGAGACAAATCAGTGCTCAGCCCGGGGAAAGAAGATGGATACGAGAATGAGACAAATCAGTGGTGAATCCGGGGAAAGAGGATGGATATGAGAACGAAACAAATTAGTGATGAATCCTGGAGAGAGGATAGATACGTGAACGAGTCAAATCCGTGCTGAATCCGGGGAGAGGATGGATATATGAACGAGTCAAATCCGTGCTGAATCCGGGGAAGGAGGTTGGATATGAGAACGAGACAAATCAGTGCTGAATCCGGGGAAAGAGAATGGATTTGAGAACGAGGCAAATCAGTGCTGAACCCGGGGAAAGAGGATGGATATAAGAATGAGACAAATCAGTGCTGAACCTAGGAAGAGGATGGATACGAGAATGAGACAAATCAGTGCTGAACCCGGGTAAAGAGGATCGATACGAGAATGAGACCAATCAGTGCTGAACCCGGGGAAAGAGGATGGATACAAGAACGGAACAAATCAGTGCAGAGCACGGGGACAGACGATGGATACGAGAATGAGACAAATCAGTGCTGAGCCCGGGGAAAGACGATGGATACGAGAATGAGACAAATCAATGCTGAATCCGGGAAGGAGGATGGATATAAGAACAACACAAATTAGTGCTGAATCCGGGGAAAGAGGACGGATATGGGAATGAGACAAATTAGTGCTGAGCCCGGGGAAAGAGGATGGATATGAGAACGAGACAAATCAGTCCTGAACCCGGGGAAAGAGGATGGATATAAGGACGAGACAAATCAGTGCTGAATCCGGGGAAAGAGGATGGATATGGGAATGAGACGAATCAGTGCTGAATCCGGGGAGAGGATTGATATAAGAACAAGTCAAATTAGTGATGAATTTTGGAGAGAGGATGGATACGTGAACGAGGCAAATCAGTGCTGAACCCGGGGAAAGAGGATGGATACGAGAACGAGACAAATAAGTGCTGAATCCGGGAAAGGAGGATGGATACGTGAACGAGGCAAATCATTGCTGAACCCGGGGAAAGAGGATGGATAGGAGAACGAGACAAATCAGTGCTGAAACCGGGGAAAGAGGATGGTTGTAAGAACGAGACAAATCAGTGTTGAATCCAGGGAAAGAGGATGGATATAAGAACGAGACAAATCAGTGCTAAATCCGGGGAGAGGATTGATATAGGAACGAGGCAAATCAGTGCCGAACCCGGGGAAAGAGGATGGATATAAGAATGAGACAAATCAGTGCTGAACACAGAGAAAGAGGATGGATATAAGACCGAGACCAAATCATGAATATGGATGAATATGAGAACGAGACAAATCAGTGCTGAAACCGGGGAAAGAGGATGGATATAAGAACGAGACAAATCAGTGCTGAATCCAGGGAAAGAGGATGGATATAAGAACGAGACAAATCAGTGCTGAAACCGGGGAAAGAGGATGGATATAAGAACGAGACAAATCAGTGCTGAATCCAGGGAAAGAGGATGGATATAAGAACGAGACCAAATCAGTCCTGAGCCCGGGAAAGAGGATGAATACGAGAATGAGACCAATCAGTGCTGAACCCGGGGAAAGAGGATGGATACGAGAACGGAACAAATCAGTGCAGAGCACGGGGACAGACGATGAATACGAGAATGAGACAAATCAGTGCTGAACCCGGGGAAAGAGGATGGATATCAGGACGAGACAAATCAGTGCTGAATCCGGGGAAAGAGGATGGATATGGGAATGAGACAAATCAGTGCTGAATCCGGGGAGAGGATTGATATAAGAACGAGTCAAATTAGTGATGAATCCTGGAGAGAGGATGGATACGTGAACGAGGCAAATCAATGCTGAATCCAGGGAAAGAGGATGGATCCGAGAACGAGACAAATAAGTGCTGAATCCGGGGAAGGAGGATGGATACGTGAATGAGGCAAATCATTGCTGAACCCGGGGAAAGAGGATGGATACGTGAATGAGACAAATCAGTGATGAAACCGGGGAAAGAGGATGGATATAAGAATGAGACAAATCAGTGCTGAATACAGGAAAAGAGGATGAATATAAGAACGAGACAAATCAGTGCTGAATCCGGGGAAAGAGGATGGATACGAGAATGAGACAAACCAGTGATGAACCCGGGGAAAGAGGATGGATATAAGAATGAGACAAATCACGGATATAAGAACAAAACAAATCAGTGCTCAAACAGGAGAGAGAGGATGGCTATAAGAACGAGGCAAATCAGTGCTGAACCCAGGAAGAGGATGGATACGAGAATGAGACAAATCAGTGCTGATCCCGGGGAGAGAGGATGGATACGAGGACAAAACAAATCAGTGCTGAGCCCGGGGAAAGAGGATGGATACAAGAACAAGACAAATCAGTGATGAATCCGAGGAAAGAGGATTGATATAAGAACGAGATACATCAGTGATCAGTCCTGGAGAGAGGATGGATATAAGAACGAGACAAATCAGTGCTGAATCCGAGGAAAGCGGAAGGCTATAAGAAGGAGAGAAATCAGTGCTGAACCCGGGGAAAGAGGATGGATACGTGTGCGAGGCAAATCATTACTGAATCCGGGGAAAGAGGATAGATAGGTGAACGAGACAAATCAGTGATGAATCCTGGAGAGAGGATGGAGACGTGAACGAGGCAAATCAGTGCTGAACTCGGGGAAAGAGGATGGATACGAGAATGAGACAAATCAGTGATGAACCCGGGGAAAGAGGATGGATATAAGAACGAGACAAATCAGTGCTGAATCCGGGGAAAGAGGATGGTTACGAGAACAAGACAAATTATTGCTGAGCCCGGGGAAAGATGATGGATATGAGAATGAGGCGAATCAGTGCTGAATCCGGGAAAGAGGATCAATATAAGTACAAGACAAATCAGTGATGAAACCGAGGAAAGAGGATTGATATAGGAACGAGGTATATCAGTGATCAATCCTGGAGAGAGGATGGTTATCCGAACGAGACAAATCAGTCCTGAATCCGAGGAAAGAAGAAATAAGAAGGAGAGAAATCAGTGCTGAACCTGGGGAAAGATGATGCATACGTGTGCGAGCCAAATCATTACTGAACCTGGGGAAAGAGGATGGATAGGAGAACGAGACAAATCAGTGATGAATCCTGGAGAGAGGATGGATACGTGAACGAGGCAAATCAGTGCTGAACCCGGGGAAAGAGGATGGATACGAGAACGAGACAAATCAGTGCTGAATCCAAGTAAAGAGGATGGATATGAGAACGAGACAAATCAGCGCTGAATCCAGTTAAGAGTATGGATATAAGAATCAGACAAATCAGTGCTGAATCCGAAAAAGAGGATGGATACAAGAATGAGACAAATCAGTGATGAACCTGGGGAAAGAGGATGGATATCAGAATGAGACAAATAAGTGCTGAGCCCGGGGAAGGAGGATGTATATAAGAATGAGACAAATCTGTGCTCAACCCGGGGAAAGAGGATGGATATGAGAATGAAACAAATCAGTGCTGATCCCTGGGAATGAGGGTGGATATGTGAACGATGCAAATCATTGCTGAATCCAGGGAAAGAGGATGGATACGAGAACGAGACAAATAAGTGCTGAATCCTGGAGAGAGGATGGAGACGTGAACGAGACAAATCAGCGTTGAATCCAGGGAAAGAGGATGGATATAAGAATGAGACAAATCAGTGCTGTGCCCGGGGAAAGAGGATGGATATGAGAACGAGACAAATCTGTGCTGAACCCGGGGAAAGAGGACGGATATAAGAATGAGACAAATCAGTGCTGAACCCAGGAAGAGGATGGATACGAGAACGGAACAAATCAGTGCTCAACCCGGGTAAAGAGGATCGATACGAGAAGGAGACAAATCAGTGCTGAGCCCGGGGAAAGAGGATGGATATCAGAATGAGACAAATAAGTGCTGAGCCCGGGGAAGGAGGATGTATATAAGAATGAGACAAATCTGTGCTCAACCCGGGGAAAGAGGATGGATATGAGAATGAAACAAATCAGTGCTGATCCCTGGGAATGAGGGTGGATATGTGAACGATGCAAATCATTGCTGAACCCGGCGAAAGAAGATGGATATCAGAATGAAACAATTCAGTGCTCAACCCGGGGAAAGAGAATGGATACGAGAATGAGGCAAATCAGTGCTGAACCCAGGGAAAGAGGATGGATTTAAGAATGTGACAAATCAGTGATGAATCCTGGAGAGAGGATGGAGACGTGAACGAGACAAATCAGCGTTGAATCCAGGGAAAGAGGATGGATATAAGAATGAGACAAATCAGTGCTGTGCCCGGGGAAAGAGGATGGATATGAGAACGAGACAAATCTGTGCTGAACCCGGGGAAAGAGGACGGATATAAGAATGAGACAAATCAGTGCTGAACCCAGGAAGAGGATGGATACGAGAACGGAACAAATCAGTGCTCAACCCGGGTAAAGAGGATCGATACGAGAAGGAGACAAATCAGTGCTGAGCCCGGGGAAAGATGATGGATACGAGAATGAGACAAATCAGTGGTGAATCCGGGAAAGAGGATGGACAAAAGAACAAGACAAATCAGTGCTGAATCCGGGGAAAGAGGATGGATATGGGAATAAGACCAATCAGTGCTGAGCCCGGGGAAAGAGGATGGATATGAGAACCAGACAAATTAGTGATGAATCCTGGAGAGAGGATAGATACGTGAACGAGTCAAATCCGTGATGAGCCCGGGGAAAGAGGATGGATACATGAACGAGACAAATCATTGCTGAACCCGGGGAAAGAGGATGGATAGGGGAACGAGAGAAATGGGTGCTGAATCCTGGAGAGAGGTTGGATACGAGAATGAGACAAATCAGTGCTGAACCGGGGGAAAGAGGATGGATACGAGAACGGGACAAATCAGTGCTAAATCCGGGAAAAGAGGATGAATATGAGAATGAGACAAATCAGTGCGGAACCCGGGGAAAGAGGATGGATATAAGAACGAGACAAATCAGTGATGAATCCGAGGAAAGAGGAAGGATATAAGAACGAGACAAATTAGTGCTGAATCCGGGGAAAGAGGATGGATACGAGAATGAGACAAATCAGTGATGAACCCGGGGAAAGAGGATGTATATCAGAATGAGACAAATCAGTGCTGAGCCCGGGGAAAGAGGATGGATATAAGAATGAGACAAATCAGTGTTCAACCCGGGGAAAGAGGATGGATACGAGAATGAGACAAATCAGTGATGAACCCAGAGAAAGAGGATGGATATAAGAATGAGACAAATCAGTGTTCAACCCGGGTAAAGAGGATGGATACGAGAATGAGACAAATCAGTGATGAGCCCGGGGAAAGAGGATGGATACGAGAACGAGACAAATCAGTGATGAACCCGGGGAAAGAGGATGGTTTTAAGAATGAGACAAATCAGTGATGAACACGGTGAAAGAGGATGGATATAACACTGAGACAAATCAGTGCTCAACCCGGGGAGAGAGGATGGATATAAGAACGAGGCAAATCAGTGCTGAACCCAGGAAGAGGATGGATACGAGAATGAAACAAATCAGTGCTGAACCCGGGGAAAGAGGATGGATACGAGAACGGAACAAATCAGTGCAGAGCCCGGGGACAGATGATGGATACGAGAACGAGACAAATCAGTGCTCAGCCTGGGGAAAGAAGATGGATACGAGAATGAGACAAATCAGTGGTGAATCCGGGGAAAGAGGATGGATATGAGAACGAAACAAATTAGTGATGAATCCTGGAGAGAGGATAGATACGTGAACGAGTCAAATCCGTGCTGAATCCGGGGAGAGGATGGATATATGAACGAGTCAAATCCGTGCTGAATCCGGGGAAGGAGGTTGGATATGAGAACGAGACAAATCAGTGCTGAATCCGGGGAAAGAGAATGGATTTGAGAACGAGGCAAATCAGTGCTGAACCCGGGGAAAGAGGATGGATATAAGAATGAGACAAATCAGTGCTGAACCTAGGAAGAGGATGGATACGAGAATGAGACAAATCAGTGCTGAACCCGGGTAAAGAGGATGGATACGAGAACGGAACAAATCAGTGCAGAGCACGGGGACAGACGATGGATACGAGAATGAGACAAATCAGTGCTGAGCCCGGGGAAAGACGATGGATACGAGAATGAGACAAATCAATGCTGAATCCGGGAAGGAGGATGGATATAAGAACAACACAAATTAGTGCTGAATCCGGGGAAAGAGGACGGATATGGGAATGAGACAAATTAGTGCTGCGCCCGGGGAAAGAGGATGGATATGAGAACGAGACAAATCAGTCCTGAACCCGGGGAAAGAGGATGGATATAAGGACGAGACAAATCAGTGCTGAATCCGGGGAAAGAGGATGGATATGGGAATGAGACGAATCAGTGCTGAATCCGGGGAGAGGATTGATATAAGAACAAGTCAAATTAGTGATGAATTTTGGAGAGAGGATGGATACGTGAACGAGGCAAATCAGTGCTGAACCAGGGGAAAGAGGATGGATACGAGAACGAGACAAATAAGTGCTGAATCCGGGAAAGGAGGATGGATACGTGAACGAGGCAAATCATTGCTGAACCCGGGGAAAGAGGATGGATAGGAGAACGGGACAAATCCGTGATGAATCCTGGAGAGAGGATGGATACGTGAAAGAGGCAAATCAGTGCTGAACACGGGGAAAGGGATGGTTATGAGAACGAGACAAATCAGTGTTGAATCCAGGGAAAGAGGATGGATATGAGAACGAGACAAATCAGTGCTGAAACCGGGGAAAGAGGATGGTTGTAAGAACGAGACAAATCAGTGTTGAATCCAGGGAAAGAGGATGGATATAAGAACGAGACAAATCAGTGCTAAATCCGGGGAGAGGATTGATATAGGAACGAGGCAAATCAGTGCCGAACCCGGGGAAAGAAGATGGATATAAGAATGAGACAAATCAGTGCTGAACCCAGAGAAAGAGGATGGATATAAGACCGAGACCAAATCATGAATATGGATGAATATGAGAACGAGACAAATCAGTGCTGAAACCGGGGAAAGAGGATGGATATAAGAACGAGACAAATCAGTGCTGAATCCAGGGAAATAGGATGGATATAAGAACGAGACAAATCAGTGCTGAAACCGGGGAAAGAGGATGGATATAAGAACGAGACAAATCAGTGCTGAATCCAGGGAAAGAGGATGGATATAAGAACGAGACCAAATCAGTCCTGAGCCCGGGAAAGAGGATGAATACGAGAATGAGACAAATCAGTGCTGAAGCCGGATAAAGAGGATCGATACGAGAATGAGACCAATCAGTGCTGAACCCGGGGAAAGAGGATGGATACGAGAACGGAACAAATCAGTGCAGAGCACGGGGACAGACGATGAATACGAGAATGAGACAAATCAGTGCTGAACCCGGGGAAAGAGGATGGATATAAGGACGAGACAAATCAGTGCTGAATCCGGGGAAAGAGGATGGATATGGGAATGAGACAAATCAGTGCTGAATCCGGGGAGAGGATTGATATAAGAACGAGTCAAATTAGTGATGAATCCTAGAGAGAGGATGGATACGTGAACGAGGCAAATCAATGCTGAATCCAGGGAAAGAGGATGGATACGAGAACGAGACAAATAAGTGCTGAATCCGGGGAAGGAGGATGGATACGTGAATGAGGCAAATCATTGCTGAACCCGGGGAAAGAGGATGGATAGGAGAACGAGACAAATCAGTGATGAATCCTGGAGAGAGGATGGATACGTGAAGGAGGCAAATCAGTGCTGAACACGGGGAAAGGGATGGTTAAGAGAACGAGACAAATCAGTGTTGAATCCAGGGAAAGAGGATGATATGAGAACGAGACAAATCAGTGCTGAAACCGGGGAAAGAGGATGGATATAAGAACGAGACAAATCAGTGCTGAATCCAGGGAAAGAGGATGGATATAAGACGGAGACAAATCAGTGCTGAATCCGGGGAGAGGATTGATACAAGAACGAGGCAAATCAGTGCCGAACCCGGGGAAAGAGGATGGATATAAGACCGAGACCAAATCATGAAGCTGGATGGATATGAGAACGAGACAAATCAGTGCTGAAACCGGGGAAAGAGGATGGATATAAGAACAAGACAAATCACTGCTGAATCCAGGGAAAGAGGATGGATATAAGAACGAGACAAATCAGTGCTGAAACCGGGGAAAGAGGATGGATATATGAACGAGACCAAATCAGTCCTGAACCCAGGAAAGAGGATGAATACGAGAATGAGACAAATCAGTGCTGAATCCGGAAAAGAGGATGGATACGAGAATGAGACAAATCAGTGCTGAGCCCGGGGAAAGAGGATGGATATAAGAACGTGGCAAATCAGTGCTGAACCCGGGGAAGGAGGATGGATAAAAGACTGAGACAAATCAGTGCTGAACCCAGAGAAAGAGGATGGATACGAGAATGAGACGAATCAGTGATGAACCCTGGGAAAGTGAATAGATATAAGAATGAGACAAATCAGTGCTGAACCCGGGGAAAGAGGATGGAGATAAGAATGAGACAAATCAGTTCTGAACGCAGAGAAAGAGGATGGAGAAAGGGCCGAGACCAAATCATGAATATGGATGGATATGAGAACGAGACAAATCAGTGCTGAAACCGGGGAAAGAGGATGGATATAAGAACGAGACAAATCAGTGCTGAATCCAGGGAAAGAGGATGGATATAAGAACAAGACCAAATCAGTCCTGAACCCGGGAAAGAGGATGGATTTGAACGAGACCAAATCAGTGATGAACCCGGGGAAAGAGGATGGATATCAGATCGAGCAAATCAGTGCTGAAACCGGGGAAAGAGGATGGATATAAGAACAAGACAAATCAGTGCTGAATCCAGGGAAAGAGGATGGATATAAGAACGAGACCAAATCAGTCCTGAACCCAGGAAAGAAGATGAATACGAGAATGAGACAAATCAGTGCTGAATCCGGGAAAAGAGGATGGATACGAGAATGAGGCAAATCTGTGCTGAGCCCGGGGAAAGAGGATGGATAAAAGAATGAGACAAATCAGTGCTGAACCCAGAGAAAGAGGATGGATATAAGAACGAGACCAAATCAGTGCTGAACCCGGGAAAGAGGATGGATACGAGAATGAGACAAATAAGTGCTGAGCCCGGGGAAAGAGGATGGATACGAGAACGGAACAAATCAATGCTGAGCCCGGGGAAAAAGGATGGATACGAGAACGAGACAAATCAGTGCTGAGCCCGGGGAAAGGTGATGGATACGAGAACTAGACATATCAGTGCTGAATCCGGGAAAGAGGATGGATATAAGAACGAGACAAATCAGTGCTGAAACCGGGGAAAGAGGATGGATATAAGAACGAGACAAATCAGTGCTGAATCTAGGGAAAGTGGATGGATATAAGAACGAGACCAAATCAGTCCTGAACCCGGGAAAGAGGATGAATACGAGAATGAGACAAATCAGTGCTGAATCCGGGGAAAGAGGATGGATATAACAACGAGGCAAATCAGTGCTGAACCCGGGGAAACAGGATGGATAAAAGAATGAGACACATCAGTGCTGAACCCAGAGAAAGAGGATGGATATATGAACGAGACCAAATCAGTGCTGAACCCGGGAAAGAGGATGGATACGAGAATGAGACGAATCAGTGATGAACTCGTGGAAAGAGGATGGATATCAGAACGAGCAAATCAGTGATGAACCCGGGGAGAGAGGATAGATATAAGAATGAGGCAAATCAGTGCTGAACCCGGGGAAAGAGGATGGATATAAGAATGAGACAAATCAGTGATGAACCCGGGGAAAGAGGATGGATACGAGGATGAGACAAATAAGTGCTGAGCCCGGGGAAAGAGGATGGAAACGAGAACGGAACAAATCAGTGCTGACCCAGGGGAAAGAGGATGGATACGAGAACGAGACAAATCAGTGCTGAACCCGAATCAGTGATGAACCCGAGGAAAGGTGATGGATGTCAGAACGAGCAAATCAGTGATGAACCCGGGGAAAGTGGATAGATATAAGAATGAGGCAAATCAGTGCTGAACCCGAGGAAAGAGGATGGATATAAGAACGAGGAATTCAGTGATGAACCCGGGGAAAGAGGATAGATATAACAATGAGTCAAATCAATGATGAACCCGGGGAAAGAGGATGGATATAAGAATGAGGCAAATCAGTGCTGAACCCAGGAAGAGGATGGATAGGAGAATGAGACAAATAAGTGCTGACCCCGGGGAAAGAGGATGGATACGAGAACGGAACAAATCAGTGCTGAGCCGGGGGAAAGAGGATGGATACGAGAACGAGACAAATCAGTGCTGAGCCCGGGGAAAGATGATGGATACGAGGACGAGACATATCAGTGCTGAATCCGGGAAAGAGAATGGATATAAGAACAAGACAAATCAGTGCTGAATCCGGGGAGAGGATTGATATAAGAACGAGTCAAATTAGAGAAGAATCCTGGATAGAGGATGGATACGCGAACGAGGCAAATCAGTGCTGAACCCGGGAAAAGACGATGGATACGAGAACGAGACAAATAAGTGCTGAATCCGGGGAAAGAGGATGGATACGTGAATTAGGCAAATCATTGCTGAACCCGGGGAAAGAGGATGGATAGGAGAACGAGACATATCAGTGCTGAATCCAGGGAAAGAGGATGGATATGAGAATGGGACAAATCAGTGCTGATACCGGGGAAAGAGGATGGAGAAAAGAACGAGACAAATCAGTGCTGAATCCAGGGAAAGAGGATGGATATAAGAACGAGACCAAATCAGTCCTGAACCCGGGAAAGAGGATGAATACGAGAATGAGACAAATCAGTGCTGAATCCGGGGAAAGACGATGGATGCGAGAATGAGACAAATCAGTGCTGAGCCCGGGGAAAGAGGATGGATATAAGAACGAGGCAAATCAGTGCTGAACCCGGGGAAAGAGGATGGATATAAGAATGAGACAAATCAGTGCTGAACCCAGAGAAAGAGGATGGATATAAGACCGAGACCAAATCATGAATATGGATGGATATGAGAACGAGACAAATCAGTGCTGAAACCGGGGAAAGTGGATGGATATAAGAACGAGACAAATCAGTGCTGAATCCAGGGAAAGAGGTTGGATATAAGAACGAGACAAATCAGTGCTGAATCCAGGGAAAGAGGATGGATATAAGAACGAGACCAAATCAGGCCTGAACCCGGGAAAGAGGATGAATACGAGAATGAGACAAATCAGTGCTGAATCCGGGGAACGAGGATGGATACGAGAATGAGACAAATCAGTGCTGAGCCCGGGGAAAGAGAATGGATAGAACAATGAGACAAATCAGTGCTGAACCCAGAGAAAGAGGATGGATATAAGAACGAGACCAAATCAGTGCTGAACCCAGAGAAAGAGGATGGATTTGAATGAGACAAATCAGTGCTGAACCCGGGAAAGAGGCTGGATACGCGAATGAGACGAAACAGTGATGAACCCGGTAAAGAGGATGGATATCAGAACGAGCAAATCAGTGATGAACCCGGGAAAGTGGATAGATATACGAATGAGGCAAATCAGTGCTGAACCCGGGGAAAGAGGATGGATATAAGAACAAGCAATTCAGTGATGAACCCGGGGAAAGAGGATAGATATAACAATGAGACAAATCAGTGATGAAACCGGGGAAAGAGGATGGATACGAGAATGAGACAAATAAGTGCTGAGCCCGGCGAAAGAGGATGGATACGAGAACGGAACAAATCAGTGCTGAGCCGGGGGAAAGAGGATGGATACGAGAACGAGACAAATCAGGGCTGAGCCCGGGGAAAGATGATGGATACGAGAATGAGACATATCAGTGCTGAGCCCGGGGAAAGAGGATGGATATAAGAACGAGGCAAATCAGTGCTGAACCCGGGGAAAGAGGATGGATAAAAGAACGAGAGAAATCAGTGCTGAACCCAGTGAAAGAGGATGGATATAAGAACAAGACCAAATCAGTGCTGAACCCGGGAAAGAGGATGGATACGAGAATGAGATGAATCAGTGATGAACCCGGGGAAAGAGGATGGATATCAGAACGAGCAAATCAGTGATGAACCCGGGAAAGTGGATAGATATAAGAATGAGGCAAATCAGTGCTGAACCCGGGGAAAGAGGATGGATATAAGAACAAGCAATTCAGTGATGAACCCGGGGAAAGAGGATAGATATAACAATGAGACAAATCAGTGATGAAACCGGGGAAAGAGGTTGGATACGAGAATGAGACAAATAAGTGCTGAGCCCGGCGAAAGAGGATGGATACGAGAACGGAACAAATCAGTGCTGAGCCGGGGGAAAGAGGATGGATACGAGAACGAGACAAATCAGGGCTGAGCCCGGGGAAAGATAATGGATACGAGAACGAGACATATCAGTGCTGAGCCCGGGGAAAGAGGATGGATATAAGAACGAGGCAAATCAGTGCTGAACCCGGGGAAAGAGGATGGATAAAAGAACGAGAGAAATCAGTGCTGAACCCAGTGAAAGAGGATGGATATAAGAACAAGACCAAATCAGTGCTGAACCCGGGAAAGAGGATGGATACGAGAATGAGATGAATCAGTGATGAACCCGGGGAAAGAGGATGGATATCAGAACTAGCAAATCAGTGATGAACCCGGGGAAAGAGGATAGATATAAGAATGAGAGAAATCAGTGCTGAACCCAGAGAAAGAGGATGGATATAACACCGAGACCAAATCATGAATATGGATGGTTATGAGAACGAGACAAATCAGTGCTGAAACCGGGGAAAGTGGATGGATATAAGAACGAGACAAATCAGTGCTGAATCCAGGGAAAGAGGATGGATATAAGAACAAGACCAAATCAGTGCTGAACCCGGGAAAGAGGATGGATACGAGAATGAGATGAATCAGTGATGAACCCGGGGAAAGAGGATGGATATCAGGACTAGCAAATCAGTGATGAACCCGGGGAAAGAGGATAGATATAAGAATGAGGCAAATCAGTGCTGAACCCGGGGAAAGAGGATGGATATAAGAATGAGACAAATCAGTGCTGAACCCAGAGAAAGAGGATGGATATAAGACCGAGACCAAATCATGAATATGGATGGATATGAGAACGAGACAAATCAGTGCTGAAACCGGGGAAAGTGGATGGATATAAGAACGAGACAAATCAGTGCTGAAACCAGGGAAAGAGGACGGATATAAGAACGAGACAAATCAGTGCTGAATCCAGGGAAAGAGGATGGATATAAGAACGAGACCAATTCAGGCCTGAACCCGGGAAAGAGGATGAATACGAGAATGCGACAAATCAGTGCTGAATCCGGGGAACGAGGATGGATACGAGAATGAGACAAATTAGTGCTGAGCCCGGGGAAAGAGAATGGATAGAACAATGAGACAAATCAGTGCTGAACCCAGAGAAAGAGGATGGATATAAGAACGAGACCAAATCAGTGCTGAACCCAGAGAAAGAGGATGGATTTGAATGAGACCAAATCAGTGCTGAACCCGGGAAAGAGGCTGGATACGAGAATGAGACGAAACAGTGATGAACCCGGGGAAAGAGGATGGATATCAGAACGAGCAAATCAGTGATGAACCCGGGAAAGTGGATAGATATAAGAATGAGGCAAATCAGTGCTGAACCCGGGGAAAGAGGATGGATATAAGAACGAGGCAAATCAGTGCTGAACCCAGAGAAAGAGGATGGATATAAGAACGAGGCAAATCAGTGCTGAACCCAGTGAAAGAGGATGGATATAAGAACAAGACCAAATCAATGCTGAACCCGGGAAAGAGGATGGATACGAGAATGAGATGAATCAGTGATGAACCCGGGGAAAGAGGATGGATATCAGAACGAGCAAATCAGTGATGAACCCGGGAAAGTGGATAGATATAAGAATGAGGCAAATCAGTGCTGAACCCGGGGAAAGAGGATGGATATAAGAACAAGCAATTCAGTGATGAACCCGGGGAAAGAGGATAGATATAACAATGAGACAAATCAGTGATGAAACCGGGGAAAGAGGATGGATACGAGAATGAGACAAATAAGTGCTGAGCCCGGCGAAAGAGGATGGATACGAGAACGGAACAAATCAGTGCTGAGGCGGGGGAAAGAGGATGGATACGAGAACGAGACAAATCAGGGCTGAGCCCGGGGAAAGATGATGGATACGAGAACGAGACATATCAGTGTTGAGCCCGGGGAAAGAGGATGGATATAAGAACAAGACCAAATCAGTGCTGAACCCGGGAAAGAGGATGGATACGAGAATGAGATGAATCAGTGATGAACCCGGGGAAAGAGGATGGATATCAGAACTAGCAAATCAGTGATGAACCCGGGGAAAGAGGATAGATATAAGAATGAGGCAAATCAGTGCTGAACCCGGGGAAAGAGGATGGATATAAGAATGAGACAAATCAGTGCTGAACCCGGGGAAAGAGGATGGATAAAAGAACGAGAGAAATCAGTGCTGAACCCAGTGAAAGAGGATGGATATAAGAACAAGACCAAATCAGTGCTGAACCCGGGAAAGAGGATGGATACGAGAATGAGATGAATCAGTGATGAACCCGGGGAAAGAGGATGGATATCAGAACTAGCAAATCAGTGATGAACCCGGGGAAAGAGGATAGATATAAGAATGAGGCAAATCAGTGCTGAACCCGGGGAAAGAGGATGGATATAAGAATGAGACAAATCAGTGCTGAACCCAGAGAAAGAGGATGGATATAAGACCGAGACCAAATCATGAATATGGATGGATATGAGAACGAGACAAATCAGTGCTGAAACCGGGGAAAGTGGATGGATATAAGAACGAGACAAATCAGTGCTGAATCCAGGGAAAGAGGATGGATATAAGAATGAGACAAATCAGTGCTGAATCCAGGGAAAGAGGATGGATACGAGAACGAGACAAATCAGGGCTGAGCCCGGGGAAAGATGATGGATACGAGAACGAGACATATCAGTGCTGAGCCCGGGGAAAGAGGATGGATATAAGAATGAGGCAAATCAGTGCTGAACCCGGGGAAAGAGGATGGATAAAAGAACGAGAGAAATCAGTGCTGAACCCAGTGAAAGAGGATGGATATAAGAACAAGACCAAATCAGTGCTGAACCCGGGAAAGAGGATGGATACGAGAATGAGATGAATCAGTGATGAACCCGGGGAAAGAGGATGGATATCAGAACTAGCAAATCAGTGATGAACCCGGGGAAAGAGGATAGATATAAGAATGAGGCAAATCAGTGCTGAACCCGGGGAAAGAGGATGGATATAAGAATGAGACAAATCAGTGCTGAACCCAGAGAAAGAGGATGGATATAAGACCGAGACCAAATCATGAATATGGATGGATATGAGAACGAGACAAATCAGTGCTGAATCCAGGGAAAGAGGATGGATATAAGAA
Organism: Scyliorhinus torazame; assembly: GCF_047496885.1. NCBI lineage: Eukaryota > Metazoa > Chordata > Chondrichthyes > Carcharhiniformes > Scyliorhinidae > Scyliorhinus > Scyliorhinus torazame. The sequence goes on along the minus strand of NC_092725.1, from coordinate 89,053,774 downwards.
CAAGACCAAATCAGTGCTGAACCCGGGAAAGAGGATGGATACGAGAATGAGATGAATCAGTGATGAACCCGGGGAAAGAGGATGGATATCAGAACGAGCAAATCAGTGATGAATCTGGGAAAGTGGATAGATATAAGAATGAGGCAAATCAGTGCTGAACCCGGGGAAAGAGGATGGATATAAGAACAAGCAATTCAGTGATGAACCCGGGGAAAGAGGATAGATATAACAATGAGACAAATCAGTGATGAAACCGGGGAAAGAGGATGGATACGAGAATGAGACAAATAAGTGCTGAGCCCGGCGAAAGAGGATGGATACGAGAACGGAACAAATCAGTGCTGAGCCGGGGGAAAGAGGATGGATACGAGAACGAGACAAATCAGGGCTGAGCCCGGGGAAAGATGATGGATACGAGAACGAGACATATCAGTGCTGAGCCCGGGGAAAGAGGATGGATATAAGAACGAGGCAAATCAGTGCTGAACCCGGGGAAAGAGGATGGATAAAAGAACGAGAGAAATCAGTGCTGAACCGAGTGAAAGAGGATGGATATAAGAACAAGACCAAATCAGTGCTGAACCCGGGAAAGAGGATGGATACGAGAATGAGATGAATCAGTGATGAACCCGGGTAAAGAGGATGGATATCAGAACTAGCAAATCAGTGATGAACCCGGGGAAAGAGGATAGATATAAGAATGAGGCAAATCAGTGCTGAACCCGGGGAAAGAGGATGGATATAAGAATGAGACAAATCAGTGCTGAACCCAGAGAAAGAGGATGGATATAAGACCGAGACCAAATCATGAATATGGATGGATATGAGAACGAGACAAATCAGTGCTGAAACCGGGGAAAGTGGATGGATATAAGAACGAGACAAATCAGTGCTGAATCCAGGGAAAGAGGATGGATATAAGAATGAGACAAATCAGTGCTGAATCCAGGGAAAGAGGATGGATACGAGAACGAGACAAATCAGGGCTGAGCCCGGGGAAAGATGATGGATACGAGAACGAGACATATCAGTGCTGAGCCCGGGGAAAGAGGATGGATATAAGAATGAGGCAAATCAGTGCTGAACCCGGGGAAAGAGGATGGATAAAAGAACGAGAGAAATCAGTGCTGAACCCAGTGAAAGAGGATGGATATAAGAACAAGACCAAATCAGTGCTGAACCCGGGAAAGAGGATGGATACGAGAATGAGATGAATCAGTGATGAACCCGGGGAAAGAGGATGGATATCAGAACTAGCAAATCAGTGATGAACCCGGGGAAAGAGGATAGATATAAGAATGAGGCAAATCAGTGCTGAACCCGGGGAAAGAGGATGGATATAAGAATGAGACAAATCAGTGCTGAACCCAGAGAAAGAGGATGGATATAAGACCGAGACCAAATCATGAATATGGATGGATATGAGAACGAGACAAATCAGTGCTGAATCCAGGGAAAGAGGATGGATATAAGAACGAGACCAAATCAGTGCTGAACCCAGAGAAAGAGGATGGATTTGAATGAGACCAAATCAGTGCTGAACCCGGGAAAGAGGATGAATACGAGAATGAGACAAATCAGTGCTGAATCCGGGGAAAGAGGATGGATACGAGAATGAGACAAATCAGTGCTGAGCCCGGGGAAAGAGAATGGATAGAACAATGAGACAAATCAGTGCTGAACCCAGAGAAAGAGGATGGATATAAGAACGAGACCAAATCAGTGCTGAACCCAGAGAAAGAGGATGGATTTGAATGAGACCAAATCAGTGCTGAACCCGGGAAAGAGGCTGGATACGAGAATGAGACGAAACAGTGATGAACCCGGGGAAAGAGGATGGATATCAGAACGAGCAAATCAGTGATGAACCCGGGAAAGTGGATAGATATAAGAATGAGGCAAATCAGTGCTGAACCCGGGGAAAGAGGATGGATATAAGAACAAGCAATTCAGTGATGAACCCGGAGAAAGAGGATAGATATAACAATGAGACAAATCAGTGATGAAACCGGGGAAAGAGGATGGATACGAGAATGAGACAAATAAGTGCTGAGCCCGGCGAAAGAGGATGGATACGAGAACGGAACAAATCAGTGTTGAGCCGGGGGAAAGAGGATGGATACGAGAACGAGACAAATCAGGGCTGAGCCCGGGGAAAGATGATGGATACGAGAACGAGACATATCAGTGCTGAATCCGGGAAAGAGAATGCATATGAGAACAAGACAAATCAGTGCTGAATCCGGGGAAAGAGGATGGATATGGGAATGAGACCAATCCGTGCTGAGCCCGGGGAAAGAGGATGGATATGAGAACGAGACATATCAGTGCCGAATCCGGGGAGAGGATTGATATAAGAACGAGTCAACTTAAAGAAGCATCCTGGATAGAGGATGGATACGCGAACGAGGCAAAAAGGTGCTGAACCCGGGGAAAGACGATGGTACGAGAACGAGACAAATAAGTGCTGAATCCGGAGAAAGAGGATGGATATGTGAATGAGGCAAATCATTGCTGAACCCGGGGAAAGAGGATGGATAGGAGAACGAGACATATCAGTGCTGAATCCAGGGAAAGAGGATGGATATAAGTACGAGAACAAATGAGACCTGAACCCGGGAAAGAGGATGAATACGAGAATGAGACAAATCAGTGCTGAGCCCGGGGAAAGAGGATGGATATAAGAACGAGAGAAATCAGTGCTGAACCCAGAGAAAGAGGATGGATATAAGAACGAGACCAAATCAGTGCTGAACCCAGAGAAAGTGGATGGATATAAGAACAAGACCAAATCAGTGCCGAACCCGGTAAAGAGGATGGATACGAGAATGAGATGAATCAGTGATGAACCCGGGGAAAGAGGATGGATATCAGAACGAGCAAATCAGTGATGAACCCGGGGAAAGAGGGTGGATATAAGAATGAGACAAATCAGTGCTGAATCCAGGGAAAGAGGATGGATATAAGAACGAGACCAAATCAGGCCTGAACCCGGGAAAGAGGATGAATACGAGAATGAGACAAATCAGTGCTGAATCCGGGGAAAGTGGATGGATACGAGAATCAGACAAATCAGTGCTGAGCCCGGGGAAAGAGAATGGATAGAACAATGAGACAAATCAGTGCTGAACCCAGTGAAAGAGGATGGATATAAGAACAAGACCAAATCAGTGCTGAACCCGGGAAAGAGGATGGATACGAGAATGAGATGAATCAGTGATGAACCCGGGGAAAGAGGATGGATATCAGAACTAGCAAATCAGTGATGAACCCGGGGAAAGAGGATAGATATAAGAATGAGGCAAATCAGTGCTGAACCCGGGGAAAGAGGATGGATATAAGAATGAGACAAATCAGTGCTGAACCCAGAGAAAGAGGATGGATATAAGACCGAGACCAAATCATGAATATGGATGGATATGAGAACGAGACAAATCAGTGCTGAAACCGGGGAAAGTGGATGGATATAAGAACGAGACAAATCAGTGCTAAATCCAGGGAAAGAGGATGGATATAAGAACGAGACAAATCAGTGCTGAATCCAGGGAAAGAGGATGGATATAAGAACGAGACCAAATCAGGCCTGAACCCGGGAAAGAGGATGAATACGAGAATGAGACAAATCAGTGCTGAATCCGGGGAAAGAGGATGGATACGAGAATGAGACAAATCAGTGCTGAGCCCGGGGAAAGAGAATGGATAGAACAATGAGACAAATCAGTGCTGAACCCAGAGAAAGAGGATGGATATAAGAACGAGACCAAATCAGTGCTGAACCCAGAGAAAGAGGATGGATTTGAATGAGACCAAATCAGTGCTGAACCCGGGAAAGAGGCTGGATACGAGAATGAGACGAAACAGTGATGAACCCGGGGAAAGAGGATGGATATCAGAATGAGCAAATCAGTGATGAACCCGGGAAAGTGGATAGATATAAGAATGAGGCAAATCAGTGCTTAACCCGGGGAAAGAGGATGGATATAAGAACGAGCAATTCAGTGATGAACCCGGGGAAAGAGGATAGATATAACAATGAGACAAATCAGTGATGAAACCGGGGAAAGAGGATGGATACGAGAATGAGACAAATAAGTGCTGAGCCCGGCGAAAGAGGATGGATACGAGAACGGAACAAATCAGTGCTGAGCCGGGGGAAAGAGGATGGATACGAAAACGAGACAAATCAGGGCTGAGCCCGGGGAAAGATGATGGATACGAGAACGAGACATATCAGTGCTGAGCCCGGGGAAAGAGGATGGATATAAGAACGAGGGAAATCAGTGCTGAACCCGGGGAAAGAGGATGGATAAAAGAACGCGAGAAATCAGTGCTGAACCCAGTGAAAGAGGATGGATATAAGAACAAGACCAAATCAGTGCTGAACCCGGGAAAGAGGATGGATACGAGAATGAGATGAATCAGTGATGAACCCGGGGAAAGAGGATGGATATCAGAACTAGCAAATCAGTGATGAACCCGGGGAAAGAGGATAGATGTAAGAATGAGACAAATCAGTGCTGAACCCAGAGAAAGAGGATGGATATAAGACCGAGACCAAATCATGAATATGGATGGATATGAGAACGAGACAAATCAGTGCTGAAACCGGGGAAAGTGGATGGATATAAGAACGAGACAAATCAGTGCTGAATCCAGGGAAAGAGGATGGATATAAGAACAAGACCAAATCAGTGCTGAACCCGGGAAAGAGGATGGATACGAGAATGAGATGAATCAGTGATGAACCCGGGGAAAGAGGATGGATATCAGAACTAGCAAATCAGTGATGAACCCGGGGAAAGAGGATAGATATAAGAATGAGGCAAATCAGTGCTGAACCCGGGGAAAGAGGATGGATATAAGAATGAGACAAATCAGTGCTGAACCCAGAGAAAGAGGATGGATATAAGACCGAGACCAAATCATGAATATGGATGGATATGAGAACGAGACAAATCAGTGCTGAAACCGGGGAAAGTGGATGGATATAAGAACGAGACAAATCAGTGCTGAAACCAGGGAAAGAGGACGGATATAAGAACGAGACAAATCAGTGCTGAATCCAGGGAAAGAGGATGGATATAAGAACGAGACCAATTCAGGCCTGAACCCGGGAAAGAGGATGAATACGAGAATGCGACAAATCAGTGCTGAATCCGGGGAACGAGGATGGATACGAGAATGAGACAAATCAGTGCTGAGCCCGGGGAAAGAGAATGGATAGAACAATGAGACAAATCAGTGCTGAACCCAGAGAAAGAGGATGGATATAAGAACGAGACCAAATCAGTGCTGAACCCAGAGAAAGAGGATGGATTTGAATGAGACCAAATCATTGCTGAACCCGGGAAAGAGGCTGGATACGAGAATGAGACGAAACAGTGATGAACCCGGGGAAAGAGGATGGATATCAGAACGAGCAAATCAGTGATGAACCCGGGAAAGTGGATAGATATAAGAATGAGGCAAATCAGTGCTGAACCCGGGGAAAGAGGATGGATATAAGAACAAGCAATTCAGTGATGAACCCGGGGAAAGAGGATAGATATAAGAATGAGACAAATCAGTGGTGAAACCGGGGAAAGAGGATGGATACGAGAATGAGACAAATAAGTGCTGAGCCCGGCGAAAGAGGATGGATACGAGAACGGAACAAATCAGTGCTGAGCCGGGGGAAAGAGGATGGATACGAGAACGAGACAAATCAGGGCTGAGCCCGGGGAAAGATGATGGATACGAAAATGAGACATATCAGTGCTGAGCCCGGGGAAAGAGGAAGGATATAAGAACGAGGCAAATCAGTGCTGAACCCGGGGAAAGAGGATGGATATAAGAACAAGCAATTCAGTGGTGAACCCGGGGAAAGAGGATAGATATAACAATGAGACAAATCAGTGATGAAACCGGGGAAAGAGGATGGATACGAGAATGAGACAAATAAGTGCTGAGCCCGGCGAAAGAGGATGGATACGAGAATGGAACAAATCAGTGCTGAGCCGGGGGAAAGAGGATGGATACGAGAACGAGACAAATCAGGGCTGAGCCCGGGGAAAGATGATGGATACGAGAACGAGACATATCAGTGCTGAGCCCGGGGAAAGAGGATGGATATAAGAATGAGGCAAATCAGTGCTGAACCCGGGGAAAGAGGATGGATAAAAGAACGAGAGAAATCAGTGCTGAACCCAGTGAAAGAGGATGGATATAAGAACAAGACCAAATCAGTGCTGAACCCGGGAAAGAGGATGGATACGAGAATGAGATGAATCAGTGATGAACCCGGGGAAAGAGGATGGATATCAGAACTAGCAAATCAGTGATGAACCCGGGGAAAGAGGATAGATATAAGAATGAGGCAAATCAGTGCTGAACCCGGGGAAAGAGGATGGATATAAGAATGAGACAAATCAGTGCTGAACCCAGAGAAAGAGGATGGATATAAGACCGAGACCAAATCATGAATATGGATGGATATGAAAACGAGACAAATCAGTGCTGAATCCAGGGAAAGAGGATGGATACAAGAACGAGACAAATCAGTGCTGAATCCAGGGAAAGAGGATGGATATAAGAATGAGACCAAATCAGTGCTGAACCCAGAGAAAGAGGATGGATTTGAATGAGACCAAATCAGTGCTGAACCCGGGAAAGAGGATGAATACGAGAATGAGACAAATCAGTGCTGAATCCGGGGAAAGAGGATGGATACGAGAATGAGACAAATCAGTGCTGAGCCCGGGGAAAGAGAATGGATAGAACAATGAGACAAATCAGTGCTGAACCCAGAGAAAGAGGATGGATATAAGAACGAGACAAAATCAGTGCTGAACCCAGAGAAAGAGGATGGATTTGAATGAGACCAAATCAGTGCTGAACCCGGGAAAGAGGCTGGATACGAGAATGAGACGAAACAGTGATGAACCCGGGGAAAGAGGATGGATATCAGAATGAGCAAATCAGTGATGAACCCGGGAAAGTGGATAGATATAAGAATGAGGCAAATCAGTGCTTAACCCGGGGAAAGAGGATGGATATAAGAACGAGCAATTCAGTGATGAACCCGGGGAAAGAGGATAGATATAACAATGAGACAAATCAGTGATGAAACCGGGGAAAGAGGATGGATACGAGAATGAGACAAATAAGTGCTGAGCCCGGCGAAAGAGGATGGATACGAGAACGGAACAAATCAGTGCTGAACCGGGGGAAAGAGGATGGATACGAGAACGAGACAAATCAGGGCTGAGCCCGGGGAAAGATGATGGATACGAGAACGAGACATATCAGTGCTGAATCCGGGAAAGAGAATGCATATGAGAACAAGACAAATCAGTGCTGAATCCGGGGAAAGAAGATGGATATGGGAATGAGACAAATCCGTGCTGAGCCCGGGGAAAGAGGATGGATATGAGAACGAGACAAATCAGTGCCGAATCCGGGGAGAGGATTGATATAAGAACGAGTCAAATTAAAAAAGCATCCTGGATAGAGGATGGATACGCGAACGAGGCAAAAAGGTGCTGAACCCGGGGAAAGACGATGGATACGAGAACGAGACAAATAAGTGCTGAATCCGGAGAAAGAGGATGGATACGTGAATGAGGCAAATCATTGCTGAACCCGGGGAAAGAGGATGGATAGGAGAACGAGACATATCAGTGCTGAATCCAGGGAACGTTGATGGATATGAGAATGGGACAAATCAGTGCTGATACCGGGGAAAGAGGATGGATATAAGAACGAGACAAATCAGTGCTGAATCCAGGGAAAGAGGATGGATATAAGAACGAGACCAAATGAGCCCTGAACCCGGGAAAGAGGATGAATACGAGAATGAGACAAATCAGTGCTGAATCCGGGGAAAGACGATGGATGCGAGAATGAGACAAATCAGTGCTGAGCCCGGGGAAAGAGGATGGATATAAGAACGAGAGAAATCAGTGCTGAACCCAGAGAAAGAGGATGGATATAAGAACAAGACCAAATCAGTGCTGAACCCGGGAAAGAGGATGGATACGAGAATGAGATGAATCAGTGATGAACCCGGGGAAAGAGGATGGATATCAGAACGAGCAAATCAGTGATGAACCCGGGGAAAGAGGATAGATATAAGAATGAGGCAAATCAGTGCTTAACCCGGGGAAAGAGGATGGATATAAGAACGAGCAATTCAGTGATGAACCCGGGGAAAGAGGATAGATATAACAATGAGACAAATCAGTGATGAAACCGGGGAAAGAGGATGGATACGAGAATGAGACAAATAAGTGCTGAGCCCGGCGAAAGAGGATGGATACGAGAACGGAACAAATCAGTGCTGAGCCGGGGGAAAGAGGATGGATACGAAAACGAGACAAATCAGGGCTGAGCCCGGGGAAAGATGATGGATACGAGAACGAGACATATCAGTGCTGAGCCCGGGGAAAGAGGATGGATATAAGAACGAGGCAAATCAGTGCTGAACCCGGGGAAAGAGGATGGATAAAAGAACGAGAGAAATCAGTGCTGAACCCAGTGAAAGAGGATGGATATAAGAACAAGACCAAATCAGTGCTGAACCCGGGAAAGAGGATGGATACGAGAATGAGATGAATCAGTGATGAACCCGGGGAAAGAGGATGGATATCAGAACTAGCAAATCAGTGATGAACCCGGGGAAAGAGGATAGATATAAGAATGAGACAAATCAGTGCTGAACCCAGAGAAAGAGGATGGATATAAGACCGAGACCAAATCATGAATATGGATGGATATGAGAACGAGACAAATCAGTGCTGAAACCGGGGAAAGTGGATGGATATAAGAACGAGACAAATCAGTGCTGAATCCAGGGAAAGAGGATGGATATAAGAACAAGACCAAATCAGTGCTGAACCCGGGAAAGAGGATGGATACGAGAATGAGATGAATCAGTGATGAACCCGGGGAAAGAGGATGGATATCAGAACTAGCAAATCAGTGATGAACCCGGGGAAAGAGGATAGATATAAGAATGAGGCAAATCAGTGCTGAACCCGGGGAAAGAGGATGGATATAAGAATGAGACAAATCAGTGCTGAACCCAGAGAAAGAGGATGGATATAAGACCGAGACCAAATCATGAATATGGATGGATATGAGAACGAGACAAATCAGTGCTGAAACCGGGGAAAGTGGATGGATATAAGAACGAGACAAATCAGTGCTGAAACCAGGGAAAGAGGACGGATATAAGAACGAGACAAATCAGTGCTGAATCCAGGGAAAGAGGATGGATATAAGAACGAGACCAATTCAGGCCTGAACCCGGGAAAGAGGATGAATACGAGAATGCGACAAATCAGTGCTGAATCCGGGGAACGAGGATGGATACGAGAATGAGACAAATCAGTGCTGAGCCCGGGGAAAGAGAATGGATAGAACAATGAGACAAATCAGTGCTGAACCCAGAGAAAGAGGATGGATATAAGAACGAGACCAAATCAGTGCTGAACCCAGAGAAAGAGGATGGATTTGAATGAGACCAAATCATTGCTGAACCCGGGAAAGAGGCTGGATACGAGAATGAGACGAAACAGTGATGAACCCGGGGAAAGAGGATGGATATCAGAACGAGCAAATCAGTGATGAACCCGGGAAAGTGGATAGATATAAGAATGAGGCAAATCAGTGCTGAACCCGGGGAAAGAGGATGGATATAAGAACAAGCAATTCAGTGATGAACCCGGGGAAAGAGGATAGATATAACAATGAGACAAATCAGTGGTGAAACCGGGGAAAGAGGATGGATACGAGAATGAGACAAATAAGTGCTGAGCCCGGCGAAAGAGGATGGATACGAGAACGGAACAAATCAGTGCTGAGCCGGGGGAAAGAGGATGGATACGAGAACGAGACAAATCAGGGCTGAGCCCGGGGAAAGATGATGGATACGAAAATGAGACATATCAGTGCTGAGCCCGGGGAAAGAGGAAGGATATAAGAACGAGGCAAATCAGTGCTGAACCCGGGGAAAGAGGATGGATATAAGAACAAGCAATTCAGTGATGAACCCGGGGAAAGAGGATAGATATAACAATGAGACAAATCAGTGATGAAACCGGGGAAAGAGGATGGATACGAGAATGAGACAAATAAGTGCTGAGCCCGGCGAAAGAGGATGGATACGAGAATGGAACAAATCAGTGCTGAGCCGGGGGAAAGAGGATGGATACGAGAACGAGACAAATCAGGGCTGAGCCCGGGGAAAGATGATGGATACGAGAACGAGACATATCAGTGCTGAGCCCGGGGAAAGAGGATGGATATAAGAATGAGGCAAATCAGTGCTGAACCCGGGGAAAGAGGATGGATAAAAGAACGAGAGAAATCAGTGCTGAACCCAGTGAAAGAGGATGGATATAAGAACAAGACCAAATCAGTGCTGAACCCGGGAAAGAGGATGGATACGAGAATGAGATGAATCAGTGATGAACCCGGGGAAAGAGGATGGATATCAGAACTAGCAAATCAGTGATGAACCCGGGGAAAGAGGATAGATATAAGAATGAGGCAAATCAGTGCTGAACCCGGGGAAAGAGGATGGATATAAGAATGAGACAAATCAGTGCTGAACCCAGAGAAAGAGGATGGATATAAGACCGAGACCAAATCATGAATATGGATGGATATGAAAACGAGACAAATCAGTGCTGAATCCAGGGAAAGAGGATGGATACAAGAACGAGACAAATCAGTGCTGAATCCAGGGAAAGAGGATGGATATAAGAACGAGACCAAATCAGTGCTGAACCCAGAGAAAGAGGATGGATTTGAATGAGACCAAATCAGTGCTGAACCCGGGAAAGAGGATGAATACGAGAATGAGACAAATCAGTGCTGAATCCGGGGAAAGAGGATGGATACGAGAATGAGACAAATCAGTGCTGAGCCCGGGGAAAGAGAATGGATAGAACAATGAGACAAATCAGTGCTGAACCCAGAGAAAGAGGATGGATATAAGAACGAGACCAAATCAGTGCTGAACCCAGAGAAAGAGGATGGATTTGAATGAGACCAAATCAGTGCTGAACCCGGGAAAGAGGCTGGATACGAGAATGAGACGAAACAGTGATGAACCCGGGGAAAGAGGATGGATATCAGAATGAGCAAATCAGTGATGAACCCGGGAAAGTGGATAGATATAAGAATGAGGCAAATCAGTGCTTAACCCGGGGAAAGAGGATGGATATAAGAACGAGCAATTCAGTGATGAACCCGGGGAAAGAGGATAGATATAACAATGAGACAAATCAGTGATGAAACCGGGGAAAGAGGATGGATACGAGAATGAGACAAATAAGTGCTGAGCCCGGCGAAAGAGGATGGATACGAGAACGGAACAAATCAGTGCTGAACCGGGGGAAAGAGGATGGATACGAGAACGAGACAAATCAGGGCTGAGCCCGGGGAAAGATGATGGATACGAGAACGAGACATATCAGTGCTGAATCCGGGAAAGAGAATGCATATGAGAACAAGACAAATCAGTGCTGAATCCGGGGAAAGAAGATGGATATGGGAATGAGACAAATCCGTGCTGAGCCCGGGGAAAGAGGATGGATATGAGAACGAGACAAATCAGTGCCGAATCCGGGGAGAGGATTGATATAAGAACGAGTCAAATTAAAAAAGCATCCTGGATAGAGGATGGATACGCGAACGAGGCAAAAAGGTGCTGAACCCGGGGAAAGACGATGGATACGAGAACGAGACAAATAAGTGCTGAATCCGGAGAAAGAGGATGGATACGTGAATGAGGCAAATCATTGCTGAACCCGGGGAAAGAGGATGGATAGGAGAACGAGACATATCAGTGCTGAATCCAGGGAACGTTGATGGATATGAGAATGGGACAAATCAGTGCTGATACCGGGGAAAGAGGATGGATATAAGAACGAGACAAATCAGTGCTGAATCCAGGGAAAGAGGATGGATATAAGAACGAGACCAAATGAGCCCTGAACCCGGGAAAGAGGATGAATACGAGAATGAGACAAATCAGTGCTGAATCCGGGGAAAGACGATGGATGCGAGAATGAGACAAATCAGTGCTGAGCCCGGGGAAAGAGGATGGATATAAGAACGAGAGAAATCAGTGCTGAACCCAGAGAAAGAGGATGGATATAAGAACAAGACCAAATCAGTGCTGAACCCGGGAAAGAGGATGGATACGAGAATGAGATGAATCAGTGATGAACCCGGGGAAAGAGGATGGATATCAGAACGAGCAAATCAATGATGAACCCGGGGAAAGAGGATAGATATAAGAATGAGGCAAATCAGTGCCTAACCCGGGGAAAGAGGGTGGATATAAGAATGAGACAAATCAGTGCTGAATCCAGGGAAAGAGGATGAATACGAGAATGAGACAAATCAGTGCTGAATCCGGGGAAAGAGGATGGATATAAGAACGAGACCAAATCAGGCCTGAACCCGGGAAAGAGGATGAATACGAGAATGAGACAAATCAGTGCTGAATCCGGGGAAAGAGGATGGATACGAGAATCAGACAAATCAGTGCTGAGCCCGGGGAAAGAGGCTGGATACGAGAATGAGTCGAAACAGTGATGAACCCGGGGAAAGAGGATGGATATCAGAACGAGCAAATCAGTGATGAACCCGGGAAAGTGGATAGATATAAGAATGAGGCAAATCAGTGCTGAACCCGGGGAAAGAGGATGGATATAAGAACGAGCAATTCAGTGATGAACCCGGGGAAAGAGGATAGATATAACAATGAGACAAATCAGTGATGAAACCGGGGAAAGAGGATGGATACGAGAATGAGACAAATAAGTGCTGAGACCGGTGAAAGAGGATGGATACGAGAACGGAACAAATCAGTGCTGAGCCGGGGGAAAGAGGATGGATACGAGAACGAGACAAATCAGGGCTGAGCCCGGGGAAAGATGATGGATACGAGAACGAGACATATCAGTGCTGAATCCGGGAAAGAGAATGCATATGAGAACAAGACAAATCAGTGCTGAATCCGGGGAAAGAGGATGGATATGGGAATGAGACAAATCCGTGCTGAGCCCGGGGAAAGAGGACGGATATGAGAATGAGACAAATCAGTGCCGAATCCGGGGAGAGGATTGATATAAGAACGAGTCAAATTAAAGAAGCATCCTGGATAGAGGATGGATACGCGAACGAGGCAAAAAGGTGCTGAACCCGGGGAAAGACGATGGATACGAGAACGAGACAAATAAGTGCTGAATCCGGAGAAAGAGGATGGATACGTGAATGAGGCAAATCATTGCTGAACCCGGGGAAAGAGGATGGATAGGAGAACGAGACATATCAGTGCTGAATCCAGGGAACGGTGATGGATATGAGAATGGGACAAATCAGTGCTGAAACCGGGGAAAGTGGATGGATATAAGAACGAGACAAATCAGTGCTGAATCCAGGGAAAGAGGATGGATATAAGTACGAGACCAAATGAGCCCTGAACCCGGGAAAGAGGATGAATACGAGAATGAGACAAATCAGTGCTGAATCCGGGGAAAGACGATGGATGCGAGAATGAGACAAATCAGTGCTGAGCCCGGGGAAAGAGGATGGATATAAGAACGAGGCAAATCAGTGCTGAACCCGGGGAAAGAGGATGGATAAAAGAACGAGAGAAATCAGTGCTGAACCCCGAGAAAGAGGATGGATATAAGAACAAGACCAAATCAGTGCTGAACCCGGGAAAGAGGATGGATACGAGAATGAGATGAAACAGTGATGAACCCGGGGAAAGAGGATGGATATCAGAACGAGGAAATCAGTGATGAACCCGGGGAAAGAGGATAGATATAAGAATGAGGCAAATCAGTGCTGAACCCGGGGAAAGAGGATGGATATAAGAATGAGACAAATCAGTGCTGAACCCAGAGAAAGAGGATGGATATAAGACCGAGATCAAATCATGAATATGGATGGTTATGAGAACGAGACAAATCAGTGCTGAAACCGGGGAAAGTGGATGGATATAAGAACGAGACAAATCAGTGCTGAATCCAGGGAAAGAGGACGGATATAAGTACGAGACAAATCAGTGCTGAATCCAGGGAAAGAGGATGGATATAAGAACGAGACCAAATCAGTCCTGAACCCGGGAAAGAGGATGAATACGAGAATGAGACAATTCAGTGCTGAATCCGGGGAAAGAGGATGGATACGAGAATGAGACTAATCAGTGCTGAGCCCGGGGAAAGAGAATGGATAGAACAATGAGACAAATCAGTGCTGAACCCAGAGAAAGAGGATGGATATAAGAACGAGACCAAATCAGTGCTGAACCCAGAGAAAGAGGATGGATTTGAATGAGACCAAATCAGTGCTGAACCCGGGAAAGAGGCTGGATACGAGAATGAGACGAAACAGTGATGAACCCGTGGAAAGAGGATGGATATCAGAACGAGCAAATCAGTGATGAACCCGGGAAAGTGGATAGATATAAGAATGCGGCAAATCAGTGCTGAACCCGGCGAAAGAGGATGGATATAAGAATGAGCAATTCAGTGATGAACCCGGGGAAAGAGGATAGATATAACAATGAGACAAATCAGTGATGAAACCGGGGAAAGAGGATGGATACGAGAATGAGACAAATAAGTGCTGAGCCCGGCGAAAGAGGATGGATACGAGAACGGAACAAATCAGTGCTGAGCCGGGGGAAAGAGGATGGATACGAGAACGAGACAAATCAGGGCTGAGCCCGGGGAAAGATGATGGATACGAGAACGAGACATATCAGTGCTGAATCCGGGAAAGAGAATGCATATGAGAACAAGACAAATCAGTGCTGAATCCGGGGAAAGAGGATGGATATGGGAATGAGACAAATCAGTGCTGAACCCAGAGAAAGAGGATGGATATAAGACCGAGACCAAATCATGAATATGGATGGATATGAGAACGAGACAAATCAGTGCTGAAACCGGGGAAAGTGGATGGATATAAGAACGAGACAAATCAGTGCTGAATCCAGGGAAAGAGGATGGATATAAGAACAAGACCAAATCAGTGCTGAACCCGGGAAAGAGGATGGATACGAGAATGAGATGAATCAGTGATGAACCCGGGGAAAGAGGATGGATATCAGAACTAGCAAATCAGTGATGAACCCGGGGAAAGAGGATAGATATAAGAATGAGGCAAATCAGTGCTGAACCCGGGGAAAGAGGATGGATATAAGAATGAGACAAATCAGTGCTGAACCCAGAGAAAGAGGATGGATATAAGACCGAGACCAAATCATGAATATGGATGGATATGAGAACGAGACAAATCAGTGCTGAAACCGGGGAAAGTGGATGGATATAAGAACGAGACAAATCAGTGCTGAAACCAGGGAAAGAGGACGGATATAAGAACGAGACAAATCAGTGCTGAATCCAGGGAAAGAGGATGGATATAAGAACGAGACCAATTCAGGCCTGAACCCGGGAAAGAGGATGAATACGAGAATGCGACAAATCAGTGCTGAATCCGGGGAACGAGGATGGATACGAGAATGAGACAAATCAGTGCTGAGCCCGGGGAAAGAGAATGGATAGAACAATGAGACAAATCAGTGCTGAACCCAGAGAAAGAGGATGGATATAAGAACGAGACCAAATCAGTGCTGAACCCAGAGAAAGAGGATGGATTTGAATGAGACCAAATCATTGCTGAACCCGGGAAAGAGGCTGGATACGAGAATGAGACGAAACAGTGATGAACCCGGGGAAAGAGGATGGATATCAGAACGAGCAAATCAGTGATGAACCCGGGAAAGTGGATAGATATAAGAATGAGGCAAATCAGTGCTGAACCCGGGGAAAGAGGATGGATATAAGAACAAGCAATTCAGTGATGAACCCGGGGAAAGAGGATAGATATAACAATGAGACAAATCAGTGGTGAAACCGGGGAAAGAGGATGGATACGAGAATGAGACAAATAAGTGCTGAGCCCGGCGAAAGAGGATGGATACGAGAACGGAACAAATCAGTGCTGAGCCGGGGGAAAGAGGATGGATACGAGAACGAGACAAATCAGGGCTGAGCCCGGGGAAAGATGATGGATACGAAAATGAGACATATCAGTGCTGAGCCCGGGGAAAGAGGAAGGATATAAGAACGAGGCAAATCAGTGCTGAACCCGGGGAAAGAGGATGGATATAAGAACAAGCAATTCAGTGATGAACCCGGGGAAAGAGGATAGATATAACAATGAGACAAATCAGTGATGAAACCGGGGAAAGAGGATGGATACGAGAATGAGACAAATAAGTGCTGAGCCCGGCGAAAGAGGATGGATACGAGAATGGAACAAATCAGTGCTGAGCCGGGGGAAAGAGGATGGATACGAGAACGAGACAAATCAGGGCTGAGCCCGGGGAAAGATGATGGATACGAGAACGAGACATATCAGTGCTGAGCCCGGGGAAAGAGGATGGATATAAGAATGAGGCAAATCAGTGCTGAACCCGGGGAAAGAGGATGGATAAAAGAACGAGAGAAATCAGTGCTGAACCCAGTGAAAGAGGATGGATATAAGAACAAGACCAAATCAGTGCTGAACCCGGGAAAGAGGATGGATACGAGAATGAGATGAATCAGTGATGAACCCGGGGAAAGAGGATGGATATCAGAACTAGCAAATCAGTGATGAACCCGGGGAAAGAGGATAGATATAAGAATGAGGCAAATCAGTGCTGAACCCGGGGAAAGAGGATGGATATAAGAATGAGACAAATCAGTGCTGAACCCAGAGAAAGAGGATGGATATAAGACCGAGACCAAATCATGAATATGGATGGATATGAAAACGAGACAAATCAGTGCTGAATCCAGGGAAAGAGGATGGATACAAGAACGAGACAAATCAGTGCTGAATCCAGGGAAAGAGGATGGATATAAGAACGAGACCAAATCAGTGCTGAACCCAGAGAAAGAGGATGGATTTGAATGAGACCAAATCAGTGCTGAACCCGGGAAAGAGGATGAATACGAGAATGAGACAAATCAGTGCTGAATCCGGGGAAAGAGGATGGATACGAGAATGAGACAAATCAGTGCTGAGCCCGGGGAAAGAGAATGGATAGAACAATGAGACAAATCAGTGCTGAACCCAGAGAAAGAGGATGGATATAAGAACGAGACCAAATCAGTGCTGAACCCAGAGAAAGAGGATGGATTTGAATGAGACCAAATCAGTGCTGAACCCGGGAAAGAGGCTGGATACGAGAATGAGACGAAACAGTGATGAACCCGGGGAAAGAGGATGGATATCAGAATGAGCAAATCAGTGATGAACCCGGGAAAGTGGATAGATATAAGAATGAGGCAAATCAGTGCTTAACCCGGGGAAAGAGGATGGATATAAGAACGAGCAATTCAGTGATGAACCCGGGGAAAGAGGATAGATATAACAATGAGACAAATCAGTGATGAAACCGGGGAAAGAGGATGGATACGAGAATGAGACAAATAAGTGCTGAGCCCGGCGAAAGAGGATGGATACGAGAACGGAACAAATCAGTGCTGAACCGGGGGAAAGAGGATGGATACGAGAACGAGACAAATCAGGGCTGAGCCCGGGGAAAGATGATGGATACGAGAACGAGACATATCAGTGCTGAATCCGGGAAAGAGAATGCATATGAGAACAAGACAAATCAGTGCTGAATCCGGGGAAAGAAGATGGATATGGGAATGAGACAAATCCGTGCTGAGCCCGGGGAAAGAGGATGGATATGAGAACGAGACAAATCAGTGCCGAATCCGGGGAGAGGATTGATATAAGAACGAGTCAAATTAAAAAAGCATCCTGGATAGAGGATGGATACGCGAACGAGGCAAAAAGGTGCTGAACCCGGGGAAAGACGATGGATACGAGAACGAGACAAATAAGTGCTGAATCCGGAGAAAGAGGATGGATACGTGAATGAGGCAAATCATTGCTGAACCCGGGGAAAGAGGATGGATAGGAGAACGAGACATATCAGTGCTGAATCCAGGGAACGTTGATGGATATGAGAATGGGACAAATCAGTGCTGATACCGGGGAAAGAGGATGGATATAAGAACGAGACAAATCAGTGCTGAATCCAGGGAAAGAGGATGGATATAAGAACGAGACCAAATGAGCCCTGAACCCGGGAAAGAGGATGAATACGAGAATGAGACAAATCAGTGCTGAATCCGGGGAAAGACGATGGATGCGAGAATGAGACAAATCAGTGCTGAGCCCGGGGAAAGAGGATGGATATAAGAACGAGAGAAATCAGTGCTGAACCCAGAGAAAGAGGATGGATATAAGAACAAGACCAAATCAGTGCTGAACCCGGGAAAGAGGATGGATACGAGAATGAGATGAATCAGTGATGAACCCGGGGAAAGAGGATGGATATCAGAACGAGCAAATCAATGATGAACCCGGGGAAAGAGGATAGATATAAGAATGAGGCAAATCAGTGCCTAACCCGGGGAAAGAGGGTGGATATAAGAATGAGACAAATCAGTGCTGAATCCAGGGAAAGAGGATGAATACGAGAATGAGACAAATCAGTGCTGAATCCGGGGAAAGAGGATGGATATAAGAACGAGACCAAATCAGGCCTGAACCCGGGAAAGAGGATGAATACGAGAATGAGACAAATCAGTGCTGAATCCGGGGAAAGAGGATGGATACGAGAATCAGACAAATCAGTGCTGAGCCCGGGGAAAGAGGCTGGATACGAGAATGAGTCGAAACAGTGATGAACCCGGGGAAAGAGGATGGATATCAGAACGAGCAAATCAGTGATGAACCCGGGAAAGTGGATAGATATAAGAATGAGGCAAATCAGTGCTGAACCCGGGGAAAGAGGATGGATATAAGAACGAGCAATTCAGTGATGAACCCGGGGAAAGAGGATAGATATAACAATGAGACAAATCAGTGATGAAACCGGGGAAAGAGGATGGATACGAGAATGAGACAAATAAGTGCTGAGACCGGTGAAAGAGGATGGATACGAGAACGGAACAAATCAGTGCTGAGCCGGGGGAAAGAGGATGGATACGAGAACGAGACAAATCAGGGCTGAGCCCGGGGAAAGATGATGGATACGAGAACGAGACATATCAGTGCTGAATCCGGGAAAGAGAATGCATATGAGAACAAGACAAATCAGTGCTGAATCCGGGGAAAGAGGATGGATATGGGAATGAGACAAATCCGTGCTGAGCCCGGGGAAAGAGGACGGATATGAGAATGAGACAAATCAGTGCCGAATCCGGGGAGAGGATTGATATAAGAACGAGTCAAATTAAAGAAGCATCCTGGATAGAGGATGGATACGCGAACGAGGCAAAAAGGTGCTGAACCCGGGGAAAGACGATGGATACGAGAACGAGACAAATAAGTGCTGAATCCGGAGAAAGAGGATGGATACGTGAATGAGGCAAATCATTGCTGAACCCGGGGAAAGAGGATGGATAGGAGAACGAGACATATCAGTGCTGAATCCAGGGAACGGTGATGGATATGAGAATGGGACAAATCAGTGCTGAAACCGGGGAAAGTGGATGGATATAAGAACGAGACAAATCAGTGCTGAATCCAGGGAAAGAGGATGGATATAAGTACGAGACCAAATGAGCCCTGAACCCGGGAAAGAGGATGAATACGAGAATGAGACAAATCAGTGCTGAATCCGGGGAAAGACGATGGATGCGAGAATGAGACAAATCAGTGCTGAGCCCGGGGAAAGAGGATGGATATAAGAACGAGGCAAATCAGTGCTGAACCCGGGGAAAGAGGATGGATAAAAGAACGAGAGAAATCAGTGCTGAACCCCGAGAAAGAGGATGGATATAAGAACAAGACCAAATCAGTGCTGAACCCGGGAAAGAGGATGGATACGAGAATGAGATGAAACAGTGATGAACCCGGGGAAAGAGGATGGATATCAGAACGAGGAAATCAGTGATGAACCCGGGGAAAGAGGATAGATATAAGAATGAGGCAAATCAGTGCTGAACCCGGGGAAAGAGGATGGATATAAGAATGAGACAAATCAGTGCTGAACCCAGAGAAAGAGGATGGATATAAGACCGAGATCAAATCATGAATATGGATGGTTATGAGAACGAGACAAATCAGTGCTGAAACCGGGGAAAGTGGATGGATATAAGAACGAGACAAATCAGTGCTGAATCCAGGGAAAGAGGACGGATATAAGTACGAGACAAATCAGTGCTGAATCCAGGGAAAGAGGATGGATATAAGAACGAGACCAAATCAGTCCTGAACCCGGGAAAGAGGATGAATACGAGAATGAGACAATTCAGTGCTGAATCCGGGGAAAGAGGATGGATACGAGAATGAGACTAATCAGTGCTGAGCCCGGGGAAAGAGAATGGATAGAACAATGAGACAAATCAGTGCTGAACCCAGAGAAAGAGGATGGATATAAGAACGAGACCAAATCAGTGCTGAACCCAGAGAAAGAGGATGGATTTGAATGAGACCAAATCAGTGCTGAACCCGGGAAAGAGGCTGGATACGAGAATGAGACGAAACAGTGATGAACCCGTGGAAAGAGGATGGATATCAGAACGAGCAAATCAGTGATGAACCCGGGAAAGTGGATAGATATAAGAATGCGGCAAATCAGTGCTGAACCCGGCGAAAGAGGATGGATATAAGAATGAGCAATTCAGTGATGAACCCGGGGAAAGAGGATAGATATAACAATGAGACAAATCAGTGATGAAACCGGGGAAAGAGGATGGATACGAGAATGAGACAAATAAGTGCTGAGCCCGGCGAAAGAGGATGGATACGAGAACGGAACAAATCAGTGCTGAGCCGGGGGAAAGAGGATGGATACGAGAACGAGACAAATCAGGGCTGAGCCCGGGGAAAGATGATGGATACGAGAACGAGACATATCAGTGCTGAATCCGGGAAAGAGAATGCATATGAGAACAAGACAAATCAGTGCTGAATCCGGGGAAAGAGGATGGATATGGGAATGAGACAAATCCGTGCTGAGCCCGGGGAAAGAGGATGGATATGAGAACGAGACAAATCAGTGCCGAATCCGGGGAGAGGATTGATATAAGAACGAGTCAAATTAAAGAAGAATCCTGGATAGAGGATGGATACGCGAACGAGGCAAAAAGGTGCTGAACCCGGGGAAAGACGATGGATACGAGAACGAGACAAATAAGTGCTGAATCCGGGGAAAGAGGATGGATACGTGAATGAGGCAAATCAATGCTGAACCCGGGGAAAGAGGATGGATAGGAGAACGAGACATATCAGTGCTGAATCCAGGGAACGTTGATGGTTATGAGAATGGGACAAATCAGTGCTGAATCCGGGGTAAGAGGATGGACATAAGAATGAGACAAATCAGTGCTGAACCCGGGGAAAGAGGATGGATATAAGAATGAGACAAATCAGTGCAGAACCCGGGGAAAGAGGATGGATATAAGAACAAGACCAAATCAGTGCTGAAGCCGGGAAAGAGGATGGATACGAGAATGAGACGAATCAGTGATGAACCCGGGGAAAGAGGATGGATTTAAAACCGACACCAAATCATGAATATGGATGGTTATGAGAACGAGACAAATCAGTGCTGAAACCGGGGAAAGAGGATGGATATAAGAACGAGACAAATCAGTGCTGAATCAGGGGAAAGAGGATGGATATAAGAACGAGACCAAATCAGTCCTGAACCCGGGAAAGAGGATGAAGACGAGAATGAGACAAATCAGTGCTGAATCCAGGGAAAGAGGATGGATACGAGAACGAGACCAAATCAGTGCGGAACCCAGAGAAAGAGGATGGATTTGAACGAGACCAAATCAGTGTTGAACCCAGGAAGAGGATGTATAGGAGAATGAGACAAATCAGTGCTGAACCCGGGGAAAGAGGATGGATACGAGAATGAGACAAATAAGTCCTGAGCCCAAAGAAAGAGGATGGATACGAGAATGGAACAAATCATTGCTGAGCCAGGGGAAAGAGGATGGATACGAGAACGAGAAAAATCAGTGCTGAGCCCGGGGAAAGATGATGGATCCGAGAACGAGACATATCAGTGCTGAATCCGGGAAAGAGGATGGATATAAGAATGAGACTAAATCAGTCCTGAACCCAGGAAAGAGGATGAATACGAGAATGAGTCAAATCAGTGCTAAATCCGGGAAAAGAGGATGGATACGAGAATGAGACAAATCAGTGCTGAGCCCGGGGAAAGAGGATGGATATAAGAACAAGGCAAATTTGTGCTGAACACGGGGAAAGAGGATGGATATAAGAACAAGGCAAATCAGTGCTGAACCCGGGGAAAGAGGATGGATATAAGAACAAGACCAAATCAGTGCTGAAGCCGGGAAAGAGGATTGATACGAGAATGAGACGAATCTTTGATGAACCCGGGGAAAGAGGATGGATATAAAACCGAGACCAAATCATGAATATGGATGGATATGAGACCCAGACGTATCAGTGCTGAATCCGGGAAAGAGAATGGATATGAGAACAAGACAAATCAGTGCTGAATCCAGGGAAAGAGGATGGATATAAGAACGAGACCAAATCAGTCCTGAACCGAGGAAAGAGGATGAATACGAGAATGAGACAAATCAGTGCTGAATCCGGGAAAAGAGGATGGATACGAGAATGAGACAAATCAGTGCTGAGCCCGGGGTTAGAGGATGGATATAAGAACGAGGCAAATCAGTGCTGAACCCGGGGAAAGAGGATGGATAAAAGAATGAGACAAATCAGTGCTGAACCCAGAGAAAGATGATGGATATGAGAACGAGACAAATCAGTGATGAACCCGGGGAAAGAGGATGGATATAAGAACGAGACCAAATCAGTGCTGAACCCGGGAAAGAGGATGGATACGAGAATGAGACAAATCAATGCTGAGCCCGGGGAAAGAGGATGGATACGAGAACGGAACAAATCAGTGCTGAGCCCGGGGAAAGAGGATGGATACGAGAACGAGACAAATCAGTGCTGAGCCCGGGGAAAGATGATGGATACGAGAACTAGACATATCAGTGCTGAATCCGGGAAAGAGGATGGATATAAGAACGAGACAAATCAGTGCTGAAACCGGGGAAAAAGGATGGATATAAGAACGAGACAAATCAGTGCTGAATCTAGGGAGAGTGGATGGATATAAGAACGAGACCAAATCAGTCCTGAACCCGGGAAAGAGGATGAATACGAGAATGAGACTAATCAGTGCTGAATCCGGGGAAAGTGGATGGATATAAGAACGAGGCAAATCAGTGCTGAGCCCGGGGAAAGAGGATGGATAAAAGAATGAGACAAATCAGTGCTGAACCCAGAGAAAGAGGATGGATATAAGAACGAGACGAAACCAGTGCTGAACCCAGAGAAAGAGGATGGATATAAGAACGAGACCAAATCAGTGCTGAAACCGGGACAGAGGATGGATACGAGAATGAGACGAATCAGTGATGAACCCGGGGAAAGAGGATGGATATCAGAACGAGCAAATCAGTGATGAACCCGGGGAAATAGGATGGATAAAGGACCGAGACCAAATCATGAATATGGATGGATATGAGAACGAGACAAATCAGTGCTGAAACCGGGGAAAGAGGATGGATATAAGAACGAGACAAATCAGTGCTGAATCCAGGGAAAGAGGATGGATATAAGAACGAGACAAATCAGTGCTGAATCCAGTGAAAGAGGATGGATATAGGAACAAGACCAAATCAGTGCTGAACCCAGAGAAAGAGGATGGATTTGAACGGGACCAAATCAGTGCTGAACCCGGGAAAGAGGATGGATACGAGAATGAGACGAATCAGTGATGAACCCGGGGAAAGAGGATCGATACGAGAATGAGACCAATCAGTGCTGAACCCGGGGAAAGAGGATGGATACGTGAACGGAACAAATCAGTGCAGAGCACGGGGACAGACGATGGATACGAGAATGAGACAAATCAATGCTGACCCCGGGGAAAGACGATGGATATGGGAATGAGACAAATCAGTGCTGAATCCGGGGAGAGGATTGATATAAGAAAGAGTCAAACTAGTGATGAATCCTGGAGAGAGGATGGATACGTGAACGAGGCAAATCAGTGCTGAACCCAGGGAAAGAGGATGGATACGAGAACGAGACAAATAAGTGCTGAATCCGGGGAAGGAGGATGGAGACGTGAACGAGGTAAATCATTGCTGAACCCGGGGAAAGAGGATGGATAGGAGAACGAGACAAATCAGTGATGAATCCTGGAGAGAGGATGGATACGTAAAGGAGGCAAATCAGTGCAGAAACCGGGGAAAGAGGATGGATATAAGAACGAGACAAATCAGTGCTGAATCCAGGGAAAGAGGCTGGATATAAGAACGAGACATATCAGTGCTGAATCCGGGAAAGAGGATGGATATAAGAACGAGACAAATCAGTGCTGAAACCAGGGAAAGAGGATGGATATAAGAACGAGACAAATCAGTGCTGAATCCAGGGAAAGAGGATGGATATAAGAACGAGACAAATCAGTGCTGAATCCAGGGAAAGAGGATGGATATAAGAACAAGACCAAATCAGTGCTGAACCCAGAGTAAGAGGATGGATTTTAACGAGACCAAATCAGTGCTGAATCCCGGAAAGAGGATGGATACGAGAATGAGACGAATCAGTGATGAATCCGGGGAAAGAGGATGGATATCAGATCGAGCAGATCAGTGATGAACCCGGGGAAAGTGGATAGATACAAGAATGAGGCAAATCATTGCTGAACCCGGGGAAAGAGGATGGATAGGAGAACGAGACAAATCAGTGATGAATCCTGGAGAGAGGATGGATACGTGAAGGAGGCAAATCAGTGCAGAAACCGGGGAAAGAGGATGGATACGAGAACGGAACAAATCAGTGCAGAGCACGGGGAGAGACGATGGATACGAGAATGAGACAAATCAATGCTGACCCCGGGGAAAGACGATGGATATGGGAATGAGACAAATCAGTGCTGAATCCGGGGAGAGGATTGATATAAGAACGAGTCAAATTAGTGATGAATCCTGGAGAGAGGATGGATACGTGAACGAGGCAAATCAGTGCTGAACCCAGGGAAAGAGGATGGATACGAGAACGGGACAAATAAGTGCTTAATCCGGGGAAGGAGGATGGGTACGTGAACGAGGTAAATCATTGCTGAACCCGGGGAAAGAGGATGGATAGGAGAACGAGACAAATCAGTGATGAATACTGGAGAGAGGATGGATACGTGAAGGAGGCAAATCAGTGCTGAACACGGGGCAAGGGATGGTTACGAGAACGAGACAAATCAGTGTTGAATCCAGGGAAAGAGGATGGATATGAGAACGAGACAAATCAGTGCTGAAACCGGGGAAATAGGATGGATATAAGAACGAGACAAATCAGTGCTGAATCCAGGAAAAGAGGATGGATATAAGAAAGTGACAAATCAGTGCTGAATCCGGGGAGAGGATTGATACAAGAATGAGACGAATCAGTGATGAATACGAGAACGAGAAAAATCATTGCTGAGCCCGTGGAAAGAGGATGGATACGAGAACGAGAAAAATCAGTGCTGAGCCCGGGGAAAGATGATGGATCCGAGAACGAGACAAATCAGTGCTGAAACCGGGGAAAGAGGATGGATATAAGAACGAGACATATCAGTGCTGAAACCGGGGAAAGAGGATGGATATAAGAACGAGACAAATCAGTGCTGAATCCAGGGAAAGAGGATGGATATAAGAAAGAGACCAAATCAGTGCTGAACCCGGGAAAGAGGATGGATACGAGAATGAGACAAATCAATGCTGAGCCCGGGGAAAGAGGATGGATACGAGAACGGAACAAATCAGTGCTGAGCCCGGGGAAAGAGGATGGATACGAGAACGAGACAAATCAGTGCTGAGCCCGGGGAAAGTTGATGGATACGAGAACTAGACATATCAGTGCTGAATCCGGGAAAGAGGATGGATATAAGAACGAGACAAATCAGTGCTGAAACCGGGGAAAAAGGATGGATATAAGAACGAGACAAATCAGTGCTGAATCTAGGGAAAGTGGATGGATATAATAACGAGACCAAATCAGTCCTGAACCCGGGAAAGAGGATGAATACGAGAATGAGACTAATCAGTGCTGAATCCGGGGAAAGAGGATGGATACTAGAATGAGACAAATCAGTGCTGAGCCCGGGGAAAGTGGATGGATATAAGAACGAGGCAAATCAGTGCTGAACCAGGGGAAAGAGGATGGATAAAAGAATGAGACAAATCAGTGCTGAACCCAGAGAAAGAGGATGGATATAAGAACGAGACGAAATCAGTGCTGAACCCAGAGAAAGAGGATGGATATAAGAACGAGACCAAATCAGTGCTGAACCCGGGAAAGAGGATGGATACGAGAATGAGACGAATCAGTGATGAACCCGGGGAAAGACGATGGATATCAGAACGAGCAAATCAGTGATGAACCCGGGGAAATAGGATGGATAAAGGACCGAGACCAAGTCATGAATATGGATGGATATGAGAATGAGACAAATCAGTGCTGAAACCGGGGAAAGAGGATGGATATAAGAACGAGACAAATCAGTGCTGAAACCGGGGAAAGAGGATGGATATAAGAACGAGACAAATCAGTGCTGAATCTAGTGAAAGAGGATGGATATAGGAACAACACCAAATCAGTGCTGAACCCAGAGAAAGAGGATGGATTTGAACGAGACCAAATCAGTGCTGAACCCGGGAAAGTGGATGGATACGAGAATGAGACGAATCACTGATGAACCCGGGGAAAGAGGATCGATACGAGAATGAGACCAATCAGTGCTGAACCCGGGGAAAGAGGATGGATACGAGAACGGAACAAATCAGTGCAGAGCACGGGGACAGACGATGGATACGAGAATGAGACAAATCAATGCTGACCCCGGGGAAAGACGATGGATATGGGAATGAGACAAATCAGTGCTGAATCCGGGGAGAGGATTGATATGAGAAAGAGTCAAATTAGTGATGAATCCTGGAGAGAGGATGGATACGTGAACGAGGCAAATCAGTGCTGAACCCAGGGAAAGAGGATGGATACGAGAACGAGACAAATAAGTGCTGAATCCGGGGAAGGAGGATGGAGACGTGAACGAGGTAAATCATTGCTGAACCCGGGGAAAGAGGATGGATAGGAGAACGAGACAAATCAGTGATGAATCCTGGAGAGAGGATGGATACGTGAAGGAGGCAAATCAGTGCTGAACACGGGGAACGGGATGGTTACGAGAACGAGACAAATCAGTGTTGAATCCAGGGAAAGGGGATGGATATGAGAACGAGACAAATCAGTGCTGAAACCGGGGAAAGAGGATGGATATAAGAACGAGACAAATCAGTGCTGAATCCAGGGAAAGAGGATGGATATAAGAACGAGACATATCAGTGCTGAATCCGGGAAAGAGGATGGATATAAGAACGAGACAAATCAGTGCTGAAACCAGGGAAAGAGAATGGATATAAGAACAAGACAAATCAGTGCTGAATCCAGGGAAAGAGGATGGATATAAGAACAAGACAAATCAGTGCTGAATCCAGGGAAAGAGGATGGTGCGAGAATGAGACAAATCAGTGCTAAGCCCAGGGAAAGAGGATGGATATAAGATTGAGGCAAATCAGTGCTGAACCCGAGGAAAGAGGATGGATATAAGAATGAGACAAATCAGTGCTGAACCCAGAGAAAGAGGATGGATATAAGAACAAGACCAAATCAGTGCTGAACACAGAGTAAGAGGATGGATTTTAACGAGACCAAATCAGTGCTGAATCCAGGAAAGAGGATGGATACGAGAATGAGACGAATCAGTGATGAATCCGGGGAAAGAGGATGGATATCAGATCGAGCAGATCAGTGATGAACCCGGGGAAAGTGGATAGATATAAGAATGAGGCAAATAAGTGCTGAACCCGGGGAAAGAGGATGGATAGGAGAATGAGACAAATCAATGCTGAGCCCGGGGAAAGAGGATGGATATAAGAATGAGACAAATCAGTGCTGAACCCGGGAAAGAGGATGGATACAAGAATGAGACAAATAAGTGCTGAGCCCGGGGAAAGAGGATGGATACGAGAACGGAACAAATCAGTGCAGAGCATGGGGACAGACGATGGATACGAGAATGAGACAAATAAATGCTGACCCCGGGGAAAGACGATGGATATGGGAATGAGACAAATCAGTGCTGAATCCGGGGAGAGGATTGATATAAGAACGAGTCAAATTAGTGATGAATCCTGGAGAGAGGATGGATACGTGAACGAGGCAAATCAGTGCTGAACCCAGGGAAAGAGGATGGATACGAGAACGAGACAAATAAGTGCTTAATCCGGGGAAGGAGGATGGGTACGTGAACGAGGTAAATCATTGCTGAACCCGGGGAAAGAGGATGGATAGGAGAACGAGACAAATCAGTGATGAATCCTGGAGAGAGGATGGATACGTGAAGGAGGCAAATCAGTGCTGAACACGGGGCAAGGGATGGTTACGAGAACGAGACAAATCAGTGTTGAATCCAGGGAAAGAGGATGGATATGAGAACGAGACAAATCAGTGCTGAAACCGGGGAAATAGGATGGATATAAGAACGAGACAAATCAGTGCTGAATCCAGGAAAAGAGGATGGATATAAGAACGAGACAAATCTGTGCTGAATCCGGGGAGAGGATTGATACAAGAATGAGACGAATCAGTGATGAATACGAGAACGAGAAAAATCATTGCTGAGCCCGGGGAAAGAGGATGGATACGAGAACGAGAAAAATCAGTGCTGAGCCCGGGGAAAGATGTTGGATCCGAGAACGAGACATATCAGTGCTGAATCCGGGAAAGAGGATGGATATAAGAACGAGACAAATCAGTGCTGAAACCGGGGAAAGAGGATGGATATAAGAACGAGACAAATCAGTGCTGAATCCAGAGAAATAGGATGGATATAAGATCGAGACCAAATCAGTACTGAACCCGGGAAAGTGGATGGATACGAGAATGAGACAAATAAGTGCTGAGCCCGGGGAAAGCGGATGGATACGAGAACGAGACAAATCAGTGCTGAATCCAGGGAAAGAGGATGGATATAAGAACGAGACAAATCAGTGCTGAAACCGGGGAAAGAAGATGGATATAAGAACGAGACAAATCAGTGCTGAATCCAGTGAAAGAGGATGGATATAGGAACAAGACCAAATCAGTGCTGAACCCAGAGAAAGAGGATGGATATAAGAACGAGACCAAATCAGTGATAAATCCTGGAGAGAGGATGGATACGAGAACGAGACAAATCAGTGCTGAGCCCGGGGAAAGATGATGGATTCGAGAACTAGACATATCAGTGCTGAATCCGGGAAAGAGGATGGATATAAGAACGAGACAAATCAGTGCTGAAACCGGGGAAAGAGGATGGATATAAGAACGAGACAAATCAGTGCTGAATCCAGGGAAAGTGGATGGACATAAGAACGAGACCAAATCAGTCCTGAACCCGGGAAAGAGGATGAATACGAGAATGAGACTAATCAGTGCTGAAACCGGGGAAAGAGGATGGATACGAGAATGAGACAAATCAGTGCTGAGCCCGGGGAAAGAGGATGGATATAAGAACGAGGCAAATCAGTGCTGAACCCGGGGAAAGAGGATGGATAAAAGAATGAGACAAATCAGTGCTGAACCCAGAGAAAGAGGATGGATATAAGAACGAGACGAAATCAATGCTGAATCCAGAGAAAGAGGATGGATATAAGAACGAGACCAAATCAGTGCTGAACCCGGGAAAGAGGATGGATACGAGAATGAGACGAATCAGTGCTGAAACCGGGGAAAGAGGATGGATATAAGAACGAGACAAATCAGTGCTGAATCCAGAGAAAGAGGATGGATATAAGAACGAGACAAATCAGTGCTGAAACCGGGGAAAGAGGATGGATATAAGAACGAGACAAATCAGTGCTGAATCCAGAGAAATAGGATGGATATAAGATCGAGACCAAATCAGTACTGAACCCGGGAAAGTGGATGGATACGAGAATGAGACAAATCAGTGCTGAATCCGGGAAAAGAGGATGGATACGAGAATGAGGCAAATCAGTGCTGAGCCCGGGGAAAGAGGATGGATAAAAGAATGAGACAAATCAGTGCTGAACCCAGAGAAAGAGGATGGATATAAGAACGAGACAAATCAGTGCTGAAACCGGGGAAAGAGGATGGATATAAGAACGAGACAAATCAGTGCTGAATCCAGAGAAATAGGATGGATATAAGATCGAGACCAAATCAGTACTGAACCCGGGAAAGTGGATGGATACGAGAATGAGACAAATAAGTGCTGAGCCCGGGGAAAGCGGATGGATACGAGAACGAGACAAATCAGTGCTGAATCCAGGGAAAGAGGATGGATATAAGAACGAGACAAATCAGTGCTGAAACCGGGGAAAGAAGATGGATATAAGAACGAGACAAATCAGTGCTGAATCCAGTGAAAGAGGATGGATATAGGAACAAGACCAAATCAGTGCTGAACCCAGAGAAAGAGGATGGATATAAGAACGAGACCAAATCAGTGATAAATCCTGGAGAGAGGATGGATACGAGAACGAGACAAATCAGTGCTGAGCCCGGGGAAAGATGATGGATTCGAGAACTAGACATATCAGTGCTGAATCCGGGAAAGAGGATGGATATAAGAACGAGACAAATCAGTGCTGAAACCGGGGAAAGAGGATGGATATAAGAACGAGACAAATCAGTGCTGAATCCAGGGAAAGTGGATGGACATAAGAACGAGACCAAATCAGTCCTGAACCCGGGAAAGAGGATGAATACGAGAATGAGACTAATCAGTGCTGAAACCGGGGAAAGAGGATGGATACGAGAATGAGACAAATCAGTGCTGAGCCCGAGGAAAGAGGATGGATATAAGAACGAGGCAAATCAGTGCTGAACCCGGGGAAAGAGGATGGATAAAAGAATGAGACAAATCAGTGCTGAACCCAGAGAAAGAGGATGGATATAAGAACGAGACAAAATCAATGCTGAATCCAGAGAAAGAGGATGGATATAAGAACGAGACCAAATCAGTGCTGAACCCGGGAAAGAGGATGGATACGAGAATGAGACGAATCAGTGATGAACCCGGGGAAAGAGGATGGATATCAGAACAAGCAAATCAGTGATGAACCCGGTGAAATAGGATGGATAAAGGACCGAGACCAAATCATGAATATGGATGGATATGAGAATGAGACAAATCAGTGCTGAAACCGGGGAAAGAGGATGGATATAAGAACGAGACAAATCAGTGCTGAATCCAGGGAAAGAGGATGGATATAAGAACGAGACAAATCAGTGCTGAAACCGGGGAAAGAAGATGGATATAAGAACGAGACAAATCAGTGCTGAATCCAGTGAAAGAGGATGGATATAGGAACAAGACCAAATCAGTGCTGAACCCAGAGAAAGAGGATGGATTTGAACGAGACCAAATCAGTGCTGAACCCGGGGAAAGAGGAAGGATATAAGAACAAGACCAAATCAGTGCTGAACCCAGAGAAAGAGGATGGATTTGAACGAGACCAAATCAGTGCTGAACCCGGGGAAAGAGGAAGGATATAAGAACGATACCAAATCAGTGCTGAACCCAGAGAAAGAGGATGGATTTGAACGAGCAAATCAGTGATGAACCCGGGGAAAGTGGATAGATATAAGAATGAGGCAAATCAGTGCTGAACCCGGGGAAAGAGTATGGATATCAGAACGAGCAATGCAGTGATGAACCCGGGGAAAGAGGATAGATATAACAATGAGACAAATCAGTGATGAACCCGGGGAAAGAGGATGGATATAAGAATGAGGCAAATCAGTGCTGAACCCAGGAAGAGGATGGAATGCAGAATGAGACAAATAAGTGCTGAGCCCGGGGAAAGAGGATGGATACGAGAACGGAACAAATCAGTGCTGAGCCGGGGGAAAGAGGGTGGATACGAGAACGGGACAAATCAGTGCTGAGCCCGGGGAAAGATGATGGATACGAGAACGAGACATATCAGTGCTGAATCCGGGAAAGAGAATGGATATGAGAACAAGACAAATCAGTTCTGAATCCGGGGAAAGAGGATGGATATGGGAATGAGACAAATCAGTGCTGAGCCCGGGGAAAGAGGATGGATATGAGAACGAGACAAATCAGTGCTGAATCCGGGGAGAGGATTGATATAAGAACGAGTCAAATTAGGGAAGAATCCTGGATAGAGGATGGGTACGCGAACGAGGCAAAAACGTGCTGAACCCGGGAAAAGACGATGGCTACGAGAACGAGACAAATAAGTGCTGAATC
Source organism: Scyliorhinus torazame (assembly GCF_047496885.1). NCBI lineage: Eukaryota > Metazoa > Chordata > Chondrichthyes > Carcharhiniformes > Scyliorhinidae > Scyliorhinus > Scyliorhinus torazame. The sequence continues at coordinate 89,021,364 of NC_092725.1, read as the reverse complement.
CGGGGAAAGAGGATGGATACGTGAATGAGGCAAATCATTGCTGAACCCGGGAAAAGAGGATGGATAGGAGAACGAGACATATCAGTGCTGAATTCAGGGAAAGAGATGGATATGAGAATGGGACAAATCAGTGCTGAAACCGGGGAAAGAGGATGGATATAAGAACGAGACAAATCAGTGCTGAATCCAGGGAAAGAGGATGGATATAAGAACGAGACCATATCAGTCCTGAACCCGGGAAAGAGGATGAATACGAGAATGTGACAAATCAGTGCTGAATCCGGGGAAAGACGATGGATAAAAGAACGAGAGAAATCAGTGCTGAACCCAGAGAAAGAGGATGGATATAAGAACAAGACCAAATCAGTGCTGAACCCGGGAAAGAGGATGGGTACGAGAATGATACGAATCAGTGATGAACCGGGGAAAGAGGATGGATATCAGAATGAGCAAATCAGTGATGAACCCGGGGAAAGAGGATAGATATAAGAATGAGGCAAATCAGTGCTGAACCCGGGGAAAGAGGGTGGATATAAGAATGAGACAAATCAGTGCTGAACCCAGAGAAAGCGGATGGATATAAGAACGAGACAAATCAGTGCTGAATCCAGGGAAAGAGGATAAATATAAGAACGAGACAAATCAGTGCTGAAACCGGGGATAGAGGATGGATATAACAACGAGACCAAATCAGTCCTGAACCGGGGAAATAGGATGAATACGAGAATGAGACAAATCACTGCTGAATCCGGGGAAAGAGGATGGATACGAGAATGAGACAAATCAGTGCTGAGCCCGGGGAAAGAGGATGGAGAAAAGAACGAGGCAAATCAGTGCTGAACCCGGGGAAAGAGAATGGATAGAAGAATGAGACAAATCAGTGCTGAACCCAGAGAAAGAGGATGGATATAAGAACGAGACCAAATCAGTGCTGAACCCAGAGAAAGAGGATGGATTTGAACGAGACCAAATCAGTGCTGAACCCGGGAAAGAGAATGGATACGAGAATGAGACGAATCAGTGATGAACCCGGGGAAAGAGGATGGATATCAGAATGAGCAAATCAGTGATGAACCCGGGGAAAGTGGATAGATATAAGAATGAGGCAAATCAGTGCTGATCCCGGGGAAAGAGGATGGATATAAGAACGAGCAATTCAGTGATGAACCCGGGGAAAGAGGATAGATATAACAATGAGACAAATCAGTGATGAACCCGGGGAAAGAGGATGGATATACGAATGAGGCAAATCAGTGCTGAACCCAGGAAGAGGATGGATAGGAGAATGAGACAAATCAGTGCTGAACCCGGGGAAAGAGGATGGATAAGAGAATGAGACAAATAAGTGCTGAGCCCGGCGAAAGAGAATGGATACGAGAACGGAACAAATCAGTGCTGAGCCGGGGGAAAGAGGATGGATACGAGAATGAGACAAATCAGTGCTGAGCCCGGGGAAAGATGATGGATACAAGAACGAGACATATCAGTGCTGAATCCGGGAAAGAGAATGGATATGAGAACAAGACAAATCAGTGCTGAATCCGGGGAAAGAGGATGGATATGGGAATGAGACAAATCCGTGCTGAGCCCGGGGAAAGAGAATGGATATGAGAACGAGACAAATCAGTGCTGAATCCGGGGAGAGGATTGATATAAGAACGAGTCAAATTAGAGAAGAACCCTGGATAGAGGATGGATACGCGAACGAGCCAAAAACGTGCTGAACCCGGGGAAAGACGATGGATACGAGAACGAGACAAATATGTGCTGAATCCGGGGAATGAGGATGGATACGTGAATGAGGCAAATCATTGCTGAACCCGGGGAAAGAGGATGGATAGGAGAACGAGACATATCAGTGCTGAATCCAGGGAAAGAGGATGGATATGAGAATGGGACAAATCAGTGCTGAATCCGGGGAAAGAGGATGGACATAAGAATGAGACAAATCAGTGCTGAACCCGGGGGCGGACGATGGATATAAGAATGAGACAAATCAGTGCTGAATCCGTGGCAAAAAGGATGGATATGAGAACGAGACAAATCAGCGTTGAATCCAGGGAAAGAGGATGGATATAAGAACGAGACAAATCAGTGCTGAGCCCGAGGAAAGAGGATGCATATAAGAATGAGACAAATCAGTGCTGCACCCGGGGAAAGATGATGGATATCAGAACTAGACAAATCAGTGATGAATCCGAGGAAAGAGGATGGATATATGAACGAGACAAATCAGTGCTGAATCCGGGCAGAGGATTGATATAAGAACGAGACAAATCAGTGATTAATCCTGGAGAGAGGATGGAAATAAGAACGAGACAAATCAGTGCTGAATCCGAGGAAAGGGGATGACTTTAAGAAGGAGCGAAATCAGTGCTGAACCCGGGGAAAGATGATGGATACGAGAACGAGACATATCAGTGCTGAATCCGGGAAAGAGGATGGATATGAGAACAAGACAAATCAGTGCTGAATCCGGGGAAAGAGGATGGATATGGGAATGAGACAAATCAGTGCTGAGCCCGGGGAAAGAGGATGGATATGGGAATGAGACAAATCAGTGCTGAATCCGTGGAAAGAGAATGGATATGAGAACGAGACAAATCAGTGCTGAATCCGGGGAGAGGATTGATATAGGAACGAGTCAAATTAGAGAAGAATCCTGGAGAGAGGATGGATACACGAACGAGGCAAATCAGTGCTGAACCCGGGGAAAGACGATGGATATGAGAACGAGACAAATAAGTGCTGAATCCGGGGAAAGAGCGTGGATACGTGAACGAGGTAAATCATTGCTGAACCCGGGGAAAGAGGATGGATAGGAGAACGAGACAAATCAGTGCTGAATCCGAGGAAAGAGGTTGCATATAAGAACGAGACAAATCATTGCTGAATCCGGGGAGAGGATTGATCTAAGAACGAGTCAAATTAGTGATGAATCCTGGAGAGAGGATGGATACGTGAATGAGGCAAATCATTGCTGAGCCCGGGGAAAGAGGATGGATAGGAGAACGAGACAAATTAGTGGTGAGTCCTGGAGAGAGGATGGATACGTGAATGAGGCAAATCAGTGCTGAACACGGGTAAAGAAGATGGATACGAGAACGAGACAAATCAGTGCTGAACCAGGGGATAGAGGATGGATATGAGAATGAGACAAATCAATGCTGAATTCGGGGAAAGAGGATGGATACGAGAATGAGACAAATCAGTGCTGAGCCCGGAGAAAGAGGATAGATATAAGAACGAGGCAACTCAGTGCTGAATCCGGGGAAAGAGGATGGATACGAGTATGAGACAAATCAGTGCTGAGCCCGGGGAAAGAGGATGGATATAAGAACGAGGCAAATCAGTGCTGAACCCACGGAAAGAGGATGGATATAAGAATGAGACAAATCAATGCTCAACCCGGGGAAAGAGGATGGATATAAGAATGAGACAAAGCAGTGCTGAACCTAGGAAGAGGATGGATACGAGAATGAGACAAATCAGTGCTGAACCCGGGTAAAGAGGATCGATACGAGAATGAGACCAATCAGTGCTGAACCCGGGGAAAGAGGATGGATACGAGAACGGAACAAATCAGTGCAGAGCACGGGGACAGACGATGGATACGAGAATGACACAAATCAATGCTGACCCCGGGGAATGACGATGGATATGGGAATAAGACAAATCAGTGCTGAATCTGGGGAGAGGATTGATATAAGAACGAGTCAAATTAGTGATGAATCCTGGAGAGAGGATGGATACGTGAACGAGGCAAATCAGTGCTGAACCCAGGGAAAGAGGATGGATACGAGAACGAGACAAATAAGTGCTGAATCCGGGGAAGGAGGATGGATACGTGAAGGAGGCAAATCAGTGCTGAACACAGGGAAAGGGATTGTTACGAGAACGAGACAAATCAGTGTTGAATCCAGGGAAAGAGGATGGATATGAGAACGAGACAAATCAGTACTGAAACCGGGGAATGAGGATGGATATGAGAACGAGACAAATCAGTGCTGAATCCAGGGAAAGAGGATGGATATAAGAACGAGACAAATCATTGCTGAATCCGGGGAGAGGATTGATACAAGAACGAGGCAAATCAATGCTGAACCCGGGGAAAGAGGATGGATAATGAGACAAATCAGTGCTGAACCCCGAGAAAGAGGATGGAGATAAGACCGAGACCAAATCATGAATATGGATGGTTATGAGAATGAGACAAATCAGTGCTGAATCCGGGGAAAGATGATGGATACGAGAATGAGACAAATAAGTGCTGAATCCGGGGAAAGAGGTTGGATACGTGAACGAGGAAAATCATTGCTGAACCCGGGGAAAGAGGATGGATACGAGAACGAGACAAATCAGTGCTGAACCAGGGGATAGAGGATGGATATGAGAACGAGACAAATCAATGCTGAATCCGGGGAAAGAGGATGGATACGAGAATGAGACAAATCAGTGCTGAGCCCGGAGAAAGACGATGGATATAAGAACGAGGCAAATCAATGCTGAATCCGGGGAAAGAGGATGGATACGAGAATGAGACAAATCAGTGCTGGGCCCGGGGAAAGAGGATGGATATAAGAACGAGGCAAATCAGTGCTGAACCCAGGGAAAGAAGATGGATATAAGAATGAGACAAATCAGTGCTCAACCAGGGGAAAGAGGATGGATACGTGAACGATGCAAATCATTTCTGAACCCGGGGAAAGAGGATGGATATAAGAATGAGACAAATCAGTGCTGAACCTAGGAAGAGGATGGATACGAGAATGAGACAAATCAGTGCTGAACCCGGGGAAAGAGAATGGATATAAGAACGAGACAAATCAGTGCTGAACCTAGGAAGAGGATGGAGACGAGAATGAGACAAATCAGTGCTGAACCCGGGTAATTGGATCGATACGAGAATGAGGCAAATCAGTGCTGAACCCAGGAAGAGGATGGATAGCAGAATGAGACAAATAAGTGCTGAGCCCGGGGAAAGAGGATGGATACGAGAACGGAACAAATCAGTGCTGAGCCGGGGGAAAGAGGATGGATACGAGAACGGGACAAATCAGTGCTGAGCCCGGGGAAAGATGATGGATACGAGAATGAGACATATCAGTGCTGAATCCGGGAAAGAGGATGGATATAAGAACGAGACAAATCAGTGCTGAAACCGGGGGAAGAGGATTGATACAAGAATGAGACGAATCAGTGATGAATACGAGAACGAGAAAAATCATTGCTGAGCCCGGGGAAAGAGGATGGATACGAGAACGAGAAAAATCAGGGCTGAGCCCGGGGAAAGATGAAGGATCCGAGAACGAGACATATCAGTGCTGAATCCGGGAAAGCGGATGGATATAAGAACGAGACAAATCAGTGCTGAAACCGGGGAAAGAGGATGGATATAAGAACGAGACAAATCAGTGCTGAATCCAGGGAAAGAGGATGGATATAAGAACGAGACCAAATCAGTCCTGGACCCAGGAAAGAGCATGAATACGAGAATGAGACAAATCAGTGCTGAATCCGGGAAAAGAGGATGGATACGAGAATGAGACAAATCAGTCCTGAGCACGGTGTTAGAGGATGGATATAAGAATGAGGCAAATCAGTGCTGAACCCGGAGAAAGAGGATGGATTAAAGAATGAGACAAATCAGTGCTGAACCCAGAGAAAGAGGATGGATATAAGAATGAGACCAAATCAGTGCTGAACCCAGAGAAAGAGGATGGATATAAGAACGAGACCAAATCAGTGCTGAACCCGGGAAAGAGGATGGATACGAGAATGAGACAAATAAGTGCTGAGCCCGTGGAAAGAGCATGGATACGAGAACGGAACAAATCAGTGCTGAGCCCGGGGAAAGAGGAAGGGTACGAGAACGAGACAAATCAGTGCTGAGCCCGGGGAAAGATGATGGATTCGAGAACTAGACATATCAGTGCTGAATCCGGGAAAGAGGATGGATATAAGAACGAGACAAATCAGTGCTGAAACCGGGGAAAGAGGATGGATATAAGAACGAGACAAATCAGTGCTGAATCCAGGGAAAGTGGATGGACATAAGAACGAGACCAAATCAGTCCTGAACCCGGGAAAGAGGATGAATACGAGAATGAGACTAATCAGTGCTGAAACCGGGGAAAGAGGATGGATACGAGAATGAGACAAATCAGTGCTGAGCCCGGGGAAAGAGGATGGATATAAGAACGAGGCAAATCAGTGCTGAACCCGGGGAAAGAGGATGGATAAAAGAATGAGACAAATCAGTGCTGAACCCAGAGAAAGAGGATGGATATAAGAACGAGACGAAATCAATGCTGAACCCAGAGAAAGAGGATGGATATAAAAACGAGACCAAATCAGTGCTGAACCCGGGAAAGAGGATGGATACGAGAATGAGACGAATCAGTGATGAACCCGGGGAAAGAGGATGGATATCAGAACAAGCAAATCAGTGATGAACCCGGTGAAATAGGATGGATAAAGGACCGAGACCAAATCATGAATATGGATGGATATGAGAATGAGACAAATCAGTGCTGAAACCGGGGAAAGAGGATGGATATAAGAACGAGACAAATCAGTGCTGAATCCAGGGAAAGAGGATGGATATAAGAACGAGACAAATCAGTGCTGAAACCGGGGAAAGAAGATGGATATAAGAACGAGACAAATCAGTGCTGAATCCAGTGAAAGAGGATGGATATAGGAACAAGACCAAATCAGTGCTGAACCCAGAGAAAGAGGATGGATTTGAACGAGACCAAATCAGTGCTGAACCCGGGGAAAGAGGAAGGATATAAGAACAAGACCAAATCAGTGCTGAACCCAGAGAAAGAGGATGGATTTGAACGAGACCAAATCAGTGCTGAACCCGGGAAAGAGGATGGATACGAGAATGAGACGAATCAGTGATGAACCCGGGGAAAGAGGATGGATGTCAGAATGAGCAAATCAGTGATGAACCCGGGGAAAGTGGATAGATATAAGAATGAGGCAAATCAGTGCTGAACCCGGGGAAAGAGTATGGATATCAGAACGAGCAATGCAGTGATGAACCCGGGGAAAGAGGATAGATTTAACAATGAGACAAATCAGTGATGAACCCGGGGAAAGAGGATGGATAGCAGAATGAGACAAATAAGTGCTGAGCCCGGGGAAAGAGGATGGATACGAGAACGGAACAAATCAGTGCTGAGCCGGGGGAAAGAGGGTGGATACGAGAACGGGACAAATCAGTGCTGAGCCCGGGGAAAGATGATGGATACGAGAACGAGACATATCAGTGCTGAATCCGGGAAAGAGAATGGATATGAGAACAAGACAAATCAGTTCTGAATCCGGGGAAAGAGGATGGATATGGGAATGAGACAAATCAGTGCTGAGCCCGGGGAAAGAGGATGGATATGAGAACGAGACAAATCAGTGCTGAATCCGGGGAGAGGATTGATATAAGAACGAGTCAAATTAGGGAAGAATCCTGGATAGAGGATGGGTACGCGAACGAGGCAAAAACGTGCTGAACCCGGGAAAAGACGATGGCTACGAGAACGAGACAAATAAGTGCTGAATCCGGGGAAAGAGGATGGATACGTGAATGAGGCAAATCATTGCTGAACCCGGGAAAAGAGGATGGATAGGAGAACGAGACATATCAGTGCTGAATTCAGGGAAAGAGATGGATATGAGAATGGGACAAATCAGTGCTGAAACCGGGGAAAGAGGATGGATATAAGAACGAGACAAATCAGTGCTGAACTCGGGGAAAGAGGATGGAGAAAAGAACGAGGCAAATCAGTGCTGAACCCGGGGAAAGAGAATGGATAGAAGAATGAGACAAATCAGTGCTGAACCCAGAGAAAGAGGATGGATATAAGAACGAGACCAAATCAGTGCTGAACCCAGAGAAAGAGGATGGATTTGAACGAGACCAAATCAGTGCTGAACCCGGGAAAGAGAATGGATACGAGAATGAGACGAATCAGTGATGAACCCGGGGAAAGAGGATGGATATCAGAATGAGCAAATCAGTGATGAACCCGGGGAAAGTGGATAGATATAAGAATGAGGCAAATCAGTGCTGATCCCGGGGAAAGAGGATGGATATAAGAACGAGCAATTCAGTGATGAACCCGGGGAAAGAGGATAGATATAACAATGAGACAAATCAGTGATGAACCCGGGGAAAGAGGATGGATATACGAATGAGGCAAATCAGTGCTGAACCCAGGAAGAGGATGGATAGGAGAATGAGACAAATCAGTGCTGAACCCGGGGAAAGAGGATGGATAAGAGAATGAGACAAATAAGTGCTGAGCCCGGCGAAAGAGAATGGATACGAGAACGGAACAAATCAGTGCTGAGCCGGGGGAAAGAGGATGGATACGAGAATGAGACAAATCAGTGATGAACCCGGGGAAAGAGGATAGATATAAGAATGAGGCAAATCAGTGCTGAACCCGGGGAAAGAGGGTGGATATAAGAATGAGACAAATCAGTGCTGAACCCAGAGAAAGCGGATGGATATAAGAACGAGACAAATCAGTGCTGAATCCAGGGAAAGAGGATAAATATAAGAACGAGACAAATCAGTGCTGAAACCGGGGAAAGAGGATGAATACGAGAATGAGACAAATCAGTGCTGAATCCGGGGAAAGAGGATGGATACGAGAATGAGACAAATCAGTGCTGAGCCCGGGGAAAGAGGATGGAGAAAAGAACGAGGCAAATCAGTGCTGAACCCGGGGAAAGAGAATGGATAGAAGAATGAGACAAATCAGTGCTGAACCCAGAGAAAGAGGATGGATATAAGAACGAGACCAAATCAGTGCTGAACCCAGAGAAAGAGGATGGATTTGAACGAGACCAAATCAGTGCTGAACCCGGGAAAGAGAATGGATATCAGAATGAGCAAATCAGTGATGAACCCGGGGAAAGTGGATAGATATAAGAATGAGGCAAATCAGTGCTGATCCCGGGGAAAGAGGATGGATATAAGAACGAGCAATTCAGTGATGAACCCGGGGAAAGAGGATAGATATAACAATGAGACAAATCAGTGATGAACCCGGGGAAAGAGGATGGATATACGAATGAGGCAAATCAGTGCTGAACCCAGGAAGAGGATGGATAGGAGAATGAGACAAATCAGTGCTGAACCCGGGGAAAGAGGATGGATAAGAGAATGAGACAAATAAGTGCTGAGCCCGGCGAAAGAGAATGGATACGAGAACGGAACAAATCAGTGCTGAGCCGGGGGAAAGAGGATGGATACGAGAATGAGACAAATCAGTGCTGAGCCCGGGGAAAGATGATGGATACAAGAACGAGACATAGCAGTGCTGAATCCGGGAAAGAGAATGGATATGAGAACAAGACAAATCAGTGCTGAATCCGGGGAAAGAGGATGGATATGGGAATGAGACAAATCCGTGCTGAGCCCGGGGAAAGAGAATGGATATGAGAACGAGACAAATCGGTGCTGAATCCGGGGAGAGGATTGATATAAGAACGAGTCAAATTAGAGAAGAACCCTGGATAGAGGATGGATACGCGAACGAGCCAAAAAGGTGCTGAACCCGGGGAAAGACGATGGATACGAGAACGAGACAAATATGTGCTGAATCCGGGGAATGAGGATGGATACGTGAATGAGGCAAATCATTGCTGAACCCGGGGAAAGAGGATGGATAGGAGAACGAGACATATCAGTGCTGAATCCTGGAGAGAGGATGGATATGAGAATGGGACAAATCAGTGCTGAATCCGGGGAAAGGTGATGGACATAAGAATGAGACAAATCAGTGCTGAACCCGGGGGCGGACGATGGATATAAGAATGAGACAAATCAGTGCTGAATCCGTGGGAAAAAGGATGGATATGAGAACGAGACAAATCAGCGTTGAATCCAGGGAAAGAGGATGGATATAAGAACGAGACAAATCAGTGCTTAGCCCGAGGAAAGAGGATGCATATAAGAATGAGACAAATCAGTGCTGAACCCGGGGAAAGACGATGGATAGCAGAATGAGACAAATAAGTGCTGAGCCCGGGGAAAGTGGATGGATATATGAACGTCAAAAAGAAAAAGGAGGCATTTGTCAGGGCTAAAAGGCTGGGAACAGACGAAGCCTGTGTGGCATATAAGGAAAGTAGGAAGGAACTTAAGCAGGGAGTCAGGAGGGCTAGAAGGGGTCATGAAAAGTCATTGGCAAATAGGGTTAAGGAAAATCCCAAGGCTTTTTACACTTACATAAAAAGCAAGAGGGTAGCCAGGGAAAGGGTTGGCCCACTGAAGGATAGGCAAGGGAATCTATGTGTGGAGCCAGAGGAAATGGGCGAGGTACTAAATGAATACTTTGCATCAGTATTCACCAAAGAGAAGGAATTGGTAGATGTTGAGTCTGGAGAAGGGGGTGTAGATAGCCTGGGTCACATTGTGATCCAAAAAGACGAGGTGTTGGGTGTCTTAAAAAATATTAAGGTAGATAAGTCCCCAGGGCCGGATGGGATCTACCCCAGAATACTGAAGGAGGCTGGAGAGGAAATTGCTGAGGCCTTGACAGAAATCTTTGGATCCTCGCTGTCTTCAGGGGATGTCCCGGAGGACTGGAGAATAGCCAATGTTGTTCCTCTGTTTAAGAAGGGTGGCAGGGATAATCCCGGGAACTACAGGCCGGTGAGCCTTACATCAGTGGTAGGGAAATTACTGGAGAGAATTCTTCGAGACAGGATCTACTCCCATTTGGAAGCAAATGGACGTATTAGTGAGAGGCAGCACGGTTTTGTGAAGGGGAGGTCGTGTCTCACTAACTTGATAGAGTTTTTCGAGGAGGTCACTAGGATGATTGATGCAGGTAGGGCAGTAGATGTTGTCTATATGGACATCAGTAAGGCCTTTGACAAGGTCCCTCATGGTAGACTAGTACAAAAGGTGAAGTCACACGGGATCAGGGGTGAACTGGCAAGGTGGATACAGAACTGGCTAGGCCATAGAAGGCAGAGGGTAGCAATGGAGGGATGCTTTTCTAATTGGAGGGCTGTGACCAGTGGTGTTCCACAGGGATCAGTGCTGGGACCTTTGCTCTTTGTAGTATATATAAATGATTTGGAGGAAAATGTAACTGGTCTGATTAGTAAGTTTGCAGACGACACAAAGGTTGGTGGAATTGCGGATAGCGATGAGGACTGTCTGAGGATACAGCAGGATTTAGATTGTCTGGAGACTTGGGCGGAGAGATGGCAGATGGAGTTTAACCTGGACAAATGTGAGGTAATGCATTTTGGAAGGGCTAATGCAGGTAGGGAATATACAGTGAATGGTAGAACCCTCAAGAGTATTGAAAGTCAAAGAGATCTAGGAGTACAGGTCCACAGGTCATTGAAAGGGGCTACACAGGTGGAGAAGGTAGTCAAGAAGGCATACGGCATGCTTGCCTTCATTGGCCGGGGCATTGAGTATAAGAATTGGCAAGTCATGTTGCAGCTGTATAGAACCTTAGTTAGGCCACACTTGGAGTATAGTGTTCAATTCTGGTCGCCACACTACCAGAAGGATGTGGAGGCTTTAGAGAGGGTGCAGAAGAGATTTACCAGAATGTTGCCTGGTATGGAGGGCATAAGCTATGAGGAGCGATTGAATAAACTCGGTTTGTTCTCACTGGAACGAAGGAGGTTGAGGGGCGACCTGATAGAGGTATACAAAATTATGAGGGGCATAGACAGAGTGGATAGTCAGAGGCTTTTCCCCAGGGTAGAGGGGTCAATTACTAGGGGGCATAGGTTTAAGGTGAGAGGGGCAAAGTTTAGAGTAGATGTACGAGGCAAGTTTTTTACGCAGAGGGTAGTGGGTGCCTGGAACTCACTACCGGAGGAGGTAGTGGAGGCAGGGACGATAGGGACATTTAAGGGGCATCTTGACAAATATATGAATAGGATGGGAATAGAAGGATACGGACCCAGGAAGTGTAGAAGATTGTAGTTTAGTCGGGCAGTATGGTCGGCACGGGCTTGGAGGGCCGAAGGGCCTGTTCCTGTGCTGTACATTTCTTTGTTCTTTGTTTGAGACAAATCAGTGCTGAGCCGGGGGAAAGAGGGTGGATACGAGAACGGGACAAATCAGTGCTGAGCCCGGGGAAAGATGATGGATACGAGAACGAGACATATCAGTGCTGAATCCGGGAAAGAGAATGGATATGAGAACAAGACAAATCAGTTCTGAATCCGGGGAAAGAGGATGGATATGGGAATGAGACAAATCAGTGCTGAGCCCGGGGAAAGAGGATGGATATGAGAACGAGACAAATCAGTGCTGAATCCGGGGAGAGGATTGATATAAGAACAAGTCAAATTAGGGAAGAATCCTGGATAGAGGATGGGTACGCGAACGAGGCAAAAACGTGCTGAACCCGGGAAAAGACGATGGCTATGAGAAAGAGACAAATAAGTGCTGAATCCGGGGAAAGAGGATGGATACGTGAATGAGGCAAATCATTGCTGAACCCGGGAAAAGAGGATGGATAGGAGAACGAGACATATCAGTGCTGAATTCAGGGAAAGAGATGGATATGAGAATGGGACAAATCAGTGCTGAAACCGGGGAAAGAGGATGGATATAAGAACGAGACAAATCAGTGCTGAACTCGGGGAAAGAGGATGGAGAAAAGAACGAGGCAAATCAGTGCTGAACCCGGGGAAAGAGAATGGATAGAAGAATGAGACAAATCAGTGCTGAACCCAGAGAAAGAGGATGGATATAAGAACGAGACCAAATCAGTGCTGAACCCAGAGAAAGAGGATGGATTTGAACGAGACCAAATCAGTGCTGAACCCGGGAAAGAGAATGGATACGAGAATGAGACGAATCAGTGATGAACCCGGGGAAAGAGGATGGATATCAGAATGAGCAAATCAGTGATGAACCCGGGGAAAGTGGATAGATATAAGAATGAGGCAAATCAGTGCTGATCCCGGGGAAAGAGGATGGATATAAGAACGAGCAATTCAGTGATGAACCCGGGGAAAGAGGATAGATATAACAATGAGACAAATCAGTGATGAACCCGGGGAAAGAGGATGGATAGGAGAACGAGACATATCAGTGCTGAATCCTGGAGAGAGGATGGATATGAGAATGGGACAAATCAGTGCTGAATCCGGGGAAAGAGGATGGACATAAGAATGAGACAAATCAGTGCTGAACCCGGGGGCGGACGATGGATATAAGAATGAGACAAATCAGTGCTGAATCCGTGGGAAAAAGGATGGATATGAGAACGAGACAAATCAGCGTTGAATCCAGGGAAAGAGGATGGATATAAGAACGAGACAAATCAGTGCTGAGCCCGAGGAAAGAGGATGCATATAAGAATGAGACAAATCAGTGCTGAACCCGGGGAAAGACGATGGATAGCAGAATGAGACAAATAAGTGCTGAGCCCGGGGAAAGTGGATGGATATATGAACGTCAAAAAGAAAAAGGAGGCATTTGTCAGGGCTAAAAGGCTGGGAACAGACGAAGCCTGTGTGGCATATAAGGAAAGTAGGAAGGAACTTAAGCAGGGAGTCAGGAGGGCTAGAAGGGGTCATGAAAAGTCATTGGCAAATAGGGTTAAGGAAAATCCCAAGGCTTTTTACACTTACATAAAAAGCAAGAGGGTAGCCAGGGAAAGGGTTGGCCCACTGAAGGATAGGCAAGGGAATCTATGTGTGGAGCCAGAGGAAATGGGCGAGGTACTAAATGAATACTTTGCATCAGTATTCACCAAAGAGAAGGAATTGGTAGATGTTGAGTCTGGAGAAGGGGGTGTAGATAGCCTGGGTCACATTGTGATCCAAAAAGACGAGGTGTTGGGTGTCTTAAAAAATATTAAGGTAGATAAGTCCCCAGGGCCGGATGGGATCTACCCCAGAATACTGAAGGAGGCTGGAGAGGAAATTGCTGAGGCCTTGACAGAAATCTTTGGATCCTCGCTGTCTTCAGGGGATGTCCCGGAGGACTGGAGAATAGCCAATGTTGTTCCTCTGTTTAAGAAGGGTGGCAGGGATAATCCCGGGAACTACAGGCCGGTGAGCCTTACTTCAGTGGTAGGGAAATTACTGGAGAGAATTCTTCGAGACAGGATCTACTCCCATTTGGAAGCAAATGGACGTATTAGTGAGAGGCAGCACGGTTTTGTGAAGGGGAGGTCGTGTCTCACTAACTTGATAGAGTTTTTCGAGGAGGTCACTAGGATGATTGATGCAGGTAGGGCAGTAGATGTTGTCTATATGGACATCAGTAAGGCCTTTGACAAGGTCCCTCATGGTAGACTAGTACAAAAGGTGAAGTCACACGGGATCAGGGGTGAACTGGCAAGGTGGATACAGAACTGGCTAGGCCATAGAAGGCAGAGGGTAGCAATGGAGGGATGCTTTTCTAATTGGAGGGCTGTGACCAGTGGTGTTCCACAGGGATCAGTGCTGGGACCTTTGCTCTTTGTAGTATATATAAATGATTTGGAGGAAAATGTAACTGGTCTGATTAGTAAGTTTGCAGACGACACAAAGGTTGGTGGAATTGCGGATAGCGATGAGGACTGTCTGAGGATACAGCAGGATTTAGATTGTCTGGAGACTTGGGCGGAGAGATGGCAGATGGAGTTTAACCTGGACAAATGTGAGGTAATGCATTTTGGAAGGGCTAATGCAGGTAGGGAATATACAGTGAATGGTAGAACCCTCAAGAGTATTGAAAGTCAAAGAGATCTAGGAGTACAGGTCCACAGGTCATTGAAAGGGGCTACACAGGTGGAGAAGGTAGTCAAGAAGGCATACGGCATGCTTGCCTTCATTGGCCGGGGCATTGAGTATAAGAATTGGCAAGTCATGTTGCAGCTGTATAGAACCTTAGTTAGGCCACACTTGGAGTATAGTGTTCAATTCTGGTCGCCACACTACCAGAAGGATGTGGAGGCTTTAGAGAGGGTGCAGAAGAGATTTACCAGAATGTTGCCTGGTATGGAGGGCATAAGCTATGAGGAGCGATTGAATAAACTCGGTTTGTTCTCACTGGAACGAAGGAGGTTGAGGGGCGACCTGATAGAGGTATACAAAATTATGAGGGGCATAGACAGAGTGGATAGTCAGAGGCTTTTCCCCAGGGTAGAGGGGTCAATTACTAGGGGGCATAGGTTTAAGGTGAGAGGGGCAAAGTTTAGAGTAGATGTACGAGGCAAGTTTTTTACGCAGAGGGTAGTGGGTGCCTGGAACTCACTACCGGAGGAGGTAGTGGAGGCAGGGACGATAGGGACATTTAAGGGGCATCTTGACAAATATATGAATAGGATGGGAATAGAAGGATACGGACCCAGGAAGTGTAGAAGATTGTAGTTTAGCCGGGCAGTATGGTCGGCACGGGCTTGGAGGGCCGAAGGGCCTGTTCCTGTGCTGTACATTTCTTTGTTCTTTGTTCTTTGTTTGAGACAAATCAGTGCTGAGCCGGGGGAAAGAGGGTGGATACGAGAACGGGACAAATCAGTGCTGAGCCCGGGGAAAGATGATGGATACGAGAACGAGACATATCAGTGCTGAATCCGGGAAAGAGAATGGATATGAGAACAAGACAAATCAGTTCTGAATCCGGGGAAAGAGGATGGATATGGGAATGAGACAAATCAGTGCTGAGCCCGGGGAAAGAGGATGGATATGAGAACGAGACAAATCAGTGCTGAATCCGGGGAGAGGATTGATATAAGAACGAGTCAAATTAGGGAAGAATCCTGGATAGAGGATGGGTACGCGAACGAGGCAAAAACGTGCTGAACCCGGGAAAAGACGATGGCTACGAGAACGAGACAAATAAGTGCTGAATCCGGGGAAAGAGGATGGATACGTGAATGAGGCAAATCATTGCTGAACCCGGGAAAAGAGGATGGATAGGAGAACGAGACATATCAGTGCTGAATTCAGGGAAAGAGATGGATATGAGAATGGGACAAATCAGTGCTGAAACCGGGGAAAGAGGATGGATATAAGAACGAGAGAAATCAGTGCTGAACCCAGAGAAAGAGGATGGATATAAGAACAAGACCAAATCAGTGCTGAACCCGGGAAAGAGGATGGGTACGAGAATGAGACGAATCAGTGATGAACCGGGGAAAGAGGATGGATATCAGAATGAGCAAATCAGTGATGTACCCGGGGAAAGAGGATAGATATAAGAATGAGGCAAATCAGTGCTGAACCCGGGGAAAGAGGGTGGATATAAGAATGAGACAAATCAGTGCTGAACCCAGAGAAAGCGGATGGATATAAGAACGAGACAAATCAGTGCTGAATCCAGGGAAAGAGGATAAATATAAGAACGAGACAAATCAGTGCTGAAACCGGGGAAAGAGGATGGATATAAGAACGAGACCAAATCAGTCCTGAACCGGGGAAATAGGATGAATACGAGAATGAGACAAATCAGTGCTGAATCCGGGGAAAGAGGATGGATACGAGAATGAGACAAATCAGTGCTGAGCCCGGGGAAAGAGGATGGAGAAAAGAACGAGGCAAATCAGTGCTGAGCCCGGGGAAAGAGAATGGATAGAACAATGAGACAAATCAGTGCTGAACCCAGAGAAAGAGGATGGATATAAGAACGAGACCAAATCAGTGCTGAACCCAGAGAAAGAGGATGGATTTGAACGAGACCAAATCAGTGCTGAACCCGGGAAAGAGAATGGATACGAGAATGAGACGAATCAGTGATGAACCCGGGGAAAGAGGATGGATATCAGAATGAGCAAATCAGTGATGAACCCGGGGAAAGTGGATAGATATAAGAATGAGGCAAATCAGTGCTGATCCCGGGGAAAGAGGATGGATATAAGAACGAGGAATTCAGTGATGAACCCGGGGAAAGAGGATAGATATAACAATGAGACAAATCAGTGATGAACCCGGGGAAAGAGGATGGATATACGAATGAGGCAAATCAGTGCTGAACCCAGGAAGAGGATGGATAGGAGAATGAGACAAATCAGTGCTGAACCCGGGGAAAGAGGATGGATAAGAGAATGAGACAAATAAGTGCTGAGCCCGGCGAAAGAGAATGGATACGAGAACGGAACAAATCAGTGCTGAGCCGGGGGAAAGAGGATGGATACGAGAATGAGACAAATCAGTGCTGAGCCCGGGGAAAGATGATGGATACAAGAACGAGACATATCAGTGCTGAATCCGGGAAAGACAATGGATATGAGAACAAGACAAATCAGTGCTGAATCCGGGGAAAGAGGATGGACATAAGAATGAGACAAATCAGTGCTGAACCCGGGGGCGGACGATGGATATAAGAATGAGACAAATCAGTGCTGAATCCGTGGGAAAAAGGATGGATATGAGAACGAGACAAATAAGTGCTGAATCCGGGGAAAGAGCGTGGATACGTGAACGAGGTAAATCATTGCTGAACCCGGGGAAAGAGGATGGATAGGAGAACGAGACAAATCAGTGCTGAATCCGAGGAAAGAGGATGCATATAAGAACGAGACAAATCATTGCTGAATCCGGGGAGAGGATTGATCTAAGAACGAGTCAAATTAATGATGAATCCTGGAGAGAGGATGGATACGTGAATGAGGCAAATCATTGCTGAGCCCGGGGAAAGAGGATGGATAGGAGAACGAGACAAATTAGTGGTGAGTCCTGGAGAGAGGATGGATACGTGAATGAGGCAAATCAGTGCTGAACACGGGTAAAGAAGATGGATACGAGAACGAGACAAATCAGTGCTGAACCAGGGGATAGAGGATGGATATAAGAACGAGGCAAATCAATGCTGAATTCGGGGAAAGAGGATGGATACGAGAATGAGACAAATCAATGCTGAATTCGGGGAAAGAGGATGGATACGAGAATGAGACAAATCAGTGCTGAGCCCGGAGAAAGAGGATAGATATAAGAACGAGGCAACTCAGTGCTGAATCCGGGGAAAGAGGATGGATACGAGTATGAGACAAATCAGTGCTGAGCCCGGGGAAAGAGGATGGATATAAGAACGAGGCAAATCAGTGCTGAACCCACGGAAAGAGGATGGATATAAGAATGAGACAAATCAATGCTCAACCCGGGGAAAGAGGATGGATATAAGAATGAGACAAAGCAGTGCTGAACCTAGGAAGAGGATGGATACGAGAATGAGACAAATCAGTGCTGAACCCGGGTAAAGAGGATCGATACGAGAATGAGACCAATCAGTGCTGAACCCGGGGAAAGAGGATGGATACGAGAACGGAACAAATCAGTGCAGAGCACGGGGACAGACGATGGATACGAGAATGACACAAATCAATGCTGACCCCGGGGAATGACGATGGATATGGGAATAAGACAAATCAGTGCTGAATCCGGGGAGAGGATTGATATAAGAACGAGTCAAATTAGTGATGAATCCTGGAGAGAGGATGGATACGTGAACGAGGCAAATCAGTGCTGAACCCAGGGAAAGAGGATGTTTCGAGAACGAGACAAATCAGTGTTGAATCCAGGGAAAGAGGATGGATATGAGAACGAGACAAATCAGTGCTGAAACCGGGGAATGAGGATGGATATGAGAACGAGACAAATCAGTGCTGAATCCAGGGAAAGAGGATGGATATAAGAACGAGACAAATCATTGCTGAATCCGGGGAGAGGATTGATACAAGAACGAGGCAAATCAGTGCTGAACCCGGGGAAAGAGGATGGATAATGAGACAAATCAGTGCTGAACCCAGAGAAAGAGGATGGAGATAAGACCGAGACCAAATCATGAATATGGATGGTTATGAGAATGAGACAAATCAGTGCTGAATCCGGGGAAAGATGATGGATACGAGAATGAGACAAATAAGTGCTGAATCCGGGGAAAGAGGTTGGATACGTGAACGAGGAAAATCATTGCTGAACCCGGGGAAAGAGGATGGATACGAGAACGAGACAAATCAGTGCTGAACCAGGGGATAGAGGATGGATATGAGAACGAGACAAATCAATGCTGAATCCGGGGAAAGAGGATGGATACGAGAATGAGACAAATCAGTGCTGAGCCCGGAGAAAGACGATGGATATAAGAACGAGGCAAATCAATGCTGAATCCGGGGAAAGAGGATGGATACGAGAATGAGACAAATCAGTGCTGGGCCCGGGGAAAGAGGATGGATATATGAACGAGGCAAATCAGTGCTGAACCCAGGGAAAGAGGATGGATATAAGAATGAGACAAATCAGTGCTCAACCCGGGGAAAGAGGATGGATACGTGAACGATGCAAATCATTTCTGAACCCGGGGGAAGAGGATGGATATAAGAATGAGACAAATCAGTGCTGAACCTAGGAAGAGGATGGATACGAGAATGAGACAAATCAGTGCTGAACCCGGGGAAAGAGAATGGATATAAGAACGAGACAAATCAGTGCTGAACCTAGGAAGAGGATGGAGACGAGAATGAGACAAATCAGTGCTGAACCCGGGTAATTGGATCGATACGAGAATGAGACCAATCAGTGCTGGACCCGGGGAAAGAGGATGGATACGAGACCAGAACAAATCAGTGCAGAGCACGGGGACAGACGATGGATACGAGAATGAGACAAATCAGTGCTGAGCCCGGGAAAAGATGATGGATACGAGAATGAGACAAATCAATGCTGAATTCGGGAAAGAGGATGGATATAAGAACAAGACAAATCAGTGCTGTATCCGGGGAAAGGGGATGGATATGGGAATGAGACAAATCAGTGCTGAGCCCGGGGAAAGAGGATGGATATGAGAACGAGACAAATCAGTGCTACACCCGGGGAAAGAGGATGGATATAAGAACGAGTCAAATTAGTGATGAATTCTGGAGAGAGGATGGATACGTGAACGAGGGAAATCAGTGCTGAACCCGGGGAAAGAGGATGGATACAAGAACGAGGCAAATCAGTGCTGAACCCGGGGAGAGAGGATGGATACGTGAAGGAGGCAAATCAGTGCTGAACACGGGGAAAGGGATGGTTACGGGAACAAGACAAATCAGTGTTGAATCCAGGGAAAGAGGATGGATATGAGAACGAGACAAATCAGTGCGGAAGCCGGGGAAAGAGGATGGATATGAGAACGAGACAAATCAGTGCTGAAACCGGGGAAAGAGAATGGATATAAGAACTAGACAAATCAGTGCTGAATCCGGGGAAAGAGGATGGATACGAGAATGAGACAAATCAGTGCTGAGCACGGAGAAAGAGGATGGATGTAATAACGAGGCAAATCAGTGCTGAATCCGGGGAAAGAGGATGGATACGAGAAGGAGACAAATCAGTGCTGAGCCCGGGGAAAGAGGATGGATATAAGAATAAGGCAAATCAGTGCTGAATCTGGGGAGAGGTTTGATATAAGAACAAGACAAATCAGTGCTGAATCCGGGGAAAGAGGATGGATATGGGAATGAGACAAATCAGTGCTGAACCCGGGGAAAGAGGATGGATATAAGGACGAGACAAATCAGTGCTGAACCCGGGGAAAGAGGATGGATACGAGAACGAGACAAATCAGTGCTGAACCCGCGGAGAGAGGATGGATACGTGAAGGAGGCAAATCAGTGCTGAACACGGGGAAAGGGATGGTTACAGGAACGATACAAATCAGTGTTGAATCCAGGGAAAGAGGATGGATATGAGAACGAGCCAAATCAGAGCTGAAGCCGGGGAAAGAGGATGGATATGAGAACGCGACAAATCAGTGCTGAAACCGGGGAAAGAGGATGGATATAAGAACGAGACAAATCAGTGCTGAATCCGGGGAAAGAGGATGGATACGAGAATGAGACAAATCAGTGCTGAGCCCGGAGAAAGAGGATGGATATAAGAACGAGGCAAATCAGTGCTGAATCCGGGGAAAGAGGATGGATACGAGAATGATACGAATCAGTGCTGAGCCAGGGGAAAGAGGATGGATATAAGAACAAGGCAAATCAGTGATGAATCCGGGGAGAGGATTGATAAAAGAACAAGACAAATCAGTGCTGAATCCGGGGAAAGAGGATGGATATGGGAATGATACAAATCAGTGCTGAGCCCGGGGAAAGAGGATGGATATGAGAATGTGACTAATCAGTGCTGAACCCGGGGAAAGAGGATGGATATAAGGACGAGACAAATCAGTGCTGAATCCGGGGAAAGCGGATTGATATGGGAATGAGACAAATCAGTGCTGAATCTGGGGAGAGGATTGATATAAGAACGAGTCAAATTAGTGATGAATCCTGGAGAGAGGATGGATACGTGAACGAGGCAAATCAGTGCTGAACCCGGGGAGAGAGGATGGATACGTGAAGGAGGCAAATCAGTGCTGAACACGGGGAAAGGGATAGTTACGGGAACGAGACAAATCAGTGTTGAATCCAGGGAAAGAGGATGGATATGAGAACGAGACCAAATCAGTGCTGAAACCGGGGAAAGAGGATGGATATGAGAACGCGACAAAGCAGTGATGAATCCGGGGAAAGAGGATGGATACGAGAATGAGACAAATCAGTGCGGAAGCCGGGGAAAGAGGATGGATATGAGAACGAGACAAATCAGTGCTGAAACCGGGGAAAGAGGATGGATATGAGAACGCGACAAAGCAGTGATGAATCCGGGGAAAGAGGATGGATACGAGAATGAGACAAATCAGTGCTGAGCCCGGAGAAAGAGGATGGATATAAGAACGAGGCAAATCAGTGCTGAATCCGGGGAAAGAGGATGGATACGAGAAGGAGACAAATCAGTGCTGAGCCCGGGTAAAGAGGATGGATATAAGAACAAGGCAAATCAGTGCTGAATCCGGGGAGAGGTTTGATAGAAGAACAAGACAAATCAGTGCTGAACCCGGGGAAAGAGGATGGATATGGGAATGAGACAAATCAGTGCTGAGCCCGGGGAAAGAGGATGGATATGAGAATGAGACAAATCAGTGCTGAACCCGGGGAAAGAGGATGGATATAAGGACGAGACAAATCAGTGCTGAACCCGGGGAAAGAGGATGGATATAAGGACGAGACAAATCACTGCTGAACCCGGGGAAAGAGGATGGATACGAGAACGAGACAAATCAGTGCTGAACCCGCGGAGAGAGGATGGATACGTGAAGGAGGCAAATCAGTGCTGAACACGGGGAAAGGGATGGTTACAGGAACGATACAAATCAGTGTTGAATCCAGGGAAAGAGGATGGATATGAGAACGAGCCAAATCAGAGCTGAAGCCGGGGAAAGAGGATGGATATGAGAACGAGACAAATCAGTGCTGAAACCGGGGAAAGAGGATGGATATAAGAACGAGACAAATCAGTGCTGAATCCGGGGAAAGAGGATGGATACGAGAATGAGACAAATCAGTGCTGAGCCCGGAGAAAGAGGATGGATATAAGAACGAGGCAAATCAGTGCTGAATCCGGGGAAAGAGGATGGATACGAGAATGATATGAATCAGTGCTGAGCCAGGGGAAAGAGGATGGATATAAGAACAAGGCAAATCAGTGATGAATCCGGGGAGAGGATTGATATAAGAACAAGACAAATCAGTGCTGAATCCGGGGAAAGAGGATGGATATGGGAATGATACAAATCAGTGCTGAGCCCGGGGAAAGAGGATGGATATGAGAATGTGACTAATCAGTGCTGAACCCGGGGAAAGAGGATGGATATAAGGATGAGACAAATCAGTGCTGAATCCGGGGAAAGAGGATTGATATGGGAATGAGACAAATCAGTGCTGAATCTGGGGAGAGGATTGATATAAGAACGAGTCAAATTAGTGATGAATCCTGGAGAGAGGATGGATACGTGAACGAGGCAAATCAGTGCTGAACCTGGGGAAAGAGGATGGATACGAGAACGAGGCAAATCAGTGCTGAACCCGGGGAGAGAGGATGGATACGTGAAGGAGGCAAATCAGTGCTGAACACAGGGAAAGGGATAGTTACGGGAACGAGACAAATCAGTGTTGAATCCAGGGAAAGAGGATGGATATGAGAACGAGACAAATCAGTGCGGAAGCCGGGGAAAGAGGATGGATATGAGAACGAGACAAATCAGTGCTGAAACCGGGGAAAGAGGATGGATATCAGAACGCGACAAAGCAGTGATGAATCCGGGGAAAGAGGATGGATACGAGAATGAGACAAATCAGTGCTGAGCCCGGAGAAAGAGGATGGATATAAGAACGAGGCAAATCAGTGCTGAATCCGGGGAAAGAGGATGGATACGAGAAGGAGACAAATCAGTGCTGAGCCCGGGTAAAGAGGATGGAAAAAGAACAAGGCAAATCAGTGCTGAATCCGGGGAGAGTTTGATAGAAGAACAAGACAAATCAGTGCTGAATCCGGGGAAAGAGGATGGATATGGGAATGAGACAAATCAGTGCTGAGCCCGGGGAAAGAGGATGGATATGAGAATGAGACAAATCAGTGCTGAACCCGGGGAAAGAGGATGGATATAAGGACGAGACAAATCACTGCTGAACCCGGGGAAAGAGGATGGATACGAGAACGAGGCAAATCAGTACTGAACCCGGGGAGAGAGGATGGATACGTGAAGGAGGCAAATCAGTGCTGAACACGGGGAAAGGGATGGTTACAGGAACGATACAAATCAGTGTTGAATCCAGGGAAAGAGGATGGATATGAGAACGAGCCAAATCAGAGCTGAAGCCGGGGAAAGAGGATGGATATGAGAACGAGACAAATCAGTGCTGAAACCGGGGAAAGAGGATGGATATAAGAACGAGACAAATCAGTGCTGAATCCGGGGAAAGAGGATGGATACGAGAATGAGACAAATCAGTGCTGAGCCCGGAGAAAGAGGATGGATATAAGAACGAGGCAAATCAGTGCTGAATCCGGGGAAAGAGGATGGATACGAGAATGATACGAATCAGTGCTGAGCCAGGGGAAAGAGGATGGATATAAGAACAAGGCAAATCAGTGATGAATCCGGGGAGAGGATTGATATAAGAACAAGACAAATCAGTGCTGAATCCGGGGAAAGAGGATGGATATGGGAATGATACAAATCAGTGCTGAGCCCGGGGAAAGAGGATGGATATGAGAATGTGACTAATCAGTGCTGAACCCGGGGAAAGAGGATGGATATAAGGACGAGACAAATCAGTGCTGAATCCGGGGAAAGCGGATTGATATGGGAATGAGACAAATCAGTGCTGAATCTGGGGAGAGGATTGATATAAGAACGAGTCAAATTAGTGATGAATCCTGGAGAGAGGATGGATACGTGAACGAGGCAAATCAGTGCTGAACCCGGGGAGAGAGGATGGATACGTGAAGGAGGCAAATCAGTGCTGAACACGGGGAAAGGGATAGTTACGGGAACGAGACAAATCAGTGTTGAATCCAGGGAAAGAGGATGGATATGAGAACGAGACCAAATCAGTGCTGAAACCGGGGAAAGAGGATGGATATGAGAACGCGACAAAGCAGTGATGAATCCGGGGAAAGAGGATGGATACGAGAATGAGACAAATCAGTGCGGAAGCCGGGGAAAGAGGATGGATATGAGAACGAGACAAATCAGTGCTGAAACCGGGGAAAGAGGATGGATATGAGAACGCGACAAAGCAGTGATGAATCCGGGGAAAGAGGATGGATACGAGAATGAGACAAATCAGTGCTGAGCCCGGAGAAAGAGGATGGATATAAGAACGAGGCAAATCAGTGCTGAATCCGGGGAAAGAGGATGGATACGAGAAGGAGACAAATCAGTGCTGAGCCCGGGTAAAGAGGATGGATATAAGAACAAGGCAAATCAGTGCTGAATCCGGGGAGAGGTTTGATAGAAGAACAAGACAAATCAGTGCTGAACCCGGGGAAAGAGGATGGATATGGGAATGAGACAAATCAGTGCTGAGCCCGGGGAAAGAGGATGGATATGAGAATGAGACAAATCAGTGCTGAACCCGGGGAAAGAGGATGGATATAAGGACGAGACAAATCACTGCTGAACCCGGGGAAAGAGGATGGATACGAGAACGAGACAAATCAGTGCTGAACCCGCGGAGAGAGGATGGATACGTGAAGGAGGCAAATCAGTGCTGAACACGGGGAAAGGGATGGTTACAGGAACGATACAAATCAGTGTTGAATCCAGGGAAAGAGGATGGATATGAGAACGAGCCAAATCAGAGCTGAAGCCGGGGAAAGAGGATGGATATGAGAACGAGACAAATCAGTGCTGAAACCGGGGAAAGAGGATGGATATAAGAACGAGACAAATCAGTGCTGAATCCGGGGAAAGAGGATGGATACGAGAATGAGACAAATCAGTGCTGAGCCCGGAGAAAGAGGATGGATATAAGAACGAGGCAAATCAGTGCTGAATCCGGGGAAAGAGGATGGATACGAGAATGATATGAATCAGTGCTGAGCCAGGGGAAAGAGGATGGATATAAGAACAAGGCAAATCAGTGATGAATCCGGGGAGAGGATTGATATAAGAACAAGACAAATCAGTGCTGAATCCGGGGAAAGAGGATGGATATGGGAATGATACAAATCAGTGCTGAGCCCGGGGAAAGAGGATGGATATGAGAATGTGACTAATCAGTGCTGAACCCGGGGAAAGAGGATGGATATAAGGATGAGACAAATCAGTGCTGAATCCGGGGAAAGAGGATTGATATGGGAATGAGACAAATCAGTGCTGAATCTGGGGAGAGGATTGATATAAGAACGAGTCAAATTAGTGATGAATCCTGGAGAGAGGATGGATACGTGAACGAGGCAAATCAGTGCTGAACCTGGGGAAAGAGGATGGATACGAGAACGAGGCAAATCAGTGCTGAACCCGGGGAGAGAGGATGGATACGTGAAGGAGGCAAATCAGTGCTGAACACGGGGAAAGGGATAGTTACGGGAACGAGACAAATCAGTGTTGAATCCAGGGAAAGAGGATGGATATGAGAACGAGACAAATCAGTGCGGAAGGCGGGGAAAGAGGATGGATATGAGAACGAGACAAATCAGTGCTGAAACCGGGGAAAGAGGATGGATATCAGAACGCGACAAAGCAGTGATGAATCCGGGGAAAGAGGATGGATACGAGAATGAGACAAATCAGTGCTGAGCCCGGAGAAAGAGGATGGATATAAGAACGAGGCAAATCAGTGCTGAATCCGGGGAAAGAGGATGGATACGAGAAGGAGACAAATCAGTGCTGAGCCCGGGTAAAGAGGATGGATATAAGAACAAGGCAAATCAGTGCTGAATCCGGGGAGAGTTTGATAGAAGAACAAGACAAATCAGTGCTGAATCCGGGGAAAGAGGATGGATATGGGAATGAGACAAATCAGTGCTGAGCCCGGGGAAAGAGGATGGATATGAGAATGAGACAAATCAGTGCTGAACCCGGGGAAAGAGGATGGATATAAGGACGAGACAAATCACTGCTGAACCCGGGGAAAGAGGATGGATACGAGAACGAGGCAAATCAGTGCTGAACCCGGGGAGAGAGGATGGATACGTGAAGGAGGCAAATCAGTGCCGAACACGGGAAAAGGTACGGTTACGGGAACGATACAAATCAGTGTTGAATCCAGGGAAAGAGGATGGATATGAGAACGAGACAAATCAGTGCTGAGGCCGGGGAAAGAGGATGGATATGAGAACGAGACAAATCAATGCTGAAACCGGGGAAAGAGGATGGATATAAGAACGAGACAAATCAGTGCTGAAACCGTGGAAAGAGGATGGATACGAGAATGAGAAAAATCAGTGCAGAGCCCGGAGAAAGAGGAGGGATATAAGAACGAGGCAAATCTGTGCTGAATCCGGGGAAAGAGGATGGATATGGGAATGAGACAAATCAGTGCTGAGCCCGGGGAAAGAGGATGGATATGAGAATGAGACAAATCAGTGCTGAACCCGGGGAAAGAGGATGGATATAAGGATGAGACAAATTAGTGCTGAAGCCGGGGAAAGAGGATGGATATGAGAACGAGACAAATCAGTGCTGAAAGCGGGGAAAGAGGATGGATATAAGAACGCGACAAAGCAGTGCTGAATCCGGGGAAAGAGGATGGATACGAGAATGAGACAAATCAGTGCTGAGCCCGGAGAAAGAGGATGGATATAAGAACGAGGCAAATCAGTGCTGAATCCAGGGAAAGAGGATGGATACGAGAAGGAGTCAAATCAGTGCTGAGCCCGGAGAAAGAGGATGGATATAAGAACAAGGCAAATCAGTGCTGAATCCGGGGAGAGGTTTGATATAAGAACAAGACAAATCAGTGCTGAATCCGGGGAAAGAGGATGGATATGGGAATGAGACAAATCAGTGCTGAGCCCGGGGAAAGAGGATGGATATGAGAATGAGACAAATCAGTGCTGAACCCGGGGAAAGAGGATGGATATAAGGACGAGACAAATCAGTGCTGAACCCGGGGAAAGAGGATGGATACGAAAACGAGGCAAATCAGTGCTGAACCCGGGGAGAGAGGATGGATACGTGAAGGAGGCAAATCAGTGCTGAACAAGGGGAAGTTATGGTTACGGGAACGATACAAATCAGTGTTGAATCCAGGGAAAGAGGATGGATATGAGAACGAGACAAATCAGTGCTGAGGCCGGGGAAAGAGGATGGATATAAGAACGAGACAAATTAGTGCTGAATCCGGGGAAAGAGGATGGATACGAGAATGAGACAAATCAGTGCTGAGCCCGGAGAAAGAGGATGGATTTAAGAACGAGGCAAATCAGTGCTGAATCCGGGGAAAGAGGATGGATATGGGAATGAGACAAATCAGTGCTGAGCCCGGGGAAAGAGGATGGATATGAGAATGAGACAAATCAGTGCTGAACCCGGGGAAAGAGGATGCATATAAGAACGAGACAAATCATTGCTGAATCCGGGGAGAGGATTGATCTAAGAACAAGTCAAATTAGTGATGAATCCTGGAGAGAGTATGGATACGTGAATGAGGCAAATCATTGCTGAGCCCGGGGAAAGAGGATGGATAGGAGAACGAGACAAATTAGTGGTGAGTCCTGGAGAGAGGATGGATACGTGAATGAGGCAAATCAGTGCTGAACACGGGTAAAGCGGATGTATACGAGAACGAGACAAATTAGTGCTGAACCAGGGGATAGAGGATGGATATGAGAATGAGACAAATCAGTGCTGAATTCGGGGAAAGAGGATGGATACGAGAATGAGACAAATCAGTGCTGAGCCCGGAGAAAGAGGATAGATATAAGAACGAGGCAACTCAGTGCTGAATCCGGGTAAAGAGGATGGATACGAGTATGAGACAAATCAGTGCTGAGCCCGGGGAAAGAGGATGGATATAAGAACGAGGCAAATCAGTGCTGAACCCAGGGAAAGAGGATGGATATAAGAATGAGACAAATCAATGCTCAACCCGGTGAAAGAGGATGGATATAAGAATGAGACAAAGCAGTGCTGAACCTAGGAAGAGGATGGATACGAGAATGAGACAAATCAGTGCTGAACCCGGGTAAAGAGGATCGATACGAGAATGAGACCAATCATTGCTGAACCCGGGGAAGGAGGATGGATACGAGAACGGAACAAATCAGTGCAGAGCACGGGGACAGACGATGGATACGAGAATGACACAAATCAATGCTGACCCCGGGGAATGACGATGGATGTGGGAATGAGACAAACCGGTGCTGAATCCGGGGAGAGGATTGATATAAGAACGAGTCAAATTAGTGATGAATCCTGGAGAGAGGATGGATACGTGAACGAGGCAAATCAGTGCTAAACCCAGGGAAAGAGGATGGATACGAGAACGAGACAAATAAGTGCTGAATCCGGGGAAGGAGGATGGATACGTGAACGAGGTAAATCATTGCTGAACCCGGGGAAAGAGGATGGATAGGAGAACGAGACAAATCAGTGATGAATCCTGGAGAGAGGATGGCTACGTGAAGGAGGCAAATCAGTGCTGAACACGGGGAAAGGGATTGTTACGAGAACGAGACAAATCAGTGTTGAATCCAGGGAAAGAGGATGGATATGAGAACGAGACAAATCAGTGCTGAAACCGGGGAATGAGGATGGATATGAGAACGAGACAAATCAGTGCTGAATCCAGGGAAAGAGGATGGATACGAGAATGAGACAAATCAATGCTGAATCCGGGAACGAGGATGGATATAAGAACAAGACAAATCAGTGCTGTATCCGGGGAAAGGGGATGGATATGGGAATGAGACAAATCAGTGCTGAGCCCGGAGAAAGAGGATGGATATGAGAACAAGACAAATCAGTGCTGTATCCGGGGAAAGAGGATGGATACGAGAAGGAGACAAATCAGTGCTGAGCCCGGGGAAAGAGGATGGATATAAGAATAAGGCAAATCAGTGCTGAGCCCGGGGAAAGAGGATGGATATAAGAATAAGGCAAATCAGTGCTGAATCTGGGGAGAGGTTTGATATAAGAACAAGACAAATCAGTGCTGAATCCGGGGAAAGAGGATGGATATGGGAATGAGACAAATCAGTGCTGAACCCGGGAAAGAGGATGGATATAAGAACGAGACAAATCAGTGCTGAACCCGGGCAAAGAGGATGGATACGAGAACGAGACAAATCAGTGCTGAACCCGCGGAGAGGATGGATATGTGAAGGAGGCAAATCAGTGCTGAACACGGGGAAAGGGATGGTTACAGGAACGATACAAATCAGTGTTGAATCCAGGGAAAGAGGATGGATATGAGAACGAGACAAATCAGAGCTGAAGCCGGGGAAAGAGGATGGATATAAGAACGAGACAAATCAGTGCGGAATCCGGGGAAAGAGGATGGATACGAGAATGAGACAAATCAGTGCTGAGTCCGGAGAAAGAGGATGGATATAAGAACGAGGCAAATCAGTGCTGAATCCGGGGAAAGAGGATGGATACGAGAATGAGACGAATCAGTGCTGAGCCAGGGGAAAGAGGATGGATATAAGAACAAGGCAAATCAGTGATGAATCCGGGGAGAGGATTGATATAAGAACAAGACAAATCAGTGCTGAATCCGGGGAAAGAGGATGGATATGGGAATGATACAAATCAGTGCTGAGCCCGGGGAAAGAGGATGGATATGAGAACGAGACAAATCAGTGCTGAATCCGGAAAGAGGATTGATATAAGAACGAGTCAAATTAGGGAAGAATCCTGGATAGAGGATGGGTACGCGAACGAGGCAAAAACGTGCTGAACCCGGGAAAAGACGATGGCTACGAGAACGAGACAAATAAGTGCTGAATCCGGGGAAAGAGGATGGATACGTGAATGAGGCAAATCATTGCTGAACCCGGGAAAAGAGGATGGATAGGAGAACGAGACATATCAGTGCTGAATTCAGGGAAAGAGATGGATATGAGAATGGGACAAATCAGAGCTGAAGCCGGGGAAAGAGGATGGATATGAGAACGAGACAAATCAGTGCTGAAACCGGGGAAAGAGGATGGATATCAGAACGAGACAAATCAGTGCGGAATCCGGGGAAAGAGGATGGATACGAGAATGGGACAAATCAGTGCTGAGCCCGGAGAAAGAGGATGGATATAAGAATGAGGCAAATCAGTGCTGAATCCGGGGAAAGAGGATGGATACGAGAATGAGACGAATCAGTGCTGAGCCAGGGGAAAGAGGATGGATATAAGAACAAGGCAAATCAGTGATGAATCCGGGGAGAGGATTGATATAAGAACAAGACAAATCAGTGCTGAATCCGGGGAAAGAGGATGGATATGGGAATGATACAAATCAGTGCTGAGCCCGGGGAAAGAGGATGGATATGAGAATGTGACTAATCAGTGCTGAACCCGGGGAAAGAGGATGGATATAAGGACGAGACAAATCAGTGCTGAATCCGGGGAAAGAGGATTGATATGGGAATGAGACAAATCAGTGCTGAATCTGGGGAGAGGATTGATATGAGAACGAGTCAAATTAGTGATGAATCCTGGAGAGAGGATGGATACGTGAACGAGGCAAATCAGTGCTGAACCTGGGGAAAGAGGATGGATATGAGAACGAGGCAAATCAGTGCTGAACCCGGGGAGAGAGGATGGATACGTGAAGGAGGCAAATCAGTGCTAAACACGGGGAAAGGGATAGTTACGGGAACGAGACAAATCAGTGTTGAATCCAGGGAAAGAGGATGGATATGAGAACGAGACAAATCAGTGCGGAAGCCGGGGAAAGAGGATGGATATAAGAACGCGACAAAGCAGTGCTGAATCCGGGGAAAGAGGATGGATACGAGAATGAGACAAATCAGTGCTGAGCCCGGAGAAAGAGGATGGATATAAGAACGAGGCAAATCAGTGCTGAATCCGGGGAAAGAGGATGGATATGAGAACGAGACAAATCAGTGCTGAAACCGGGGAAAGAGGATGGATATAAGAACGCGACAAAGCAGTGCTGAATCCGGGGAAAGAGGATGGATACGAGAATGAGACAAATCAGTGCTGAGCCCGGAGAATGAGGATGGATATAAGAACGAGGCAAATCAGTGCTGAACCCGGGAAAGAGGATGGATATAAGGACGAGACAAATCAGTGCTGAACGCGGGCAAAGAGGATGGATACGAGAACGAGACAAATCAGTGCTGAACCCGCGGAGAGGATGGATATGTGAAGGAGGCAAATCAGTGCTGAACACGGGGAAAGGGATGGTTACAGGAACGATACAAATCAGTGTTGAATCCAGGGAAAGAGGATGGATATGAGAACGAGACAAATCAGAGCTGAAGCCGGGGAAAGAGGATGGATATGAGAACGAGACAAATCAGTGCTGAAACCGGGGAAAGAGGATGGATATAAGAACGAGACAAATCATTTCGGAATCCGGGGAAAGAGGATGGATACGAGAATGAGACAAATCAGTGCTGAGCCCGGAGAAAGAGGATGGATATAAGAACGAGGCAAATCAGTGCAGAATCCGGGGAAAGAGGATGGATACGAGAATGAGACGAATCAGTGCTGAGCCAGGGGAAAGAGGATGGATATAAGAACAAGGCAAATCAGTGATGAATCCGGGGAGAGGATTGATATAAGAACAAGACAAATCAGTGCTGAATCCGGGGAAAGAGGATGGATATGGGAATGATACAAATCAGTGCTGAGCCCGGGGAAAGAGGATGGATATGAGAATGTGACTAATCAGTGCTGAACCCGGGGAAAGAGGATGGATATAAGGACGAGACAATCAGTGCTGAATCCGGGGAAAGAGGATTGATATGGGAATGAGACAAATCAGTGCTGAATCTGGGGTGAGGATTGATATGAGAACGAGTCAAATTAGTGATGAATCCTGGAGAGAGGATGGATACGTGAACGAGGCAAATCAGTGCTGAACCTGGGGAAAGAGGATGGATACGAGAACGAGGCAAATCAGTGCTGAACCCGGGGAGAGAGGATGGATACGTGAAGGAGGCAAATCAGTGCTAAACACGGGGAAAGGGATAGTTACGGGAACGAGACAAATCAGTGTTGAATCCAGGGAAAGAGGATGGATATGAGAACGAGACAAATCAGTGCGGAAGCCGGGGAAAGAGGATGGATATGAGAACGAGACAAATCAGTGCTGAAACCGGGGAAAGAGGATGGATATAAGAACGCGACAAAGCAGTGCTGAATCCGGGGAAAGAGGATGTATACGAGAATGAGACAAATCAGTGCTGAGCCCGGAGAAAGAGGATGGATATAAGAACGAGGCAAATCAGTGCTGAATCCGGGGAAAGAGGATGGATACGAGAAGGAGACAAATCAGTGCTGAGCCCGGGTAAAGAGGATGGATATAAGAACAAGGCAAATCAGTGCTGAATCCGGGGAGAGGTTTGATATAAGAACAAGACAAATCAGTGCTGAATCCGGGGAAAGAGGATGGATATGGGAATGAGACAAATCAGTGCTGAGCCCGGGGAAAGAGGATGGATATGAGAATGAGACAAATCAGTGCTGAACCCGGGGAAAGAGGATGGATATAAGGACGAGACAAATCAGTGCTGAACCCGGGGAAAGAGGATGGATACGAGAACGAGGCAAATCAGTGCTGAACCCGGGGAGAGAGGATGGATACGTGAAGGAGGCAAATCAGTGCCGAACACGGGAAAAGGTATGGTTACGGGAACGATACAAATCAGTGTTGAATCCAGGGAAAGAGGATGGATATGAGAACGAGACAAATCAGTGCTGAGGCCGGGGAAAGAGGATGGATATGAGAACGAGACAAATCAGTGCTGAAACCGGGGAAAGAGGATGGATATAAGAACGCGACAAATCAGTGCTGAATCCGGGGAAAGAGGATGGATATGAGAATGAGACAAATCAGTGCTGAGCCCGGAGAAAGAGGAGGGATATAAGAACGAGGCAAATCAGTGCTGAATCCGGGGAAAGAGGATGGATATGCGAATGAGACAAATCAGTGCTGAGCCCGGGGAAAGAGGATGGATATGAGAATGAGACAAATCAGTGCTGAACCCGGGGAAAGAGGATGGATATAAGGATGAGACAAATTAGTGCTGAAGCCGGGGAAAGAGGATGGATATGAGAACGAGACAAATCAGTGCTGAAACCGGGGAAAGAGGATGGATATAAGAACGCGACAAAGCAGTGCTGAATCCGGGGAAAGAGGATGGATATGAGAACGAGACAAATCAGTGCTGAAACCGGGGAAAGAGGATGGATATAAGAACGCGACAAAGCAGTGCTGAATCCGGGGAAAGAGGATGGATACGAGAATGAGACAAATCAGTGCTGAGCCCGGAGAAAGAGGATGGATATAAGAACGCGACAAAGCAGTGCTGAATCCGGGGAAAGAGGATGGATACGAGAATGAGACAAATCAGTGCTAAACCCGGGGAAAGAGGATGGATATGAGAACGAGACAAATCAGTGCTGAAACCGGGGAAAGAGGATGGATATAAGAACGCGACAAAGCAGTGCTGAATCCGGGGAAAGAGGATGGATACGAGAATGAGACAAATCAGTGCTGAGCCCGGAGAAAGAGGATGGATATAAGAACGAGGCAAATCAGTGCTGAATCCGGGGAAAGAGGATGGATACGAGAAGGAGACAAATCAGTGCTGAGCCCGGGTAAAGAGGATGGATATGAGAATGAGACAAATCAGTGCTGAACCCGGGGAAAGAGGATGGATATAAGGACGAGACAAATCAGTGCTGAGCCCGGGGAAAGAGGATGGATATGAGAATGAGACAAATTAGTGCTGAACCCGGGGAAAGAGGATGGATATAAGGACGAGCCAAATCAGTGCTGAACCCGGGGAAAGAGGATGGATACGAGAACGAGGCAAATCAGTGCTGAACCCGGGGAGAGAGGATGGATACGTGAAGGAGGCAAATCAGTGCTGAACAAGGGGAAATTTATGGTTACGGGAACGATACAAATCAGTGTTGAATCCAGGGAAAGAGGATGGATATGAGAACGAGACAAATCAGTGCTGAGGCCGTGGAAAGAGGATGGATATAAGAACGAGACAAATCAGTGCTGAATCCGGGGAAAGAGGATGGATACGAGAATGAGACAAATCAGTGCTGAGCCCGGAGAAAGAGGATGGATATAAGAACGAGGCAAATCAGTGCTGAATCCGGGGAAAGAGGATGGATATGGGAATGAGACAAATCAGTGCTGAGCCCGGGGAAAGAGGATGGATATGACAATGAGACAAATCAGTGCTGAACCCGGGGAAAGAGGATGCATATAAGAACGAGACAAATCATTGCTGAATCCGGGGAGAGGATTGATCTAAGAACAAGTCAAATTAGTGATGAATCCTGGAGAGAGGATGGATACGTGAATGAGGCAAATCATTGCTGAGCCCGGGGAAACAGGATGGATAGGAGAACGAGACAAATTAGTGGTGAGTCCGGGAGAGAGGATGGATACGTGAATGAGGCAAATCAGTGCTGAACACGGGTAAAGAGGATGGATACGAGAACGAGACAAATTAGTGCTGAACCAGGGGATGGAGGATGGATATGAGAATGAGACAAATCAATGCTGAATTCGGGGAAAGAGGATGGATACGAGAATGAGACAAATCAATGCTGAGCCCGGAGAAAGAGGATAGATATAAGAACGAGGCAACTCAGTGCTGAATCCGGGGAAAGAGGATGGATACGAGTATGAGACAAATCAGTGCTGAGCCCGGGGAAAGAGGATGGATATAAGAACGAGGCAAATCAGTGCTGAACCCAGGGAAAGAGGATGGATATAAGAATGAGACAAATCAATGCTCAACCCGGTGAAAGAGGATGGATATAAGAATGAGACAAAGCAGTGCTGAACCTAGGAAGAGGATGGATACGAGAATGAGACAAATCAGTGCTGAACCCGGGTAAAGAGGATCGATACGAGAATGAGACCAATCAGTGCTGAACCCGGGGAAGGAGGATGGATACGAGAACGGAACAAATCAGTGCAGAGCACGGGGACAGACGATGGATACGAGAATGACACAAATCAATGCTGACCCCGGGGAATGACGATGGATATGGGAATGAGACAAATCAGTGCTGAATCCGGAGAGAGGATTGATATAAGAACGAGTCAAATTAGTGATGAATCCTGGAGAGAGGATGGATACGTGAACGAGGCAAATCAGTGCTGAACCCAGGGAAAGAGGATGGATACGAGAACGAGACAAATAAGTGCTGAATCCGGGGAAGGAGGATGGATACGTGAACGAGGTAAATCATTGCTGAACCCGGGGAAAGAGGATGGATAGGAGAACGAGACAAATCAGTGATGAATCCTGGAGAGAGGATGGCTACGTGAAGGAGGCAAATCAGTGCTGAACACGGGGAAAGGGATTGTTACGAGAACGAGACAAATCAGTGTTGAATCCAGGGAAAGAGGATGGATATGAGTACGAGACAAATCAGTGCCGAAACCGGGGAATGAGGATGGATATGAGAACGAGACAAATCAGTGCTGAATCCAGGGAAAGAGGATGGATAATGAGACAAATCAGTGCTGAACCCAGAGAAAGAGGATGGAGATAAGACCGAGACCAAGTCATGAATATGGATGGTTATGAGAATGAGACAAATCAGTGCTGAATCCGGGGAAAGATGATGGATACGAGAATGAGACAAATAAGTGCTGAATCCGGGGAAAGAGGTTGGATACGTGAACGAGGAAAATCATTGCTGAACCCGGGGAAAGAGGATGGATAGGAGAACGAGACAAATCAGTGATGAGTCCTGGAGAGAGGATGGATACGTGAATGAGGCAAATCAGTGCTGAACACGGGGAAAGAGGATGGATACGAGAACGAGACAAATCAGTGCTGAACCAGGGGATAGAGGATAGATATGAGAACGAGACAAATCAATGCTGAATCCGGGAAAAGAGGATGGATACGAGAATGAGACAAATCAGTGCTGAGCCCGGAGAAAGACGATGGATATAAGAACGAGGCAAATCAATGCTGAATCCGGGGAAAGAGGATGGATACGAGAATGAGACAAATCAGTGCTGGGCCCGGGGAAAGAGGATGGATATAAGAACGAGGCAAATCAGTGCTGAACCCAGGGAAAGAGGATGGATATAAGAATGAGACAAATCAGTGCTCAACCCGGGGAAAGAGGATGGATACGTGAACGATGCAAATCATTTCTGAACCCGGGGAAAGAGGATGGATATAAGAATGAGACAAATCAGTGCTGAACCTAGGAAGAGGATGGATACGAGAATGAGACAAATCAGTGCTGAACCCGGGGAAAGAGAATGGATATAAGAACGAGACAAATCAGTGCTGAACCTAGGAAGAGGATGGAGACGAGAATGAGACAAATCAGTGCTGAACCCGGGTAATTGGATCGATACGAGAATGAGACCAATCAGTGCTGAACCCGGGGAAAGAGGATGGATACGAGACCAGAACAAATCAGTGCAGAGCACGGGGACAGACGATGGATACGAGAATGAGACAAATCAGTGCTGAGCCCGGGGAAAGATGATGGATACGAGAATGAGACTAATCAACGCTGAATCCGGGAAAGAGGATGGATATCAGAACAAGACAAATCAGTGCTGTATCCGGGGAAAGTGGATGGATATGGGAATGAGACAAATCAGTGCTGAGCCCGCGGAAAGAGGATGGATATGAGAACGAGACAAATCAGTGCTACTCCCGGGGAAAGAGGATGGATATAAGAACGAGTCAAATTAGTGATGAATTCTGGAGAGAGGATGGATACGTGAACGAGGGAAATCAGTGCTGAACCCGTGGAAAGAGGATGGATACAAGAACGAGGCAATTCAGTGCTGAACCCGGGGAGAGAGGATGGGTACGTGAAGGAGGCAAATCAGTGCTGAACACGGGGAAAGGGATGGTTACGGGAACAAGACAAATCAGTGTTGAATCCAGGGAAAGAGGATGGATATGAGAACGAGACAAATCAGTGCGGAAGCCGGGGAAAGAGGATGGATTTGAGAACGAGACAAATCAGTGCTGAAACCGGGGAAAGAGAATGGATATAAGGACTAGACAAATCAGTGCTGAATCCGGGGAAAAAGGATGGATACGAGAATGAGACAAATCAGTGCTGAGCACGGAGAAAGAGGATGTATGTAAGAACGAGGCAAATCAGTGCTGAATCCGGGGAAAGAGGATGGATACGAGAAGGAGACAAATCAGTGCTGAGCCCGGTGAAAGAGGATGGATATAAGAATAAGGCAAATCAGTGCTGAATCTGGGGCGAGGTTTGATATAAGAACAAGACAAATCAGTGCTGAATCCGGGGAAAGAGGATGGATATGGGAATGAGACAAATCAGTGCTGAACCCGGGGAAAGAGGATGGATATAAGGACGAGACAAATTAGTGCTGAACCCGGGGAAAGAGGATGGATACGAGAACGAGGCAAATCAGTGCTGAACCCGCGGAGAGAGGATGGATACGTGAAGGAGGCACATCAGTGCTGAACACGGGGAAAGGGATGGTTACAGGAACGATACAAATCAGTGTTGAATCCAGGGAAAGAGGATGAATATGAGAACGAGACAAATCAGAGCTGAAGCCGGGGAAAGAGGATGGATATGAGAACGAGACAAATCAGTGCTGAAACCGGGGAAAGAGGATGGATATAAGAACGAGACAAATCAGTGCTGAATCCGGGGAAAGAGGATGGATACGAGAATGAGACAAATCAGTGCTGAGCCCGGAGAAAGAGGATGGATATAAGAACGAGGCAAATCAGTGCTGAATCCGGGGAAAGAGGATGGATACGAGAATGAGACGAATCAGTGCTGAGCCAGGGGAAAGAGGATGGATATAAGAACAAGGCAAATCAGTGATGAATCCGGGGAGAGGATTGATATAAGAACAAGACAAATCAGTGCTGAATCCGGGGAAAGAGGATGGATATGGGAATGATACAAATCAGTGCTGAGCCCGGGGAAAGAGGATGGATATGAGAATGAGACTAATCAGTGCTGAACCCGGGGAAAGAGGATGGATATAAGAACGAGACCAAATCAGTGCTGAATCAGGGAAAGAGGATGGATACGAGAATGAGACAAAACAGTGATGAACCCGGGGAAAGAGGATGGACAAAAGAATGAGACAAATCAGTGCTGAACCTAGGAATAGGATGGATACAAGAATGAGACAAATCAGTGCTGAATCCGGGGAAAGAGGATGGATACAAGAACGGAACAAATCAGTGCAGAGCACGGGGACAGACGATGGATTCGAGAATGAGAGAAATCAGTGCTGAGCTCGGGGAAAGATGATGGATACGAGAATGAGACAAATCAATGCTGAACCCAGGAAAGAGGATGGATATAAGAACAAGACAAATGAGTGCTGAATCCGGGGAAAGAGGATGGATATGGGAATGAGACAAATCAGTACTGAGCCCGGGGAAAGAGGATGGATATGAGAATGAGACAAATCAGTGCTGAACCCGGGGAAAGATGATGGATATAAGGACGAGACAAATCAGTGCTGAATCCGCTGAAAGAGGATGGATATGGGAATGAGTCAAATCAGTGCTGAATTCGGGGAGAGGATTGATACAAGAACGAGACAAATCAGTGATGAATCCTGGGGAGAGGATGGATACGTGAACGAGGCAAATCAGTGCTGAACCTGGGGAAAGAGGATGGATACGAGAATGAGACAAATGAGTGCTGAATCCGGTGAAGGAGGATGGATACGTGAACGAGACAAAATCATGAATATGGATGCATATGAGAACGAGACAAAACAGTGCTGAAACCGGGGAAAGAGGATGGATATAGAACGAGACAAATCAGTGCTGAATCCAGGGAAAGAGGATGGATACGTGAACGAGGAAAATCAGTGCTGAATCCGGGGAAAGACAATGGATACGAGAACGAGACATATAAGTGCTGAATCCGGGGAAAGAGGATGGATACGTGAATGAGGCAAATCATTGCTGAACCCGGGGAAAGAGGATGGATAGGAGAACGAGACATATTAGTGCTGAATCCAGGGAAAGATGATGGATATGGGAATGAGACAAATCAGTGCTGAACCTGGGGAAGGACGATGGATATAAGAATGAGACAAATCAATGCTGAAACTGGGAAAGAGGATGGATATCAGAACAAGACAAATCAGTGCTGCATCCAGGGAAAGAGGATGGATATGGGAATGAGACAAATCAGTGCTGAACCCGGGGAAAGAGGATGGATATGAAAATGAGACAAATCAGTGCTGAACCCGGGGAAAGAGGATGGATATGAAAATGAGACAAATCAGTGCTGAACCCGGGGAAAGAGGATGAATATGAAAATGAGACAAATCAGTGCTGAGCCCTGGGAAAGAGGATGGATATGAAAATGAGACAAATCAGTGCTGAACCCGGGGAAAGAGGATGGATATAAGGACGAGACAAATCAGTGCTGAATCCGGGGAAAGAGGATGGATATGGGAATGAGACAAATGAGTGCTGAATCTGGGGAAGGAGGATGGATACGTGAACGAGGCAAATCATTGCTGAACCCAGGGAAAGATGATGGATAGGAGAACGAGACAAATCAGTGATGAATCCTGGAGAGAGGATGGATACGTGAAGGAGGCAAATCAGTGCTGAACACGCGGAAAGGGATGGTTACGGGAACGAGACAAATAGTGCTGAATCCGGGGAAGGAGGATGGATACGTGAACGAGGCAAATCATTGCTGAACCCAGGGTAAGATGATGGATAGGAGAACGAGACAAATCAGTGATGAATCCTGGAGAGAGGATGGATACGTGAAGGAGGCAAATCAGTGCTGAACACGGGGAAAGGGATGGTTACGGAAACGAGACAAATCAGTGTTGAATCCAGGGAAAGAGGATGGATATAAGAACGAGACAAATCAGTGCTGAAACCGGGGAAAGAGGATGGATATAAGAACGAGACAAATCAGTGGTGAATCCAGGGAAAGAGGATGGATATAAGAACGAGACAAATCAGTGCTGAATCCGGGGAAAGATGATGGATTGGAGAACGAGACAAATCAGTGCAGAACCCGGGAAAAGAGGATGGATATCAGAACGCGACAAATCAGTGATGAATCCGAGGAAAGAGGATGGATATAAGACCGAGACAAATCAGTGCTGAATCCGGGGAGAGGATTCATATAAGAACGAGACTAATCAGTGCTGAATCCGAGGAAAGATGATGACTTTAAGAAGGAGTGAAATCAGTGCTGAACACGGGGAAAGAGGATGGATACGTGAACGAGCCAAATCAGTGATAAATCCTGGAGAGAGGATGGATGCGTGAACGAGGCAAATCAGTGCTGAACCCGGGGAAAGATGATGGATACGAGAACGAGACATATCAGTTCTGAATCCGGGCAATAGGATGGATATGAGAACAAGACAAATCAGTGCTGAATCCGGGGAAAGAGGATGGATATGGGAATGAGACAAATCAGTGCTGAATCCGGGTAAAGAGAATGGATATGAGAACGAGACAAATCAGTGCTGAATCCAAGGAAAGAGGATGGATATAAGAATGAGACAAATTAGAGAAGAATCCTGGAGAGAGGATGGATAAGCGAACAAGGCAAATCAGTGCTGAACCCGGGGAAAGACGATGGATCCGAGAACGAGACAAATAAGTGCTGAATCCGGGGAAAGAGGGTGGATACGTGAATGAGGCAAATCATTGCTGAACCCGGGGAAAGAGGATGGATAGGAGAACGAGACATATCAGTGCTGAATCCAGGGAAAGAGGATGGATATGAGAATGGGACAAATCAGTGCTGAAACCGGGGAAAGAGGATGGATATAAGAATGAGACAAATCAGTGCTGAACCCAGGGAAGGACGATAGATATAAGAATGCGACAAATCAGTGCTGAACCCGGGGAAAGAGGATGGATATCAGAACGCGACAAATCAGTGCTGAATCCGAGGAAAGATGATGACTTTAAGAAGGAGTGAAATCAGTGCTGAACCCGGGGAAAGAGGATGGATACGTGAACGAGGCAAATCAGTGATAAATCCTGGAGAGAGGATGGATACGTGAACGAGGCAAATCAGTGCTGAACCCGGGGAAAGAGGATGGACACGAGAACGAGACAAATCAGTGCTGAATCCAGGGAAAGAGGGTGGATATGAGAACAAGACAAATCAGTGCTGAATCCGGGGAAAGAGGATGGATAGAAGAACGAGACAAATCAGTGCTGAATCCAGGGAAAGAGGATGGATATAAGAACGAGACATATTGGTGCTGAACCCGGAGAAAGAGGATGGATATAAGAACGAGGCAAATCAGTGCTGAATCCGAGGAAAGAGGATCGATATAAGAACGAGACAAATCTGTGCTGAACCCGGGGAAAGCGGATCGATATAAGAACGAGACAAATCAGTGCTGAGCCTGGGGAAAGAGGATGGATATAAGAACGAGACAAATCAGTGCTGAGCCCGGGGAAAGAGGATGGATATGAAAATGAGACAAATCAGTGCTGAATCCGGGGAAAGAGGATGGATATAAGTACTAGACAAATCAGTGCTGAATCCAGGGAAAGAGGATGGATATAAGAACGAGACAAATCAGTGCTGAAACCGGGGAAAGAGGATGGATATAAGAACGAGACAAATCAGTGCTGAATCCAGGGAAAGAGGATGGATATAAGAACGAGATCAAATCAGTCCCGAACCCGGGAAAGAGGATGGATACGAGAATGAGACAAACCAGTGCTGAATCCAGGGAAAGAGGATGGATATGAGAATGAGACAAATCAGTGCTGAGCCGGGGAAAGAGGATGGATATAAGAATGTAACAAATCAGTGCTGAACCCAGAGAAAGAGGATGGATATAAGAACGAGACCAAATCAGTGCTGAACCCAGAGAAAGAGGATGGATACGAGAATGAGACCAAATCAGTGATGAACCCGGGGAAAGAGGATGGATATCAGAACGAGCAAATCAGTGATGAACCCGGGGAAAGAGGATAGATATAAGAATGAGGCAAATCAGTGCTGAACCCAGGAAGAGGATGGATAGGAGAATGAGACAAATCAGTGATGAACCCGGGGAAAGAGGATGGATAAGAGAATGAGACAAATAAGTGCTGAGCCCGGGGAAAGAGGATGGATACGAGAACGGAACAAATCAGTGCTGACCCCGGGGAAAGAGGATGGATACGAGAACGAGACAAATCAGTGCTGAGCCCGGGGAAAGATGATGGATATGGGAATGAGACAAATCAGTGCTGAATCCGGGGAAAGAGAATGGATATGAGAACGAGACAAATCAGTGCTGAATCCGGGGAAAGAGGGTGGATATGGGAAAGAGACAAATCAGTGCTGAGCCCGGGGAAAGAGGATGGATATGGGAATGAGACAAATCAGTGCTGAATCCGGGGAAAGAGAATGGACATGAGAACGAGACAAATCAGTGCTGAATCCGGGGAGAGGATTGATATAAGAACGAGTAAAATTAGAGAAGAATCGTGGAGAGAGGATGGATACGCGAACGAGGCAAATCAGTGCTGAACCCGGGGACAGACGATGGATACGAGAACGAGACAAATAAGTGCTGAATCCGGGAAAAGAGGATGGATACGTGAATGAGGCAAATCATTGCTGAACCCGTGGAAAGAGGATGGATAGGAGAACGAGACATATCAGTGCTGAATCCAGGGAAAGAGGATGGATATGAGAATGGGACAAATCAGTGCTGAAACCGGGGAAAGAGGATGGATATGAGAATGAGACAAATCAGTGCTGAACCTGGGGAAGGATGATGCATCTAAGAATGAGACAAATCAGTGCTGAATCCGTGGGAAAAGGATGGGTACGAGAACGAGACAAATCAGCGTTGAATCCACGGAAAGAGGATGGATATAAGAACGAGTCAAATCAGTGCTGAACCCGGGGAAAGAGGATGGATATCAGAACGAGACAAATCAGTGATGAATCCGAGGAAAGAGGATGGATATACGAACGAGACAAATCAGTGCTGAATCCCGGGAGAGGATTGATATAAGAACGAGACAAATCAGTGATCAATCCTGGAGAGAGAATGGATATAAGAACGAGACTAATCAGTGCTGAATCCGAGGAAAGATGATGACTTTAAGAAGGAGTGAAATCAGTGCTGAACCCGGGGAAAGAGGATGGATACGTGAACGAGGCAAATCAGTGATAAATCCTGGAGAGAGGATGGATACGTGAACGAGGCAAATCAGTGCTGAACCCGGGGAAAGATGATGGATACGAGAACGAGACATATCAGTGCTGAATCCGGGAAATAGGATGGATATGAGAACAAGACAAATCAGTGCTGAATCCGGGGAAAGAGGATGGATATGGGAATGAGACAAATCAGTGCTGAGCCCGGGGAAAGAGGATGGATATGGGAATGAGACAAATCAGTGCTGAATCCGGGTAAAGAGAATGGATATGAGAACGAGACAAATCAGTGCTGAATCCAGGGAGAGGATTGATATAGGAACGAGTCAAATTAGAGAAGAATCCTGGAGAGAGGATGGATACGCGAATAAGGCAAATCAGTGCTGAACCCGGGGAAAGACGATGGATCCGAGAACGAGACAAATAAGTGCTGAATCCGGGGAAAGAGGGTGGATACGTGAATGAGGCAAATCATTGCTGAACCCGGGGAAAGAGGATGGTTAGGAGAACGAGAC
Organism: Scyliorhinus torazame; assembly: GCF_047496885.1. Lineage (NCBI taxonomy): Eukaryota > Metazoa > Chordata > Chondrichthyes > Carcharhiniformes > Scyliorhinidae > Scyliorhinus > Scyliorhinus torazame. The sequence continues at coordinate 88,977,226 of NC_092725.1, read as the reverse complement.
ATATCAGTGCTGAATCCAGGGAAAGAGGATGGATATGAGAATGGGACAAATCAGTGCTGAAACCGGGGAAAAAGGATGGATATAAGAATGAGACAAATCAGTGCTGAACCCGGGGAAGGACGATAGATATAAGAATGCGACAAATCAGTGCTGAACCCGGGGAAAGAGGATGGATATCAGAACGCGACAAATCAGTGATGAATCCGAGGAAAGAGGATAGATATACGAACGAGACAAATCAGTGCTGAATCCGGGGAGAGGATTCATATAAGTACGAGACTAATCAGTGCTGAATCCGAGGAAAGATGATGACTTTAAGAAGGAGTGAAATCAGTGCTGAACCCGGGGAAAGAGGATGGATAAGTGAACGAGGCAAATCAGTGATAAATCCTGGAGAGAGGATGGATACGTGAACGAGGCAAATCAGTGCTGAACCCGGGGAAAGAGGATGGACACGAGAACGAGACAAATCAGTGCTGAATCCAGGGAAAGAGGGTGGATATGAGAACAAGACAAATCAGTGCTGAATCCGGGGAAAGAGGATGGATAGAAGAACAAGACAAATCAGTGCTGAATCCAGGGAAAGAGGATGGATATAAGAACGCGACAAATTGGTGCTGAACCCGGAGAAAGAGGATGGATATAAGAACAAGGCAAATCAGTGCTGAATCCGAGGAAAGAGGATCGATATAAGAACGAGACAAATCAGTGCTGAGCCTGGGGAAAGAGGATGGATATAAGAACGAGACTAATCTGTGCTGAGCCTGGGGAAAGAGGATGGATATGAGAACGAGACAAATCAGTGCTGAACCCAGGAAAGAGGATGGTTACGAGAATGAGACGAATCAGTGATGAACCAGGGGAAAGAGGATGGATATCAGAACGAGCAAATCAGTGATGAACCCGGGGAAAGAGGATAGATATAAGAATGAGGCAAATCAGTGCTGAACCCGGGGAAAGAGGATGGTTATAAGAACGCGCAAATCAGTGATGAACCCGGGGAAAGAGGATAGGTATAACAATGAGACAAATCAGTGAAGAACCCGGGGAAAGAGGATGGATATAAGAATGAGGCAAATCAGTGCTGAACCCAGGAAGAGGATGGATAGGAGAATGAGACAAATCAGTGATGAACCCGGGGGAAGAGGATGGATACGAGAATGAGACAAATAAGTGCTGAGCCCAGGGAAAGAGGATGGATACAAGAACGGAACAAATCAGTGCTGACCCCGGGGAAAGAGGATGGATACGGGAACGAGACAAATCAGTGCTGAGCCCGGGGAAAAATGATGGATATGGGAATGAGACAAATCAGTGCTGAGTCTGGGGAAAGAGAATGGATATGAGAACGAGACAAATCAGTGCTGAATCCGGGGAAAGAGGATGGATATGGGAATGAGACAAACCAGTGCTGAATCCAGGGAAAGAGGATGGATATGAGAATGAGACAAATCAGTGCTGAGCCGGGGAAAGAGGATGGATAGAAGAATGTAACAAATCAGTGCTGAACCCAGAGAAAGAGGATGGATATAAGAACGAGATCAAATCAGTGCTGAACCCAGAGAAAGAGGATGGATACGAGAATGAGACCAAATCAGTGATGAACCCGGGGAAAGAGGATGGATATCAGAACGAGCAAATCAGTGATGAACCCGGGGAAAGAGGATAGATATAAGAATGAGGCAAATCAGTGCTGAACCCAGGAAGAGGATGGATAGGAGAATGAGACAAATCAGTGATGAACCCGGGGAAAGAGGATGGATAAGAGAATGAGACAAATAAGTGCTGAGCCCGGGGAAAGAGGATGGATACGAGAACAGAACAAATCAGTGCTGACCCCGGGGAAAGAGGATGGATACGAGAACGAGACAAATCAGTGCTGAACCAGGGGATAGAGGATGGATATGAGAACGAGACAAATCAATGCTGAATCCGGGAAAAGAGGATGGATACGAGAATGAGACAAATCAGTGCTGAGCCCGGAGAAAGACGATGGATATAAGAACGAGGCAAATCAATGCTGAATCCGGGGAAAGAGGATGGATACGAGAATGAGACAAATCAGTGCTGGGCCCGGGGAAAGAGGATGGATATAAGAACGAGGCAAATCAGTGCTGAACCCAGGGAAAGAGGATGGATATAAGAATGAGACAAATCAGTGCTCAACCCGGGGAAAGAGGATGGATACGTGAACGATGCAAATCATTTCTGAACCCGGGGAAAGAGGATGGATATAAGAATGAGACAAATCAGTGCTGAACCTAGGAAGAGGATGGATACGAGAATGAGACAAATCAGTGCTGAACCCGGGGAAAGAGAATGGATATAAGAACGAGACAAATCAGTGCTGAACCTAGGAAGAGGATGGAGACGAGAATGAGACAAATCAGTGCTGAACCCGGGTAATTGGATCGATACGAGAATGAGACCAATCAGTGCTGAACCCGGGGAAAGAGGATGGATACGAGACCAGAACAAATCAGTGCAGAGCACGGGGACAGACGATGGATACGAGAATGAGACAAATCAGTGCTGAGCCCGGGGAAAGATGATGGATACGAGAATGAGACTAATCAACGCTGAATCCGGGAAAGAGGATGGATATCAGAACAAGACAAATCAGTGCTGTATCCGGGGAAAGTGGATGGATATGGGAATGAGACAAATCAGTGCTGAGCCCGCGGAAAGAGGATGGATATGAGAACGAGACAAATCAGTGCTACTCCCGGGGAAAGAGGATGGATATAAGAACGAGTCAAATTAGTGATGAATTCTGGAGAGAGGATGGATACGTGAACGAGGGAAATCAGTGCTGAACCCGTGGAAAGAGGATGGATACAAGAACGAGGCAATTCAGTGCTGAACCCGGGGAGAGAGGATGGGTACGTGAAGGAGGCAAATCAGTGCTGAACACGGGGAAAGGGATGGTTACGGGAACAAGACAAATCAGTGTTGAATCCAGGGAAAGAGGATGGATATGAGAACGAGACAAATCAGTGCGGAAGCCGGGGAAAGAGGATGGATTTGAGAACGAGACAAATCAGTGCTGAAACCGGGGAAAGAGAATGGATATAAGGACTAGACAAATCAGTGCTGAATCCGGGGAAAAAGGATGGATACGAGAATGAGACAAATCAGTGCTGAGCACGGAGAAAGAGGATGTATGTAAGAACGAGGCAAATCAGTGCTGAATCCGGGGAAAGAGGATGGATACGAGAAGGAGACAAATCAGTGCTGAGCCCGGTGAAAGAGGATGGATATAAGAATAAGGCAAATCAGTGCTGAATCTGGGGCGAGGTTTGATATAAGAACAAGACAAATCAGTGCTGAATCCGGGGAAAGAGGATGGATATGGGAATGAGACAAATCAGTGCTGAACCCGGGGAAAGAGGATGGATATAAGGACGAGACAAATTAGTGCTGAACCCGGGGAAAGAGGATGGATACGAGAACGAGGCAAATCAGTGCTGAACCCGCGGAGAGAGGATGGATACGTGAAGGAGGCACATCAGTGCTGAACACGGGGAAAGGGATGGTTACAGGAACGATACAAATCAGTGTTGAATCCAGGGAAAGAGGATGAATATGAGAACGAGACAAATCAGAGCTGAAGCCGGGGAAAGAGGATGGATATGAGAACGAGACAAATCAGTGCTGAAACCGGGGAAAGAGGATGGATATAAGAACGAGACAAATCAGTGCTGAATCCGGGGAAAGAGGATGGATACGAGAATGAGACAAATCAGTGCTGAGCCCGGAGAAAGAGGATGGATATAAGAACGAGGCAAATCAGTGCTGAATCCGGGGAAAGAGGATGGATACGAGAATGAGACGAATCAGTGCTGAGCCAGGGGAAAGAGGATGGATATAAGAACAAGGCAAATCAGTGATGAATCCGGGGAGAGGATTGATATAAGAACAAGACAAATCAGTGCTGAATCCGGGGAAAGAGGATGGATATGGGAATGATACAAATCAGTGCTGAGCCCGGGGAAAGAGGATGGATATGAGAATGAGACTAATCAGTGCTGAACCCGGGGAAAGAGGATGGATATAAGAACGAGACCAAATCAGTGCTGAATCAGGGAAAGAGGATGGATACGAGAATGAGACAAAACAGTGATGAACCCGGGGAAAGAGGATGGACAAAAGAATGAGACAAATCAGTGCTGAACCTAGGAATAGGATGGATACAAGAATGAGACAAATCAGTGCTGAATCCGGGGAAAGAGGATGGATACAAGAACGGAACAAATCAGTGCAGAGCACGGGGACAGACGATGGATACGAGAATGAGAGAAATCAGTGCTGAGCTCGGGGAAAGATGATGGATACGAGAATGAGACAAATCAATGCTGAACCCAGGAAAGAGGATGGATATAAGAACAAGACAAATGAGTGCTGAATCCGGGGAAAGAGGATGGATATGGGAATGAGACAAATCAGTACTGAGCCCGGGGAAAGAGGATGGATATGAGAATGAGACAAATCAGTGCTGAACCCGGGGAAAGATGATGGATATAAGGACGAGACAAATCAGTGCTGAATCCGCTGAAAGAGGATGGATATGGGAATGAGTCAAATCAGTGCTGAATTCGGGGAGAGGATTGATACAAGAACGAGACAAATCAGTGATGAATCCTGGGGAGAGGATGGATACGTGAACGAGGCAAATCAGTGCTGAACCTGGGGAAAGAGGATGGATACGAGAATGAGACAAATGAGTGCTGAATCCGGTGAAGGAGGATGGATACGTGAACGAGACAAAATCATGAATATGGATGCATATGAGAACGAGACAAAACAGTGCTGAAACCGGGGAAAGAGGATGGATATAGAACGAGACAAATCAGTGCTGAATCCAGGGAAAGAGGATGGATACGTGAACGAGGAAAATCAGTGCTGAATCCGGGGAAAGACAATGGATACGAGAACGAGACATATAAGTGCTGAATCCGGGGAAAGAGGATGGATACGTGAATGAGGCAAATCATTGCTGAACCCGGGGAAAGAGGATGGATAGGAGAACGAGACATATTAGTGCTGAATCCAGGGAAAGATGATGGATATGGGAATGAGACAAATCAGTGCTGAACCTGGGGAAGGACGATGGATATAAGAATGAGACAAATCAATGCTGAAACTGGGAAAGAGGATGGATATCAGAACAAGACAAATCAGTGCTGCATCCAGGGAAAGAGGATGGATATGGGAATGAGACAAATCAGTGCTGAACCCGGGGAAAGAGGATGGATATGAAAATGAGACAAATCAGTGCTGAACCCGGGGAAAGAGGATGGATATGAAAATGAGACAAATCAGTGCTGAACCCGGGGAAAGAGGATGAATATGAAAATGAGACAAATCAGTGCTGAGCCCTGGGAAAGAGGATGGATATGAAAATGAGACAAATCAGTGCTGAACCCGGGGAAAGAGGATGGATATAAGGACGAGACAAATCAGTGCTGAATCCGGGGAAAGAGGATGGATATGGGAATGAGACAAATGAGTGCTGAATCTGGGGAAGGAGGATGGATACGTGAACGAGGCAAATCATTGCTGAACCCAGGGAAAGATGATGGATAGGAGAACGAGACAAATCAGTGATGAATCCTGGAGAGAGGATGGATACGTGAAGGAGGCAAATCAGTGCTGAACACGCGGAAAGGGATGGTTACGGGAACGAGACAAATAGTGCTGAATCCGGGGAAGGAGGATGGATACGTGAACGAGGCAAATCATTGCTGAACCCAGGGTAAGATGATGGATAGGAGAACGAGACAAATCAGTGATGAATCCTGGAGAGAGGATGGATACGTGAAGGAGGCAAATCAGTGCTGAACACGGGGAAAGGGATGGTTACGGAAACGAGACAAATCAGTGTTGAATCCAGGGAAAGAGGATGGATATAAGAACGAGACAAATCAGTGCTGAAACCGGGGAAAGAGGATGGATATAAGAACGAGACAAATCAGTGGTGAATCCAGGGAAAGAGGATGGATATAAGAACGAGACAAATCAGTGCTGAATCCGGGGAAAGATGATGGATTGGAGAACGAGACAAATCAGTGCAGAACCCGGGAAAAGAGGATGGATATCAGAACGCGACAAATCAGTGATGAATCCGAGGAAAGAGGATGGATATAAGACCGAGACAAATCAGTGCTGAATCCGGGGAGAGGATTCATATAAGAACGAGACTAATCAGTGCTGAATCCGAGGAAAGATGATGACTTTAAGAAGGAGTGAAATCAGTGCTGAACACGGGGAAAGAGGATGGATACGTGAACGAGCCAAATCAGTGATAAATCCTGGAGAGAGGATGGATGCGTGAACGAGGCAAATCAGTGCTGAACCCGGGGAAAGATGATGGATACGAGAACGAGACATATCAGTTCTGAATCCGGGCAATAGGATGGATATGAGAACAAGACAAATCAGTGCTGAATCCGGGGAAAGAGGATGGATATGGGAATGAGACAAATCAGTGCTGAATCCGGGTAAAGAGAATGGATATGAGAACGAGACAAATCAGTGCTGAATCCAAGGAAAGAGGATGGATATAAGAATGAGACAAATTAGAGAAGAATCCTGGAGAGAGGATGGATAAGCGAACAAGGCAAATCAGTGCTGAACCCGGGGAAAGACGATGGATCCGAGAACGAGACAAATAAGTGCTGAATCCGGGGAAAGAGGGTGGATACGTGAATGAGGCAAATCATTGCTGAACCCGGGGAAAGAGGATGGATAGGAGAACGAGACATATCAGTGCTGAATCCAGGGAAAGAGGATGGATATGAGAATGGGACAAATCAGTGCTGAAACCGGGGAAAGAGGATGGATATAAGAATGAGACAAATCAGTGCTGAACCCAGGGAAGGACGATAGATATAAGAATGCGACAAATCAGTGCTGAACCCGGGGAAAGAGGATGGATATCAGAACGCGACAAATCAGTGCTGAATCCGAGGAAAGATGATGACTTTAAGAAGGAGTGAAATCAGTGCTGAACCCGGGGAAAGAGGATGGATACGTGAACGAGGCAAATCAGTGATAAATCCTGGAGAGAGGATGGATACGTGAACGAGGCAAATCAGTGCTGAACCCGGGGAAAGAGGATGGACACGAGAACGAGACAAATCAGTGCTGAATCCAGGGAAAGAGGGTGGATATGAGAACAAGACAAATCAGTGCTGAATCCGGGGAAAGAGGATGGATAGAAGAACGAGACAAATCAGTGCTGAATCCAGGGAAAGAGGATGGATATAAGAACGAGACATATTGGTGCTGAACCCGGAGAAAGAGGATGGATATAAGAACGAGGCAAATCAGTGCTGAATCCGAGGAAAGAGGATCGATATAAGAACGAGACAAATCTGTGCTGAACCCGGGGAAAGCGGATCGATATAAGAACGAGACAAATCAGTGCTGAGCCTGGGGAAAGAGGATGGATATAAGAACGAGACAAATCAGTGCTGAGCCCGGGGAAAGAGGATGGATATGAAAATGAGACAAATCAGTGCTGAATCCGGGGAAAGAGGATGGATATAAGTACTAGACAAATCAGTGCTGAATCCAGGGAAAGAGGATGGATATAAGAACGAGACAAATCAGTGCTGAAACCGGGGAAAGAGGATGGATATAAGAACGAGACAAATCAGTGCTGAATCCAGGGAAAGAGGATGGATATAAGAACGAGATCAAATCAGTCCCGAACCCGGGAAAGAGGATGGATACGAGAATGAGACAAACCAGTGCTGAATCCAGGGAAAGAGGATGGATATGAGAATGAGACAAATCAGTGCTGAGCCGGGGAAAGAGGATGGATATAAGAATGTAACAAATCAGTGCTGAACCCAGAGAAAGAGGATGGATATAAGAACGAGACCAAATCAGTGCTGAACCCAGAGAAAGAGGATGGATACGAGAATGAGACCAAATCAGTGATGAACCCGGGGAAAGAGGATGGATATCAGAACGAGCAAATCAGTGATGAACCCGGGGAAAGAGGATAGATATAAGAATGAGGCAAATCAGTGCTGAACCCAGGAAGAGGATGGATAGGAGAATGAGACAAATCAGTGATGAACCCGGGGAAAGAGGATGGATAAGAGAATGAGACAAATAAGTGCTGAGCCCGGGGAAAGAGGATGGATACGAGAACGGAACAAATCAGTGCTGACCCCGGGGAAAGAGGATGGATACGAGAACGAGACAAATCAGTGCTGAGCCCGGGGAAAGATGATGGATATGGGAATGAGACAAATCAGTGCTGAATCCGGGGAAAGAGAATGGATATGAGAACGAGACAAATCAGTGCTGAATCCGGGGAAAGAGGGTGGATATGGGAAAGAGACAAATCAGTGCTGAGCCCGGGGAAAGAGGATGGATATGGGAATGAGACAAATCAGTGCTGAATCCGGGGAAAGAGAATGGACATGAGAACGAGACAAATCAGTGCTGAATCCGGGGAGAGGATTGATATAAGAACGAGTAAAATTAGAGAAGAATCCTGGAGAGAGGATGGATACGCGAACGAGGCAAATCAGTGCTGAACCCGGGGACAGACGATGGATACGAGAACGAGACAAATAAGTGCTGAATCCGGGAAAAGAGGATGGATACGTGAATGAGGCAAATCATTGCTGAACCCGTGGAAAGAGGATGGATAGGAGAACGAGACATATCAGTGCTGAATCCAGGGAAAGAGGATGGATATGAGAATGGGACAAATCAGTGCTGAAACCGGGGAAAGAGGATGGATATGAGAATGAGACAAATCAGTGCTGAACCTGGGGAAGGATGATGCATCTAAGAATGAGACAAATCAGTGCTGAATCCGTGGGAAAAGGATGGGTACGAGAACGAGACAAATCAGCGTTGAATCCACGGAAAGAGGATGGATATAAGAACGAGTCAAATCAGTGCTGAACCCGGGGAAAGAGGATGGATATCAGAACGAGACAAATCAGTGATGAATCCGAGGAAAGAGGATGGATATACGAACGAGACAAATCAGTGCTGAATCCCGGGAGAGGATTGATATAAGAACGAGACAAATCAGTGATCAATCCTGGAGAGAGAATGGATATAAGAACGAGACTAATCAGTGCTGAATCCGAGGAAAGATGATGACTTTAAGAAGGAGTGAAATCAGTGCTGAACCCGGGGAAAGAGGATGGATACGTGAACGAGGCAAATCAGTGATAAATCCTGGAGAGAGGATGGATACGTGAACGAGGCAAATCAGTGCTGAACCCGGGGAAAGATGATGGATACGAGAACGAGACATATCAGTGCTGAATCCGGGAAATAGGATGGATATGAGAACAAGACAAATCAGTGCTGAATCCGGGGAAAGAGGATGGATACGAGAATGAGACAAATCAGTGCTGAGCCCGGAGAAAGACGATGGATATAAGAACGAGGCAAATCAGTGCTGAACCCAGGGAAAGAGGATGGATATAAGAATGAGACAAATCAATGCTCAACCCGGTGAAAGAGGATGGATATAAGAATGAGACAAAGCAGTGCTGAACCTAGGAAGAGGATGGATACGAGAATGAGACAAATCAGTGCTGAACCCGGGTAAAGAGGATCGATACGAGAATGAGACCAATCAGTGCTGAACCCGGGGAAGGAGGATGGATACGAGAACGGAACAAATCAGTGCAGAGCACGGGGACAGACGATGGATACGAGAATGACACAAATCAATGCTGACCCCGGGGAATGACGATGGATATGGGAATGAGACAAATCAGTGCTGAATCCGGAGAGAGGATTGATATAAGAACGAGTCAAATTAGTGATGAATCCTGGAGAGAGGATGGATACGTGAACGAGGCAAATCAGTGCTGAACCCAGGGAAAGAGGATGGATACGAGAACGAGACAAATAAGTGCTGAATCCGGGGAAGGAGGATGGATACGTGAACGAGGTAAATCATTGCTGAACCCGGGGAAAGAGGATGGATAGGAGAACGAGACAAATCAGTGATGAATCCTGGAGAGAGGATGGCTACGTGAAGGAGGCAAATCAGTGCTGAACACGGGGAAAGGGATTGTTACGAGAACGAGACAAATCAGTGTTGAATCCAGGGAAAGAGGATGGATATGAGTACGAGACAAATCAGTGCCGAAACCGGGGAATGAGGATGGATATGAGAACGAGACAAATCAGTGCTGAATCCAGGGAAAGAGGATGGATATAAGAACGAGACAAATCAGTGCTGAAGCCGGGGAGAGGAGTGATACAAGAACGAGGCAAATCAGTGCTGAACCCGGGGAAAGAGGATGGATAATGAGACAAATCAGTGCTGAACCCAGAGAAAGAGGATGGAGATAAGACCGAGACCAAGTCATGAATATGGATGGTTATGAGAATGAGACAAATCAGTGCTGAATCCGGGGAAAGATGATGGATACGAGAATGAGACAAATAAGTGCTGAATCCGGGGAAAGAGGTTGGATACGTGAACGAGGAAAATCATTGCTGAACCCGGGGAAAGAGGATGGATAGGAGAACGAGACAAATCAGTGATGAGTCCTGGAGAGAGGATGGATACGTGAATGAGGCAAATCAGTGCTGAACACGGGGAAAGAGGATGGATACGAGAACGAGACAAATCAGTGCTGAACCAGGGGATAGAGGATGGATATGAGAACGAGACAAATCAATGCTGAATCCGGGAAAAGAGGATGGATACGAGAATGAGACAAATCAGTGCTGAGCCCGGAGAAAGACGATGGATATAAGAACGAGGCAAATCAATGCTGAATCCGGGGAAAGAGGATGGATACGAGAATGAGACAAATCAGTGCTGGGCCCGGGGAAAGAGGATGGATATAAGAACGAGGCAAATCAGTGCTGAACCCAGGGAAAGAGGATGGATATAAGAATGAGACAAATCAGTGCTCAACCCGGGGAAAGAGGATGGATACGTGAACGATGCAAATCATTTCTGAACCCGGGGAAAGAGGATGGATATAAGAATGAGACAAATCAGTGCTGAACCTAGGAAGAGGATGGATACGAGAATGAGACAAATCAGTGCTGAACCCGGGGAAAGAGAATGGATATAAGAACGAGACAAATCAGTGCTGAACCTAGGAAGAGGATGGAGACGAGAATGAGACAAATCAGTGCTGAACCCGGGTAATTGGATCGATACGAGAATGAGACCAATCAGTGCTGAACCCGGGGAAAGAGGATGGATACGAGACCAGAACAAATCAGTGCAGAGCACGGGGACAGACGATGGATACGAGAATGAGACAAATCAGTGCTGAGCCCGGGGAAAGATGATGGATACGAGAATGAGACTAATCAACGCTGAATCCGGGAAAGAGGATGGATATCAGAACAAGACAAATCAGTGCTGTATCCGGGGAAAGTGGATGGATATGGGAATGAGACAAATCAGTGCTGAGCCCGCGGAAAGAGGATGGATATGAGAACGAGACAAATCAGTGCTACTCCCGGGGAAAGAGGATGGATATAAGAACGAGTCAAATTAGTGATGAATTCTGGAGAGAGGATGGATACGTGAACGAGGGAAATCAGTGCTGAACCCGTGGAAAGAGGATGGATACAAGAACGAGGCAATTCAGTGCTGAACCCGGGGAGAGAGGATGGGTACGTGAAGGAGGCAAATCAGTGCTGAACACGGGGAAAGGGATGGTTACGGGAACAAGACAAATCAGTGTTGAATCCAGGGAAAGAGGATGGATATGAGAACGAGACAAATCAGTGCGGAAGCCGGGGAAAGAGGATGGATTTGAGAACGAGACAAATCAGTGCTGAAACCGGGGAAAGAGAATGGATATAAGGACTAGACAAATCAGTGCTGAATCCGGGGAAAAAGGATGGATACGAGAATGAGACAAATCAGTGCTGAGCACGGAGAAAGAGGATGTATGTAAGAACGAGGCAAATCAGTGCTGAATCCGGGGAAAGAGGATGGATACGAGAAGGAGACAAATCAGTGCTGAGCCCGGTGAAAGAGGATGGATATAAGAATAAGGCAAATCAGTGCTGAATCTGGGGCGAGGTTTGATATAAGAACAAGACAAATCAGTGCTGAATCCGGGGAAAGAGGATGGATATGGGAATGAGACAAATCAGTGCTGAACCCGGGGAAAGAGGATGGATATAAGGACGAGACAAATTAGTGCTGAACCCGGGGAAAGAGGATGGATACGAGAACGAGGCAAATCAGTGCTGAACCCGCGGAGAGAGGATGGATACGTGAAGGAGGCACATCAGTGCTGAACACGGGGAAAGGGATGGTTACAGGAACGATACAAATCAGTGTTGAATCCAGGGAAAGAGGATGAATATGAGAACGAGACAAATCAGAGCTGAAGCCGGGGAAAGAGGATGGATATGAGAACGAGACAAATCAGTGCTGAAACCGGGGAAAGAGGATGGATATAAGAACGAGACAAATCAGTGCTGAATCCGGGGAAAGAGGATGGATACGAGAATGAGACAAATCAGTGCTGAGCCCGGAGAAAGAGGATGGATATAAGAACGAGGCAAATCAGTGCTGAATCCGGGGAAAGAGGATGGATACGAGAATGAGACGAATCAGTGCTGAGCCAGGGGAAAGAGGATGGATATAAGAACAAGGCAAATCAGTGATGAATCCGGGGAGAGGATTGATATAAGAACAAGACAAATCAGTGCTGAATCCGGGGAAAGAGGATGGATATGGGAATGATACAAATCAGTGCTGAGCCCGGGGAAAGAGGATGGATATGAGAATGAGACTAATCAGTGCTGAACCCGGGGAAAGAGGATGGATATAAGAACGAGACCAAATCAGTGCTGAATCAGGGAAAGAGGATGGATACGAGAATGAGACAAAACAGTGATGAACCCGGGGAAAGAGGATGGACAAAAGAATGAGACAAATCAGTGCTGAACCTAGGAATAGGATGGATACAAGAATGAGACAAATCAGTGCTGAATCCGGGGAAAGAGGATGGATACAAGAACGGAACAAATCAGTGCAGAGCACGGGGACAGACGATGGATACGAGAATGAGAGAAATCAGTGCTGAGCTCGGGGAAAGATGATGGATACGAGAATGAGACAAATCAATGCTGAACCCAGGAAAGAGGATGGATATAAGAACAAGACAAATGAGTGCTGAATCCGGGGAAAGAGGATGGATATGGGAATGAGACAAATCAGTACTGAGCCCGGGGAAAGAGGATGGATATGAGAATGAGACAAATCAGTGCTGAACCCGGGGAAAGATGATGGATATAAGGACGAGACAAATCAGTGCTGAATCCGCTGAAAGAGGATGGATATGGGAATGAGTCAAATCAGTGCTGAATTCGGGGAGAGGATTGATACAAGAACGAGACAAATCAGTGATGAATCCTGGGGAGAGGATGGATACGTGAACGAGGCAAATCAGTGCTGAACCTGGGGAAAGAGGATGGATACGAGAATGAGACAAATGAGTGCTGAATCCGGTGAAGGAGGATGGATACGTGAACGAGACAAAATCATGAATATGGATGCATATGAGAACGAGACAAAACAGTGCTGAAACCGGGGAAAGAGGATGGATATAGAACGAGACAAATCAGTGCTGAATCCAGGGAAAGAGGATGGATACGTGAACGAGGAAAATCAGTGCTGAATCCGGGGAAAGACAATGGATACGAGAACGAGACATATAAGTGCTGAATCCGGGGAAAGAGGATGGATACGTGAATGAGGCAAATCATTGCTGAACCCGGGGAAAGAGGATGGATAGGAGAACGAGACATATTAGTGCTGAATCCAGGGAAAGATGATGGATATGGGAATGAGACAAATCAGTGCTGAACCTGGGGAAGGACGATGGATATAAGAATGAGACAAATCAATGCTGAAACTGGGAAAGAGGATGGATATCAGAACAAGACAAATCAGTGCTGCATCCAGGGAAAGAGGATGGATATGGGAATGAGACAAATCAGTGCTGAACCCGGGGAAAGAGGATGGATATGAAAATGAGACAAATCAGTGCTGAACCCGGGGAAAGAGGATGGATATGAAAATGAGACAAATCAGTGCTGAACCCGGGGAAAGAGGATGAATATGAAAATGAGACAAATCAGTGCTGAGCCCTGGGAAAGAGGATGGATATGAAAATGAGACAAATCAGTGCTGAACCCGGGGAAAGAGGATGGATATAAGGACGAGACAAATCAGTGCTGAATCCGGGGAAAGAGGATGGATATGGGAATGAGACAAATGAGTGCTGAATCTGGGGAAGGAGGATGGATACGTGAACGAGGCAAATCATTGCTGAACCCAGGGAAAGATGATGGATAGGAGAACGAGACAAATCAGTGATGAATCCTGGAGAGAGGATGGATACGTGAAGGAGGCAAATCAGTGCTGAACACGCGGAAAGGGATGGTTACGGGAACGAGACAAATAGTGCTGAATCCGGGGAAGGAGGATGGATACGTGAACGAGGCAAATCATTGCTGAACCCAGGGTAAGATGATGGATAGGAGAACGAGACAAATCAGTGATGAATCCTGGAGAGAGGATGGATACGTGAAGGAGGCAAATCAGTGCTGAACACGGGGAAAGGGATGGTTACGGAAACGAGACAAATCAGTGTTGAATCCAGGGAAAGAGGATGGATATAAGAACGAGACAAATCAGTGCTGAAACCGGGGAAAGAGGATGGATATAAGAACGAGACAAATCAGTGGTGAATCCAGGGAAAGAGGATGGATATAAGAACGAGACAAATCAGTGCTGAATCCGGGGAAAGATGATGGATTGGAGAACGAGACAAATCAGTGCAGAACCCGGGAAAAGAGGATGGATATCAGAACGCGACAAATCAGTGATGAATCCGAGGAAAGAGGATGGATATAAGACCGAGACAAATCAGTGATGAATCCGAGGAAAGAGGATGGATATCAGAACGAGACTAATCAGTGCTGAATCCGAGGAAAGATGATGACTTTAAGAAGGAGTGAAATCAGTGCTGAACACGGGGAAAGAGGATGGATACGTGAACGAGCCAAATCAGTGATAAATCCTGGAGAGAGGATGGATGCGTGAACGAGGCAAATCAGTGCTGAACCCGGGGAAAGATGATGGATACGAGAACGAGACATATCAGTTCTGAATCCGGGCAATAGGATGGATATGAGAACAAGACAAATCAGTGCTGAATCCGGGGAAAGAGGATGCATATGGGAATGAGACAAATCAGTGCTGAATCCGGGTAAAGAGAATGGATATGAGAACGAGACAAATCAGTGCTGAATCCAAGGAAAGAGGATGGATATAAGAATGAGACAAATTAGAGAAGAATCCTGGAGAGAGGATGGATAAGCGAACAAGGCAAATCAGTGCTGAACCCGGGGAAAGACGATGGATCCGAGAACGAGACAAATAAGTGCTGAATCCGGGGAAAGAGGGTGGATACGTGAATGAGGCAAATCATTGCTGAACCCGGGGAAAGAGGATGGATAGGAGAACGAGACATATCAGTGCTGAATCCAGGGAAAGAGGATGGATATGAGAATGGGACAAATCAGTGCTGAAACCGGGGAAAGAGGATGGATATAAGAATGAGACAAATCAGTGCTGAACCCAGGGAAGGACGATAGATATAAGAATGCGACAAATCAGTGCTGAACCCGGGGAAAGAGGATGGATATCAGAACGCGACAAATCAGTGCTGAATCCGAGGAAAGATGATGACTTTAAGAAGGAGTGAAATCAGTGCTGAACCCGGGGAAAGAGGATGGATACGTGAACGAGGCAAATCAGTGATAAATCCTGGAGAGAGGATGGATACGTGAACGAGGCAAATCAGTGCTGAACCCGGGGAAAGAGGATGGACACGAGAACGAGACAAATCAGTGCTGAATCCAGGGAAAGAGGGTGGATATGAGAACAAGACAAATCAGTGCTGAATCCGGGGAAAGAGGATGGATAGAAGAACGAGACAAATCAGTGCTGAATCCAGGGAAAGAGGATGGGTATAAGAACGAGACATATTGGTGCTGAACCCGGAGAAAGAGGATGGATATAAGAACGAGGCAAATCAGTGCTGAATCCGAGGAAAGAGGATCGATATAAGAACGAGCCAAATCTGTGCTGAACCCGGGGAAAGCGGATCGATATAAGAACGAGACAAATCAGTGCTGAGCCTGGGGAAAGAGGATGGATATAAGAACGAGACAAATCAGTGCTGAGCCCGGGGAAAGAGGATGGATATGAAAATGAGACAAATCAGTGCTGAATCCGGGGAAAGAGGATGGATATAAGTACTAGACAAATCAGTGCTGAATCCAGGGAAAGAGGATGGATATAAGAACGAGACAAATCAGTGCTGAAACCGGGGAAAGAGGATGGATATAAGAACGAGACAAATCAGTGCTGAATCCAGGGAAAGAGGATGGATATAAGAACGAGATCAAATCAGTCCCGAACCCGGGAAAGAGGATGGATACGAGAATGAGACAAACCAGTGCTGAATCCAGGGAAAGAGGATGGATATGAGAATGAGACAAATCAGTGCTGAGCCGGGGAAAGAGGATGGATATAAGAATGTAACAAATCAGTGCTGAACCCAGAGAAAGAGGATGGATATAAGAACGAGACCAAATCAGTGCTGAACCCAGAGAAAGAGGATGGATACGAGAATGAGACCAAATCAGTGATGAACCCGGGGAAAGAGGATGGATATCAGAACGAGCAAATCAGTGATGAACCCGGGGAAAGAGGATAGATATAAGAATGAGGCAAATCAGTGCTGAACCCAGGAAGAGGATGGATAGGAGAATGAGACAAATCAGTGATGAACCCGGGGAAAGAGGATGGATAAGAGAATGAGACAAATAAGTGCTGAGCCCGGGGAAAGAGGATGGATACGAGAACGGAACAAATCAGTGCTGACCCCGGGGAAAGAGGATGGATACGAGAACGAGACAAATCAGTGCTGAGCCCGGGGAAAGATGATGGATATGGGAATGAGACAAATCAGTGCTGAATCCGGGGAAAGAGAATGGATATGAGAACGAGACAAATCAGTGCTGAATCCGGGGAAAGAGGGTGGATATGGGAAAGAGACAAATCAGTGCTGAGCCCGGGGAAAGAGGATGGATATGGGAATGAGACAAATCAGTGCTGAATCCGGGGAAAGAGAATGGACATGAGAACGAGACAAATCAGTGCTGAATCCGGGGAGAGGATTGATATAAGAACGAGTAAAATTAGAGAAGAATCGTGGAGAGAGGATGGATACGCGAACGAGGCAAATCAGTGCTGAACCCGGGGACAGACGATGGATACGAGAACGAGACAAATAAGTGCTGAATCCGGGAAAAGAGGATGGATACGTGAATGAGGCAAATCATTGCTGAACCCGTGGAAAGAGGATGGATAGGAAAACGAGACATATCAGTGCTGAATCCAGGGAAAGAGGATGGATATGAGAATGGGACAAATCAGTGCTGAAACCGGGGAAAGAGGATGGATATGAGAATGAGACAAATCAGTGCTGAACCTGGGGAAGGATGATGCATCTAAGAATGAGACAAATCAGTGCTGAATCCGTGGGAAAAGGATGGGTACGAGAACGAGACAAATCAGCGTTGAATCCACGGAAAGAGGATGGATATAAGAACGAGTCAAATCAGTGCTGAACCCGGGGAAAGAGGATGGATATCAGAACGAGACAAATCAGTGATGAATCCGAGGAAAGAGGATGGATATACGAACGAGACAAATCAGTGCTGAATCCCGGGAGAGGATTGATATAAGAACGAGACAAATCAGTGATCAATCCTGGAGAGAGAATGGATATAAGAACGAGACTAATCAGTGCTGAATCCGAGGAAAGATGATGACTTTAAGAAGGAGTGAAATCAGTGCTGAACCCGGGGAAAGAGGATGGATACGTGAACGAGGCAAATCAGTGATAAATCCTGGAGAGAGGATGGATACGTGAACGAGGCAAATCAGTGCTGAACCCGGGGAAAGATGATGGATACGAGAACGAGACATATCAGTGCTGAATCCGGGAAATAGGATGGATATGAGAACAAGACAAATCAGTGCTGAATCCGGGGAAAGAGGATGGATATGGGAATGAGACAAATCAGTGCTGAGCCCGGGGAAAGAGGATGGATATGGGAATGAGACAAATCAGTGCTGAATCCGGGTAAAGAGAATGGATATGAGAACGAGACAAATCAGTGCTGAATCCAGGGAGAGGATTGATATAGGAACGAGTCAAATTAGAGAAGAATCCTGGAGAGAGGATGGATACGCGAATAAGGCAAATCAGTGCTGAACCCGGGGAAAGACGATGGATCCGAGAACGAGACAAATAAGTGCTGAATCCGGGGAAAGAGGGTGGATACGTGAATGAGGCAAATCATTGCTGAACCCGGGGAAAGAGGATGGTTAGGAGAACGAGACATATCAGTGCTGAATCCAGGGAAAGAGGATGGATATGAGAATGGGACAAATCAGTGCTGAAACCGGGGAAAAAGGATGGATATAAGAATGAGACAAATCAGTGCTGAACCCGGGGAAGGACGATAGATATAAGAATGCGACAAATCAGTGCTGAACCCGGGGAAAGAGGATGGATATCAGAACGCGACAAATCAGTGATGAATCCGAGGAAAGAGGATAGATATACGAACGAGACAAATCAGTGCTGAATCCGGGGAGAGGATTCATATAAGTACGAGACTAATCAGTGCTGAATCCGAGGAAAGATGATGACTTTAAGAAGGAGTGAAATCAGTGCTGAACCCGGGGAAAGAGGATGGATAAGTGAACGAGGCAAATCAGTGATAAATCCTGGAGAGAGGATGGATACGTGAACGAGGCAAATCAGTGCTGAACCCGGGGAAAGAGGATGGACACGAGAACGAGACAAATCAGTGCTGAATCCAGGGAAAGAGGGTGGATATGAGAACAAGACAAATCAGTGCTGAATCCGGGGAAAGAGGATGGATAGAAGAACAAGACAAATCAGTGCTGAATCCAGGGAAAGAGGATGGATATAAGAACGAGACAAATTGGTGCTGAACCCGGAGAAAGAGGATGGATATAAGAACAAGGCAAATCAGTGCTGAATCCGAGGAAAGAGGATCGATATAAGAACGAGACAAATCAGTGCTGAGCCTGGGGAAAGAGGATGGATATAAGAACGAGACTAATCTGTGCTGAGCCTGGGGAAAGAGGATGGATATGAGAACGAGACAAATCAGTGCTGAACCCAGGAAAGAGGATGGTTACGAGAATGAGACGAATCAGTGATGAACCAGGGGAAAGAGGATGGATATCAGAACGAGCAAATCAGTGATGAACCCGGGGAAAGAGGATAGATATAAGAATGAGGCAAATCAGTGCTGAACCCGGGGAAAGAGGATGGTTATAAGAACGCGCAAATCAGTGATGAACCCGGGGAAAGAGGATAGGTATAACAATGAGACAAATCAGTGAAGAACCCGGGGAAAGAGGATGGATATAAGAATGAGGCAAATCAGTGCTGAACCCAGGAAGAGGATGGATAGGAGAATGAGACAAATCAGTGATGAACCCGGGGGAAGAGGATGGATACGAGAATGAGACAAATAAGTGCTGAGCCCAGGGAAAGAGGATGGATACAAGAACGGAACAAATCAGTGCTGACCCCGGGGAAAGAGGATGGATAGGGGAACGAGACAAATCAGTGCTGAGCCCGGGGAAAAATGATGGATATGGGAATGAGACAAATCAGTGCTGAGTCTGGGGAAAGAGAATGGATATGAGAACGAGACAAATCAGTGCTGAATCCGGGGAAAGAGGATGGATATGGGAATGAGACAAACCAGTGCTGAATCCAGGGAAAGAGGATGGATATAAGAACGAGATCAAATCAGTGCTGAACCCAGAGAAAGAGGATGGATACGAGAATGAGACCAAATCAGTGATGAACCCGGGGAAAGAGGATGGATATCAGAACGAGCAAATCAGTGATGAACCCGGGGAAAGAGGATAGATATAAGAATGAGGCAAATCAGTGCTGAACCCAGGAAGAGGATGGATAGGAGAATGAGACAAATCAGTGATGAACCCGGGGAAAGAGGATGGATAAGAGAATGAGACAAATAAGTGCTGAGCCCGGGGAAAGAGGATGGATACGAGAACGGAACAAATCAGTGCTGACCCCGGGGAAAGAGGATGGATACGAGAACGAGACAAATAAGTGCTGAGCCCGGGGAAAGATGATGGATATGGGAATGAGACAAATCAGTGCTGAATCCGGGGAAAGAGAATGGATATGAGAACGAGACAAATCAGTGCTGAATCCGGGGAAAGAGGGTGGATATGGGAATGAGACAAATCAGTGCTGAGCCCGGGGAAAGAGGATGGATATGGGAATGCGACAAATCAGTGCTGAATCCGGGGAAAGAGAATGGACATGAGAACGAGACAAATCAGTGCTGAATCCGGGGAGAGGATTGATATAAGAACGAGTAAAATTAGAGAAGAATCCTGGAGAGAGGATGGATACGCGAACGAGGCAAATCAGTGCTGAACCCGGGGACAGACGATGGATACGAGAACGAGACAAATAAGTGCTGAATCCGGGAAAAGAGGATGGATACGTGAATGAGGCAAATCATTGCTGAACCCGTGGAAAGAGGATGGATAGGAGAACGAGACATATCAGTGCTGAATCCAGGGAAAGAGGATGGATATGAGAATGGGACAAATCAGACCTGAAACCGGGGAAAGAGGATGGATATGAGAATGAGACAAATCAGTGCTGAACCTGGGGAAGGATGATGCATATAAGAATGAGACAAATCAGTGCTGAATCCGTGGGAAAAGGATGGATACGAGAACGAGACAAATCAGCGTTGAATCCACGGAAAGAGGATGGATATAAGAACGAGTCAAATCAGTGCTGAACCCGGGGAAAGAGGATGGATATCAGAACGAGACAAATCAGTGATGAATCCGAGGAAAGAGGATGGATATACGAACGAGACAAATCAGTGCTGAATCCCGGGAGAGGATTGATATAAGAACGAGACAAATCAGTGATCAATCCTGGAGAGAGAATGCATATAAGAACGAGACTAATCAGTGCTGAATCCGAGGAAAGATGATGACTTTAAGAAGGAGTGAAATCAGTGCTGAACCCGGGGAAAGAGGATGGATACGTGAACGAGGCAAATCAGTGATAAATCCTGGAGAGAGGATGGATACGTGAACGAGGCAAATCAGTGCTGAACCCGGGGAAAGATGATGGATACGAGAACGAGACATATCAGTGCTGAATCCGGGAAATAGGATGGATATGAGAACAAGACAAATCAGTGCTGAATCCGGGGAAAGAGGATGGATATGGGAATGAGACAAATCAGTGCTGAGCCCGGGGAAAGAGGATGGATATGGGAATGAGACAAATCAGTGCTGAATCCGGGTAAAGAGAATGGATATCAGAACGAGACAAATCAGTGCTGAATCCGGGGAGAGGATTGATATAGGAACGAGTCAAATTAGAGAAGAATCCTGGAGAGAGGATGGATACGCGAACAAGGCAAATCAGTGCTGAACCCGGGGAAAGACGATGGATCCGAGAACGAGACAAATAAGTGCTGAATCCGGGGAAAGAGGGTGGATACGTGAATGAGGCAAATCATTGCTGAATCCGGGGAAAGAGGATGGATAGGAGAACGAGACATATCAGTGCTGAATCCAGGGAAAGAGGATGGATATGAGAATGGGACAAATCAGTGCTGAAACCGGGGAAAGAGGATGGATATAAGAATGAGACAAATCAGTGCTGAACCCGGGGAAGGACGATAGATATAAGAATGCGACAAATCAGTGCTGAACCCGGGGAAAGAGGATGGATATCAGAACGCGACAAATCAGTGATGAATCCGAGGAAAGAGGATGGATATACGAACGAGACAAATCAGTGCTGAATCCGGGGAGAGGATTCATATAAGTACGAGACTAATCAGTGCTGAATCCGAGGAAAGATTATGACTTTAAGAAGGAGTGAAATCAGTGCTGAACCCGGGGAAAGAGGATGGATAAGTGAACGAGGCAAATCAGTGATAAATCCTGGAGAGAGGATGGATACGTGAACGAGGCAAATCAGTGCTGAACCCGGGGAAAGAGGATGGACACGAGAACGAGACAAATCAATGCTGAATCCAGGGAAAGTTAGTGGATATGAGAACAAGACAAATCAGTGCTGAATCCGGGGAAAGAGGATGGATAGAAGAACGAGACAAATCAGTGCTGAATCCAGGGAAAGAGGATGGATATAAGAACGAGACAAATTGGTGCTGAACCCGGAGAAAGAGGATGGATATAAGAACAAGGCAAATCAGGCCTGAACCCGAGGAAAGAGGATCGATATAAGAACGAGACAAATCTGTGCTGAGCCCGGGGAAATCGGATGGATATAAGAACGAGACAAATCAGTGCTGAGCCTGGGGAAAGAGGATGGATATAAGAACGAGACAAATCTGTGCTGAGCCTGGGGAAAGAGGATGGATATGAGAACGAGACAAATCAGTGCTGAACCCAGGAAAGAGGATGGTTACGAGAATGAGACGAATCAGTGATGAACCCGGGGAAAGAGGATGGATATAAGAATGAGGCAAATCAGTGCTGAACCCGGGGAAAGAGGATGGTTATAAGAACGCGCAAATCAGTGATGAACCCGGGGAAAGAGGATAGGTATAACAATGAGACAAATCAGTGAAGAACCCGGGGAAAGAGGATGGATATAAGAATGAGGCAAATCAGTGCTGAACCCAGGAAGAGGATGGATAGGAGAATGAGACAAATAAGTGATGAACCCGGGGGAAGAGGATGGATACGAGAATGAGACAAATAAGTGCTGAGCCCAGGGAAAGAGGATGGATACAAGAACGGAACAAATCAGTGCTGTCCCCGGGGAAAGAGGATGGATACGGGAACGAGACAAATCAGTGCTGAGCCCGGGGAAAAATGATGGATATGTGAATGAGACAAATCAGTGCTGAGTCTGGGGAAAGAGAATGGATATGAGAACGAGACAAATCAGTGCTGAATCCGGGGAAAGAGGATGGATATGGGAATGAGACAAATCAGTGCTGAGCCCGGGGACAGAGGATGGATATGGGAATGAGTCAAATCAGTGCTGAATCCGGGGAAAGAGAATGGACATGAGAACGAGACAAATCAGTGCTGAATCCGGGGAGAGGATTGATGTAAGAACGAGTCAAATTAGAGAAGAATCCTGGAGAGAGGATGGATACGTGAACGAGGCAAATCAGTGCTGAACCCGGGGAAAGACAATGGATACGAGAACGAGACATATAAGTGCTGAATCCGGGGAAAGAGGATGGATACGTGAATGAGGCAAATCATTGCTGAACCCGGGGAAAGAGGATGGATATAAGAATGAGACAAATCAGTGCTGAACCTGGGGAAGGGCGATGGATATAAGAATTAGACAAATCAATGCTGAAACTGGGAAAGAGGATGGATATAAGAACAAGACAAATCAGTGCTGAATTCGGGGAAAGAGGATGGATATGGGAATGAGACAAATCAGTGCTGAGCCCGGGGAAAGAGGATGGATATGAAAATGAGACAAATCAGTGCTGAACCCGGGGAAAGAGGATGGATATAAGGACGAGACAAATCAGTGCTGAATCCGGGGAAAGAGGATGGATATGGCAATGAGACAAATCAGTGCTGAATCTGGGGAGAGGATTGATATAAGAACGAGTCAAATTAGTGATGAATCCCGGAGAGAGGATGGATACGTGAACGGGGCAAATCAGTGGTGAACCTGGGGAAAGAGGATGGATACGAGAACGAGACAAATAGTGCTGAATCCGGGGAAGGAGGATGGATACGTGAATGAGGCAAATCATTGCTGAACCCAGGGAAAGATGATGGATAGGAGAACGAGACAAATCAGTGATGAATCTTGGAGAGAGGATGGATAAGTGAAGGAGGCAAATCAGTGCTGAACACGGGGAAAGAGGATGGTTATGAGAACGAGACAAATCAGTGCTGAAACCGGTGAAAGAGGATGGATATGAGAACGAGACAAATCAGTGCTGAATCCAGGGAAAGAGGATTGATATAAGAACGAGGCAAATCAGTGCTGAACCCGGGGAAAGAGGATGGATATAAGAATGAGACAAATCACTGCTGAACCCAGAGAAAGAGGATGGATATAAGGCCGAGACAAATCAGTGCTGAAACCGGGGAAAGAGGATGGATATAAGAACGAGACAAATCAGTGCTGAATCCAGGGAAAGAGGATAAATATAAGAACGAGACAAATCAGTGCTGAATCCGGGGAGAGGATTGATATAAGAATGAAGCTAATCAGTGCTGAACCCGTGGAAAGAGGATGGATATAAGAATGAGACAAATCACTGCTGAACCCAGAGATAGAGGATGGATATAAGACCGAGACAAATCAGTGCTGAGACCGGGGAAAGAGGATGGATATAAGAACGAGACAAATCAGTGCTGAATCCAGGGAAAGAGGATGGATATAAGAACGAGACAAATCAGTGCTGAATCCGGGGAGAGGATTGATATAAGAATGAAGCAAATCAGTGCTGAACCCGTGGAAAGAGGATGGATATAAGAATGAGACAAATCAGTGCTGAACCCAGAGAAAGAGGATGGATATAAGACCGAGACCAAATCAGTGCTGAAACCGGGGAAAGAGGATAGATATAAGAACGAGACAAATCAGTGCTGCACCCGGGGAAAGAGGATGGATATCAGAACGAGCAAATCAGTGATGAACCCGGGGAAAGAGGATAGATATAAGAATGAGGCAAACCAGTGCTGAACCCGGGGAAAGAGGATGGATATAAGAACGAGTAAAATTAGAGAAGAATCCTGGAGAGAGGATGGATACGCGAACGAGGCAAATCAGTGCTGAATCCAGGGAAAGAGGATGGATATGAGAATGGGACAAATCAGTGCTGAAACCGGGGAAAGAGGATGGATATGCGAATGAGACAAATCAGTGCTGAACCTGGGGAAGGATGATAGATATAAGAATGAGGCAAATCAGTGCTGAATCCGGGGAAAATGGATGGATACGAGAACGAGACAAATCAGCATTGAATCCAGGGAAAGAGGATGGATATAAGAACGAGTCAAATCAGTGCTGAAACCGGGGAAAGAGGATAGATATAAGAACGAGACAAATCAGTGCTGCACCCGGGGAAAGAGGATGGATATCAGAACGAGCAAATCAGTGATGAACCCGGGGAAAGAGGATAGATATAAGAATGAGGCAAACCAGTGCTGAACCCGGGGAAAGAGGATGGATATAAGAACGAGTAAAATTAGAGAAGAATCCTGGAGAGAGGATGGATACGCGAACGAGGCAAATCAGTGCTGAATCCAGGGAAAGAGGATGGATATGAGAATGGGACAAATCAGTGCTGAAACCGGGGAAAGAGGATGGATATGCGAATGAGACAAATCAGTGCTGAACCTGGGGAAGGATGATAGATATAAGAATGAGGCAAATCAGTGCTGAATCCGGGGAAAATGGATGGATACGAGAACGAGACAAATCAGCATTGAATCCAGGGAAAGAGGATGGATATAAGAACGAGTCAAATCAGTGCTGAACCCGGGGAAAGAGGATGGATATCAGAACGAGACAAATCAGTGATGAATCCGAGGAAAGAGGATGGATATACGAACGAGACAAATCAGTGCTGAATCCCAGGAGAGGATTGATATAAGAACGAGACAAATCAGTGATCAATCCTGGAGAGAGAATGGATATAAGAACGAGACAAATCAGTGCTGAATCCGAGGAAAGAGGATGACTTTAAGAAGGAGTGAAATCAGTGCTGAACCCGGGGAAAGATGATGGATACGAGAACGAGACATATCAGTGCTGAATCCGGGAAATAGGATGGATATTAGAACAAGACAAATCAGTGCTGAATCCGGGGAAAGAGGATGGATATGGGAATGAGACAAATCAGTGCTGAGCCCGGGGAAAGAGGATGGATATGAGAACGAGACAAATCAGTGCTGAATCCGGGGAGAGGATTGATATAGGAACGAGTCAAATTAGAGAAGAATCCTGGAGAGAGGATGGATACGCGAACGAGGCAAATCAGTGATGAACCGGGGGAAAGACGATGGATCCGAGAACGAGACAAATAAGTGCTGAATCCGGGGAATGAGGGTGGATACGTGAATGAGGCAAATCATTGCTGAACCCGGGAAAGAGGATGGATAGGAGAACGAGACATATCAGTGCTGAATCCAGGGAAAGAGGATTGATATGAGAATGGGACAAATCAGTGCTGAAACCGGGGAATGAGGATGGATATAAGAATGAGACAAATCAGTGCTGAACCCGGGGAAGGACGATGGATATAAGAATGCGACAAATCAGTGCTGAACCCGGGGAAAAAGGATGGATATAAGAATGAGACAAATCAGTGCTGAACCCGGGGTAGGCCGATGGATATCAGAACGCGACAAATCAGTGATGAATCCGAGGAAAGAGGATGGATATACTAACGAGACAAATCAGTGCTGAATCCGGGGAGAGGATTCATATAAGAACGAGACTAATCAGTGCTGAATCCGAGGAAAGATGATGACTTTAAGAAGGAGTGAAATCAGTGCTGAACCCGGGGAAAGAGGATGGATACGTGAACGAGGCAAATTAGTGATGAATCCTGCAGAGAGGATGGATACGTGAACGAGGCAAATCAGTGCTGAACCCGGGGAAAGAGGATGGACACGAGAACGAGACAAATCAGTGCTGAATCCAGGGAAAGAGGGTGGATATGAGAACAAGACAAATCAGTGCTGAATCCGGGGAAAGAGGATGGATAGAAGAACGAGACAAATCAGTGCTGAATCCAGGGAAAGAGGATGGATATAAGAACGAGACAAATCGGTGCTGAACCCGGGGAAAGAGGATGGAAATAAGAACGAGACAAATCAGTGCTGAGCCTGAGGAAAGAGAATGGATATAAGAACGAGACAAATCAGTGCTGAGCCTGGGGAAAGAGGATGGATATGAGAACGAGACAAATCAGTGCTGAACCTGGGGAAAGAGGATGGATATAAGAACGAGACAAATCAGTGCTGAATCCGAGGAAAGAGGATCGATATAAGAACGAGACAAATCTGTGCTGAACCCGGGGAAAGAGGATGGATATAAGAACGAGACAAATCAGTGCTGAGCCTGGGGAAAGAGGATGGATATAAGAACGAGACAAATCAGTGCTGAACCTGAGGAAAGAGGATGGATATAAGAACGAGACAAATCAGTGCTGAACCTGGGGAAAGAGGATGGATATAAGAACGAGACAAATCAGTGCTGAACCT
The DNA here is from genome assembly GCF_047496885.1 of Scyliorhinus torazame. NCBI lineage: Eukaryota > Metazoa > Chordata > Chondrichthyes > Carcharhiniformes > Scyliorhinidae > Scyliorhinus > Scyliorhinus torazame. The sequence goes on along the minus strand of NC_092725.1, from coordinate 88,949,820 downwards.
GGGGAAAGAGGATGGATATAAGAACGAGACAAATCAGGGCTGAACCTGGGGAAAGAGGATGGATATAAGAACGAGACAAAAAATGGCTATTTAACTGAGCAGGACAGGTAGAGTCATGAGCTGATCACATGAACACAAGAACTGGGAGCAGGAGTAGACCATTCGGGCCTTCGAGGCTGCTCCACCATCCAATACGATGAGGGCTGATCTTGTGTTTCAACTTCAGCTCCCCATATCCCTTAATTCCCTGAGAAACCAAAAACATCTCTCTCCCAGCCTTAAATATATTGAACGATGAAGCATCCACAACGCTCTGGATAGAGGATTCGAAAGATTCACCACCCTTTGAGTATAGAAATTTCTCCTCACCTCAGTCATAAATGATTGTGGCCCCCTTATCCTGAGACTGTTATCACAGAATAAGACAGTGCAAAAGAGGCTCTTCGGCCTATATGCTCATTCAGGTACTTTCTAAAGGGTGTGAGGCAACCCGCCTCTACCACCCTCCCAGGCAGTGCGTTCCAGACAGTCACCACCCTCTGGGTAAAAATGTTTTGTCTCAAATCCCCTGTGTTTTACTTTCCCTGACCAGTGGAAACAATCTTTCAGCATCTTGCCTGTCAAGTCCCTTCAGACTCTTGTACGTTTCAATGAGATCGCCTCGGATTCTTCTAAACTCCAGAGAATATAATCCCAATTCACTCAGCCTCTCACCATAGGACAACCATCTCATCCCAGGAACCAATCTAGTGCGATGAAAAATCTAGTAACAGGTCCAACTAGAAGCAGCAATCCTAACTGCATGGTGACACGAGAGGTAATGGATAAATATAGGCAGATAAATAGAGAGACAGATAGATAGGATGGATAGATAATTAAAATGTCGTTTAACCCTGCATTATAAATGTAAGCAAATTGTCTGCCTCCTGCTTATGATTCTTTGGAGTTAAAATATTACGGCTCCAGCATCCGAATTCTGTGCACATGCCTGTGCAGAAGCAACAATTTTAACCAAGAGAGAGATCACATTTCACTGATTAAAATTTAATGTTCTTTTGCAGGAAACATAATAAATCGTCTTGTCCCCGGAGATCACACACAGAAACCACATCTAATGTAATGTCAGCTCAACCTTCCCAGCAAACCACACAGAGAAAAGACAATCAGAGTGTTGCTTCGCCTGACCAGAATGTGCACACAACAATTCGGGTGAAAGGGTTAGATAGAGTAAACAAGGAGGAACTGTTTCCCGGGCGGGGGGGAGGGGGGGTTCGGTTACCGAAGGGACACAGATTGATAATTGGCACACAAATTAGACGAGGAGATGAGAATCATTTTTACGCAGTGAGTTGTTGTAATCTGAAATATGCTGCTTGAAAGGGCAGTGAACGCAGCAGACTTATTCATGACTTTCAAAAGGGAATTGGATAGATACGCAACAAGGAAAATTTGAGAGCTATGGAGAGAGCGAGGAAGTGGAAATAATTGGGCAACTCCACCAAAGAGCCAGCGCAGACATGCTGGGCCAAATGGCTTCTTTCTGTACTGTGTACTGTGTGATTTTATCTTCTGAACGGTATGCTCCCACAATTAAATCTCATCCACTGGGCTCACAGAACTGGAACAGTGTCCCTGATTTAACAGCCATTTATTTTGCCTGACAGAAATCACGGGCAGCATAATCACAGGGCGCGACCTAATGGCCTTGTTGTGCCCGACTCGGGACACAACAATGACGGTAAATCTCGACAGAGGCCTCTCGTGTGATTTACAAAGTTTGTTACGCCACGGGAGATCGAACGAGATCTCACGTGGGCGGGATCCAGATTTGCATATTTGAGTGTGCAGTTAAGCTACCTGAAAATGTTTATGCTGGAGTTACCCTTGCCTCAAAGATCCCAGCCGTGCGCCATTTAGCACTGGTTTCCACAAACGTGGACCAGGTGTACCGGCACTTGGGGGGGGGGGGGTCTCGCTGTGGGTTAACACGATATTAGATTGAACTAAAGACCTATGCCTTGTCCTAACCAGTCTATGCACTCAGTACATGGTGAAGATCTGAGCTGCAGGCTGTGAGCTCTGTCCTACTCGGAGGCTGCAGCTAGAATGAGCGGGAACTCTTGATGCCCCCTGTCTTTATAGTGCGTGTGCTCTAACTGGTGATTGGCTGCGGGTTTGTGTGTGTTGATTGGTCCCGCTGTGTGTCCCTCAGTGTGTGTGTATCTGCACCATGATATACTGGTGTATATTATGACATCCCCCCTTTTATAAAAGAATGTATATGTGTGGCAATAAATAGTGTATGGTGAGAATGTTCCTAATTACGTGTGGGGTGCGAAGGCATATTTACAGGACAACGTACATGAGAACTAAGCTACTTACATGGGAAGGTGCCTGGTGCAGAGAAGCAGTATGCAACAAGAATAACGAGATGTAACTATATACAAACCAGGTAAACAATCAAACAAAGCAACAAAACTATTCAGAGAGTCTATAAGTCCGCAAAGTTCATAAATTAAGTCTCTGAGGTGGGCGACAAATTCTGGTTGACCGCCTCGAGGGTGGGTCGAGAGCCACCGGTTCAGGAGCGGGCTGGACTGCGTCAGAGTCAGGGGGATGCAGAGTGACAGGGAGCTCTGCATAGTCCGTGGCAGGGTCAGCAGGAGGGCGAGGCGACAGTGGAGGGTTACATAGTGAGCGTGGAACGAGACGAAGGGCATGTCGATTGCGACGCAGAATAGAGCCATCCGGTAGACGAACCAGGAACGAGTGGGGGGCCACCTGCCGAAGGATAACAGCGGTTGCAGACCAGCCACCATCCGGAAGATGGATGCGGACATTGTCATCTGGAGCCAGAGCAGGGAGATCAGCTGCAAGGCAGTCATGAGCCGCCTTGTGCTATGCACTAGACAGCTGCATCCGGCGAAGGACCGGAACGTGGTCGAGGTCTGGGACATGAATGGGTCGCAGCACGAGAAATCCATATGCAGCATTCACTATGGCCTTTTATTAGGTAATTCTGAAAGATAATCTGGACTTGTCAGTGATTTGGTATTGTACCGGTCTTTTGTGGTGGATAAGGAGAATAATGGCTCCCATCAATAAAACACTAGCATTACTAAAAGGGGTAGTTGGTCATTTATTTCACGCTGTTAATGGGAGCTTGCTTTGTGCCAATTGGCTGCTGTATTCCAATGCTACAATTCATTAGCTAGAAAGTACTCTGTAATACCCAGGTCGTGAAATGGACAAAGTAAATTCATGTTTTTTCTATCATGATCAGAATCAAACATACCTTGATGCACAATCTCCATACATAGCAGCCTGCCACAAATTACATTCATTTCAGACTGCGCACTATTGATATCCATTATGTCCCCAGGAGATGTCAAAGTGAGGTTATAATGCAGTCAGGCTACATTAGTGCACGGGTGGAAGGCCAATGAACACAACAGACAGGCAATGAAAGGTAACCATGTTGTTGCTTTGACAAGTTTGACAGTGTCCTGTCAACGGTTGATTTTATCCACTATGATAGAGCCACACTGTGTCTGGAGAAGCTAACAGTTGTGTTGCTGCCGAAACTTTGCACGGTCGCTCCAGGCGAAGCTGTTGACAACAGCAGCAAGTGACGTGCTGCCACTGAGCTGGAGGGGTGACCCCAACTGTGGGGCAGTTGGCTAACGTGTCCATACAGTCTTGGTGCTGGTGACCTCACCAAAAGAACAGTTTCAAGACGTTTCACACCAATCAGCAGTCAGATAACCACCACAGCAAAAACAAACCTTTAGGCTGAAGGAAGAACTGATTAAAACAGATTAATTAGATATTTATCTCATTGATGTTAGTGAGATTCTGCTGTGCAAAGTTTCACTACCAAGGCTGTTTCGGCACTTCAAAGTACATCAGTGGATTTGAAGCACTTTGCAATGTCCTGAGGATCTGAAAGTCACCAGAGATTGTCAAGGAGTCATTACGGCACAGAAGGAGGCCATTCGGCCCATCGGTCCATGCTGGCTGCCCATGGAGCAGTCCACTCAGTCACATTCCTCCGCTCTACCCTGTGGTCCTGCCAGTTTATTACTCAAGTGACTATCCATTCCTCTTTTGAAATCATTGATCATCTCTATTTCCATAAACCCCCAGGCCAATAAATTCCAGCTCATTACCATTCGCTGCACAAATAACTTCCCTCCTCACATTTCCCCTGTAACTTTGACCAAAGCCATGTGTCCCACAGTCTTTGACCCATCAGCAAATGGCGGCAGCTTTTCTTTGTCTACCTTATCTAAGCCTGTCATAAGCTTGTACACCTCAATCAAATCTCCCCTCAACCTCCATTGCTCCAATGAGAACAACCATAGCCTTTCTAACCTCACCTTGTAATTAAACCCATTCCATTCCTGGAACCATTCTGGTAAATCTCCTCTGCACCTTCTCAAGGACTTGCGCATCTTCCCTGAAGTGTGATAATCAGAACTGGACACAATACTCTATTTGGAGCCTGACCAGATCTTTATAAAGATTCAGCATAACCTCCCTGCTTTTTCACTCAATTTATTTATGAAGCCCAAGATCCCATATGATGTGCTAATCACGCTCTCATTATGCCCAACCTCATTTTTTAAATTCTTTCATGAGATGTGGGCTTCTCTGGCTAGTCCAGCATTTGCTGCCCATCCCTAATTGCCCTTGAGAAGTTGGTGGTGAGCTGCCTTAGTTGCAGTTCATGTGGTGTAGCCATAGTGCTGTTAGGGAGGAAGTTCCAGGATTTTGGCCCAGTGACAGTGAAGGAACGGTGATATATTTCCAAGTCAAGATGGTGAGTGACTTGGAGAACCTCCAGGTGAGGTGGTGTGGTCCCCCATGTATCTGCTGCCCTTGTCCTTCTAGATGGTCGCAGTTGTGGGTTTGGAAAGTGGTGTCTAAGGAGCCTTGGTGAGTTTCTGCAGTGCACCTTGGGGCAGAAATTGGCCAGGTTAGATATGTTCTGTTGTTTGTGTACAGGACATATCTGGATGATTTTCCACATTGCTAGGGAATGCCAGTGTTGTAGCATTGGCTAGGGGCGCGAGATGGGTCAATTACTAGGGGGCATAGCTTTAAGGTGCGAGGTGCAAGGTCTAGAGGGGATGTACGAGGCAGGTTTTTTTACACAGAGGGTGGGTGCCTGGAACTCGCTGCCGGAGGAGGTGGTGGAAGCAGGGACAATAGTAACATTTGAGGGGCATCTTGACAAATACATGAATAGGATGGAAATAGAGGGATACGGACCCAGGAAGTGTAGAAGATTTTAGTTTAGGCAGGCAGCATGGTTGGCACAGGCTTGGAGGGCTGAAGGGCCTGTTCCTGTGCTGTAATTTTCTTTGTTCTTTGTTATTATCCATTACCAAATGTAGATTTGGTGATGATTCTGCTTTTCCTATTCACACCTTCACAAGATACATCTTTTGTTTCTTTACAAGTATCATTACCATCTCATGTTGCCTTGCCCCATCATTCCTTTTGTCATTTAATCTATCCAGCCTCTCACTTTATCTCAGAGCTCTCATATTATTCCTTTTCTTCCCTCCTCCCCCACTCACCCCTGCCCCTTTACTCACTTAAATCCTGTTACATCTCAAACTTCTTCCATTCTGATAAAAGGTCATTGACCTGAAGCATTGAGCTGCAGTTTATGTGCCCCGACAGGGGCTGCATGTAAAATAGGGCAGGTGTCCATCCCACCACCTTCTCACCGGCCCCTAAGCTCACCCCCATAATATGGGGCTTGGGTGGGCAGTGAAATCAGCAGCCCACCCACCACAGTTAAGTAGATAATCAAGTGTCTATTGGGCTGGTTACCAATTGACCCAGTTAATACGCTGCCCACCCCATCAAACAGTTGGTTTGGGCAGTCAGGCAGGAGTGAGCAACCCATTTTAAATAACGGAGCAACACATTTTAAAGAATTCTTCAAAGGGCAGGAAGCAAGCGTGGGGTTAGCGGTGGGTTCTATCTTCGGGGGCAGTCTTTGCAGATCGGGCAACACCCCCCCAAAGATAGAATCCCCCTTTCTTCCTGACCGCCTGCATTTTAAACCCACCACTCGATTGCCATGGCCCACCGCCCCACCCCCCAATCTGCCAAATTCCTTCCTGCCCAAGACCTGGACCTGACTGTTTCCGGGAATCAATTGGGCCTTCATCTGCTTCCTCATTGCAGTCCCGGAGCGCACACAAATGCGCTCTTGGCGCTGCCAGGACTGATGGAGCTGCCAGTCAATAAGACTGGCTGATAGTTTCCAAGGGTGGGACTCCCCCCCGCCCCCCAGCAAGAGGCGAAATCTCCACACTGCCCCTGTTCGGCCTGCTCGGAGTGCGTTGGGTGGGCTGGCGAGGTGCAGGTTGCTTCCACACCAATTTTGGTTCAGGAGGGTGTGTCCTCCCCCTCAATAATATTCTGCCCATTAATTCTGATTCTTTTTCTACAGCCAGACCTGCTGAGTAGTTCCAAATTTTCTGCTTTAATTTCAGATTTCCAGCATCCGCAGGATTTTGTTTTTGTCTGGATGCTGAGATGGTTGGTCGACAAGCAGATTGCAATAAATGCTCTCCTTTCTCCTGGAGCACCATGACAAATTAAGAAATTGACATTAAGGATACTTAAGATCAAAAGCAAAACATAATCAGCAATTTAAGTTGCAAGTTTATTCAACACAAACACATTCAATGCCTCAAGCATATGTGCTCGTTGTCACAAACAGCATATTCAAAACCCAGTTATGCAAATTCCAATATGGCAACAAATAGATCATGGCATCAATTCTATAATCAGCGACATAAAATATGTTTAATGTCTTAGTGACCCAGCACAAAACTGGTAATATTTTCAGTTGAACCCTTTTGCAATGTTAGTGCAGCCAAAGTGCATTCAAATCGATTCACCACAAAGGACCTACTATCATTGAATTGTGCAGATGTTTACACAGCATTGGCCTTCACCCAGTTGCTGTTTATTTTGTTGGTCAACCTGATCCAACACACAAAGAAGCATTTTGACTTCCTGTTCACAATTCTGGTTGTGGGTGTGATTCTGTTATAATCTGCCTGCTTACCATTGGCTGGGGACTAATGACAATCCCACAATCCTGTGGGAGTATGAGCTTCCCCAATGAGGGGGGGCGGAGAAACCATTAGTAAACTCCAAGTATAAATAAAGCTGGCCAGTTTAGGAACCAGCAGGAAGGAGTATGTAGCAAGGGAAGTTGCTGCTGCTGTTATATATATATGTTATTGTAAATAAATGTTATTACTTTGTATCCTTAAAACTCGTGCTGGATTCTTCGTGGCCCTCACAAAAGATTCTTCGACTACACTGGGGCTGGGGCTAGAGGTGGGACTGCCAAATAATAGGCCCACAAGCTGGCAAGCCAGTTCTCTGGCTCCATCACACCCCCCCTCCGCCCCCCCCCCCCCCCAAGGTATTTTTGCAGAGGTGTGTTGGGGGAGGCCAATGGTGAGGAGTCTACTGTGGGTAGCCAATTATGGTTGTTGATGGCCTATTAAGGCCAATATTGAAGAAGGTCAACTGGCATGGGTTCCTCCTGTGGTCCAGTGGTGTAGGTCACTCAATTGGTAAACCAAAACCTAGATCAATGCTCTGGGATTCCAGATTCAAATCTCACCACAGTAGATGGTTAAATTTGAATTTGAATTCTGAAATAAACCTCCAGCAACAGGGCCAGTTCTATCTGGAGGCAGGCACCCAAAGGCAGGCCTGGCAACCCCTGCCATTCTGAGTGCGATAGCAGCCTCAGGCCACCCTGTCAAGGGGCCTCCCTGCACACAGTGATGGGCCGGCTGGGTTATGGGGATAAGGCGGGAAAGTGGATTTGAGGATTATCATATCTGATCAGTCATGATCTCATTGAATGGCGTGGCAGGCCCGGTGGGCCGAATGGCCTCCTTCAGCTCCGATGTCTTATGGTTTTATGGCTGCGAAACCTATTTTTTAATGTAAACTTTAAAAAGTTGGAAACTGGGTTCCTTATTTTGAAGCAGCCTCTCTCTTCCTTACCTTTTATTGCAGCCTTTCAAGCTGGAAGGCCTCTGATTGGCTCTCCAGATTCAAGACCCCACTTGCCACCTTTAATTGGATGGCCAGCCCGCCCTCTGGCCACAAATCGGCCGCCCTGGGAAAAGTCACGTTGTGGGCGGCAGGGTTTTCTTGCAGCAGAGATGGCTTGCTATTGGCCGCCAGTAGGATCATCCGGCCCCATCACTGTCTGCAGCAGTTTGTGTGGCTCGCCTGTCCCGCCGCCGGGGAGCACGCTGCAGGGGACAGGGAGACAGGAAGCTCCCTCTGGCAGGAAGAGCCGAAAAATCCTGCCCTGTACGACTGTTTCCAATACGGTGCAGAGTCTGACCCACGTTTCAGCCAGGCAGCTGGTTCAGAAGCCCACAGTGCTAACAGAGACCCGGCTCCTATCGCTCAAGCCTCTGAGTCACAGGATTGTGGGTTCAAGTCCCACTCCACATACAACAGTACAAAACTGTCTGCTGACACTCCAGGGAAAGCACGAGGGAAAAAGCAGTGGTAACCGGGTCAGATTCTAACCGGAATAGACACCATTTACCGAGGGTCAACTAGAACAATCAGATACCAATCAGCAACCAGCCGGAAAGCATTTGCATCTTATTTTGTCAGCCAAATTTAGGCTATGACCGGTTGTGATACTTTCTTCATTCATGGAATGTGGACGTCACTGGCTAGGCCAGCATTTATTGCCCATTCTGAAAGTTGCAACTGGTCAATGACTATTAACCAGAAACACCCGGAGGTCAACTGTCCCAATCCACAGTTTCTAACTAGTCCGGTGACAGTTTGTTCCCTTTCACAATCAGAGGTTGCACCTTTACAATCGGGTGTTAAAGCGGGAACCCGTCTGCGCCCTCAGCTAGATACACAAAGACGCTACGGTTATGGGGCTGGATTCTCCGCACCCCGACTCCGAAATCAGGGCCCGCGCCGGGGGGTGGGGGTGGGGGGGAGAATCCATTTCCCCACATGGCATTGGGACTGGCACCGGTTCCCCGAATCTCCGGGCCCAGAAAAGCAGCGTACTCGCGTATCCCCTACCTGCGGCCATTGCTGGAGGCCCGCCCCGCCATTCTCCCGCCCCGACCGGCCGAAGTCACAACGGCATGGATCTAACATAGTCCTGCCGATCGGGAAACTAGTGTGGCAGCTGCGGACTCAGAACTCGGACGCCCTGGTCGGGGGCGGGCCAATCATAGGGTAGGGGGGCCTTATATGGGGCGGGCGGTCAGAGTCGGGCGCGCGGCCGATTGGGGGCACTATGTTCCGCGGTCCGAGTCCACCATGGAGCACGGCCCGGCCGCTGGAGGATGCCGCCGTGCGCATGCGCGGCCTCTCACCCGGGCGTGCGGGGTCCCATCTGTGCAGCAAAAGCTGCTGGTTTTACGATGGTTCACTGCTAGCCCCCTGCAGGGCTATGAATATATGGTCCTTTCACGCCAGTTTTTCTGGCGTGAAAGGCCACAGTTTTTACGACTGCGTGGGTACATAGTCCCAAAAACAGAGAATCCAGCCCATGATCTTGATGTACTGATGTCACGGATAATATTTATCTCTCAATCTACCTCACATATATGATTATCTGGTCATTATCAGATTACTGTTTGTGGAATCTTGCTGTGCACAAATTGGCTTCTGCACCTCCTGCGTATATAACAGTGACGCCGCCTGAGAAGTACTTCACTGGTTGTAAAGTGCTGCGAGATGGCCTGAAGTTATGAAAGGCACTATTGATATGCATGTTTTTCTTTTGTATCAGACCATTCCTCCCACAGACACTGGAAAATGAAAATTTACATCTGATTCAATAAGTGTGTTTGCAATGGTCAATTCCTCTCATTGTCGGCAGCAAAGGGAAAACTGGTCAGGAAATGGTGAGCCTGCAGCCAGTGAGTTCTCCTTCCATTGACCCCTCACAAACCTTGACAGGAGCACCCAGCTGAGGAATGGGGGTGGGAGGGGGCTGTGATCCCAATAACACAAACATCCATATAGCAGAATCGGCTCTGTTCAATATGGTCAGCCAGCGTCTAACTCAGCAGGAATTCATTGCACGTAGGTTCGACTGATGGTGAATCTTTGTAATTCAAGGACTTGCAGAAATATTTGGAGCCCAGAGAAGAGAATTTCCATCATCTGTTCTTATGCTCTTAAGGCAGGAATAATGGATACGGCTTTTGGCAATTCGGGTATTGAAACTGCCAAATTGAACGTCCGTTTGAAAGCTGTAGGGAGTCAACGAGGCTTTTCAGAAACATTCTTCATGAGATGTAGAGAAGAAAAAATTGATTCAAGCTGCACTGCAATAAAGACTACAACTGTTTTATTTAAACTGGTGACATGCTCTCCCTCTCCGTCCCAGGGGAGCAGACAGACGCTGAACAATGTATTCAGAATCGAGTAATGCAACAGACAAATGCTTATATTGAAGGAGTGTTTTATAGACTAATGCGTCATAAAGGGTTTTACAGAAACCATTTTCATTGTGACGGGGAGATCACCCTGGCAATATTCAGGGTGAGTTGAAGAATATGGGCTGATACCAGAATGATTATTAACAAAATTTGACAGGGAGAAATGCAACTGAAAATAAGTCTGGCCCCTGCAGCAAGTATCTCCTACACTAAAGATCATGAATGTATTACCACCGGGTCTCCTATGGTATCATCCCCCACAGGTTCGAGTATAAATTCTCTAACTTATCTGTCTTTTTCATTTTCCTTTTTATTTCTATCTCTCTCTCTTTATTACTCTTCCCTGCTCTCCTTAACTTGAGAGTTCATGGCTGGTGTGGCATTGTGGGTGGAAAAGTTAGCATTTCCATAGCAGAGTAAAAAACACAGAAAATGTATGGAACACAGTGGGACGATTCAGTCCATCGTATCTGTGCCATCAGTCCAATCCAACTGCCAAGCTCCTGGTGTCTAAGCCCTTTTAGATAAAGGCACCTCAAGTGCAAATCCAAGGCCAGAATTTTACCCTCACCCACTGGTGGGTTTTTAGCTGGGGTGGGCGCAGCATGAAATTTCAGGAACAGTATTCCCTCCGGATTCCCGCCTGCTTCAACCACACAGTGATTTCATACTGGGGTGGGCACGTCCTTGGATAGGAAGCCCATCCTTTCCCCAATCGAGGATCTTGCCAATGAATGGCCACCGAAGGGCTGAATCCCAAACAACCTCAGTTTTGAGGCTATCAGAAGCATGGGTAAGGCCATAAAGAATCGAAGTTAGATCTCAGACCGGAAATGGGGGAAGGGGCCTCCATCATAAACCCTCCTGACTGGGGATGCCCTCCCCTCAAGGCCCATGGCCTCTAGATCTCCCGCCCCACCACCACAGCCTCTCACCCGAGACCTCAATCGCCTCCTTCGCCGTCCTCAAGGCCTTCCTACTCACTCCGCTCTGGGACCCCATCTACCTACCCTTTCCTCCGGCTCTGGCGCTTAGGCTCAGGCCGGTTGGTTGCAGTTCCTCATCTGTCCACTGCAGCATTGTTGCTTCTGGTACTCGAGAGCTGCCGGCCTATCAGACTGGCGGGCAGCTCCCTAAGGCGGGACTTGGGGTGCAAGTTGGGGTGTAATTGGCTGCGGGGCACTCGGAGTTGTCAGGTATGTGTTCCCTGCCATCTCTTCGGATGGCGGGAAGTGGGAAGTGGGCCCCCACCATTCTAAAAATGCATTTCGAGGCTATGAGGGCTTCTACCTCTACTACCCATTCAGGCAGTGAGTTTCAGATATCCATTAGCCTCTGATGAAAATATTACTCCTCAACTTCCCTCTAATCTTTCCAATTACATTAGATCTATGTCCCCTAATTATTAACCACCCTGCTAAGTAGAACAGGGGCAGGATTCTTCTCCATCTCGGGACTCCCGGATCGCGTTCCCTGATGGGACGGAGAATTGGATATCCGGGCAAAATTGGGATGGACCCCAGGCGCTGACACGATCGATATGCTCCATCCTCCTGCTAGCAGCGGGAGTGAGGTCCACAGCGCACGCCAGCAGAAGCTTGTAAATATATGCAAATGGTCATCCATTTAGCTGACCCGACGCCATATGAAATGAAATGAAATGAAATGAAAATCGTTTATTGTCACAAGTAGGCTTCAAATGAAGTTACTGTGAAAAGCCCCTAGTCGCCACATTCCAGCGCCTAGTCGGGGAGGCTGGTATGGGAATTAAACCGTGCTGCTGGCCTGCCTTGGTCTGCTTTCAAAGCCAGCAATTTAGCCCTATGGTCCAGAAGTCTGTGATTCTCCAGTCCCCGCTGCTGGGAATCACATGGGTGCGAATCACTTGTGGTCTCTACCAGCCTGGCACTGGAATGGTGGACCTCACACTGGGCCAAGGGGGCAACTGTTGCCCCCATAGGGCGGCACGGTGGGGCAGTGGTTAGCACTGCTGCCTCACGGTGCCGAGGACCCGGGTTCGATCCCGGCCCCGGCTCATTGTCCATGTGGAGTTTACACATTCTCTCTGTGTCTGCGTGGGTTTCACTCCCACAACCCAAATATGTGCAGGGTAGGGGGATTGGCCATGCTAAATTGCCCCTTAATTGGAAAAAATAACTGGGTGCTCTAAGTTTTTTTTAAAAACTGTTGCCCCACCAGGGCCCACCACACCAGGGCCACGCTGGTAGAGCCCATCCGAGAGCCAACCTCCCCAACAATTCACTGCCTGCTCACGCCTTCTCTAACAGGCCCCCTCCCCACAGGGACCCCTGTAATAGGGAAACACCCCACAGGGACCCCTGTAATTGGGTGACCCCCCACAGGAACCCTTGTAATAAGGTCACCCCCCCACAGGGACCCTTGTAATACAGGGAGCCCCCACAGGGACCATTGTAAAAGAGGGACCCCCCCACAGGGACCCCTGTAATAGGGCGACGCCCACAGGAATCATTATAATAGGGGGACCCCCCCACAGGGACCATTGGAAAAGAGGGACCCCCCCACAGGAACTCCTGAAATAGGGCGATGCCCACAGGAATCCTTGTAATAGGGTCCCCCTACAGGAGCCCTTGTAATAGTGGGACCCCCCCCCCCCCACAGGGACCATTGGAAAAGAGGGACCCCCCACAGGAACTCCTGAAGAGGTTGGTTTAGCACAGTGGGCTAAATAGCTGACTTGTAAAGCAGACCAAGGCAGGCCAGTAGCACGGGTTCAGTTCCCGTACCAACTACAGGATGTGACGACTAGGGGCTTTTCACAGTCACTTCATTTGAAGCCTACTTGTGACAATAAGCGATTTTCATTTCAATAGGGAGATCCACCCCCCTCAGGGATTCATGTAATAGAGGGACCCCTACAGGGGCCCCCTGTTTAAAGGGATCCGCCTCCCCACAGACCTCCCCAGTAAAGAGACCCATGCCTAGAAGCTAGAGAGCAGTCCAGACATTGCAGTGAGAGGAATTACAACTGTAACACTTACCTTGCAGCTCCAAGTGTCCATTCCTTGAAGAAGAGCAGCTGTGACCTGTGCCTGGTTCCGTCAGATCCATTAGCTGCAAGCCATTCATAGCTTTCTAGTAATGGTCTGTGATTTACAGCATCTACAAACCATCTGTAGCTTTGATTCATTGATCTCCCTTCACAGTTCAGTGGCCTAATTGGTGAAACCTCATGGACCACATTAAAGAGATCTATGTGCAGTGAAATCACAGCTTGAGTGATTAGAATGCACTTAGTGCTTGGAATCTCGATTCCGGATCCGGCTATTTTCAAGGTGGGGGGAACAGGGGTCACAAATCACAAATCCGTGGTTCATGGATGCAGCTATCCATGTAAATCAAGCGCTGCCTTGATTTGTGTGAGGGGCCTGTGGAAAGTGTTTATTTTAGCAGAGAGGTCAGTGATAATGGGCTTAAGTTTAAAGATTACAGGGGAGAAGAGGAGAGATTTTTTCAACCAGAGGGTTTTGGGGGTCTGGAACTCACGACCTGGAAAGATCATAAAGGCAGAAACAGTCAATTGACTTAAAAGGTGTCTGGGTGTGCACTTCATGTGCCATAACTTGCAGGAACATGGACTAAATGCTGGAAAGTGAGATTAGGTTGGTGGTTCATTTTCGGCCAGCAAGGACCAATGGGCCAAGTGGCCTCTCTTTCTATGTTTCTATGTGTCATTCTGGTATGATAGGTGTCCAAAACCCAAATTGTGAAGATCAGACCTGGTAGGAGCAGGTCTGAACCTTGTGGGTTCATTTGGATAGCCAGGGTACACTTTTGAAGAGAAGTTACCCCTTTGGCTATGATCCCAAGACACCTTTGGGAGAAGTAAGTCACTCTTCAGGAGAGGTAAAGCACCCTTTTGGATAAGGTCAGTATTATTTAGAACAGACATGATTGCGCTTAACAAGTGCATAAACTCATTGGAACTGTCAAGCTGTCAAAGAACTGTCAAGCTGTCAAGAACTGTCAAGGCTCATTGGAACTGTCAAAGCTGTCATGGAATATAACTCTTCTCAGTATTACATTTATAAAAAGGTACAGAGGTAAAAAAAAACAGTGCTCGATATTTCACTGTATGTTGGAATAAGCCTTCGAGCTTTCATTATAGGATTTATTATGCATGGTTGATTTTACGATCTAACATTACCACAGTTTGATGCTTGTTAAATGACTGACAGATCCAAGTGATTATAGAATAGAATTTTTTACTTTCATAAGAGATTAATTGAAGGAATTTCAATGTATTTAATCTTTGTATTAGCAGTGTTTTTATAAAAAGTGATATCAACAAGATAGTATTTTATACCCGTGGATAATAATAATCTTTATTGTCACAAGTAGGCTTACATTAACACTGCAATGAAGTTACTGTGAAAATATTAAGTAAGTTGGCATGGAGGGGGCAAGGGCAAAGGGTGGTAGGTGGGGGAATGGGTTGGCATGCATCATCAGTAAGTTGTCCTTGGGCTATGAAGGGCCATAGGGATGAGTGGGGGAATAGGGTGTCATTGAGGTGTCATGAGGTGGGGAGAGAGGTATAAAGTGGCACTAGGGAACTAAGGGACTCATAAGGGGTAGATACAGGGCAAGAGGTGGCAATAGGTTATCATGGGTTGGGCATGGGGAATGTGTGGGTACCTGAGGGGGGGTGAGGGGTAAAGGGTTTTCTGTTTGGGTGGCACGGTAGCACAGTGGGTAGCACTGTTGCTTCACAGCTCCAGGGTCCCAGGTCCGATTCCCGGCTTGGGTCACTGTCTGTGTGGAGTCTGCAGGTCCTCCCCATGTCTGCGTGGGTTTCCTCCAGGTGCTCCGGCTTCCTCAAGTCCCAAAAGACGTGATGTTAAGTAATTTGGACATTCTGAATTCTCCCTAAGTGTACCCAAACAGGCGCCGGAATGTGGCGACTAGAGGCTTTTCACAGTAACTTCATTGAAGTATTAATATAAGCCTACTTGTGACAATAAAGATTATTATTAAGATTATTATTTAAATCATTTTTTAAATATCTTCAACAAAGAGCTGGTGCATAGAGGCAGGCCTTCCATGTAGCACACCTCCCCACTCGACAGCCTCCACACCCGTCCTGGGGGGAGGGGGGAGCAACTTCTAATGCTGCCCGCCAACCCCCAACCCATCACCCCCAGGACAAAACTCCAACGTTCTGGGCCTCTTTTTCAGGGAGGGTTCACTCTGCCAGGAATGATCTCATCTCTGCGCAACAGACCTGGGAGTGAAAATCCATGCCGATGCAATACAGCACAGGAACAGGCCCTTCGGCCCTCCAAGCCTGTACCAGTCATGATACCAACCTTGGCCAAAACCCTCAGCACTTCCTTGTGCCGTATCCCTTTCTACCCATCCTATCCATGTGTTTGTCAAGATGCCTTTTGAATGCCATTAATGTATCTGCTTCAACAGCCTCCCTTGGCAGCACGTTCCAGGCACTCACCAACCTCTGTGTAAAAAACCTGCCTCGCACATCTCCTCTAAACCTTGCCCCACGGACCTTAAAGCTATGCCCGCTGGTGACTGACCCCTCCAACCTGGGAAAGAGTGCCTGCCCATCCATTCTATCCAAGCCCCTCATAATCTTGTAGACATCTATCAGGACACCCCTCAACCTCTGCCGTTCTAATGAAAACAGTCCGAGTCTATTCAGCCTCTCTGCATAGCTAACACCCTCCAGACCAGGCAACATCCTGGTAAACTTCCTCTGCACCCTCTCCAAAGCCTCCACATCCTTCTGGTAGTGTGGCTGGATGACCTGTTGAGTCCTAACATTTTCTGACCTTAGTTAAGTCTTCTGGCCCCTATTGCATTAAGAGCCCCTCTATAGTTAGCTGTCAGTTTATATTTGGGTCCTGTCTGGTGTTGGTCTATTGTTGCTGCTTGTTTTCCTTTTTACTCTCACAGTTCCAGGGTCACTTACAAAAATAGAATCACATATGATTCCTGTGTGCATTGGAGGGCTCTAACATGTCAAACTGTTTAGATTTCTTCATAAACCAACACAATAGGTACAAGCGGAAGCCATTCGGTCCCTTAAATCTGTTCTACCTTTCAATTTGTTCATGGTTTCTCTGCATCTCATTCATTTCCCTGTTCCATACCGTTTCACAATCTTTTTCCAACAAAAATCCCTCTCAGTTTTGAAATCTCCAATTGTCGCCTAGCGCCCACTGCCTTTGGTGGAAGATTGGGTACATTAATGAAAAGGGGAAAAAAATAGTAAATATGAAATAAATATTAATTGGCAAAAAGCACAAAGGGGGAGAGAAGATAAGGAATACGTTTTTGCAAACGTTATTACGATCTAGGAAGCACTGCCTGGAAATTTCAATTGGAAATTAGATTTATAGCGAGGAGCTTGAAGGAAAAAGCCCGAGAAGTGCAACTAATTAGATACCTTTTTCAAAAAATCCATCGCAGGCACGGTGAGTTTGATGGCTCCCTTCTGTGCTAGTTGATTCTCTGCTATGGGGCAACAAAGTTGACTGTAACAGATAGCAGGCTCCTGCAAGTTAACGACACTGTCTGAAAATGAGCAATATTTTAACCACATAATTTGACAGCATTCGCTTCATTGATTGAATGTAATAGCTTCTAAATGTTATTGCCTCTTAATAGTCTCTTACTCAGCCGCAAGGACACACGCCTCTCTTCCCACCTCAGCTGCCACTACCTCAATTTCTCAGCAAATCATTATCAGTCTTCCATCACTATACTGCTGAAACACATTAATAGTCACATAGATCTGAGAGCATTGCCAAGATTAAGAGAAGTACGACTTAGATGTGGATAAGGGGGGAGCTGATATTCGTTTAGGCCCATTTTCAAGCCTGATTGGGGTAAATACGGACTGTACAGCCCAACTGGGTGGACTTGAGGTCAGACCTGAATTGGGCTGGGACCTCATTACCATTATCTGGGTGGTATGTTTCCACAGTTGCGTTGTCATACACAGCACACAGTTATTTTAGAAAGGGTGAATGTCGGACCACAATTCAAGTTTAAGAGGGTGAAGCTTTGGGGAAGGGGGGGGTGGAATGGGGGATGGGGGGATTGTTGGCGTCTGAGAACTGGCAGTAATTCCTGTAAATGCTGAGTGTGCTGGGATATAAGAGTGTCAATCCTACAGGATTAAAAATCAACTCGAGGTTGCTGCGGTGATCAACACAGGGGGGGACAGGAAAGTAATTGAAACTGGTGGGGGTCATTTGCTAGCGCGTGAGATTGTATGGAGATTGAATGATCCAGATTTGTTGAAGTGAAATGAGTTCCATAATCCCAGATCCGAAAGATATGAAAACATTAATGTAACTCCTGATGTTTCTGAACCATTCCCGTCATTTTTCCATCTTCTGCGTGAAATAGCCAACACGCTGTTTATTTCCTCTAGTTGATGTAAAAGATAACACTGCATTATTTTCAAGAAGAGTTGCTAGAGTTTGCTTCACTGTAATGGTCAATACTTATCCCTCAACCAACATCGGTCAAACAAAAATCAGATTATCCTCATTCTCACATTGCCATTTGTGGCAGCTCTCTAGATTGTATAACAACTTACATTTACATAGCACCTCTGCAGCATTGCGAAGCTCACAGGATTACCAGCAGACAAAATTTAACACTGAGACATCCGAGAGAAAACTAAGAGAGCTGGTGAAATGCTTGGTCAAAGAGGTAGGTTTTAAGGAGCATTTTAAAAAGAGACAGTGGTGGAAAGGTTTAGGGAGGATATTCCAGGGCATAGGGACTAGGAAACTGAAGGCACGGCCATCAATGGTGGAGCAATCAAAAGCAGGAATGTTCAATAAGCCAACATTGGAGGAGTGAGTGCCGAAACCTGGGAGGGTTGTAGGGCTGGAGGAGATTAAGACCCTGGCGGTGGGAGTTTGAGGCATGGAGGGTTGACCAAGAAAAAAACTGACCATGTGAATAGCTTTTGCAGCTGGAATTAATTTGCATTTAGTTTGACATGGATCAAGTGCCTTATTCTTCCACACATCACTGAAGTGGATCAATTTGCATCTGTGTAGATTGTACATAAATTGGTCAGGAAGGAACACATTATCAATCAGCTCATCTGCCCCAAGTTAGTCAATCTCAGTATGGATAGGAAAGGAACAGAAGATACAACTTGCATTTATACACAGTGCTTTTTATGGAGCAAAGAGCTATGCAATCAATGAATTGATTTTCAAGGGAGGCAGTTGCCTAGTCACTGGATGAGTAATCCAGAGACCCAGGGTAATCCTCTGGGGGCCAGGGTTTGAATCCCACAACGGCAGAAGGTGAAATCTGAATTAAATAAATATCTGGAATTAAAAATCTAATGATATTTTTAAAATATTTTTATTTTTACAAAGTAACAGCTCAACCTATGATGCACCTGGTATTTACATATAAAGTTGTTTCTTATTTACAGAGATTTTTACAAATGGCCTCCCATCTGGCTCTCCACCACCACCACATCCAACACCCGCCCAGCTCCCTTCCCTTCCCGTTGGTCGTCTAGTTTTCCCCATGTTGACGTGGGTTTCCTCCGGTTGCTCCAGTTTCCTCCCACAAGTCCTGAAAGACGTGCTTGCTAGGTGAATTGGACATTCTGAATTCTCCCTCAGTGTACCCAAACAGGCACCAGAGTGTGGCGAGTTGGGGATTTCCACAGTAACTTCATTGCAGTCTCCTTGTGACACTACTAAAAATTATGATTATTAAATAAACAGTAATTGTGTTTACCTTTACAGCCTGGTGACTGTAATTATTGGGCAGATAAGGGCCAAAGACTTTGGGTATTTTTTGAAGAATTCTTGGTTGTGACTCCAGAGCAAGTGGAGCTGGAATTGACTGCGTACCAGCCCAGGGAGTTGCAACATCATTTGGGGCCTCGGGTCCCGGGCCTTTGGAACAGTAGACGGCGGAGATGCCAGGTTTGCAGTGATGTAACAGATGGCTCTGGAAGCTGCTAAGGGATTTCTTCAGGTGGCCGTCTTATCTGTGGTTTATTTAAAACAGCTTCAAAAAGACAAGCTAGTTGAATTGGCAGGGGAATTAGAAATAGCAAGAGCAAGGAAGGCGGAGATGATTGAAGCAATGTCTCAACATTTAAATTTGAAAGAGATGCTTGGAACAGGTGAGAGCCCATGAAGCAATGTACCATCAAGGTGGGAAACTTGAGCTGGAGAGAGTTTGATTGCAGTTTGAGCATGAAAGTGAACTGAAAAGAATAGAAAAAGAGATGGAGATACAGCAAAAAAAAAGAAACAAAAAAAAGTGGAGATGGAAATGAGGAGGTAAGAATTAGAGAGAGATAGAAACGAAAAAGCAAAGGAGAGAGAGGAAAAAGCAAAAGAGAGGGACTTCCAGTTTAAGGCACTGGAAAGTGGCGGGGAGCTGCCAGAAATTAGAGCAGCATTTAGTCTTAGAACGCAACCCAGTGGCAATATGTTTAAATTTGTAAAGGCCCTCCTAAAATCCGAAGAGAAGGAGGTTCAAATGTTTTTTTAGGGCCTTTGAGGAAATAGCTACCCAAATGGAGGGACCAAGAGAAAAGTGGACATTACCCTTACAGAATAAACTGACAGGGTGGGCACAGGAAGTTTATGCTTCACTGTCAGTGTGGTAACCTAAGAATTAAGAAGAGTTAAAAATGGCTGTTCTGGATGCATATGAATTAGTTCCCGAAGCATATAGGCAAAAGTTTCGGAATTTAAGGATACAGCTGGGAGAGACGTATACCGAACTTGAAAGGATTAAGCAGAATGATTTGGTACAAGCATTGGACGTTGCAACTACCTATGAGGCTCTGAGAGAGGTCATTCTCTTAGAGGGATTTAAGTATTCCCTCCTTTGTATAATAAGAACCCAGAGGGGAAGACTGCTAGGCAGGCAGCAATTATGACTGACGATTATGAGCTATTCCAGGAATTTAAACCTTTGTTCCATCACCCCCATAATTTTGAAAAGGACAGGAAGTGAGATAGTGAAAGGAAGGGCGGTAGCCAAGGAAAGAATGGATGACTGGGATTTCTCCGAGATCTCTTCCTCAAACCAGGAAAGAAGGTACTGAGGGTGATGGTGAGACTCGAAAGCCTAGATGTTGCCATCACAACATGGTGGCACACCTTTGTTCAGCATGTTGGAAGTTGCAAGGAAAGCCCATGGGACTGGTGAGATTTCAATAAGGAGGATCCCAAAAAGGGAAGAAAAGTGGAGAATGCTACAGGGCAGACTGTAGCTAATTGGACTTAGGAGACCTAAAATAAACACTGCTGTGGGAGCAGGTATGAAGAATGAGGTAGACGAGAGATAGGTTGGATTTTTGTCAAAAGGGAAGTTCATGGGCGGGATTCTCTGATCCTGAGGCTAAGTGTTGAAGCCGTCGTAAATGCCGTCGCGTTTCTTGACGGCATCAACATGGCCTCAGGAGCAGCAATTCTGACCCCTACAGGGGGCCAGCATGGCACTGGAGCAACCCACACCGCTCCAGCTGCCAATCCCCGGCATCAGATGGGCGCCGCAGGCCTGCGCATGCTCGGTGGGGCCAACGCCAATGCGGGCATGCGCAGTGGGACCGGCGCGATTGCCGCGCATGCGCAGTGGCTCCCTTCTCCGCGCAGGCCATGACGCAACATGGCGAAGGGCTACAGGGAACAAAAGAGGCCCCCAGCCCAAGAGGCTGGCCCGCTAATCGGTAAGTCCCGATGTCGGGCCAGGCCACAGCGGAGGCCCTGCCTGGGGTCGGACACCCCCTCCCCCCCACCAGGTCGCCTCCAGATGCATCCACGCTGAAAGTCCCGCCGGCTAAGAGCAGGTGTGGACGTCGCCGTCAGACCTCGGCTTTCTAAAAAATAAATTTAGATTACCCAATTCAATTTTTCCAATTAAGGGCAATTTAGCGTGGCAAATCCACCTACCCTGCACATCTTGAGTTGTGGGGGCGAAACCCATGTAACATGGGGAGAATGTGTAAACTCCACACGGACAGTGACCCAAAGCCAGGATCGAACCTGGGATCTCAACGCCGTGAGGCAGTACTGCTATCCGCTGCGCCACAGTGCTGCCCCTGGACTCGGCTTTTTAGCGTGGCCACTCGGCCCATCCCGGGCTGAGAATCACTGGGGGGGGGGGGGCCCGTAGAGTGGCCCCCGACCGCGCCGGCGCGATTGCGTCAATACTCCGCTCTCCGGAGATTCGGCGGACCGGCGTCGGGCGGAGCGATTCGCGCCGGTCCCAGCGATTCTCAGGCCCGGCCCCGGGGTGAGAGAATCCTGCCCCACCTCATTTTCCTCAACTGATGTAGCCAAAACCCAGAACTATCTTAAAGAACACAGGGGCTACTCAAACTCTCTTACTGGAGAAGGATTTGATTTCCTCTCTAGGGAGCTAAATGAAAGCTGTGGTAATAGTGAATGGGATAGGTGGAGGTTATATCCCAGTTCCATTGTGTAAAGCACAATTGGAGTGTGATTTACTATCAGGTCCAGTACTGGTTGGGGTGGTTAAGGAATTCCCAGTGGACGGAGTACACTTACTTTTGGGGAATGATTTGGCAGGAGTAAAGGTGGTAGCTTCACCTATGGTTACTGAGATTCCGAGGGGACTACTGCAGATAGCACATGAGATACCAACGGTAGGGCATGTGGGAATTAGGGACATTTATTGTGCATTAAATTACTCAAAGAAAGAAATGTTGAAAGACATTGACCACATATCAAATGACAATGGTAGCAAATCTGATTCTCGTTGACGCTGATGAAATTATCTCTGCGCGAATAATTCCTCCCAGAGATTTGTCAAAGATAAAATCTAGTAATGTCCGCTTTTCTCTTGGCCACTTTAATTCTAACCAGATTCTGAGAACTCCAAGACGGAAGGTGACCATAAGAAAGAGGAGTCCAAAATGTTTACATTTTTTAAAAGGTTTCCCGCGAAATCGGGAGCAGGGGAACTGGGCCCTCGGGAGAGGAGCGATCCTGCCCCCCCCCCCCCACGCACGGCAGCAGAGCACAGGGCAGGACAAGCGGTGGCCAGGACCG
This sequence comes from Scyliorhinus torazame, assembly GCF_047496885.1. Classification (NCBI taxonomy): domain Eukaryota; kingdom Metazoa; phylum Chordata; class Chondrichthyes; order Carcharhiniformes; family Scyliorhinidae; genus Scyliorhinus; species Scyliorhinus torazame. Next base: position 88,927,247 of record NC_092725.1, on the reverse strand, counting down.
AAGCGGCGGCCAGGACCGAAGCGGGGGCCGAACCTGCATGGAGGACGGAACAGAGGAGCGACCGACACTCCCCGCCACCCCCCCCTTCCCCCCTGCTCACCTGAGAAGAATTTTATAAAAGAGGAAAAATAAAGTGGTAAAGGAGAAAAGGGAGGGAAGAAGAAAAAGGGAAGGGGGGGAGAAAATAAATAAATAAATAAATAAATAAATAAGAGGGGGGGGGAAGAAAAAAAAAAAGGAGGGGGGAAAATGCCAGAAGGGAGCCAAAGCAGAGGGAGAAGGGGCACCAAAGGCAGACGGGGCAATGGGCGAGCCAGTTCAGACGACCCAATCAGCGAGCAAAGCGGCAGAATGGAAGTATCGCCACATCAAAAAGAGCTGGGCAGACAGGTGCAGTCTCCCCCGGGGCCAGGGGGGAGCTGGAACTGGAAGGCAGCCTTTGCCGATGCGCTGAGGGAACATCAGCAGACAAACAAGGCAGAGGCTAGGGCAGACATAGAGGCGCGAAGGCAGCAATGGCCAAGGCCCTGGCGGAGGTGCAGCAGGCGCTGGGCAGAGCAGAGGAGAAATTAGATGCCCAAGGGAAGAAACTGGAAGCCCAAGAGGCGACCATCAAAGAGCTGGAGAAAGCAGTGACTGACGTGAGCGACCGGATCACTGCCCTGGAGAGGGAGGTGGCGAGACTGGGCACAACACAGGGGAGCCTGAAGGGCAGAGTGGACGACCAGGAAAACCGCTCGAGGAGCCAAAATGTCAGGATAGTGGGCTTACCAGAGGGGATCGAGGGTAGAAACCCCACGGCATACGTGGCCCAAGATGCTGGGCAACTTAGTGGGGAGGAAAACCTTTCCCAGCCCACCAGAAATGGACAGAGAGCACACCGGTCGCTGCGCCCGAAGCCCAAAGCAGGGGAACACCCGAGAGCAGTTATAGCTGAACTGCACCGGTACCAAGATAGGGAAACAATCCTACGCTGGGCCAGGAAAAACAGAACCTGCAAATGGGAAGGACATGCCATTAGAATTTACGAGGACATTGGGGCAGACCTAGCCAGGAGACGGGCCGAGCTTAATAGAGCGAAAGTAGTCTTCACAAGAGCAACGTGCGTTTTGGTGTGCTGTACCCAGCGACACTCAGGGTCACATACCAAGAAAGAGAATCCTTCTTTGCAGCTCCTGCCGAAGCAAACAAGTTTGTCGAAGAACACGGGCTGGAAAACCACCAGCGAAGGTAGAAATGAGGGGCCCCTGGCAGGGGGCAACAATGCGCCGACGGGGGGGGGGAGGGGTGAGGCAACGCCAGGACCCCCGCCCCGCCACGGCGAGCGCACCCTGAACAAAGGAAAAAACACTGCCCGAGGGGCCACTTCAGGTGGGAGGCCAGGCCCCAGCACGAGGGAACGAGAGTAGCGGAGAAGGGAGAGCAAGCAAGAGGAGTGCAGGGTAGGATAGGGGAAGAGCGGGCAGAAAACCGTAGAGGCTGGGCAGGGGAGAAGCGAGACAGTAACTCCCGCGAGGGGGGCCATCGTACTAGCAGGAAAGCTAGCGCCGGGGGCATGCGACAAAGCAGGGCCGCAGCATGCCCCCAACAGGTGGGGGAAGGCGCCAGGCTGGAGGTGGGGGGGACAACTCAACAGAGACGGGAGAGCAAACTGGGATAGGAACAGGGGAAAGAGGGACAAAGGAGGGGTACAAGGGAGAGGGGGGGAAAGGGGCGAGATCGGGAGGGGGGGGGACACAGGGAGGGAGAGACCGGGGAGGGGCGACACAGGGAAGGAGGGACAAGCAAGGCTAGAAAAGGAATTGGGCTACAAAGTGCCACAACCAAGGGCTCGAAACAAGGAATCGCTGCAAGCACCCACCCAGTACGGTCTCTGGGCGAAGGGAGACCCCAGAGTGCAGGGGACTACCTGCATGGCAGTCGCACAGTGGGCGGCCATGTCGGGTGCCCCTGGGACAAAGGGAAACCCTGGAGCGCAGGGACCAGACCGCATGGAGAGAGCAGTGACAGCGGCCATCCTGGATGGCCCCCTAACAAAGGGAAACCCCGGAGGGCAGGGGCACGTCCACCAGGTAAGTATGGTTAATCCCACAGGAGCGAGGGGGCAGAAGCCCCCCACCAGGATAGTCACCTGGAACGTAAGGGGACTCAACGGCCCAGTGAAGAGATCCAGAGTCCTCACCCACCTAAGAAATATGAGGGCCGACATAGTCTTCCTCCAAGAGACACACCTGAGAGAGCAGGACAGACTGCGGGTAAGAAAGGGCTGGGTGGGACAAACCTATCATTCCTGCTATGGAACAAGGGCCAGGGGAGTGGCTATATTGATCGGCAAGAGGATGATGTTTAGGGCGACAAAGACAGTTACGGACCCAGGGGGACGGTATTTCATGGTCAGCGGGGCCCTGGATGGGGCACTAGTTAACGTGTACGCACCCAACTGGGACGACACAAGCTTCATCAAGAAGACTATGGCAGAAATCCCTGAATTAGCGACGCATCGACTAATCGGGGGGGACTTCAACTGTGTACAGGACCCAAAGACAGACAGATCAAACCCCAAAACGGGGAAAACCTCAAGCATGGCAAGGGAACTCAGTCACTTTATGGAGCAGATGGGAGTGGTGGACCCCTGGAGGTTCGCCCAACCGGGGAGAAGGAATTCTCCTTCTTCTCCCAGTACACAACGTATATACCAGAATTGACTTCTTTGTGGTAGGGAAAACGGTGCTTCCGGGGGTAGACATGGTGGAATACTCCGCAATTGTGATATCAGACCACGCTCCACACTACATGGACGTGAGGCTGGAGACGGGCAGGGCCCAACGCCTCACATGAAGGTTGGACGTCGCCATAATAGCGGACAAGGCCTTCAACGAAAGGTTATCACGGGCCATTGCAGAGTACACAGAGAACAACCAGAACGGGGAGGTCTCACCCTCCACGTTCTGGAAAGCACTAAAGGCCGTACTAAGAGGGGAAATCATCGCTTTCAAAGCGCAAAGAGATAGGAAGGAAAGGGTGGCGAGGCAGCAGCTGGTCGACTCCATACTGGAGGTAGACCGTAAATACTCCGAGGCCCCGACCGTAGAGCTCCTGGCGGAGAGGAAAGAGCTACAAAGAAAGAGGAGTCCGAATTTAATAGTAATGACAGTGATGAAGTGTCAGAGTAGAGTTCTGAATACAATTTAGTTTCTGATTATGAAGTAATAGTAAACAGCTGTTACTGAATAGGCCTGTCTCTAACTGATCTTGAACAAATGCAAGTAATTCTTCCAAAGTTAAAAAAGAAGGCAGCAAATTGGAAGAAGAAAGTGAATTGGGCTTTTCCAGAAGTAATTTGTGACAGCCTGTTCCAGTAGCCCATTGCCATTCACTTCAGGTGCAAATATTTCCCCGAGCATGCCTGGTTTGAAGCAAAATATACATAGTAGCATGGCATTAGTCATTCAGGATGAGGGCAGCAAGGACTGGGCGTGCTACCAGGCGAATATCTGGTTGACCCACATTCTTTTCAAGGTCCACAGTGCCTCTTTAAGGTAAAGGAAGCAGATAGTCAAGGAGATGAAATAATCAGTGATCAATTCCTTTTAAAAATGAAGAAGGTGGGTGGAGAACCATGCAGTGATTCTGCCACCGCACCTGTTAACAACAACCAGAGAGTTTGTGGAGTCAATAACGTGCTATCCTCTGATTCTGAAGGTAAAAAAGAACAGTTGAAATCTGGGAAGCACAAGTTGTTTCAGTCCGTTTTACTAACTGGGGGAAAGGACTGCGATTACGAAGACTCCGATAAGGAGTAGAAGCTGTAAAACAAAGAATGGTACTTGTTGCTGAAAGTAACCATGTGCAGGGAAAGGGAGAATGTACAGCTGGAGGAGCTGAAGACTGTTTATTGATTAACTGACAGCATTCCCTCAGCATTGACAATACTACTTGTAGTTTGGTTGCAGGAGGTCCTTGAAATTTGGTTAAACATTAATTGGACAATCAGAAAAGACTGGCGGCATTATATGAGAGACAAAAAGAGACATAAATGCAGAAGAAACTCATTCAGGGTGTCCTCTCTAATTTGGATAGACAGAAACCCGACAAAGAGAAGCACATTTTCTTTGACTTTGAGGAAGAGAGTGAACACAAGGCACTGTTTGCAGGTATCAGAAGGAGTTCTGAAACCAAAGATGCCAACCTATCAACAGAAGAAGAACAGAGAGAAAATATAGTAAAGATACCAAAAGAGTGTAGACAGAATTGTTTGGCAACACCAGGGGACATTCCATTAACTAACCATCATATATGAAACTCAGAACCCATAAAGCCACATCTGCCTCGACTAAAACCACGGAGTCAGGCTCAGTTAGAGACTGAAATACAGTGCATGTTGGACATGTTGCAGAAACACAGTGGTCCACAGAACACTAAGTAGAGTTTGGGAGATTGGAAACCATGTTTATGGGCGAACCGGTGCTGGCCACCTTGGACTTTTCCAGACCATTTAAAATGTTCACAGGTGCCAGTGACCTGAGAGTAGGGGCAGTACTACTACAAGACGATGGTGCAGAAATAGAGAGGCCAGTGTTTTTTTGGGGGGAGGGGAAACCAAGTTTGTGCCAAAGAAAGTATTCCACCATTGAAAAAGAAGTCTTAGTCTTGCTACTAGCCTTTCAGCACTTTGAAGTATATGCCCAACATGACAGTAAACAAAGCTTAGCTTACACAGACCATAATCCACTTGCATTTGTAGAGATGTTTAAAACCTGGAACGTTAGGTTATTCTGTTGGAGTTTATTATTACAACAGTTCAATGTTAAAATTGTATACATCGCCGGAAAGGATAATGTGATTACAAATGCTTTGTCACACTTAAGGGCTGACTAGTTACCAATGTAGAGACTGGGAAAGGAACTTGTACAATGGGAATGGATTAAATGGGTATGTGTTTGGGATTTATATCATGCGCACCTCATAATGAATCATCCGTGAGCTGAAGTCTCATTCTTTTAGGGAGGGAGGTATGCAAGTGTCCTTCCTGTTTATTCCCTTATTTCCCTTTATTTTTATTTTGTTGTTGTTATTGTTGATCCATAGATAATCAATAGACATGCCTCTTTAAGGCAAGCGGTCTGCATCTTTAATTCAAGCAGAAGAATCCGGAAGTCACAGGTGAGATTACTTTGCTAGTCTGTGCTGGTTTAAACAGCAGCTGCAGACAGGTCGGCACCAGCGAGAGAAAGATGGGATTGGACTTGGTTTGATTGATTGGCTGGTGGCCAATGAATGGCCCCAAGAGGCCTTACTCTGTCTGGTAACAGGTGGTGATTTGATCCTATATCAGTAGAATGGTTTCAGAGTCCCATGGAGTTTCAGTTTTGACACTGGCAGTACAGAGGCTGGTTTGGCAGGGGCTGGTTTAGCACAGGGCTAAATCGCTGGCTTTTAAAGCAGAACAGACAGGCCAGCAGCACAGTTCAATTCCCGTACCAGCCTCCCCGAACAGGCGGCGGAATGTGGCGACCAGGGGCTTTTCACAGTAACTTCAATTGAAGCCTACTTGTGACATTAAGTGGTTTTCATTTCATTTTTCAGAGGCTGCTATGAGTGCTACCTCTCTCTCCAGAAAAGCTGTGAGTACTGCAGTCTTGAAACTGCAGAGAACCTGAATGAATGAATCTGCAGATAAGACCAGTACAGGTTGCAAACTGAGACATTAACCTGCAAGCTAGCTGTGAAGAAAGGTGTGCTAAAATACCATCACATGAAACAGAGATTAATTTTCCTTTTACATATGATTTTTACCCATTCTTGTAACACTGCCCCCTCAAGGCCAATTAGGGATGCACAATTCGACTCACCCCACATGATATCAAGAAATGTCTGACGGTATTGGATACTGCAAAGGCTATGGGCCCTGACAATATTCTGGCAGTAGTACCAAGTATTTGTGCTCCCAAACTTGCTGGGCCCCTAGCCAAGCTGTCCGGTACAGCTACAAGACTGGCATCTACCCGGCAATGTGGAAAATTGCCCGGGTGTGTCCTGTCCATGAAAAGCAGGACAAATCAAACCTGGCCAATTACTGCCCTATCAGTATACTCTGAATGATCAGTAAAGTGGTCATCAGTAAAGGGGTCATCAACAGTGCTATCAAGCGGCACTTACTTCGTAATAACCTGCTCACTGATGCTCAGTTTGAGTTCCGCCAAGGTTACTCAGCTCCTGACATCATTACCTTGGCTCAAACTTGGACAAAAGACCTGGGGCGGGATTCTCTACTCCCGCGACGAAGTCCCCACGCCGTCGTGAACGCCGTTGAGGTTCACGACAGCGCAAAACGGCCCCGATCCCGAACGATTCAGGCCCCGACAATGGGCTAGGATCGGGGCCGCATCATCTACACGCGCCAGGCCTTGTCGCCGCATAGATGACGCGGCCGGCGCTGCATAACTGGCGTCACCTGCGCATGCGCGGGTTGGCCGGCGCCAACCCGCGCATGTGTGGTTGCCGTCCTCTCTGAGACCGCCCCGCACGAAGATGGCGGACGGATCTTGCGGGGCCGCGGAAAGAAGGAGGTCCTCCTTCGGAGAGGACGGGCCGACGATCAGTGGGCACCGATCGCGGGCCATGCCACATTTAAGGTACCCCCGGTGCAGGATCCCCCCCTTCCCCCCCCCCCCGGCAGGCCGTTCCCGCGCTGTTCCCAACGGCAGCGACCAGGTGTGGACGGCGCCGGGGGAACCCGCCGTTTTGGCCTGGCCGCTCGGACCATCGGGGCCTGAGAATAGCGGGGTGCCGGAGAATCACCATTTTGGGTGTCTCCGGCGATTCTCTGGCCTTCGGCCCACGGAACCCGACGGGGCCGTTCCCGCCGCTTGGGGGAATCGCAGGAGGGCGTCGGACCGGCGTCCCAGGAAATTTTGGCGGCCCAGGCGATTCTCCCAACCGGCGCGGGAGTGGAGAATCTCACCCCAGAACTCCAGAGGTGAGGTGAGAGTGACTGCCCTTGACATCAAGGCAGCATTTGATCGTGTATGGCATCAAGGAGCCCGAGCAAAACTGGACCCAATGGGAATCAGGGGGAAAACACTCCACTGGTTGGAGTCATATCTAGCCAAAAAGAAGATGGTGTGGTTGTTGGAAGTCAGTCATCTCAGTCCTGGGACATCACTGCAGGAGTTCTTACCATATCATAGAATTTACAGTGCAGAAGGAGGCCATTCAGCCCATCGAGTCTGCACCGGCCCTACTTAAGACCATGCCTCCACCCTATCCCCATAAACCAGTAACTCCACCTAATCATTTGGGCAAAGGGGTAATTTCATGGCCAATCTACCTAACCTGCACATCTTTGGATTGTGGAGGAAACCCACGCAGACACAGGGAGAAAGTGCAAACTCCACACAGACAATCACCCGAGGCTGGAATAGAACCTGGGTCCCTGGAGCTGTGAGGCAGCAGTGCTAACCACTTTTATACAAAGATATTTAGCAAGTGGGTCTCCACCTTCTAAAATGTCCAAGTCTTACACCCATACAAAATAAAACACTCCAAATCAACCTCTTTACAAGTTGTTTCTTGGGTTGTTTATTCAATCAAAAACTGTCTCTTCTTACAAATATGGCCTTTCCCATTGCCATCCCTATTCTTATTTTTTGGTACACCTTCCATTTGCGGACATTATGAAACAAAAAACAGCAGCAACAAGGGAGATGCAGCAATTCAAAACTAAATTCATTGGACCTCAGGAGTAACAGCTTACCTGCTTAATGGTGCTGCAAATACAATGAAAGATGGTGGCTGATGTTCTGTGAAATGGATTCGTTCCTCAATTTGATTTGCAGCCAAAAGTCAGCATTTGATTCAACATTTTTTGATGGATGATAGAAAATTGATGGTCTATTGTGGAAATGAAAATGAGGCGAGATGTGAAGTGGGCCAAGGGCCCACTATTATCCATTTTAACACTATGACACTAAGTTTCATTCCTTCCATAGTCTCCAACACACCAGAATTTTAATTTAAAATGTACAACTGTCTGCTCATTAACGAAAACAGCAGTTTGTGAATTGGAGACCGGTTCTACTGGCCAACTCTACATTGGGGCAGTGGAGACAGTGGTTATCTTGATGGTGTTGTGGGAAACAATGCTTTGTTGAGAGGCACAGTTGATGTTAATGGCTGGCACCCGTGAGACAGTTTCATGACAGCTGTAATGATCGAAAAATGATCCGAGTGAAAAAATCAGACAGGCATTTTTTAAAATTACAAATTGATTTCACATAGAACATAGAACGATACAGGGCAGTACAGCCTCTTCGGCCCACGATGTTGCATCGAAACAAAAGCCATCTAACCTACACTATGCCATTATCATCCATATGCTTATCCAATAAACTTTTAAATGCCCTCAATGTTGGCGAGTTCACTACTGTTGCCGGTAGAGCATTCCACGGCCTCACCACTCTTTGCGTAAAGAACCTACCTCTGACCTCTGTCCTATATCTATTACCCCTCAGTTTAAAGCTATGTCCCCTCGTGCCAGCTATTTCCATCCGCGGGAGAAGGCTCTCACTGCCCACCCTATCTAACCCCCTGATCATTTTGTATGCCTCTATTAAGTCTCCTCTTAACCTTCTTCTCTCCAACGAAAACAACCTCAAGTCCATCAGCCTTTCTTCATAGGATTTTCCCCCCATACCAGGCAACATCCTGGTAAATCTCCTCTGCACCCGCTCCAAAGCCTCCACGTCTTTCCTATAATGCGGTGACCAGAACTGTACGCAATACTCCAAATGCGGCCGTACCAGAGTTTTGTAAAGCTGCAACATAACCTCCTGACTCCGGAACTCAATCCCTCTACCAATAAAGGCCAACATCCATAGGCCTTCTTCACAACCCTATCAACCTGGGTGGCAACTTTCAGGGATCTATGTACATGGACACCTAGATCCCTCTGCTCATCCACACTTCCAAGAACTTTACCATTAGCCAAATATTCCGCATTCCTGTTATTCCTTCCAAAGTGAATCACCTCACACTTCTCTACATTAAACTCCATTTGCCACCTCTCAGCCCAGCTCTGCAGCTTGTCTATGTCCCTCTGTAACCTGCTACATCCTTCCTCACTGTCGACAACACCACCGACTTTAGTGTCGTCTGCAAATTTACTCACCCACCCTTCTGCGCCTTCCTCTAGGTCATTGATAAAAATGACAAACAGCAACGGCCCCAGAACAGATCCTTGTGGTACGCCACTTGTAACTGAGCTCCATTCTGAACATTTCCCATCAACCACAACCCTCTGTCTTCTTTCAGCTAGCCAATTTCTGATCCACATCTCTAAATCACCCTCAATCCCCAGCCTCCGTATTTTCTGCAATAGCCTACCGTGGGAACCTTATCAAACGCTTTACTGAAATCCATATACACCACATCAACTGCTCTACCCTCGTCTACCTGTTCAGTCACCTTCTCAAAGAACTCGATAAGGTTTGTGAGGCATGACCTACCCTTTACAAAGCCATGCTGACTATCCCTGATCATATTATTCCTATCTAGATGATTATAAATCTTGTCTCTTATAATCCCCTCCAAGACTTTACCCACTACAGATGTGAGGCTCACCGGTCTATAGTTGCCGGGGTTGTCTCTGCTCCCCTTTTTGAACAAAGGGACCACATTTGCTATCCTCCAGTCCTCTGGCACTATTCCTGTAGCCAATGATGACATAAAAATCAAAGCCAAAGGTCCAGCAATCTCTTCCCTGGCCTCCCAGAGAATCCTGGGATAAATCCCATCAGGCCCCGGGCACTTATCTATTTTCAGCCTGTCCAGAATTGCCAACACCTCTTCCCTACGTACCTCAATGCCATCTATTCTAATAGCCTGGGTCTCAGCATTCTCCTCCACAACATTATCTTTTTCCTGAGTGAATACTGACGAAAAATATTCATTTAGTATCTTGCCTATCTCTTCAGACTCCACACACAACTTCCCATCCCTGTCCTTGACTGGTCCTACTCTTACCCTAGTCATTCGCTTATTCCTGACATACCTATAGAAAGCTTTTGGGTTTTCCTTGATCCTACCTGCCAAATACTTCTCATGTCCCCTCCTTGCTCGTCTTAGCTCTCTCTTTAGATCCTTCCTCGCTACCTTGTAACTATCCATCGCCCCAACTGAAACTTCACACCTCATCTTCACATAGGCCTCCTTCTTCCTCTTAACAAGAGATTCCACTTCTTTGGTAAACCATGGTTCCCTCGCTCTAAGCCTTCCTCCCTGCCTGACCGGTACGTATTTATCAAGAACACACAGTAGCTGATCCTTGAACAAGCTCCACTTATCCAGTGTGCCCAACATTTGCAGTCTACTTCTCCAACCTATCCCCAAGTCACGTCTAATGGCATCATAATTGCCCTTCCCCCAGCTATAACTCTTGCCCTGCGGTGTATACTTATCCCTTTCCATCACTAGCGTAAACGTCACCGAATTGTGGTCACTGTCCCCAAAGTGCTCTCCTACCTCCAAATCCAACACCTGGCCAGGTTCATTACCCAAAACCAAATCCAACTTGGCCTCGCCTCTTGTTGGCCTGTCAACATATTGTGTCAGGAAACCCTCCTGCACACACTGTACAAAAAACGACCCATCTAATGTACTCGAACTATATCTTTTCCAGTCAACATTTGGAAAGTTAAAGTCTCCCATAATAACTACGCTGTTACTTTCGCTCTTATCCAGGATCATCCTCGCCATCCTTTCCTCTACATCCCTAGAACTATCCTCTACATCCCTAGAACTACAATTCATTTTAAAACAAAAATCCCTATTTTGTTTAGACAGAAAACTAGGTAGAGTAAGATTTTTTTTAAATCATGCATTTGTATAGCACTTTTCACAACTGCTTGGGCAGCCCAAATTGCAAATAAACACTTTTGGAGTGTCGTCGCAATCCAACGCAGGAAACACAGCAGAAAATCTGCAACCATAAAATCCCACAAATTGCAAAGAGGTAACGACAAGTTCATCAGTTTTAATGATGTTGGCTGTCTTAAATATTGGCCACGGCACCAGGGAGAATGGACCTTGATTTAACATCCCATGCTAAAAGTGGCACCTCCAACAGTGCAGCACTCCCTCAGTACTTCACTGGGAGTGTCAGCCTCGCTTATGGGCTAAAGGCCCTGGATTGGTCTTGAGTCCATAGTTAAGGTAGGGAAAGACGCCATAGTCCCAGATGACCATAGGCTGCTTTCCCCTTTGAGCGGGGAGAGCTGACTGGTGGTGATTTAACCTGAGGATCACCACACCTCAGGCGAGGGGAAAGGTTGAGAAGACAGGGCCTTCATGAATAATCTCACAACCCTCTGACTGAGAGGTGAGAGAGCTGATAACTGAGTCACACCGAGCAACGGATGGAATGGCTAAAATGCCTCTGGGGTAGGACAAAAGGAGAAGGGGTGGGGAGGGTAAGAAGGTTTTAATCATGATTCTCTGTCCATGTGTGCAGCAAGCCAGTTGATCTTCTCTGTGCATGATGTCCATACAGCCATGTTTATAATGTAAACTGGCCATGGAAACTTGTCACACAGTAATTACATCCTCCTACCAGCAGAGGCACTGAAGCACAGCCACTGACTGTAAGAGAGCTGGAATTACAGCGTGACAAGTTTGCATGGGCTAACTCATTGTCTAAATGTTGACAGAGGATTTTATAATGGTGATAGGAAATTAAGGACATAATAAACTAAAATGACGATTGAATCAGATCTGGATGCCATTGCCCTCCAGCCCCTAACCTTGCTTCAGTGGAAGACATTACATTATTAATTCTTTCCAATACCATCGGAGATCGACCAGTAAATATGTTCACTGGGAATTTTCTAAAGCATTCTCCTAATTGACTCTCATAATTTCACTGGAAAATCTGCAGAAACCTCATTTATCCAAAGGTTTCACCAGTCTCCTGCCAAAATTACAGCTGCCTGTCTGTCGAAACAACCACCAGGAAATTTCCAGTCAGTGTGTGATTTCTATGAAGTTGTAACTTGATACTGATTAGTAATAATAACAATAATAATCGCTTATTGTCACAAGTAGGCTTCAATGAAGTTACTGTGAAAAGCCCCTAGTCGCCACATTCCGGCACCTGTTCAGGGAGGCCGGTACGGGAATTGACCCGCGCTGCTGCCTTGTTCTGCATTACAAGCCAGCTGTTTAGCCCACTGTGCTAAATCAGCCCCTTATTACTCATCTTGCTGAAGGAATATTAATTCAGAGAAAAGATTAAGATGAACCTTTCACCCAAACACATGATCAGATGACTTTTTCTCTTGGTTGCAGTTCATGACAATGTTACAGGAAATTTAAATCTCCAGCAAATCATCAAGTGTTGAATTTACATTCTAAATATACAAAAACAGCATCTGTTTTGCCATCAAATTGATGCAGTTTCTACAAAGAACTAGAGTGAACTCAATTTCTTCTGTTGGAATATGTTTACGGCAGAAGTGAGGTACAGCAGAGAGCACAGTTATGTCTGCTAAATGTCTCAATAATCAAACTAAGTGGGTTTGAGAGAAATATCCGGAACCTTTCTATTACTGTTATTTACTATAATTCAGAAGGCATGGAACTATTCCATCCATAGCTGCGGCACTGAGTGAATGGCATATGATGTAGAATACGCAAGATTTGGGATGTGATCAAACGGCCTCGTCGCACCCGACTTGGTGACCCGATGAGGCCGCTAAATCTCGCAAGCGGTCTCTTGTGAGATTTGCGATGGTCCGAACACTTTGCGAGATCTCGTTTGATCTAGTGAGACATTGCACTCATATTTAAGTGAGCCATTAGACTCATTTGAATATGTTGCCGCCCGATTCTCATGAAGCCCGGGAACTAATGCCCATCCAGGGAGACCTCGCCATGGGGCTGTTTAGCACTGGTCCACACAAATGTGGACCAAGGTATGGCACCTGGGGGGAGGAGGTGGGTCTCCCAGGTCATCGGATGTCCCCACATGGTCAGGCTCTTGGCAGGGTGGTGCCTTTGCACTCCTGCTGCCATCCAGGCACCTTGGCATTGCCAGCCTGGCACCATGGCACTTCCACCCTGACACTTCCAGGATGTCCAGCTAGCACTGACAGGCTGGCAAGGGCACTGCCAGGAATGATGCCAAGCTGGCTGTGCTAAGATGCCTGGTGTCAGGTTGCTTGTGCCAGGGATCAGGCCCAGTGGTGCCCTGCCTTTAAGAGATGGGGTGAAGGGGGCTTGAGGACCCCCTAAGAGGAAGGTTCAGGCAGTGTGGGGGAGGTTCCGGAGGCTGGGGTGTGGTGTCCGAGTGGGATCAAAAGATTGGGCGGCAATTAAAAATGGCACCCTGATCTCTTCCTGCATTGACTAAGGTAAGTGCAGCCGCGGTTGGGCGTTCCCGACTGAGGCTAGAAAAATAAAGGGGACCCCGTTTGATAGCGGGTACATTCCTGGCGCTGCAGGCAACAAGAAAGACCCCACTATACACTCCCAAAACAGGACTCTGTTTCTTGCTCGTTAAATGGCGCCCTTGAGATTCATTGTAAAGTGAAAACAACATAATATAATTGCTGCTGTAACAAAAAGCTTCAAAAGGATTTTTCACATTCATGATCAGCAAGAAAAGAAACATCTTAAGACCATAAGACCATAAGACATAGGAGCGGAAGTAAGGCCATTCGGCCCATCGAGTTCACTCCACCATTCAATCATGGCTGATTTCAACTCCATTTACCCTCTCTCTCTCCATAGCCCTTAATTCCTCGAGAAATCAAGAATTTATCAACTTCTGTCTTAAAGACACTCAACGTCCCGGCCTCCACCGCCCTCTGTGGCAATGAATTCCACAGACCCACCACTCTCTGGCTGAAGAAATTTCTCCTCATCTCTGTTCTAAAGTGACTCCTTTTTATTCTAAGGCTGTGCCCCCGGGTCCCAGTCTCCCCATCTTGTGCTGTCTCGAGACATAGACTGGAGGCTTCCAGTATTTAACAAAAGGAATTTATTGATAAAAGCTAAAAGCAGTTAGATGACAGACACAGAACACTATATAACAGGTATTTACTCTTCAGCACCCTGGTCCACACCATCCGGGGTCCTGCTCCCAGGGCAACGTGTAAACTCACCATTAGCCGAGGTTCATGCGCTCCTGTGCAATTCGCCCAGGGTTGGTCATGTGGTCAGTGGAGCTCTCCTCCCCTCCCCCCCTCCCCCCCTACCCCCACCCCCCATTACCTAAAGGAGCCACGCTACTACACATCTATATATTTTGTTCAATATGTCAGTCGGTGCTTTCCATGTCTTTTGGAGGTAGGAAATGTATAAACAGACCCAAAAGCCCCACAGAACATAAAATTGCTGTGAAAGCACAAGTTGCTTCAGGTCCTGTTACCCATTTTATTTTTTTTCAAAGTTGAACCAATACAAACTAAGCTATATCGACAGTGGGAATGAAAAAGGTGACACTTCTGAACAATGTGACTGTATTTTTTCTGAAACGTATCTAAATGTGCTTCAACAGTGTAACGCCACATTTGTGGAAGTTATATGTACATTTTTTTCGTGTTTGTAATTTATGTAGAATGGTTAAAAATGCTCACCTCTCTACACAACGGAGCTGCTTTATACTGTGTCCCCAGATTCAGTTTAGACAAGACCTTAATTCTGTATGTATAGAGAGGCCAGGAATATAAAACAGAAAGTGTTAGGAAATAGAATTGGTTCAAGTAATTTATATTTGTTTTTGTGGGTATTAGAAATAAAATATAGTTTTAAGTAACTTTAATTTTGTGTTCCTATATTCAAAAGGGTGAATGACTTCAGTGCGGTTTCGATGCATGCATGGTAATCAGGGTAACGACGTGAAAGCAAACAGAGCTTAAAGGAAAACTAGGTTGTTGCTTAGCAACCAGGGGCAACCCTGGGACAGAACAAACTTGAGAGTTATAGACATAGGAGAAGCTAGACAGTATCAGGGAGCTTCAGTAAGCAGACTTCTGAAATGAACAAAAGAAAGTTCAAAATCTAAGGAGTGGGGACAAAAGATAAGTCTCAGGAAGACAGTTAAGTTAAAGGAACAAAGAACAAGTTGAACAAAATCCTGTTCTGGAGAATTCAAGTAAATGCAGAGAAAGTGCTCTGAGTTAAAGAGATAGCTGCAAGAACGACCCAATTTAAAGTGAAGCAGTGGTGTTCTGTAGATGTGGCTGGGTCCCTAGGCCACTCCGCCGTCATATCCTCGTAACTCCACCTAACCTGCAAATCCCTGGACACTAAGGGGCAATTTATATCATGGCTAATCCGCCTAACCTGCACATCTTTGGACTGTGGGAGGAAACCGGAGCACCCAGAGAAAACCCACACAGACATGGAGAAAAATTGCAAACTCCACACGGACAGTCACACAAGGCCGGTAATGAACCCAGGTTCCTCGTGCTGTGAAGCAGCAGTGCTAACCACTGTGCCACCGTGCCGCCATGCAGGCAGAACACCACCCCCTCCACCATCGCCGGTTTGGGGGCATTTCCCTACCCCCAATACTCTCCTGCATCGGGGCATCATCTCCTCTCATCATCACTGGCATTCCCACATAATGCGACTTCCCAATGGTGTTCCAGACAGGCCTCGCCCCAGTTCCTATACTATGGCAGCACCAACCTGGGAGTGCCAACCTGGACTGCCAGATTGGCACTGTCATGGTGCCAGGGGCTATTCCAGGACACTGCCTGGCCATGTCGCTAACAAGCAGGGGACTATATTCACCTCTGAGCCCTTGGAATGGCCTTTTATGAAACCTGTAGCGATTTCCACAGGCATTATATCACACTATCAGGGCAGAACATCAGTTGACCCTGGAAGCAACAGCCTTTAGCCATTTATGAATATTTAAAATCATTTAATTCATGGTAATAAGGTTCACGCCCTCGCTGGCGATATATTTCTAGTACGAAGTCATACAACACCAGGTTAAAGTCCAACAGGTTTGTTTCGATGTCACTAGCTTTCGGAGCGCTGCTCCTTCCTCAGGTGAATGAAGAGGTCTGTTCCAGAAACACATATATAGACAAATTCAAAGATGCCAAACAATGCTAGGAATGCGAGCATTAGCAGGTGATTAAATCTTTACAGATCCAGAGATGGGGTAACCCCAGGTTAAAGAGGTGTGAATTGTACCAAGCCAGGACTGTTGGTTGGATTTCGCAGGCCAGATGGTGGGGGATGAATGTAATGCGACATGAATCCCAGGTCCCGGTTGAGGCCGCACTCATGTGTGCGGAACTTGGCTATAAGTTTCTGCTCGGCGATTCTGCGTTGTCGCGGGTCCTGAAGGCCGCCTTGGAGAACGCTTACCCGGAGATCAGAGGTTGAATGCCCTTGACTGCTGAAGTGTTCCCCGACTGGAAGGGAACATTCCTGCCTGGTGATTGTTGCGCGATGTCCGTTCATTCGTTGTCGCAGCGTCTGCATGGTCTCGCCAATGTACCACGCTTCGGGACATCCTTTCCTGCAGCGTATGAGGTAGACAACGTTGGCCGAGTCGCACAAGTATGTGCCGCGTACCTGGTGGGTGGTGTTCTCACGTGTAATAGTGGTATCCATGTCAATGATCTGGCACGTCTTGCAGAGATTGCCATGACAGGGTTGTGTGACAGATCATTGACATGGATACCACTATTACACTTGAGAACACCACCCACCAGGTACGCGGCACATACTTGTGCGACTCGGCCAACGTTGTCTACCTCATACGCTGCAGGAAAGGATGTCCCGAAGCGTGGTACATTGGCGAGACCATGCAGACGCTGCGACAACGAATGAACGGACATCGCGCAACAATCACCAGGCAGGAATGTTCCCTTCCAGTCGGGGAACACTTCAGCAGTCAAGGGCATTCAGCCTCTGATCTCCGGGTAAGCGTTCTCCAAGGCGGCCTTCAGGACCCGAGACAACGCAGAATCGCCGAGCAGAAACTTATAGCCAAGTTCCGCACACATGAGTGCGGCCTCAACTGGGACCTGGGATTCATGTCGCATTACATTCATCCCCCACCATCTGGCCTGCAAAATCCTACCAACTGTCCTGGCTTGGTACAATTCACACCTCTTTAACCTGGGGTTACCCCATCTCTGGATCTGTAAAGATTTAATCACCTGCTAATGCTCGCATTCCTAGCATTGTTTGGCATCTTTGAATTTGTCTATATATGTGTTTCTGGAACAGACCTCTTCATTCACCTGAGGAAGGAGCAGCGCTCCGAAAGCTAGTGACATCGAAACAAACCTGTTGGACTTTAACCTGGTGTTGTAAGACTTCGTACTGTGCTCACCCCAGTCCAACGCCGGCAGCTCCACATCATGATATATTTCTAAGTTAGGATTGTGCGTGACTTTGGAGGGGGGGGAACTTCTAGGTGGTGGTGTTCCCAGGTATCTGCTTTCCCTGTCATTCTTCACGGTAGGGCTCATGGATTTGGAAGGTACTGTATAAGGGACCAGAGCGAGATCCTGCAGTGCATCTTGCATATGGTACACACGGCGGCCACCTTTCGTCAGTGGTGGAGGAAGTGAAGGTTTATGGAATTGATGCCAATCAAGTGGGCTGCTTAGTCCTGGATGGTGTTGAGTGTTTGAGTGTTGTTGGAGTTGCACTAATCCAGGCAAATGGAGAACATTCCATCACACTCCCGACTTGTGCCATGTAGGTGGTGGACAGACTTTGGGGAGTCAGGAGGTGAGCTATGTGCTGCAGAATACCCAGCTTCTGACCTGCTGTTGTAACCTTGTTTCTATATCAGATTTCAAACATCTTTCAGAATTTTACATTCTGCCCTTTGATATGCATTGTGTCGTGATACTCTGAATAGTTGTATTTTAATTCTCCATGGACCCACTGCTTCTACTTTACAAGAAAGAAAGCATTTTTCTGACGAACGACACAATGTACTGGACAGTTTCTATTGTGACTCTCACTGAACCAATGCAGTTATAAATAACATCCTTCCCAAGAGCTCAATACTGACAGCTTGTTATCACAACGATAGGTCATACATTTTGATCAGAGCTGCTCTGCATAATATACTTACTTCACACTGCATCGCTCCCAGAAACTCCGAGCACGGGGCAGGAAGGTCAAGAAATAGAGGAGTGATGGGACGAGCAAAATTATATTATTTCTGTCATTCAGGGGAATGTGGGCACGCCAATATTTGTTCTCCATCTTTAGCTTGCCTTGAGAAGGTGGTGGTCGGCCCATTTTCTGATCTGTTGAAGGCCATGTGGATGATAGCGTTTCACAACAATTTTCAATACAAATTAGTGGTTTGCTGGACCATTGCAGAGGGCAGTTAAGAGTCACCCATATTACTGTGGGTCTAAAGTCAAAGGTAGGCCAGACCAAGTCAGGAGTGAGGAATTCCAATTCGCTCAAGGACATTGATGAACCAGGTGGGCTTTTACAAGAAACCAATAGATTCATAGCCACCATTCTTTAAAAAAATATATATTTATGCAAATTTTCCAACAGATTTTCAACAAACCCCCCCCCCCCCCAACAAGAAAAAAGAAGCAAGAACACAACAATCAGAAATTATACATTGGATTTCCCCCATATACAATAACCACCCATATAACATTTAAAAGCACAGAATAGGGGGGAAAAAAACACCTTCACCCAAACGCCACCCCAAAAGAAACCCCCCCTCCCTCTCCCCCCTCCCCCCTGCACCTGGGCTGCTGCTGCTGCTGACCTCCTCCTAACGCTCCGCGAGATAGTCTAGGAACAGTTGCCACCGCCTCGAAAACCCTTGCACAGACCCTCGTAAGGCAAACTTTATCCTCTCCAGCTTGATGAACCCTGCCATGTCATTGATCCAAGCTTCCACACTAGGGTGCTTCGCATCTTTCCATAGTAGCAAAATCCTCCGCTGGGCTACCAGGGACGCAAAGGCCAGAATATCGGCCTCTTTCGCCTCCTGCACTCCCGGCTCGTCCGATACCCCAAATATTGCCAATCCCCAGCTCGGCTTGACCCGGACCTTCACCACCTTGGACATAGTCCTCGCAAAACCCCTCCAAAACCCATCCAGCGCCGGGCACGACCAGAACATATGGACGTGATTTGCCGGGCTCCCCGAGCACCTCCCACATCTGTCCTCCACCCCAAAGAACCTACTCAACCTCGCCCTGTCATATGCGCTCTGTGAGTAACTTTGAACTGTATTAGGCTGAGCCTGGCGCAAGAGGAGGAAGAATTAACCCTACTCAGGGCATCAGCCCACAGACCCTCATCTATCACCTCCCCAAGCTCCTCCTCCCACTTGCCCTTTAACTCCTCCACCGAGGCCTCCTCCTCTTCCTTCAGCTCCTGGTAAATCGCCGAAACCTTGCCTTCTCCAACCCATACACCCGAAATCACCCTGTCCTGAATCCCCTGTGCCGGGAGCAGCGGGAATTCCCTCACCTGCCGCCTCACAAATGCCCTCACTTGCATGTACCTGAAAGCGTTTCCCGGGGGTAGCCCAAACTTCTCCTCCAGCGCCCCTAGGCTCGCAAATGTCCCAACAATGAACAGGTCCCCCATTCTTCTAATCCCTGACCCATGCCAGCTCCGAAACCCCCCATCCATCCCGGGACGAACCGATGATTCTCCCGAATTGGGGACCAAACCGAGGCTCCCACCTCGCCCCTGTGTCGCCTCCACTGCCCCCGATCTTCAGCGTCGCCGCCACCACCGGACTCGTGGTGTACCTTGTCGACGAGAGCGGCAGCGGTGCCGTCACCAGCGCCCTCAGGCTCGTGCCCACACAGGATGCCATCTCTAGCCTCTTCCACGCCGCCCTCTCTCCCTCCATTACCCACTTACGGATCATCGCCACATTGGCAGCCCAATAATAGCCGCACAAACTCGGCAGCGCCAGACCCCCCTGTCCCTGCTACACTCCAGAAACACTCTCTTCACCCTCGGGGTCTTATTTGCCCACACAAAACCCGTGATGCTCCTGCTTATCCATTTGAAAAAGGGCTTGGGGATCATAATGGGAAGGCACTGGAACACAAAGAGGAACCTCGAGAAGACCGTCATTTTGACTGACTGCAGTGAGAGTGGCAGCATATCCCATCTTTTAAAAACCTCCTCCATCTGCTCCACCAACCGTGTCAAATTGAGCTTGTGCAGGGCCCCCCAGCTCCTAGCTACTTGGATCCCTAGGTACCGAAAGCTCCTTTCCACCCTCTTCAGCAGTAGCTCGTCCATCCCCCTTCCCTGGTCCCCTGACATAGCCACCATTCTTAAAAATAAACAGAACATGCCTGACAATCTCAGCAGGTCTGACGGCATCTGTGGAGTGAGAAAGGACCAAAAGTTTTGAGTCTGGATGACCCTGTCAAAGTTAGAGAGAACTGAAAATAGGGTCAGATTTATACTGTTGGGAGGGGGGTTGGGGGGGGTGGGCGGGGGGGAGTGGTGCGGCTCAATAGAGGGCCAGCGATAGGTAGAGATTGACAAAGATGTCGTGGACAAAAAGACAAAGGAAATATAAATGGCGGCGATAATGATTATGAAGGGTGCTGATAGTGGCACATTTAAAGATCAGAATGTGTTCATGGCAGAACAGGGGTAAGCAGCGTGTAAAAGGAACTGGCAACAGATGGTCCTGGAGGGGTGGGGTAGGAGGAGGGGGTACAATGGTGAGGGAAAAACAGATCGATGGAAGAAATTAAAATAATTTGATAGAAATAAAAATGGGGTGAAGGTGGAGGAGAGAGTTCGCAGTCTGAAGTTGTCGAACTCAGTGTTAAGTCCGGAAGGCTGTAATGTGCCAAATCGGAAGATGAGGTGCTGTTCCTCCAGTTTGCGCTGGGCTTCACTGGAACATTGCAGCAGGCCAAGGATGGACGTCTGGACAAGCAGAGCGGTGAGTTGAAATGGCAAATGACAGGTCTGTGTCCTGCTTGCGGACAGACCAAAGATGATCTGAAAAGTCACCCAGCCTGAGTTTGTCTCTCCAATGTAGAGTAGACCACATTGAGAGCAGTAAATTCAATTGACCAGATTGGAAGGAGGTGCACATGAAGCGCTGCCTCACCTGAAAAGAGTGTTCAGGCCCTTGGATGGGTAGCAGGGAGGAGGTAAAGGGACTCATGTTGTACCATCTGCGATTCCATGAAAAGGTGGGAAGAGGGTGAGGTGTTAGGGAGGATGGAGAGGTGGACCAGGGTATCCCAGAGGAAACAGTCCCTGTGGAATGCTGACAGGGAAGTGAAGGGTAGATTTGTTTGGTGGTGGCATCATGCTTGAGCTGGCGGGAATTCCGGAGAAAGATCCTTTGAATGCGGAGGCTGGTGGGGCAAAAAGTGAGGACAAGGGTGACCCTGTCATGGTTCTGAGAGGGAGGGGAGGGGGTGAGAGCAGAAGTGAGGGAGATGGGTCGGTGACGGGTGAGAGTCCTGTCAACCACAGTGGGTGGGAAACACAATTAAGGAAGAAAGAGGACATGTCAGCAGCACCATTTTGGAAAGTGGCATCATCGCAATAGATGTGACGGAGGTGAAGGAACTGAGAGAATGGGAAGGAGTCCTTATAGGATGTGCGGTGTGAAGAGCTGTAGTTGAGTTAGCAGTGGGAGTCGGTGGGCTTGTAATGGATATTAGTGAATTTATGAACTGTGGTCAGACACACCACACTCCAAAGTAAATGACAGATGCGACCACAGCAGATTCTATGGATATTTCCGCAACCCACCCAGACGCTTGTCACACCATGAGCCAACCGTCTCATTGAAACTCTTTCTTTCTCATGAGGGTTTCCAATCTCCACATTTGAAGAATGAACCTTGGAATTCTCTTTAAACGTTGCTCCCATTAGGACGGCTTCAACAAGGATCTACCTCACAGGGTTTCAATCCTGAGATTCCTTTCCCCTGGATCTCTGAGTACACTCACGCTTCACCTTCTAAGAGCAATTTCAGATCTTTGGCTGTGCCAAGCAGAACACCCACCACTCCAAAGGCCTCCTCGCACCTTCTGGATTTCTCTCAAACCTATTTTGTTTTAAGTCTGGTCCCCACATCTCTTTCTTTAACTTGGAGCCTTTGCCTCTGCTCCTGTCATTTATCTTGACTCAATGGGCTCTATCTCTGATCCCTGTCATTGTCTCTTCTGTCCCATTACCTGTTTGGGACTTTCTCCCTGCCCCACACCCCATTTTTTTGGTATTGGTTCATGCGACATGGGCTTTGTTGGCTGGGCCAGCATTTGTTGCCCTTCCCTAATTGCCCTTGAGGGGGCAGTTAAGAGTCAACCACATTGCTGTGGGCCTGGAGTTACATGTAGGCCAGACCAGGTAAGGATGACAGGTTTCCTTCCCTAAAGGACATTAGTGAACCAGATGGATTCTTATGACAATAGACAATGGTTTCAATTCCATATTTTTATTGTATTCAAATGTCACTATCTGCAGTGGTAGGTTTTGATCCCGGGTCCTCAGAGTATTACTCTGTGTCCCTGGATTACTCGTCCAGTGACAATACCATTGCCTCTGTTCTGCTGGAGCTGCGGGGACCACTCCGGCGCCGACCTAGCCCCCGAGGAAGGGGAGCATTCCTCATTATCGGGGATCGTTGACGCCGGAGTGATTGGCGCCGCTTTTCACGCCGGCGTGGGGACATAGCCCCATTGTTGGAGAATCCCGCACTTTCTCTGGAATGGTGCTCTGGTTCAGGCCCCCTGGCCTGCTGTTTCACACCGTTACATTTCTTTTCCCTCTTTGCAGAACCGCCGGAACAATTTCCCAGCCTAAAAAACGTAAACAAAAACACTAACTGACCATGTGTGGCCAGTTCCCCGCTAGTGCATGTGCGAACAGCCCGAAGTAAGTTTTAAAAAAAAGAACTGCACATGTACGGACAGCCACCTCCCAGCTTGTGCATGACCAGAGGCCCCAAGGGCCACCAATATCTGTAGTTCCTGCACCGTGAACACCCACTCAAAATCAAAGTAAGCATCAGATTGTGTTACCTGAGTCCCACCTTCAGTTACAAATGGTGCACAGCTCCAGTCTGGCCCATGAGGCCATCAGCAACATGTCTGAATGGAACAGCAACATAGCAATGCAATGGAAAAACCACCCTGGCTGGCGCTGGTTGGGCACAGGGACAGATCTATATACTGGGTTGAAGAGGCCCAAGACCCACCAAATGGCGGCGATACTGCGTACAAAAATAGCCTCTCCTCAAGCCCAGCTGCACTACATTAATTCCTTCAAATATGTCCTATCGAGGCCTTAGCACTCTTCCCAAATGGTATGTTGGCCTTCATTGCAAGAGGACTTGAGTACAGGATGTCTCGCTCCAGCCCATTCTATCCAGCTCCCCCAACTCCTATAACAGCTCCACACATTGAGGTGACCAGTGTCATCCTGCATACCCTACTGAACATAGAAAATTGGAGCAGGAGTAGGCCATACAACCTTTCGAGCCTGCTCCACCAGTCAATGTGCTCATGGCTGATCTATCTAAATGCCATACTCCTGCTCCCTCCCCATACTCCTTCACACCTTTAGAGTCCAGAAATTTACCTCTTTCCTTCTAAAATATATTCAGCGATTGAGTTTCCACAGTGCTCTGGGACAGAGAACTCCACAGGTTCACCACCCACCCTCTAAATGAAGACATTTCTCCTCAACTCAATCCTAAATGGCCTACCCCATATCCTGAAACTGTGACCACTTGTTTTAGACCCTCCAGCCATGGGAAACGACATTCCTGAATCCAGTCCTGTCCAGCTCTATCAGATTTATATATGTTTCAATTAGATCATCTCTCATTCTTTTAAATTTCAGTTAATACAGATCCAATCTCTCCTCATACAACAAAATTGTCATCCCAGGAATCTGACTGGTGAACCTTTATTGCACTTCCTTATGGCAAGTATATTCTTTCTTGGATAAGGAGACCAACACTGCACAGAATGCTCCTGGTGTGGTCTCACCAAGGCTCTGTACAGCTGCAGTAAGACATCCTTGTTCCTGTACTCAAGTCCTCTTACAATGAAGGCCAACATACCATTTGCCTTCCTAACTGCTTGCTGTGTGTACTTTTTTATAAATTTAGAGTACCCAGTTTTTTGTCCAATTAAGGGGCAATTTAGCGTGGCCAATCCACCTAACCTGCACATCTTTGGGTTGTGGGGGTGAAACCCATGCAGACACGGGGAGAATGTGCAAACCCAACATAGACAGTGACCCGGGGCCGGGATCCAACCCTAGTCCTCAGCGCCATAGGCAACAGTGCTAACCACTGCGTCACCGTGCCGCCCCTGCTTGCAGTATCTACATTCTTGCTTTCAGTGACTGGTGTACAAGGATCCCAGGTCCCTTTGTAAGCTAGTATTTCCCAAACCATTTAAATAATACTCTGCCCATTCTGTTTCTCTGTCCGATGTGGATAACTTCATATTTATCCACGTTATACTGCATCTGCCATTTATTTACTCACTCATTTAAATTGTCTAAGTCACCTTGAAGCCTCTTAACGTCCCCCTCACCACAGACATTCCCACCAACTTTCACGCCGTCAGCAAATTTGGATATATTGGGCGAGATTCTCCACTCCCGCGCCGGTTGGGAGAATCGCCTGGGCCGCCAAAATTTCCCGGGACACCGGTCCGACGCCCTCCCGCGATTCTTCCAAGCGGCGGGAACGACCCCGTCGAGTTCCGTGGGCCGCAGGCCGGAGAATCGCCGGAGACACCCAAAATAGCGATTCTCCGGCACCCCCCGCTATTCTCAGGCTCGGGTGGGCCGAGCGGCCAGGCCAAAACGGCGGGTTCCCCCCAGCGCCGTCCACACCTGGTCGCTGCCGTCGGGAACAGCGCGGGAACGCTGGGGGGCGGCCTGCGGGGGGGGAAGGGGGGATCCTGCACCAGGGGGTACCTCAAATGTGGGATGGCCCGCGATCGGTGCCCACCGATCGTTGGGCCGTCCTCTCTGAAGGAGGACCTCCTTCCTTCCGCGGCCCCGCAAGATCCGTCCGCCATCTTCTTGCGGGGCGGATTCGGAGAGGACGGCAACCACGCATGTGCGGGTTGGCGCCGGCCAACCCGCGCATGCGCAGGTGATGCCAGTTATGCGGCGCCGGCCGCGTCATGTATGCGGCGCCGCCTTTACGCGGCGACAAGGCCTGGCGCGTGTAGATGATGCGGCCCCGATCCTAGCCCATTATCGGGCCCTGAATCGGTCAGGATAGGGGCCGTTTCACGCCGTCGTGAACCTCGACGGCGTTCAGAACAGCGTGGGCACTTCAGCGCAGGAGTGGCGAATCCCGCCCATTACCTTTGGATCTCTCATCCAAATCATTGATATATATTGTGAATAGCGGAGATAAATAATTCATTACATCAATATGGAGTACGTGTTACAGTCTCGGTGATATTCTGAACGTGAGACTTACAGGAAGAATGGGTAAAATGATCAAAAAACAAAAAAGACGCAAAAGGGACAAAGAGTCATAAAAACAGCCTTCTCAAGGCAATTGGTGATCAGCAATAAAAGCCAGCGAGGCGACATCCCAAGACTGAAAAAAAAATCAGGAAGACATAAAGGAAGGAAGCAGCCAATAAGATATAACTGAGGTGTTAAATATGATGAAAGGATTTGATGGGGTAGATAGAAAGAAACTACTTCCTCTGGTGGGAGGAGTCCAGAACCAGGGGGCAGGACCTTAAACTTAGAGCCCGGCTGTTCCGAGGAGATGTCACAAAGGGGAGTGAAAATCTGGAACTCTCTCCCCAAAAATGGGTAGAAGCTGAGGAGGCGTGGGGGCAGGCAATTGTAAAGTATTTCCAAACGAAGATTGATTGATGTTTGTTGGATAAGGTTATTAATGATTATGGATCTGAGGTGGGGGAGATGGTGCAAACATACAAATCAATCCTGATCTTACTGAATGGCAGGTCAGTTTTAGGGGCTGAATGCCCTCCTCCTGTTCTGAGCTGAGAGCATTATACTGGAGACAGTGTTTTGTCCCTGAACCACACAAATTATATCTAATACACTGAGGGCTACATAGTATAATATTCCCATCATCATGATTTCAAAGCAATGAAATCACTGACTCAGCAGCAGCACAGGAGATTAATTAATTACTGGTTGATTACAAGCAAATGAAAGGTGAAAAATTATTAAATTAAAACTTAGGATCCAATTAAACAACTGTTTATAGATTAATAACTGTGCTTCATTATGCTAGTTTGAGATGCAAATTTAACAGACACCCTTAAGTCCAACTATCTGTTTAAGAGTAATCCTACTATTATTAGTCTGATATTTCTTAGGGGCAGTAAAGGTTTGATTTATTGCCCTTTTCTAGTTGCCCTAAGAAGATGGTAATCATCTACTTTCTTCAACCGTTGCAGTTACCAGATAAGATATAGGAACTGCCGTTTGGCCCTTTACCCTGCTCTGCCACGCAATACGATGATGGCTGACATTGAGTTTCAACTCAATTTTCCCTCCCACTACCCAAATCCCTTAATTCACCGGGAGACCAAAAGTCTGTCTATCCCAGCCTAAAATGTATTCAACGATGGAGCATCCTCAACCCGCTAAGGCAGAGAATTCCAAAGATTCACAACCCTTTGACTGAAGAAATTCCTCCTCATCTCTGTCCTGAACGATTGGCTCCTTATCCTGAAATTGTGGCCTCCGTGTTTTACATTCCCCGACAACAGGAAACAACCTCTGAGCGTTCACCCTATCAAACCCCTTCAGAATACTGCACTTTTCAATCACCTCTCATCCTTTTAAACTGCAGAGAATATTGACCAAATTTTCTCAGCCTCTCATCATAGGACAATCCCCCACCCCAGGGACCAATCGCCAGCGAACCTTCGCTGTACCGCCTCCAATGCAAGAATATCCTTTCTTATCAAAACGGCACAGAGTGGGCGGGATTCTCCGTAAACTGGCAGGGCGGGCCACTCTGGCGCAGAGGAGCGGCATGAACCACTCCAGCGTCAGGCCGCCCCGAAGGTGCGGAATCCTCCGCACCTTCAGGGGCTAGGCCGGCGCTGGAGTGTTTGGCGCTGCGCCAGCCGGTGCGGAAGGGCTTGGAGCCACGCCAACCGGCGCCAAAGGGCCTCCGCCAGCCGGCGCGAGTTGGCGCATGCGCGGGAGCGCCAGCGTGTTCTGGCGTCACCTCAGCGCATGCGCAGGGGGGTTCTTCTCCGCACCGGCCATGGCGGAGGTTGACGGTGGCCGGTGTGGAGGGAAATAGTGCCCCCACGGCACAGGCCCGCCCGCGGATCGGTGGGCCCCGTCGCGGGCCAGGCCACCGTGGGGGCACCCCCTGGGGCCAGATCCACCCGCGCCCCCCGAGGACTCTACAGGCCACCCGTGGAGCCAGGTCCTGCCGGTAAGGACCTGTTGTGATTTACGCCGGCGGGACCCGCCGAAAACGGGCGGCCACTCAGCCCATCACGGGCTGGAGAATCGCCGGG
The DNA here is from genome assembly GCF_047496885.1 of Scyliorhinus torazame. Lineage (NCBI taxonomy): Eukaryota > Metazoa > Chordata > Chondrichthyes > Carcharhiniformes > Scyliorhinidae > Scyliorhinus > Scyliorhinus torazame. The sequence continues at coordinate 88,899,723 of NC_092725.1, read as the reverse complement.
TGGCCGCTGCCAGCGGCCGCCGACTGGCACGGCGTGATTCCCGCCCCCGCCAATACACCGGCGCCGGAGAATTCGGCAGCTGGCAGGGGCGAGATTCACACCGCTCTCTGGCGATTCTCCGACCCGGCGGGGTTCGAAGAATCCCGCCCAGTATTCCAGATGTGGTCTCACCAAAACCCTGTACAGTTGTCGTAAGATTCCTGTATTCATGTACTCCAGTCCCCTTGCAATAAAGGCCAATATACCATTTGCCTTTATAATTGTTTGCTGAACCTACATGCTAACTTTTTGTACCAGCACACCCAAGTCTCTTTGAACATCAATACTTCCAAGTTTCTCACCTTTTAAAAAATATTCAGCTTCCCTATTCTTTCATCTAAAGTGAATAAATTTAATTTTACTGCCAAAGTATCATCTTGTTGTCCACTCACTTAATGGCTGGAATTTTCTGGCCATTCACTCTTGCGGGATCTTCCGGACCTGTTGATGGCGTACCCACGCCGCAGGTTTCCTGGCAGCGAGGGGTGCATTCACCCGGAAACCCCGATGACAACGGCGGGACCGGCAGATCTTGCCACCGGCCAATAGTGGGCCACTTCCAGAGAAATGTATGATTCTCCAAAGGACATATGATAAATACACAATGTAAATGCATTAGGCACAGGCATCGGGTGAAGCATCGGGTGTAGTACTACTCAGTAGAGAGAATAGCTGAGGTCCCAGCACTGGTCCCTGTGGTACTCCACTATTTACTGCCTGCCAACTTGAAAATGCCCCGTTTATGCCCACTCTCTGCTTCCTATCAGTTAACCAATTCTCTATCCATGCTAATATATTACCTTCAACTGCATGTGTATTTATCCTGCCTATTAGCCTTGTGTGTTACATCTTAATGAAAGTCTTTGGGAAACCCAGGTAAACTAAATCTACTGATCTCCCTTTAACTTCCTTACAGGTTACATCTCAAAAAATTCTAAAACATTTGTTAACCAGGATTTCCACCTATGCTGTTCTAATCATGCTATGCTTTTCTAAGTGCAATATTAACACTTCTTCTATGGACAGGAGGGGGAGGGGGATTAATTTAAACAGCTCTGATTTCTCCTCTCACTCACCGTCCATAACAGAAAGGTGCTATTGATTTGCTTCCCCCTTTATAAGCGACGGCATATTTCCCAACCCCTCAGTTTTGATGTGATTCAATTTTCTATCAATAACCCCACACAAACTCAAGATTGGGTCATCTCTGAGTTTATTCGCACGCACACAAACACGATAGGAGGAGTCACAAGATAGCCTCCTTTTTTTACTCATACCATGAAAGAGGGGGATAAAGAAAGTGTACTCCCCTGTCGCCCCCCTTCCCCCTCCATGAGTTTCCCGGGGGGCTTCAATGGGAAATTCCATTGACAAGCGGCAGAAGTATGGAACCTCCACCCCAGCGAATGGCATGTCGCCGAGAAACATGTGGCTGGGGAACCGGAGAATCCAGCCCATTGTTTCACATGAGTCAGATTGAGGAATCAAAGTCCAATGTGTAATCTTTATCAGAGGTTGGCAGGCTGCAGACTGATGCTGGACAATTCACTTTTCCAGTGGAGATAACTTCCATGATGGGATGGGCAGGCAGAGGTGCATTAGTCTTGTAGGCACTGGTATAAAATTCCAGAGGTTCCAATATATAGAGTGTAGATGGGGGCCAGGCATTCGCCTGAACCAAGCCCTTGTTCTGAGCTGCTGCTTGGTTGACTGAAGACGGTCGGCTCCTAATTCTTATAATCCTATGATGTTATTAGTAAATAAAGAGAAACTGTTCCCTTTGGCAGAAGGGTCAGAAATCAGAGGAGACTGATTTAAACTAATTGGCAAGTGAACCAAAGGCACCTTTCTGATGCAGCGAGTGGTTAGGATCTGGAATACTGTCCCTGAGAATGTGATGGGGGCAGATTCAATTATAGTCTTCAAAGGGGATTTCGAGAAGCATCTGAATGAAGAGCACAGGTTACAGGGAAAAGGCGGGAGTGTGCGAATAGCATAATTGCCCTTGCAGAGAACCAGCACAAACACGACAGTCCAATTGGCCCCCTTCTCTAACCATTCGCTGATTTTATCTGTGTCCTAAATGACCATCCCATTATTCTGAGACTGTGGTGATCCACTGTAATAGGAGATGTAAGGTAGGACCTGCACTACAGGTTCGTCGGTAGCTCCTGCTGGCTGGCTCCGCCCACGGAGAACTGTATAAATATGCAGGACCTCCAGTGCCCTGCCATTTCACCATCTGCAGCAGGAGGCCTCGCATCTGACTGTAATAAAGCCACAGTTGTACCCAACTTTAGTCTTTGGGCAATTGATCGTGCATCAATTTATTACAGTCAGATTTTCCACAGAATGGATATCCGAATTAAGCCCGATCGTCTGCAGCTGGATCCTCACTCGCCCGACGCCAGGAAAGACTTTACTCACTGGCTGGCATGTTTCGAGGCTTACATCAACACGGCGGACCCCGCGCCAACGGAGGCTCAGAAGGTAAATGTCCTGTACTCCAGACTGAGCTCCAGCGTGTTCCCGTTGATCCAAGACGCCACGAATTACACAAAAGCAATGGAACTCCTCAAAGAACTCTAAGCGCAGAAGGCGAACACGCTCTTCGCCAGGCATGTACTTGCCACCCGCTTGCAACTACCTGGTGAGTCCATCGAAGACTTCTGGCGGGCCCTAATTCCACTCGTCCGGGACTGTGACTGCCAGGCCGTCACGGCTGCCGAACACTCGAATCTCCTCATGCGCGATGCCTTCGTGACGGGGATTGCGTCGGACCGCATCCAAGAACGATTGCTGGAAAGGGCCACGCTCGAACTGGAGGAGACGAAAACCTTGGCTCTCTCTATGACGGTCGCATCCCGTAACGTACAATCATACCTTTCCCGCCGCGCAGCCCACCCTTCTACTCTTTCCTACCCCTCATGGACCCCGCCGACGACCTCCTCAGCCGGGGCCCTGCCTTCCCAATACGCCTGTGCCGCACGCCGATCCGCACACCCCAGGGGTCCTCGCTGCTACTTCTGCGGTCAGCAGAAGCACCCCCGCCAACACTGCCCGGCCTGCACTGCCGTTTGTAAAGCCTGCAGTAAAAAGGGCCACTTCGCGGCTGTGTGCCAGGCCCTTGCAGTTGCTGCGATCGCGCCCGCTATCGCGCCCTCCCCCACGCAAGACGCACAATGGGAGCTGCCATCTTCTCCTTCCGGGTCCATGTGCGACCAATGGGCGCCACCATCTTGTTCCCTTTCGGCCACGTGCGCCCCTTGGGCGCCGCCATCTTGTCCCGACCCCGCAATGTGCGCACCATGGGCGCCGCCATCTTGTCCCCCACAGTGTCTCCGGACATCCCAATAACGGAATCGCACACGCTCGCCACCCGAAGCATCCGATGGCTACCCGCAACTCACTTCGATGATGCAGGACCAATCTCGCCAGCACAGCCTGGCCACCGCGTCGACGACGGTTAAAATCAACGGCCACGCGACCTTGTGCCTGCTGGACTCCGGGAGCACCGGAAGCTTCGTTCACCCAGATACAGTAAGGCGCTGCTCCCTCGCGGTCCACCCTGCCAATCAAAGGATCTCCCTAGCCTCCGGATCCCACTCCGTCCCGATCCGAGGCTTTTGTACAGTCACCCTCACGGTCCAAGGCGTAGAATTTAGTAACTTCCATCTCTATGTTCTTCCTAATCTCTGCACTGCACTCTTGTTGGGCCTGGTCTTCCAGTGCAACCTCCAGAGCCTCACCCTCAAATTCGGCGGGCCCTTACCCCCCCTTACCGTTTGCGGCCTCGCGACCCTCAAGGTCGATCCCCCCTCCCTTTTTGCCAATCTAACTGTGGATTGCAAGCCCGTTGCCACTAGGAGCAGACGGTACAGCATCCAGGCCATCAGGTCCGATGTCCAGCGGCTGCTTAAGGAGGGTATTATCGAGGCCAGCAACAGCCCCTGGAGAGCCCAAGTGGTACTGGTTAAAACTGGGGAGAAACAAAGGATGGTCGTGGACTACAGCCAGACCATCAATCGGTACACGCAGCTCAACACGTACCCCCTCCCACGCATATCTGATATGGTCAATCAGATTGCGCAGTACCGGGTCTTCTCAACAATTGACCTGAAATCCGCCTACCACCAGCTCCCCATTCAGAAGTCGGACCGGCCATACACTGCCTTCGAGGCGGACGGTCACCTCTACCACTTCCTTAGAGTCCCTTTCGGTGTCACAAATGGTGTCACAAAAACGGTCTTCCAAAGAGAGATGGACCGAATAGTCGACCAGTCTGGTTTGCGGGCCAGCTTTCCGTACTTAGATAATGTCACCATCTGCGGCCATGACCAGCAGGACCACGATGCCAACCTCGATAAATGCCTCCGCACTGCCACTCTTCTCAACCTGACCTACAACAAAGAGAAGTGTTTGTTCAGCCGGTTAGCCATTCTTGGCTATGTACCGACCCCGAGCGCATGCGCCCCCTCATGGAACTTCCCCTCCCCCAAGGCCCTCAACGCTACCTGGGGTTCTTTTCCTACTACGCTCAGTGGGTCCCAAACTATGCGGACAAGGCCCGCCCACTCATTCAGTCCACCCAAATCCCCCTCGCAGCCGAGGCACAACATGCTTTCGCCCGCATCAGAGCAGACATCGCCAAGGCCGGGATGCGCTCAGTGGACGAGTCACTGCCTTTCCAAGTAGAAAGCGACGCTTCAGACGTCGCCCTTGCTGCCACTCTAAACCAGGGAGGCAGACCGTGGCATTCTTTTCTCGCACCCTTCATGCCTCTGAAATTCAACACTCATCCGTCGAGAAGGAGGCCCAAGCTATCGTTGAAGCTGTGCGGCATTGGAGGCATTACCTGGCCGGTAAGAGATTCACTCTCTTTACGGACCAACGGTCGGTCGCCTTCTGTTCAATAACATACAGCGGGGCAAGATCAAAAATGATAAAATCTTGCAGTGTAGAATCGAGCTCTCCACCTATAATTACGAGATCTTGTATCGCCTCAGTAAACTCAACGAGCCCCAGACGCCCTCTCCCGAGATACATGTGCCAGCGCACAAGTGGACCAACTCCGGGCCCTATACGACAGCCTTTGTCACCCGGGGGTCACTCGATTGTACCATCTGGTCAAAGCTCGCAATCTGCCCTACTCCGTCGAGGAAGTAAGGACAGTCACCAGGGACTGCCAGGTCTGTGCGGAGTGCAAGTCGCACTTCTACCGGCCGGACTGTGCGCGCCTGGTGAAGGCTTCCCGCCCCTTTGAACGCCTCAGCGTGGATTTCAAAGGGCCCCTCCCCTCCACCGACCGTAACACGTACATTCTCAGTGTACTCCAGATTCCCCTTCGCCATCCCATGCCCTGATATGACGTCTGCCACCGTCATCAAGGCCCTCAGCACCATCTTCGCTCTGTTCGGTTCCCCCGCCTACATCCACAGTGACACGGGATCCTCATTCATGAGCCGATGAGCTGCATCAGTTTCTGCTCAGAAGGCGTATAGCCTCCAGCAGGACGACCAGCTACAACCCCCGGGGAAACGGGCAAGTAGAACGGGAGAACGGGACGGTTTGGAGGGCCGTCCAGCTGGCCCTATGGTCCAGGAACCTCCCAGCCTCTCGCTGGCAGGAGGTCCTCCCAGATGCTCTGCACTCCATCCGGTCACTATTGTGCACTGCCACTAATAACACACTCCATGAACGTGTTTTTACCTTCCCCAGGAAGTCCACATCCGGGGTGTCGCTCCCGACTTGGCTCGCTGCTCCAGGACGTGTCCTTCTCCGTAGGCACGTCCGACTCCACAAGGTGGACCCCTTGATGGACAGGGTTAACCTGCTTCACGCCAACCCTCAATATGCCTACGTTGAATTCCCCAACGGCCGCCAAGATACTGTCTCACTCAGGGACCTGGTCAGGTTCCACCCCAACACACCTTTCACCAATGCGCCCCCCCACCTCCCACCGCGCCGCCAATATTGACCCCACCAGACCACCCCCCCTCCCTTTTTCCGCACAAGAGGACGAAGAGGACTTTGGCACACTCCTGGTGTTCTTCGATGACTGGCCAGCATCAGCACCGCCACTACCGCCATCGGTGCCACCTCCACCACCGCCAGCACCGACCTCGCCGTCATCGTTAGGCCGCTCCCAACGAAGCACCAAAGCACCAGATCGGCTGAACCTTTGACGGACTCCGGACCGTCAACATGGACTTTTCTTTCCCTACCACTGTACATAATTGCACTAATTGTATATAGTTTCACGTCATCCCTGCCGGACTCATTTTTAACAGGGGGTGAATTTGGTGAACCACTGTAATAGGAGATGTAAGGTAGGACCTGCACTACAGGTTCGCCGGTAGCTCCTGCCGGCTGGCTCCGCCCACGGAGAACTGTATAAATATGTATGACATCCAGTGCCCTGCCATTTCGCCAGCTGCAGCAGGAGGCCACGCATCTGACTGTAATAAAGCCACATTTGCACCCAACTTTAGTCTTTGTGCAATTGATTGTGCATCAGAGACTTTGACCCAATTCAGGGGAAAAAGAATCTCAGCCTCTACCCTGCCAATCTCCTTAAGAATTTTACGTGCTTCAGTTAGATGAGTGCTCATTCTTCTAAACTCCAGGCATTACAAGCCTAGTATGCTCAGTTTTTCCACACAGAACAATCCCCTCCTACTCTAGTGAACCTTTGCTGCATTCCCTTGAGAGCAAGTATGTCCTTCCTTAGGATGGAGATCAAAACTGCACACAATGCTGCTGGTGTGGCCTCACCTGTGCCCTGTACAATTGTAGGATGATTCTTCCCTCTGCAGTTCCTTTGTAATAAAAGCTCACATCTTATTTGATTTTTTCAATCTTACTGTGATTGACATGCAAGAACGCCCAAATCCCTCTAATTGCAAACATCTTCCAGGTTCACACCATCCAAAAGATATTCAGATTTTTAAATTTTTATTACTAAAGTGTTTTGCTCTTCATTTCACCCCATTGTATTCCATGTGCTTATCCATTCATCCAACCTGTTTATATTTCTCAATTACTCCTACTCTGTGTTTTATCTGACCATTAACCAATCCATGTTGTTAATATATTACCCCCATCCCTTGAGTCCTAACTTTGTGTCATAACCTTGTTGAATACTTTTGAAAATCCACAAACACTGGACTCCCATATCCATTTACTGGTTACATCCTCAAAAAGAGATATGTGACACATGGTTTCCCCTTTCATAAATCCATGTCGACTCTACAATCCAACTATGATTTTCTATGTGCCCCGTTACCATACACCTAATAGCAAACAGTTCCCTGTTGTATCTCTTCCTCCTTTCTAAAGTAGTGGGGTTATGTTTTCTATCTTCCAATCTTAGAGAAATGTTCCAGTATCTAAGGGTTTCTGGAAAATCGAATTGAGGCTAACTCTACCCCTGCAGCTGCTTCATTTGAAACCCTTGGTTACAGAACATGTTCCAGGGGATTTGTTATCACTTGGTCTCATTCATTTGCAATTTATTTTATAATACTGATTTATTTAAGTTCCTTGTTTTCGCTGGACATTTGCCTCCCATTGTTTCCAGAATATGTGTGTGTGTGTGTGTGTGTGTTCTGCGGAGACAGATAACAAGTATTTGTTTAATGACTCTGCCATTTCCCTATTCCACATTCTAATTTCATCTGTCTCAGGCTCTAATGGGCCCATGTTTACTTTCACTAATCTCTTATTTACATACCTACAGAAACATTTACAATCTGCTGTTTTCAGATGTTTGCAATCCATGCACTGATGTTCTTAGGGAGAAGATTCCAGAATATTGAAGGAACTGTGATATATGCCCAGAATGAACACAGTTTTAAGAAAGTGCACCAACCGAGTGTGGCCACCAGAGGTTGGTATTTCTCATTAATCCAACATTTTCCACAAGAATTCAGAAGAAAATATATTATTTGCACATCTTTCGGATAACACAACAAAAGCTATGTTGTAGTTGGTGTCCTGGTTATATTGTTATGCTGGTCTCAGTTTGCGGTATCAAGGAGCCAGCCCAAGGTCCATTCGATCATTTGAGAGCTTTGAGGGAGTCACAAGGGCAAGATGGTACAGAGTAACGACTTTCCACCACCCAAAATATGGTCACTGGAATTTCTCATTTAAAAAGAGTTGACAACAAGAACTAAAGTGGGAGTATGGGAGTATGGAATTGATGAGTCTCATAGAATTAAGTTTTAAAAGGTAAGTATATTTGTAAGAGATGTAGCAAGAGGATCTGTGGGAGAGAGCTCGCAGAGAGTCGCCACACATCCGGTGCCATCTTGAGATTACTCATTTGGTGTGTTAAGATGTGGGCAATAGATTTTGGATAGCCTCAAGTATACAGAGGGTAGAATGTGGCGAGAGCAGTCAGGAGTGTGTTGGAATAGTCAAGTTTAGAGTTAATGAAGTAATGACAAGAATGAGGGTTTCAGTAGCAAATGAGTTGAGACATAGGTCAATTCAGGTGGTATTTTGACGTTGGAAATAGGCTGTCTTAGTGAAGACACGAACATGAGAACATGGATCTCATATTGATTGTGATATAAATCTATCCACAACATAAGGATATGACAACCATTTTAAAGTGATGATTGAATTACATCTCAGGCCCCACCTCTAACTCCACATTCCACAAAGATGAGATTTGGCTTATATTCTCTCGTGTGCAACAATTTTTTTTTAATGTGTCACTGCTCTCAAGTTGTTTTGCAATTTAAAGATTTCCTGTGTCTGAGCATTTGGATACAGGTTGATAATTCCAGGAGAATGTAACATCTCAGGAATGTCACCCAATCCCAAATTACAAATGGTGTCATATTTACCAGCACTTACCTTCTCTGACCATCACCCCTCGCTGTGCTCTACCTGCCGAAGCTGCTGAAGATGTTCTCACTGCGACTGACTGGTACAGGCTGATTCTGATCTAATCCTGGCCAACTTTTTAGTTCACTTGCTTGAGTCTTTTCAGGTCACATCTCCATCAGGTTTATGAGATGTTAATGTTGCTGCAGCTTTCTTCTAAGCTCTTCATAAAGGTGCATGTGTCACACGCAATGCAAACAGAAGTCAAATTTAATAGCCGCACACCGATGTAGCTCCATATTTTATTCCTTTCTCTTCAAAATTATGCAAGGATCTATGCCGCACGTACCTGCAGATAATAATAAATGTGTTTTTTTTAAAAAGGGTACATCGAATTTCATTCAGGATCTTTCATTATTCTGAAATTCCCAACCACTGAATCAGTTATAAAGGAGAAAAATTTGCAACGTCTAAAATAAATATTGAGACAATGGGCGAAAGAACAGGGGGGAGGGGAGGGGGCAGAGATGAGGAGATGGGCAGTTCATGATGATCTGGAATGCATTGCCATGAAGTCAACTCAGAACAACCCAGAACAAAACCAGACACCAGGAATACACAGAGAGCTCTTGTACCTTGTGAGGGTATAAGTGACAGGAATTACATCGTGCGCCATGAACTAGTGTGCACAGTTTATAAAAAAAGAGATTTTCCATTTAAGACGGAGGTGAGCAGGAACTTCTCTCAGAAGAACATTAGTGTTTGGAATTCTCTTTCACAGAGGGCAGTGGAGGCAGGATCATTGAATATATTCAAGGTTGAATTAGACAGATTGTTGGTCTACCAGGTTATAAAGACAAGCAAGAAAGTGGAGCAGGCTCGAGGATCCGAATGGCCTACTCCTGCTCCTATTTCTTATGTTCTTATATTTACCATAATCTGCTTCCCACAATTCCAATGCAATGCTGGAGGAGTGCTGCGCTGTCAGAGGGTCAGTACTGAGGGAGTGCTGCACTGTCAGAGAGTCAGTACTGAGGGAGTGCTGCGCTGTCAGAGGGTCAGTACTGAGGGAGTACTGCACAGTCAGAGGGTCAGTACTGAGGGAGTGCTGCACTATTAGAGTGTCAGTATTGAGGGAGTGCTGCACTGTCAGAGAGTCAGTACTGAGGGAGTGCTGCGCTGTCAGAGGGTCAGTACTGAGGGAGTGCTGCGCTGTCAGAGGGTCAGTACTGAGGGAGTGCTGCGCTGTCAGAGCGTCAGTACTGAGGGAGTGCTGAACTGTCAGAGAGTCAGTACTGAGGGAGTGCTGCGCTGTCAGAGGGTCAGTACTGAGGGAGTGTTACACTATCAGAGGATCAGTACTGAGGGAGTGCTGAACTGTCAGAGAGTCAGTACTGAGGGAGTGCTGCACTGTCAGAGGGTCAGTACTGAGGGAGTGTTACACTATCAGAGGATCAGTACTGAGGGAGTGCTGCACTATCAGAGGGTCAGTACTGAGGGAGCACTGCACTGTCAAGAGGGTCAGTTCCGAGGGAGTGCTGCAGCATTGGAGGGTCAGTACTGTGGGAGTACTGCACTGTCGGAGTGTCAGCACTGAGGAAACATTGCACTGACAGAAGTGCCATCCTTTGAAGCAAAGGACCGTCTACCCATTCAGAGGATTTTTTTTATTCAGAGGATGTGGACATCGCTGGCTGGGCCAGCCTTTATTGCCCATCCCTAGTTACCCTCGAACTGAGTGGTTTGCTAGGCTATCTCAGAGGGCATTTAAGAGTGAATCACATTGCTGTGGGTCTAGAGTCACATATAAGCCAGACCAGGTAAAGATAGCAGATTTTCTTCCTCAAAGGACATTAGTGAAACAGATACATTTTTATGATGATTGACAATGGTTTCATGGTCATCTTTAGCTTTTTAATTCCAGGTATTTTTTATTGAATTCAAATTTCACCATCTGCCAGGCTCAGGCCCTCAGAGCATTTCCCTCAGTACTGACCCTCTGACAGCGCAGCACTCCCTCAGTACTGACCCTCTGACAGCGCAGCACTCCTCCAGCATTGCACTGGAATAGTGGGAAGCAGATTATGGTAAATATAAGAACATAAGAAATAGGAGCAGGAGTAGGCCATTCGGATCCTCGAGCCTGCTCCACTTTCTTGCTTGTCGGCAAACGGCCCTTAAGTAGCCTTTAATTGGCCACTTCAGGGGCTCAATTGGGGCAAGGATAGGCTTCCCATCTAAGGCTATAGAAGTCAAGCTTCAATTGTCACATGCTTTGCCATGTTTAGATTTAATAGGATGGTAGCAGGGATGTGGGACTTCAGTGATATAAACTCTGGAATTGTTCTTCTTTGAGCGTAGCTGATTAAGGTGAGATTTAATTGTGTTGTTCAAAATTCATGAGGGAATTTTGAGAAAATAAATAATGTGAAACTGTGTCCAGTAGCAGGCGGGTCTCTAACCAGGGGGACACAAATTGGAGATGTTTGGTAATATAAGCAGCAGGAGATGAGACTTCTTTTAAATAAAATACAAGAAGCTGTGATTTGGAACGTGCTGCAGTGGAAGTAAAATCAACAGCAACTTTCAAAGGGGAGTAAGATTAATATATTTGAAATGGACAATTTGCACGTATGTGGGGAAAGAGATGGGTCTAATTTGATAGCTCTTTCCAGGAGCTGGCACAGACACATGGCCTGAATTCATATCTGGGTGGAATCAATACATGCTTGGCATCATTCCTGGCAGAAACGCCATTGGATGGGGGCCATGAACTGAGAAAAAGACTCCCACAGTCAAGTTAAACTGGTTCACACAGCACCGTAACCAAATCGAAAACTCAGGACTCTGATTTACTGATCTTACTTAACTCCCTGGATAGCTGCCACAATCAGTATCCATGGTGATTCCCCCAATTCTGATCAACATGATCGAGCAGAGTAACACAAACATATGCACCCACTAAAACAATCTTTATCCCAGCAAAGAGCTGCTCTTTTTCTCAGCTGAACCTGTGCAGCTGGTTCCATTTTTAGTCTTCGCAATTGCAACATCCATCAGAATCAAGTTTTTAACAGTTCAGGTTTCAAGAGGGAAAATAGAATTAATTGCAAATGTTTAAGGATGGCGTCATCAGTCTAATGATGATGAATGGTGAATGGCATGATTGAGCAGAAAATAGTGAGGCAAGCAATTCTGTGCTTTTGCTGATTTCTAACCATTTTAAAGGACAAACTGGAGAATATATTTGAGCTGCAGGTTTCGGCTCCCGGTTGAGTTTAATCTTTGTTGCCCAGTCGCTGATGTAAAGTTACCCAATATCACACTGGTCAGACTGCTGCTCGCTGACCTTTCACTGGAACATAAAGCAGAAGAAACAGGGGCAGGAGGAAGCCATTCGGCCCCTTGAGGCTGCTCAGCCATTCGATAAATTCATGACTGATCTTCAACCTTGATTCCAGTATCTTCGCATCCCTTCATTCCCTTAATGTCCAAACTCCTATCCACTCCTGACTTCAGTATACTCAATACCTGATCACCCACGTCTTCCTGGGGGTAGAGAATTCCAAAAAGTCAAAACATTCTCCGTGAAACAATTTCTCCTCATCTCAGCCCTAAATGACCATCCCCTTATGGATATTGTGACCGTATTCTACACTCTGCAACCAAAGGAAACAACAGGCACGATGCTTCCAAAAAATGTCCAAGTTCATTTGTGCCGGGTTTTTCAGAAAGTTTCCCGCTGCCTCTGCCGGCGAGTTTCCCACCGCTATTCAATGACGCTTAGTCACTTTTTTCGGCCCTTGGGAGTTTCTCACCGGTTTAGCCCACACTTAGGGCTGGATTCCCCCACCCACCACAAGAATGCCACAGGCAAGCCATGTACAATGGAGAACTTTATTGACCTCCGCCTGGCGACCGGAGAATCCCACCCTTAGAATCGCAATACACATTAATTTTTCCAAATTGATTGATTGATTGATTTGATTTACTGTCTCATGTACCGAAGTACTGTGAAAAGTATTTATCTGCGGCCGAGGGAATGTACACAGGAGACAAAAAGAATAATCAACAGAGAACATTGACAAATGGTACATCGACAAACAGTGATTGGTTACAGTGAGGAACAAGGGGCCAAACAAAGCAAATACACGAGCAAGAGCAGCATAGGGTGTCGTGAATATTGTTCTTACAGGGAACAGATCAGTCCGAGGGGGAGTCGTTGAGGAGTCTTGTAGCTGTGGGGAAGAAGCTGTTCCGATGTCTGGATGTGCGGGTCTTCAGACTTCTATACCTTTTGCCTGATGCAAGGGTCTGAAAGAAGGCAAATCCTGGGTGGGAGGGGTCTTTGACAATGCTGTCTGCCTTCCTGAGGCTGCAGGAGGTGTACACAGAATCAATGTGGGGGTGGCAAGCTTGTGTGATGCGTTGGGCTGAGTTCACCACACTCTGCAGTTTTTTGCAATCTTGGACCGAGCATTTGCCATACCAGGTTGTGATGCAGCCGGATAGGATGCTCTCTATCGCACATCTGTAAAAGTTTGTGAGAGTCGATGCAGACATGCCAAATTTCTTTAGCTTCCTATGCCCTGATCTTTAAAAAATAAAGTTTCTGGTTGAGTCCACCTCGCCAGCATGATGCCGTGGGACCCGGCCCTTGCCATTTTTTTTCAATATTCCCAAAGTTACGGCAGAGAAGGCTGCCGTTGAAGCCATTAGCTTCAAAGCCATATTTTCCGTGCACTATCGCACTCTACCAAATGCGAGTAAGATTCCACCCATGGACTCTGGCTTGGCCACATTTATTGTATGTCATGGGAGTGTCCCTTTAAGAAATGTTTTGTCTTCTCAAATGGCTGCAGTGATGTCATTGTGTGGGTGAAGCTGGGCTGTGGCACTGGGTTTTACTTTCGGTTTACACTGTTGGAAGCTGGATTCAGCCAAAGAAGGTTTCTTTGGTCTCTCTCTCTCTGCATGTTAAAAGGTGTCCAGATCACTTAATAATTTAAAAGTGATAACTGTTTTCTGTAAAGAATTCAATCCTACTGTTTTGGGTAAAAAGGGTTTTTCTGATTTTATTGGATGTTGTTATCAAATTGAAACAGTTGAAAGGGAAGTTATTAAGGGTTTTATATATATAGAGTACTGTAGCTGTGTGGGGAATTTATGTTTGTAGTTGATAAAATGCTTACTGTGTGTGTTTATAGAAATGCTAACTGAATTTGTAGAATAAACTTTGTTTTTGATTAAAAGTGCTTCAGGCCTCTGTTGAATAACACCTGAAAAGTAGACACTTGTGCTCCCCATAACCAAAATCTATAAATAGTTGTGTGTCAGGTGAACTCCATGATATACTTTGGTGTTTTCTAAACCCTGGCCCATAACATGCACTACAGGTCGACCAGGTGATGTGGGACTGAAGTCACAGGTCACTCAGACCGGCTCAGGTTTCCATCACTTAATAATATTTAAGCGCTAATTAGGTCTTTAAAAGAATGCAGCAGATTTTATCGATCATTACTTCTCTCACCAATCCATAAATTAGCAGATTTAATAAATGTAATTTCCCAGTATGCCACAATGCGATTGAAACCCACATCCTCCAGAGTGCTCGCACGGTTAGAGCTAGGATTTGGCTCTTGCTTATAATTTGTTAGTTGGACTTTCCAATGGGGAAACATTACTCAATTGATAATCTCCTTGTTAAATATAAGAAAAAGCTATCACAATAATCTAGCACAAGTTACTAATACACAATGAAAAAATCCATATTGCTCCTTGCATGATTCAGTTAGTGGTATTAAAAGTATGTGTTCATTTTTTATACAGTTGTCACCTGACCTTACTGGAAATATATTGCAGTATTTGAGCGTGAAGGTTACTGCTCATTTATGGTTGAATAGGCCAGTGCGATCAATGATGAAATATTGAAATATTTGTGGTTCAATAGTTGAACCGCTTTCTTCAAGGTTCCTGCTCTAAGTGTCGAATTAAAACAATTCAAATGGTGTCTCCTACAGAAGAGGAAAGTTGCAAATAATCCCAAATGATCCAGATTCCTGTTCTGAATCACATTCTGCGCCCCCCCCCCCCCCCCCCCCACTTCCATAAGCATCAATGCTCTCCAAAAATCCATCTTTTTCAACATTTAAGTATGACTGAATTGTAAACTGCGGTCAAATATTTCAAATCGTTGGGGATTGAGTCCCTGACGATAGCTTTGCGTGTCTCCACTGGGTGGCAGGGGATTATGAGGGGTGATAGAGAACACAGGGTGTCACTGTATGTCGATGATTTATTGTTGTTTGAGACAAACTCTCTGGAGAGTATGGGGAGGATTGCAGATCTGTTGGGGAAATTTGGGGCCCTCTCAGGGTATAAATTGAACGTTGGGAAAAGTGAGGCCTTTCCAATAAATGCTTCGACACGGAGGGCGAACTTGCCATTTAAGATGGCAGTGATCAGATTCCGGTATTTGGGAATTCAGGAGGCCCACGACTGGGCCACTATGCACAAACGGAACCTGACGGCTTGGTAGTGGAGGTTGGAAGGGACTTTAAAAGGTGGGATGCCCTGCACTTGACTCTGGCAGGGAGGGTGCAGGTGGTAAAAATGAATGTACTGCCAAGATTTCTGTTTAACTTCCAGTTGCTCCCTTTCTTTCACCCAAAGGCCTTTTTCTACAAGGGTGGACAAGTTGATATCGGAGTTTGTTTGGGCAGGCAGAACGCCGAGGATTGGTAGGGTCCTGTTGCAAAAACGGGTGGGGGGGGTGAGGATTGGGTCCGACTGAAGGGGGCCTCGTGTCTCCAATCAACTCTGCCAAATCACAGCTTCCCGTCTCCGGAAGGAGACAGAATATCAAAGCTCTTGTTTGGTTTCATTCCAGTTGTGATGCAGCTAAGAAATTGATGGATCTACATCAAAAGCATGAAATGTTTCATTCAGCGAAGTATATTCTCCTCTATGAGCATGCTCAGTTTATAAAACTCTCGCCTCAAAGCCAAGGCCACAATCATGTCACTTAATCATATCCACTTGTGGCACATGATCCAAATTATCCATGACAATAAAGCCAAATACAATGTAACCCGAGGATGAGTGCAGTAGGTTTTGATGCACCTCGCATGTAGTGACTGCCTCAGGCTGATAGAATCAGAATGATAAGAGCATAGGTGAAGGCCATTTGGCATGTCTACACCGGCTTTTTGAAATTGCTATTGAGTTTATCTCACTCTCCCACTGGTTAACCATAGTCCTGCCAAATGTCCCCCACCCACTCAAGTATTTATCCAACTCCTTTTTGATAGTTATTATTGAATCTGCTTCCACCGCCCTCTCAGGCAGTGCCTTCCAAATCACAGCAACCATTTATATCACCACATCAATATAGCAAAACATCCCGGGACACTTCACTGGAGAGTTAGCAAACACAATTCACACTTAGACATATAAATAATGTCTTCTTAGGAGTGTCAGGAAGTGAGAGAGGTAAAGAGCTTTAGGCTTGGATTTCATTGGAGTCAGGGAAGTTCCGTGGAGGTGCGAAATGGAAGCCAGGACCTGATTCCGGAATTCCTGCTGAATTCCTGCTGCTGCCTGTGTTGAGATCACACTCTGCTCTCCCGGTCCGACCTTGCCCCACAGCATATGCATGTCGCCGTGCTCCACAATCTTCATGGAATCGGACCAGCTTTACAAAAAGCCAGTACCTCAGAGCTGTCATGAACCATAATCTGCAGGACGGAACTTTCTGAAAGGTAAATTCAAAAGGTCATACGCATACCCTCCATGCCAACCAATGTCCACCACACCTGGCCCCTCATACCCTCCATGCCAAGCTATGGCACTTCCATGGGTCATTTACTGTATAAAACCAATGAACCTCAAAGTGACAGTAGTATGTGTTTTAAAAAAGCTTAAAAAAAGACATTCATTCATAACTTTCTACACCGAAAACGATCTGGTCACGGATCATCGAGCCGGAGGTGGAGCCGTAATTGCAGGACTGCGCGAGGATGCGAAGGTGGGTGAGGAAAGATTGAAAAGGTTCATCCTTACCCTGCAGACGCTGTTGAAAGACATAGCGCTCAAAAATTTACCTCGATGTCACAGTGACTGTTGAATTTGAGCAGGACTGTCTTGAACTTGGACTTGTCTTCACCTTCAGCGAAAGTGAGAGAGTTGAAGATATGGATGGCGTGGTCCCCGGCCGTGGAAAGGAAGAGAGCAATCTTCCTGGCGTCTGAAGCAGCTTCCAGGTCTGTAGCTTTGAGGTATAGCTGGAATCGTTGTTTAAAGATTTTCCAGTTCGCACCGAGGTTGCCGGTGATGCGGAGCAGCGGGGGAGGGCGGACACTGTCCATAATACCAGATGGCTGATTGCTGGTCGAAGGAAGATCACTTGAAGGTAAGTCTATTAAACTCTAACATCACATACTGGTACCATCATGTGTTGGGTACTTTGGATCTGTGGAGACTGCGTTTACCTGAGCAGTAACATAGACAGGCTACCAACACTTGTAATAGTACAGCTCTATTTTATTTAACTAAGAGCTGTTAAACATACTTGCACTGTGGGTCGACACTATGTTAGATTGATTGAAGACGTATGCCTAACCTGACCAGCCTGTACTGCTGGCACATGGTGGATGTTTGTGCTACTGACTGCGGGCTCTGTCTGTCTCAGAGGCTGCATCCCGAATGAGCGGGAAAACTAGTGCCCTCTGTCTTTATAGTGACCGTGCCCTAACTGGTGATTGGCTGCTGTGTTGTGTGTGTTGATTGGTCTTGCAGTGTGTCAGTCAGTGTGTGTCTCTGCACCATCATATACTGATGTGTATAATATGACAACAGCGGCGTCAGCCTATCCAAAATGCTCTTGTAGAATTCCACCGGGAACTCATCCGGCTCCTTTTGCATTTTCTCTCTCGCCGTCCGAACCTCCTCAATTCCCACTGGCCTCTCCAACCCTGCCCTCTCCTACTTTAGGACTCTCCAGCCCTTCCATGAACTCCCTCATCCCCCAAAGGCTCCGACCTATCCAAGCGTTTATAAAAATCCTCAAAAGCCCTGTTCACCTGCTCTGGCACCACCCCCAGCCCCCCGCCCCTAGAGTGGAACTAAGCCCTGCCCCGAGTCACCATCAGCCAGCTACCCCTCCCCTTTCCCAGAAACCCCCAGCCACTTCCTCTCGAAACCACCCCTCTCTGCTAACTCCCCATTCCCCCAGCATGCACACCTCCCTGGCCAATCGAAACCTGTCCACACAGGCTCGGCCAGATGCAGGCCCTTCCCCCCACCTCGCTCCCAATCACCAGCCAATTTAGTTTTGCGAGCTAATTAGTGCCACCAGAGCCCCCTCCTCCCACATACCTCGTACAAAAACCAACAGAACCCCCCTTCCCAACACCCAGCCCTTCTGAACCAGCCAAACATGATAAACCCCAAACAAAGGGGGGGGAGAAAACAACACATTATCCCACCGTCCCCAAATCATTCTCTCCCAACCTAAGAAACATAAGAAAACAAAGTCTAAACTCAATTCAATCCCAATCCTTCAGCCCTCACGAACGCCTCTGCCTCCTCTGCCGTCTCAAAGTAATCATCCTTGGAGTTATGCATCACTCTCAACTTCGCTGGATAGACCGCCCAAAACTGCACATTACTCTTACTAAGTGCGGCCTTTGCCCTGTTAACGGCCGCCCACCAGCTTGCCAGCTCCACCGTGATGTCCTGGTATATCCGAATACCACTGCCTTCCCACCTCACCTCCCGATTCTGCTTGGCCCATCACAAGGTCTTCTCCTTCATCTGACAGCTGTAAAACCAAACTCTCACAGCTCATGGTGCAGCATTCCCCCTTGAATTCAGCTGGAGCGACCAATGAGCCTCATCCAGCTCAAAGAGAGAGATGTTCTCCTCCTCCCCCAATAACTTGGCAAACATCTCCGAAAAGTGTTCCATCAGCCTCCGGCCCTCCAGCCCCTCAGGCAATCCCACGATCCGAAGATTCTGCCACCGTGACCTGTTTTCTAGGTCCTCCACCTTGGCTATCAACCCTTTATTACTTTCCTCCACCTTCTGCAGCTCCTCTGCCATCAAGGCGATCTGGTTGCTCTGCCGCGACAATGCCTCCTCCACCCGCTTCAACACCTCATCATGCTCCCACATGGCCGCCGATGTCTTTCCAAGAGCCTCCATTATCAGGGCCAACGTACCGTCCACCAACTATTTAACGTACTGTCCACCAGCTGCTTGAGCGTTCCCATCATCTCCTTTCCATGCCACTCAAAATGCTTGGCAAACTGCCGCTCAAACTCCATCGCTATCACCTCAGCCAGCTTGTCCACTGTAATGGGAGCAGCCTCACCTGGTGAGCTTTCCCTCGCTATCTTTCCTCCCACATAACTCCGCATCGAACTTGAGCTCTCAGGCGGACTCGCGCTCCTCTCCTTTTCTATCGTATTCTTCCGTAGGGTTTTTGACATCCTCTAATTACCATGACTTTACTGCAAACCGTTCAGCACAGGGCTAAATCGCTGGCTTTGAAAGCAGACCAAGGCAAGCCAGCAGCACGGTTCAATTCCCGTATCAGCCTCCCCTAACAGGCGCCGGAATGTGGCGACTAGAGGCTTTTCACAGTAACTTAATTTGAAGCCTACTTGTGACAATAAGCGATTTTCATTTCATATAAAAGTTTCCCCCCAAAACTGGTTGACAAGGGGCAAAAGAACTAAAGCTCAGCGGGAGCCACCCAACGTGTGACCTCCACCTGCATGGCGCCACCGGAAGTCTCCGGAAAATCTGAATATTTCTTAAACGGTGAAAGGTTGGGAAATTGGTTCCCAAAGTAACCTGGCTGTCCTTGTGCAGCAAGCAATTAAGAAGGCAAAGGATCTTCATGGTGAGGGGATTTGAGGACAGGAGTAAAGATGTCTTGCTGCAGTTATACAGAGCATTGATGAGACTGCACCCGGAATACTATGGACAGTTTTGGTCTCCTTATCTAAGGAAGGATATAATTGTCATAGAGGGAGTGTAATGGAGGTTCACCAGACTAACCTCTATGATGGCAGGATTGTCTTATGAGGAGAGATTGAGGAAACTGGGCCTGTATTGTCCAGAGTTTTGAAGAATGAGAGGTGATCTCATTGAAACTTTAATAATTCTTGCAGGTGTGACAGGACATATGCAGATAGGATGTCCCCCCTGGCTGATGAGTCTAGAATCAGGGGACACAGTCTCAGAATAAGAAGCAGAACATTTAGGACGAGGGACTCTATGGCCAAGAGAATGCTCTAATTTTCTGTATGTATATGCTCATGAGCAGAGATGCAAACGTATGAATTAGGAACAGAGTAGGCCATTCGGCCCCTTGAGCCCACTCCGTCAATCAATTAAATCATGGCTGACCATTTATCTCTACGCCACTTTCCCTCAATATCTCCATATGACATGAGGAAGGAATTCTTCACTCAAAGGATGGCAAATCTTTGGAATTCTCTACCACAGAGGGCTATGGAAGCTCAATCATGGAGTACGTTCAAGACAGAAATTAATAGAGTTCTGGAGGCTAAGGACAAAGAGATACGGAGATAGCGGGGAAGGTGGTGTTGAGCTAGATGATCAATCATGATCTAATTGAATGGTGGAGCAGGCTTGAGGGGCCAAATGGCCTGCTCCTGCACTTATTTCATATATTTGTACGTATGTATGAACATATATGATCCCAATGAGCTCATTCAAAGAAAATCAGAGTGTTCTCTTGACCATCGTGTCCCTCGATCAACCCCAATAAAACAGATTACCTGGCCTATCATATGAGCGCTACTTGTGAGACCTTGCTGTGCCTAAATTGGCTGCTGTGTTCCCAGCATTACAAGTGTTCAGACGTCAACAAGCACTCCACTGGATGTAAAACACTTTGAAAAGTCTTGAACTTTTGCTTCTTTTCACCCTTCTTCTGCTCTCCTGCCATTGAGCTGTATCAGTCCCTGGGGTGAAAGATTCCTCTGTACAACTCCCATCTTTAACAGTTTGCTCAGGCTTCAGAAAAATGCCCTTTTGATTCAGTGAGCCATCTCTCAAAGTCCGACCAAAACAAAAACTTCAGCTCCTGATTTAGCTGAGGGTTGCAGCGGGTCATCATTAATGAGCTTAAAGAGTTTTAATGAGCAGAAAAATGGTAGCTTTCTTTCCTGCTCACTTTATCAGTCTCTCATTTTTTACTCCAGTTCGTTGGAGAAGGGGGCAGGTTTTCTGAACAAAGCTCAGCCCAGCCTAAAGCCCCTCCTCGGTACAGTCAGGTATTACAGATTGAAACTTCAATGCAGATATAGCTCAGCGCAGAGCCCAGGCTGACAGTCCAGTGTCAGAACTGCACTGTGGGGGGTGCTAACTTTCAGATAAGACATTAAACCGAGCTATGTGCTGCCTGTCCCTCTCAAATGGATGTAAAATATCCCATGGTAATTTGTGCAGAACAGCAAAAGTGTCCTGACCCATTTTTATCCCATCACTAATAAAACAGATTATTTGATCATTTAGTTTATTGTTGTTTGTGGAAGATTGCTGTGCACAGATTGACTGTTGTGTTTCCTACACTGCAACAGTAACTATATTTTGCTGTGAAGTATTCTGGGACTTCCTGAAAGGCGCTACATAAAAGCAAGTGCTTTTTTGAAAAAAAAGGTAATCGCCACTGAGATCCATTTTGAATAATGTGTAATGACAGCTATTGAGCTGGTCTGATGTTACACTCTCGGGCAAGTTAAGATTTTTCTGCTGCTGCACTAATTGAACGCAACCTTTGATACCGAGACACAATGACAGCTGAAATATCACAAATTGCAGCCAGACAACGCACTGTAGGCATTCGAGGGAGACCAAACAGCAGCAACTGCTAATGAGATGCTGTGAATTACTCTTACAGTTTGGTATTGCGAAGCTTTTGCAAACACTTGAGGCTTCAGGAAAGTGGAAGAAAAACCCCTGGGTCATAGAAGCAACCAAAACCTATCTCTCCATGAGTGCAAATTGTCTAAAAATATATATTTTTAAAATTTAGAGTACCCAATTATTTTTTCCAGTGAAGAGGCAATTTAGCGTGGCCAGTCCACCTATAATGCACATCTTTGGGCTGTGGGGGTGAAACCCACACAGACACGGGGAGAATGTGCAAACTCCACACGGACAGTGATCCAGGGCTTGGAAGCGAACCCGGGTCCTCAGTGCCATAGGCAGCAGTGCTAACCACTGTGCCACCGTGCTGCCCTTTCTAAAAATATTTTTTTAAAACAGCCTTAGAAATTCCTTACTTCACATAAATGCACTCTGGTAAAATCAGGTCACAATGATGCTGATTAAAAATAATTACAATACAGCATGAATTGAACTTCTGTATCTGCTAGTGACTACAGGGGATATTATTAAGAAAAGTTAGTGAATGCTGAAATGATGTTATTGTAGCGCACAAAGACTCCGTGAGACGAATAGAGTGAAGTCGATGAGGTTTTATTAAGCGTGTCTGTTCCCCCGCAGCTCGATAGTAAACTGGCCTGCGGGGGAAGACTCCGGCTTCTTATACTCCGCCTTCAGGGCGGAGCTTGAGGTCAACGGCCAACCAGGACCCGGGATCTGTCAGCCAATGACATTAGGGCTTCCAGTCCCACATGACCCCCAATACATACTACCACAGTTATGGAGTTTTTTGGGGGATTTCTGTTGCTCTACCTCCTCTTCCCATTAAAATGATATGTCAATAAAGAATGTTTGGGTCCGAATGTTTTTTTTTCTACACAAACACAAAGTGACAGCAGTTTCCATTATTTTCTGTAAAATTATTAATGATCCAGTTGGATAGCACCTTTTTTTCTGTCTTCCCTGTGTGGAGCAGGTGGAGCAGAGGATGATGAGACTAAGGGTGAGTGTCTTCAATGGCTACAAATAACTAAAGAAACTGGGCCATAGAAATTTGCTTGTGCCTAGGGAACAGGTCCTTGAGCCTGAATGATAGTAGAAAAGTGTTAAGTCTACTTAGGCTAAGCCTACTTCAGGCATGGGCCCTGGTTGTCCATATTATGCACATTTACAACAGCCTGGCAGATTCTGTAGATCCTGTCACAATATTGGAGACATACCCCTTTACTCAATGCCATGAAAACAAGCACAGTGCCCCTCAATCCAAACAAGACGTCAGTGAGACATTAAAATATAAAACAATGAGAAAACTCCAAACGGCAGAAGCTGAAAATGCTGGATTTCAACTG
This sequence comes from Scyliorhinus torazame, assembly GCF_047496885.1. Taxonomy (NCBI): domain Eukaryota; kingdom Metazoa; phylum Chordata; class Chondrichthyes; order Carcharhiniformes; family Scyliorhinidae; genus Scyliorhinus; species Scyliorhinus torazame. The sequence goes on along the minus strand of NC_092725.1, from coordinate 88,876,579 downwards.
TGATAGCACAGCTCCTTAAAGGGGCGAGCTCTTGCGGTCCATGTGACCAGCCCAGGGCCAATCGCACAGAAGCACAGGGACTCCGACCAATGGGGGGAAAGCGCGAGGCCTTAGCAGCGAGGCCCCGGACAGAATGGACCCTGGAGCCAGAGTGTGAAGACCTGTTTAGTGACTCTGTGTCTGTGTATAGTTTACCTTGATTTGTTACCAATAAACCCTTGTTCAGATATACAGGAATTCTCGCTAGTATTGCCTCGAGCCACCACAATATCCAAAGATCCAGGTCAGTGTCAGTATTTTTGGTGTGAACTGTCCCCTAGGAACTCCTCACCCACAAATATTTGAGCCAGGCCCTTAGACCCTATGAGAGCTGAGAAATATTGCCTTTCCCTCTCTCTCTCTTTCTTCCCTTCCACCTTTCAACTGCAAATCCCCAAAGCGCTGAAATACCGGTGTGTTCATTGGGATGTTGACTCTTGAAATAGTCAGCCAGCCCATGTAAATTCACCATATGTTACGAGGCTGATGTTCTCCCCAATATTAACCAGGCAAATCATTTCAACAAGACAAAGCAATATCACTGCCCCTTTCTCCAAAATCCTTTCAGTAAGAAGCACAGAATATCATTGCTGTGATCTACTCCAAACCACTCCAAAATATGACTGTTCTACAATTGTGTTTGCACCTAGCTTATAAACCCATGCGCCAACCCCCTCCCCCCATATTGACATTTCCTCAATTATTATACATTGTGTAATTTCAGTATTCCTACAACCTAATCAAATTTAAAATCTTCAAAAATTTGACACCTTCAAGCTATAATCTCAAAGCCTCTTGCTCAAAAAAGCTATTTGATTTATTTTACTCTTGTATTGTTGAATATCATGTCACGGACTCCACTTAGAAACTAAGAGAACCGATTCTCATTAGTAAATACTTTAAAAATGAGATTGAAGTGCCATGAATAATTTGCGGTGCAATTTGAAGCTTTGAGTCCTGCTACGATATAAGAGATTAGAGTTTCTGGCTCACAGAGCATATCTCATTCCTGTTACAGTTGACAGTTGAACGCATTGTGTAGGTTTATGTTCAGCCTGGGATTAGTGGGAAGACCATAACACTGAAGACGTAGAGGAGAAAATTCTGCCTGGACTTTACAAATCTCCAGCATTGTTAACCTCGTATAGTTGACCATAGTTAATCCAGCACCTCATGCCCGGTTCCACTTGTCATTTGCAGCATCAGACAATAACTGATTTACTAATTTGCATTCATAGTAAGTCTGTTTACACTCAGAAACATCCCAATGTGGTTCACTGATGAACAGAAAATAGGCTTCCAAGCAGCAGAATTTCATTTTTTATTTATTCATGGGATGTGCAAGTTGTTGCCCAGCCCTAACTGTCTTTGAGAACATGGCGATACAATTGAGTGGTTTGCTCAGCCATTTAGGAGGGCATTTAAGAGTCAACTGCATTGCTGTGGGTCTGGAATCGCATACAGACCAGACCAGGTAAGGATGGCAGATTTCCTTCCCAAAAGGTCATTAGTGAGCTTGATGGGTTTTTACAACAATCCAGTTACTTCTTAAGTTGTTTTTTCCCCCACTAGTTACTTCCAACCTGACCTGCAAATTTATCCTGGAGACTCTAGAATAAGTGGTACGGTGGCACAATGGTTAGCACTGCTGCCTTACAGCACCAGGCAGCCAAATTTAATTCCGGCCTTGGGTGACTGTGTGGAGCTTGCACTTTCTCCCCGTGTCTGCGTGGGTCTCCTCCGGGTGCTCCGGTTTCCTCCCGCAGTCCAAATATGTGCAGGTTAGGAGGATTAGCCATGCTAAATTACCCGTTTGTGCCTAAAGATGTGCAAGTTATGTTAAGGTGGGATAGGGTGGGGAAGTGGGCTTGGGTAAGGTGCTCTTTCAGTGGGTCAGTGCAGATACGATGGGCAAGATGGTGTCCTTCTGCACTGTAGACACTCTGGGCGGGATTCTCCGCGATCGGCGCGATGGCCCAACGGCGGCTTCAAAAACGGTGCGAACCATTCCGGTGTTGGGCTGACCGGAGGTAGCAGAATTCTGACCAGAGGCGCCGAAGGGACTGCGCAAGTTAGCATATGCCACCGTGGTTCCGCGCATGTGCAGACCGGCCGGCGTATTCTGGCGCATGCGCAGGGGGGGTGTCCTCTCCGGGCATGGCGGAGCCCTACAGGGGCCAGCGCAGAAGGAAGAAGTGCCCCCACGGCACAGGCCCACCCGCAGATCGGTGTGTCCGATCGTGGGCCAGGCCACTGTAGCAGCCCCCCCCCCCCCCCCCCCCCCCCCCCAAGGACCGCACCAGCCAACATACCTGCCAGGTCCCGCCATGTGGGACCATATCCAATCCACGCTGTCGGGACTGGCCAAAAACAGACGGCCGCTCAGCCCATCGGAGCCTGGTGAATTGCCGGGGGGGGCGGCGTTGCCGGGGGATCCCCGCCCCCGCCCAAAATCCGGCGCCAGAGGATACGTCAGCCGGCGTCGGAGCGGGATTCACGCCGCCCTCCGGGGATTCTGCGACCCGGCAGGAGCGTGGAGAATCCCGCCCTCTATGGTCCTGGAGGATTGGAGGGGTGGGGTTTGGGGGGGGGGGGGGGTGTAGCAATAATCAGAAACTGCAAGAAGGAGTTAAAAAAAAAGGTTTGAAGTCCTTCCTTTAAACACAAACAGGATTGTCAGAACAATGACATCAATTGGCAATTGTAATCCTTCCAAGATAGGAAAATCAAATCTCTCCTGGGGTTTGTAATCACTTTCAACGTTTAGTTCAAAATAAGCTATTGATTTTTTTTTCCATATATATAGCCTTGCTTATATTGAAACTACGATAGCTCATCCATCACTTTATACAGCTTTAAGGCAAAAAGGTGAATGCATTCATTGACTAGAAATGCAATGAGTAACACACACTGTTTAACTGCAGCACTGCCCAGATGTAGTCACGATCCTGGATGGTTAGTCACTTGGGTTGCCAACCCATCCGGAATTGTCATAGAATCATAGATTCCCTACAGTACAGAAGGAGGGAGGCCATTTGGTCCATTAGGTCTGCACTGGCCCTTGGAAAGAGCACCCTACTTAAGCCCACGCCTCCACCCTATCCCTATAACCCAGTAACCCCACATGACCTTTTGGACACTAAGGGGCAATTTATCATGGCCAATCCACCTAACCTGCACATCGTTGGACTGTGGGAGGAAACCGGAGCACCCGGAGGAAACCCACGCACACACGGGGAGAAAGTGCAAACTCCACACAGGCAGTCACCCGAGGCCGGAATTGAACCTGGTTTCCTGCAGCTGTGAGGCAGCAGTGCTAACCCCGGTGCCACCATGCCATCCTGGAGTCTCTCGAAATTGAAGGTTATAATCTCCAAGTCACCACAAGGTAAAATGAAACAAGCATTGAAGCAAACTGTTCTTTTTATGAAAATGTTTCACGTGAACAATTTAAATAATTGATTACAAAAATATTGGTAACACAAAGGTTGATTAGTTGGATGGGTGGAGGTGGGCCACCAGGTGATGAGACCTCCAGGAATACATCCAGAGTTGGCAATCCAATTAGATATCCTGATTTGAATCTCCCAGCATTTCTTTTGCTAGGCATGTACACAGACCTATCATGATTGATGAATGATCGGTGTTGTATTATTGTTTAGTTTTCATAATATTTCCTCCAAAAGACAAAGGAAGTAGCTTCAATTCCTCACAAGTATCCTTCACAATGTCAGGATATCTCAATGAAAGCTCAATAAATATGTTCACTGTTGTAATGTCAGCTATGCGATGGAAACTAATGGAGCTGTGGGCTGACAAGTCTCTGGGTCCTGATGGACTTCATCCTAGGGTCTTAAAAGAGGTGGCTAATGAAATCGGAGCCGCATTGGTGCTAATTTTCCAAACTTCATTAGATTCTGGAAATGTTCCGTCAGACTGGAAAGTAGCAAATATAACGGCTGTGTTCAAGAGAAAAGGAGGCAGAAAACAGAATTAGCGGCCAGATAGCTTGACATCTGTCATGTGGAAGGTGTTAGAATCAATCATCAAAGAGTTTATAGGTGGAAACTTAGACAACCTCAAGGTAATTGAGAAGAATGAGTAGGGTTTAAAAATAGGTAAATTATGTTCAACAAATTTGCGAGGAGTAACATCTGAGTGGATAGAGGGGAGCCTGTAGACGTACTGTACTTGGATTTCTAGAAAGCATTTGCGAAGGTGCCACATCAAAGGTTATTGCAAAAATAAATGCTTATGGTGCAAGAGGTAACATATTAGCCTGGATTGAAGATTGGCACTGGCAGAAAACAGAGAGTATGCATAAATGGGTCTCAGTGTAATTGGCAGGATGTGATGAGTGGAGTCCCGCAGCGGTCTGTGCTGAGACCTCAACCTTTTATAATTTACCTCAATGACTTTGATATGGGAAGCGAAGTCATGATACTTAAATTTGCAGATGACACAAAGATTGGTAGGAAAGTTTGTTGTGAAGAAGACAGAATTTGCAGATGAATACAGGTAGATTGAGTGAGTGGGCAAATATTTGCAGATGGAGTATAATGTAGGAATGTGTGAAGTTGTTCATTTTGGCAGAAAGAATAAAAAAACAGATTGGACGGAATCTCACCAAAAAATGGCAAAGTGTAAGTTCTGGTGAGAAAAACGATTCTCCTGGAATTTTGAGCCTCTTTGCCAGGCAGGGCATGCCTCTTAAAAGCTGGGAACAGGCTCCAAACAAATCGGGTTGCCATCTTTAAAGGTGCCCCAACCAGAGCTGCAGTCTGAGCCACCATCACGGAGGTCTCGGTAACACTCTTCCCACCCCCGATATTCATCAGCAGCAAACGTCCCCTCGCACGGAACTCAACATTCATTGCCGGCATCCCCCCCATGTCCACTCTCCAACCCTCCCATCGCACATACACGCACCTCTCCTCCCCATGGGACTCCTTCTAGGAGCCGACCCTGGCACTGCCCCCAACACCGGTTGGCACTGCCATGTCGGCACTGTTAACCTAGCAGTGTCAATCTGTGTCAGGCCACTGCCTGGGCATGCCCCTCTACATCCCTCCTCCCCCAGGGCTACACTTACCTCTGCACCTCTGGAGGGATCCCCTCAACTCTCTCACACCCAGCCAAACATGTTGTAAATGACACTGTCATGACATCACGCCGGTGCCCGGTGAATACTCATGAAGGGTGAAGGTCTGGAGTGATTGCTTGCTAATGACCTGTTAATGTGTTAAAATTAGGTTCCAAGGCTCCCGCGGTGCAATTCGCACTACGCCATCGGAAGGGGAGGATGAAAATTCTAATACCCAATATACTCAAGGTTAATGGGACAGCACGGTGGCGCAATGGTTAGCATTGCTGCCTCACGACGCCGAGGTTCCAGGTTCGATCCCGGCTCTGGGTCACTGTCCGTGCGGAGTTTGCACATTCTCCCTGTGTCTGTGCGGGTTTCATCCCCACAACCCAAAGATGTGCAGGGTAGGTGGATAGGCCACGCTAAATTGCCCCTTAATTGGGAAAAAAAATGATTTGGGTACTCTTAAATTTATATTAAAAAAAGAAAGCTAGTGGAATGGTAACCTTTATTACGAGAGGAATTGAACATAAAAGTTCTATAGGGCAATGGTGAGACCACAACTCGAATGCGATGTGCAGTTTTGGTCTCTGTATTTAAGGAAGCATATAAATGTATTGGAGGTGGATCAGAGGAGGTTTATTAGATTGATGCCTGGAATGAGCAGGTTGTCTTATGAGGATAGATTGGAAAGGCTGGGCCTGTTTCCGCTGGAGTTTAGAAGAGTGAGGGGTGACTTGATTGAAGTATATAATAATCGCTTATTGTCACAAATAGGCTTCAATGAAGTTACTATGAAAAGCCCCTAGTCACCACGTTCCGGCACATGTTCGGGGAGGCCGGTACGGGAATTGAACCCGCGCTGCTGGCATTGTTCTGCATTACAAGCCAGCTGTTTAGACCTCTGTTTAGCCCTCAGAATATAAGATCCTGCATGGTCTTATCAAGGTGAACATGGAAAGGATGTTTCCTCTTGTGGGTGAGTCTACAACAAAGTGGCGCTGTTTTAAAATTAGGGATCGCTCTTATAGGATAGAGATGAGGAGAATTCTTTTCTCTCACAGGATTGTCCAACTTTCAAACTCTCTGCCTCAAAAGATCGTAGAAGTGGGGTTACTGGATAATTTTAAGAGGTAGGTAGATAGATTTTTGTTAGGCGAGGGAATCAAAGGTTATTGGGATCGATGGGGAAAGTGGAACTCAACAGATACAGATCAGCCATGATCTTATTGAACAGTGGAGCATGCTCAAATGGCCTACTGCTGCTTCTATTTCATATGTTCATATGTGGAAACCAATTTGTGCAGGACAAGAATCCATAAAGAATCATAAATAATGAAATAACATCCAAATATTCTGGTGTTGGTTAAGAATAAATATTGGTCAAGAGACCAGGAGAATGCTGATATTCTTTTTCAAATGGTTTCCATGGATCTTTTACATTCACTTGAGGGAGCAAACAGGGCCTAGGCTTTTAACATCCCATCTTTCATAGACAGTGTCCTGGTAATTCCACAAGAGTCAGTCCACAGATTCATATTTTCAGACTAACAATTGACACGTTCCATTGAACATTATGAGATCAAGTATGGTGCTTAACACCAGGTGGTATCCTCGGCAAATGTAATGTTGAGGGTGGCTGAATGCTTAACCACTATCCATGACCTACTTCACAATAAACATTTTTTACAATCAATTTTAAAAGCAGAGAAAAAAACACACAAAAACTGTTCATTTCTGAAACCACACAAGCAAATCACTTCATTAAGAATAGGAAAAGTAAAGCTTGGATAATGCGATCTTAAAGACAAAGTATGTGGATAGAGGTTCCATAAACACATACTTAATAAGTGTCTGCAATTGTGTGTAATCACCTCTTTAAAACATGTTTTAAAATAGAGAAGGGTAATTATCTTATCATCATGCAGGTTAAAATGGAAATGGTAGCCCATGATGACACACTTCATGGCATCATTTCAAAGAGGGAGTTTGTTCCAGTGTCATAGCCAATGTTTGTCTCACAATCAATAAAATTCAAGCACATTTTCTGTGTTACTGTTTGTGGGATCATGCTGTGCCCAAATTGGTTGCCGCTTTTCCAATATTACAACATTGACTGGAAAGAGTTTTAGATGTCCTGAGGTTGTGAAAGGTGCTATATAAATGCAGGTTCCTGCTCTCTTCTGTGTCCCAGCTTGCCTCCGTTGAAACCACTGTTGCCTCCACAGGTACTCTGCTCCGGAGCTTGTGCTAGCAGTACTGACACATGACTGTACTACTGAGAGTGTCCCTATTAGCCATTGGTAACAGCACCACCCGCCCTGGGCCCCACAATAAACACAACTGAACTGGATCATAACATAAGAACGGAGAAAGGCTGCCTTCCCCAAATAGCTTGCCACCATCCAGAGAACTCAATTCAGAAATACAACAGAAGGCTCACCACTTGCCTGAACTGATGTCGTCTACAACAACCTTCGAGAAAAGATTTGAGGAACTTGCTTGTTTGACATGCCTGCCATATTGGAACTCAGAGCCATCATTTGACCATCATCGACCATAGGGTTGCCCTCCAAGGCCTGCAGAATTCTGAGTTGAGATATATCTCAATTGATATAGGCATAGCCATCCTTTCATCATGACTGGATTGATATCCTGCAATTCCCTATCCAACACCATTATGGGAGCACCATCCACAGACACTCAATGTATCCAGGAGGTCCCCGAGCCACCTTCTCAGGGCAACTAGACAGGACCATCAATGGCATCTTACCCATCCAGCCCATGTTCAGAGAGTAAACAAAAGGAAGGAACAGAACCCTATGCCTTTCCGCTCCCCATTCTATAGCAGCCAGCACATTGCATCAGGCCTGTCTCTCAGCTTCGTGCCCGCCATTTCAGGGACTTAGGAAGACACATTGTGCCTGAAAAAACAATTTCTAAGCCTCCTTGTTAGAGATCAGCCACATCTTTATTCGGATAGCAGATAAGGTGGTTCCCTTCCTGGATGTGGAAGAATTACACACTGCCTTGTTCCAGCTCTGTATTGACGTTGGAATAAATTGTGAGAGGGTCAATGAGAATCTGGAGGCAATGCATGAGATAATCTGCCCGATTTCAAAGGGCGGCTACAACACCTTCCTTATATATAATGGAAGAACATGCATGATCGCTACCAATATATCTTGATCCTTTTCTTTCAAAAAAAGCCTCCAGTTACTAAAGTGCTCAAGCATATAATGGGAAAGTTTCACAATAACCTATGACCTAAACCTTAAGATAAAAAAAAGAGCTGGAACCATTGATTGAATTATAGTTCCCGAAACGAAATGCTGGTTACCATAGCAACAGCATGAAAGTGAGAAGTGATGTTCCTCAGTGTGCCTGTCGAGTGTTAGATGCGCTTCACTTTCATTGTCTCGGTCTCCACTTCCCAGGAGCACATTGTAACTGTAAACCTTCCTCTTCCTAACTACCCCTGGGTCAGAGAGCATTCCCTCGCCCTTCGACAATAAAAATTATCCATTTAATTCACAGATCTCTCTCTCACAGACGGAAAATCTGTCGAATGCAAAGATCACTCTTTTGAAGAAACAGATTGCAACGGATTCAGGTTTTCGTTGCACTTAAAAAGTCAACTGACCTTTTTGTGGACATCGATTTAGAGACTGATTCTGAAGAGATTTAATGTGTACAAATACGAGCCTGCAGCATGGGTATATTTGCAACTCGCTTTAAATTAAAACAAAATAAATTCTGCCTAATATGGCGTGTGTTAAGGGTGGCAAGGTAGTGCAGTGGTTAGCACTGCTGCATCACGGCACTGAGGACCCGGATTCGATCCCGGCCCTGGGCCACTTCCGTGACGAGTTTACACATTCGCCCCATGTTTGCGTGGGTCTCACCCCCACAACCAAAGATGTGCAGGGTAGGTGGATTGGCCATGCTAAATTGTCCCTTAATTGGAAAATAAATGAATTGGGTACTCTAAATTTATGGGGGGAAAAAATATGGTGTGTGTTTAGTTTTGAGTGTATTTTGACTGTTGCTTGTACAGGAAAAGGGGTTACCCTGACAGACAGATCTCATACACACAGAAACACACATGGAAAATAACACATACACACAGAAACACACAGAAAATAACACACACAGAAACACAGAGACAGAAACACGAACAGAAAATAACACACACACAGAAACACACACACAGAAACACACACACACAGAAACACACACACAGAAACACACACACAGAAACACACACACACAGAAACACACACATACAGAAAATAACACACACAGAAACACACACTCACACAGAAACACACAAACACACAGAAACACACACATACAGAAACACACACATACAGAAACACACACAGAGAAAATAACACACACAGAAACACACACACAGGAAATAATACACACAAACACACACACAGAAACACACACACAGAAACACACACACAGAAACACACACACACAGAAACACACACACACAGAAACACACACATACAGAAAATAACACACACAGAAACACACACTCACACAGAAACACACAAACACACAGAAACACACACATACAGAAACACACACATACAGAAACACACACAGAGAAAATAACACACACAGAAACACACACACACAGGAAATAATACACACAGAAAGACATACAGAAACACACACACAAACACACACAGAAACTAACACAGACAGAAACAAACACAGACAAACTGAAGCAGATACATAGACACAAAGACAAAGGCATAGACAAATACACACATATATACAAACACACAGATACACACACAAACACTCACACAGTGATGCATGATCAATTGCACAAAGACGAGAGTTGAATACAACTGAGGTTTTATTGCTCTAAGATGTGTGGCCTCCTACAGCAGCTGGCGAATTGGCTTCTGCACGGTGGACACACATATTTATACTCCGTCTACTGGGTGGAGCCAGCAGGCAGGGACTACCGTCGTACCTGTAGTACAGGTCCTACCATACATCACCTAATATAGGTGCACCAGTGGTTTACCACATACACCCCCTGGTAAAATTGAGTCCGGCGTGGGTGGTGGAAAATTATATACAACAACTGAATTTTACATGTACAATTTGTGTGAGAAAAAAAATGTCTTTTGAAGCCCAGTGGACCAGTTAGAGATTCAACTGGTCTGGGGCCTTGATATGCCGCTGGGAGCAACGCAGTGGTGGCGGCTATGCCGATGCTGGTTTGGTCTTCGGTGATTCCAGGAGTGTGCCGCAATCCTCTTCATCATCGGGCGTGGGCAGGGGGAGGACGGATGGTCCTGGAGGGGTTTCTGCTGGGAACGCCGGGGAGGGGAGGGTGGCGCCGGGCCGGAGGGGTGTGTGTGTGGGGAACCTGCTGGTGCCAGGTCCCTGAGGGAGACAGTATCCTGGTAGCCAGCGGGGTACGCCAAGCAGGCCTACTGGGGGTTCGCATGGAGCAACTGCACCCTCTCCACCAATGGGTCCGCCTTGTGGATTTGGATGTGCCAACGGAGAAGGACGGGTCCTGAAGCTGCGAGCCAAGTCGGGAGCGACACCCCGGATATGGACTTCCTGGGGAAGGCGAAGAGACGTTCATGGGGTGTGTTGTTAATGGCGGTGCACAGTAGTGACCGAATGGAGTGTAATGCATCAGGGAGGACCTCCTGCCAGCGGGAGGCCGGGAGGTTCGTGGACCGTAGGGCCAGTTGGACGGCCCTCCATACCGGCCTGTTCTCCCTCTCTACCTGTCCGTTTCCCCGGGGGTTATAACTTGTCGCCCTGCTGGAGGCGATACCCCTGCTGTGCAGGAACTGACGCAGCTCATCACTCATGAATGAGGATCCCTTGTCACTGTGGATGCCGAACAGAGCGAAGATTGTGTTGAGGACTTTGATGACGGTGGCAGACGTCATGTCGGGACATGGGACGGCGAAGGGAAATCTGGAGTACTCATCGACCACACTGAGAATATACGTGTTAAGGTCGGTGGAGGGGAGGGGCCCTTTGAAATCCACGCTGAGGCGCTCAAGGGGACGGGAGGCCTTTACCAGGCGCGCACGGTCCGGCTGGTAGAAGTGTGGCTTGCATTCCGCACAGACCTGGCAGTCCCTGGTGATTGTCCGTACTTCCTCGACGGAGTAGGGCAGATTGCGGGCCTTTATAAAATGGTACAACCGTGTGACTCCCAGGTGACAAAGACTGTCGTGCAGGGCCCGGAGTTGGTCTACTTGTGAGCTGGCACATGTACCTCGGGATAGGGCGTCTGGGGGCTCGTTGAGCTTGCCGGGGCGATACAAAATCTCATAATTGTAGGTGGAGAGCTCGATCCTCCACCTCAAGATCTTATCATTCTTGATCTTGCCCTACTGTGTGTTATTGAATATGAAGGCTACCGACCGTTGGTCAGTGAGGAGAGTGAATCTCCTACCGGCCAGGTAATGCCTCCAATGCCGCACAGCTTCAACGATAGCTTGGGCCTCTTTTTCGACGGATGAGTGCCGAATTGCTGAGGCATGAAGGGTGCGGGAAAAGAATGCCACGGGTCTGCCTGCCTGATTGAGGGTGGCGGCTAGGGTGACGTCTGATGCGTCACTCTCCACTTGAAAGAGCAGCGTCTGGTCGACTGCATGCATCCCAGCCTTGGCGATATCGGCTCTGATACGGGTGAAGGCCTGTTGAGCCTCGGTCGTCAGGGGAAAATTGTGGGACTGTATGAGTGGGCGTAGTATGAAAAGAACCCCAGGCATCGTTTGAGGGCCTTGGGGCACTGGGGGAGGAGGGCTCCATGAGGGGGCGCATGCGGTCGGGATCGGGCCCCAGAACTCCGTTCTGGACCACATAGCTGAGGATGGCTAAGCGGTTCGTGCTGAACACGCACTTCTCCTTGTTGTAGGTGAGTGGCGGTGTGGGGAAATTTGGCAAGGTTGGCATCGTGGTCCTGCTGATCATGGCTGCAGATGGTGACGTTGTCTAGGTACGGAAAGGTGGCCCGCAAACCGTACCGATCGACCATTCGGTACATCTCCCTTTGGACGACCGAGACCCAGTTGGTGACGCCAAAGGGAACCCTGAGGAAGTGATAGAGGCGACAGTCCGCCTCGAAGGCAATGTATGGACGGTACGCTTTACGGATGGGGAGCTGGTGGTAGGCGGATTTGGGGTCTACCGCTGAGTAGACCTGGTAATGTGCAATCTGATTGACCAAATCAGATATGCGTGGGAGGGGGTACGCGTCGAGCTGCGTGTACTGATAGATGGTCTGGCTGTAGTCCACGACCATTCTGTGTATCTCCCCAGTTTTAACTACTACCACTTGGGCTCACCAGGGGCTGTTGCTGGCCTCGATGATGCCTTCCCGAAGCAGCCGCTGGACCTCGGACCTGATGAAGGTCCTGTCCTGGGTGCTGTACCGTCTGCTCCTGGTGGCGACGGGTTTGCAATCCGGGGTTAGATTTGCGAAGAGGGAAGGTGGATCGATCTTTAGGGTCGCGAGGCTGCACACAGTAAGGGGTGGTAGGGCCCCACCGAATTTCAGGGTTAGGCTCTGGAGGTTACACTGGAAGTCCAGGCCGATTAGTACGGCAGCGCAGAGATTAGGGAGGACGTAGAGGCGGAAGCCGCTGAATTCTACGCCCTGGACCGTGAGTGTGACCGTACAGTACCCCCAGATCGCCACGGAATGGGATCCGGAGGCCAGGGAGATTCTTTGATTGGCGGGGTGTACCGCAAGGGAGCAGCGCCTAACCGTATCCGGGTGGATGAACCCTTCGGTGCTCCTGGAGTCCAGCAGGCAAGAGGTCACGTGTCCATCGATTTTAACGCTGGTCGATGCGGTAGCCAGGTTATGCGGACGAGACTGGTCGATGATCACTGAGGCGAGTAGTGGTTGGTCGTCGCTGGTGCCGGATGATGAGGTGGCCGGGGTCACGGGTCCTGGAACGCTGGTGGTGCCCATGTGCCGTGGGGAGACAAGATGGCGGCGCCTGAAGATCTTGGGGAGGACAAAATGGCAGTGCCCATGGGCCACACGTGGTGGGGGTTGAAAAAGATGGCGGCACCCATGGGCCGCACGTGTTGCGCGGAAGGGAAGATGGCGGTGCCCACTGGCCGCACGTGATCCGGGGAGGTGAAGATGGGGGCGGCCATTGTCCATAAACGAGGGGGGTGGGGGCGATAGCGGCGACTGCATGGGCCTGGCACACCGCACCGAAGTGCCCTTCTTACCGCAAGCCTTACAAAGGGCAGCGCGGGCCGGGCAGCTTTGGCGGGGGTGTTTCTGCTGGCCGCAAAAGTAACATCGGGGACTCCCGGGGTTCGCTGGCTGGCGCGTGGCGCAGGCGTATTGGCTGGGTAAGGCCCCCGCTAGGGCGGCCGTCTGTGGGGTCCACGATGAGTAGGAGGAGTGGGCCGTGTGGCTGGGGGTGTAGGCCTGGATATTGCGCGAGGCAACCGTCATAGAGAGCGCTAGCTTCTTTATCTCTGTGAGATCGAGCGTGGCCCCCTCTAGAAGTCGCTGGCGTATGAGGTCCGACCCAATCCCCGTAACAAAAGCGTCCCGCATAAGGAGGTTTGAATGTTCCGTGGCCTGACAGTCACAGTCCCGGACTAGTGGGATTAGGGCCCGCCAGAAGTCTTCTATGGACTCACCAGGGAGTTGTGAGCGAGTGGCAAGTACGTGCCTGGCGAAGAGCGTGTTTGTCTTCTGGGCATAATTTTCTTTGAATAGCGTCATGGCTTTGGCGTAGTTTGGTGCGTTCTGGATCAGCGGAAAGACGTTGGAGCTCAACCTCGAGTACAGTATCTGTATTTTCTGAGCCTCCGGAACAGGGCTTGGCGCCGAGTTGATGTACGCCTCGAAACAAGCTAACCAGTGCTGAAAGTCCTTTTTGGCGTCGCTTGATTGCGGATCCAGCTGCATGAGATCCTCCGGCTTGATACGGAGGTCCATCTTGTGAAAATCTTAGAACAATAAATTGATGCACGGTCAATTGCACAAAGACTAGAGTTGAATACAACTGAGGCTTTATTGCTCTAAGATGTGTGGCCTCCCACAGCAGCTGGCGAAATGGCTGCTGCACGGAGGACACACATATTTATACTCCGCCTACTAGGCGGAGCCAGCAGGCAGGGACTACTGTCGTACCTGTAGTACAGGTCCTACCATACATCACCTAATATAGGTGCAACAGTGGTTTACCACACACACAAACACACAGAGACAAACACTCAAACAGAAAGACAGAGACAAACATACACAAAAAAACAAAGTTAGAAATAGAAGCAAACACATAAACACAAAGGCAGACAAACACACAGAGAAAAGACAGATAGAAAACATGCACACATACAAACACACAAAGAGACAGAGAGACAGATGGACACACTCAGGCACACACAAACAAACAAACCAAAATAGAGACATGAGGAGTGTTTTACACCTCTGTTCATCGTGAGTGTAAACGGCGACATGGGCCAAAATCCTGTGAGAATCGGGAAACGAGATTCTCGCCAGTGAGGTCTCGTTTCCTGATTTTTCCTTCCCCTCTCTGGTGATGTCTCCAGGTTCCTGCTCTTCCATATATCACATTAAATGTGCATATAATTAAAGGGCTTCCCAGCCACATGATTCCCCCCTCACTGAATACAACAGCTATACTGGATTTGAAGGCGTTGGTGATGTCTGAAGGGGGGAGGGGTGATGGTTGTGAGGGGGTGGCGATGTCTGAAGTGGGGGGTGGCAATGGATTTGAAGGGTGTGGTGATGTCTGAAGGAGGGGTAATGGTTGTGAGGGGATGGCGATGCCTGTGAATGGGGGTGGCGATGGCTTTAAGGAGGTTGTGATGACTGTGAAGGGGGAGGGTGATGGCATTGAAGGGGGTTGCGATGCTTGTGAAGGGGGGGTTGTGATGGTTGTGAGGGAGGAGAGTGCCCGTGATACTGCCGTGGTGGGGGGTAGCAATACCTCCTGATACTTGCGTGGTGGAGCAGGCAGAATGCCCCCGATATTTGTGGGGAGGTCTCCCCGAAGATTGTGGTTTTGGAGCAGGGTCCTCCCTCGCCATTGAGGGAGGCGGGTGAGTGGAGCTCTATTTTAAATGCCGATCGGGGCACCCTTTAAAGATGTCGCCTGATCTGTTTGGAGCCGGCCTGGCCGGTTCTATCAGGCCCTGAACCGCCAGAGTGACGGCATAAACCACACCCCCAGATTTATTTTGCACAGAAGTGCCAGAAAATATGGTCTGAAAAATCGGCTGTGCAGCTGGAGAGATACAAACCGGTCTTCAATCAGAGCCTGACATTGACAATCTTGGGAAAATTCCACCCAGACACATACAGGCACACACAGAGACACACACACACAGACAAAGACTAGCACACACACACACACAGGCACAGACACATACGCAAAGACACACACACTGGCACACACACATACACTGGCACACACACACAGACACACATACACTGGCACACACACACACACACAGGCACACACACACAGACACATATGCAAAGACACACACACTGGCACACACAGACACACATACACTGGCACACACACACAGACAGACACACACACATACACACTGGCAAACAGGCAGACACACACACGGACACTGCCATACAGACAGAAACACACACACACACACTGGCACACACACAGACACTGGCACACACACAGACACTGGCACACAGACACTCACACACAGACACTGGCATACAGACAGACAGACACACACACAGCCACACACACACACAGACACGCACACACAAACCATACACACAGACACACACAGAGACACACACTCACAGACGCACACACACAATACGGATACACACAGACACACACACAGATACACACATTCATACACACGGCCTGAGGTAAGGTAAATATATTTAACGTTAATTGGGGGAAATGGCAGCTAATGCTGGAAGTACATAGGGACTAAAATAAATCTTTTGTTAAAATCTTCCTCAGGCGGAGTACGGTCAGCATTCGGATGGCTGTTCCGCTCAGCTGGTATACTGTTCACCTGTTTTCCTTATTTAGCTGCTGGCTCACTCTGTGTGTTTCCTACCTTTACTTAAAAAGGCAATTTCTGGAAGTCAGCCGAAAACCACAAAACCCTGTTGTTTCTTGGCAGTTGAGGCTGATTTTCCATTGTAAATGCTAACACGTTTTCTTCATTGTTTCAAGCACACACGCGCACAGTTCAGAATATCTCTGCAGCAAGAAAGCCTGTGTCTCAGCAGTCCAATTTTGCCCATCATACATGCTGTTTGAAAGAATTTTCCAATTAGTCTCACTTCACCCCCCCCCCCCCACCCCACACCCTTCCCAACCACCGTGCCAGCTCCCTCACTCGTTCTCCACAATTTACTCTGGCATTTTGAAAGTTCCTATTGAATCCGCTTCCCTTTCAGGCAGTGGCTTCCAGATTATAGTAACTCGCTGTGTTACAGAATTCTCATCATCTTCCCCTCTAGATTTTTTGCAAATTATCTTAAATCTGTGTCCTCTGTGTCATTCACTCAACCAAAATCCCCTCATAATTTTGAACACCTCTACTAAATCTCCCTCTGACCTTCTCTGCTCTATCGGAACAATCCCAGCTTCTCCAGTCTCTCCACATGATGTTTCTCAGCCCTGGTAGCCTTCTCGTAAATCTCCTCTGCATCACTTAAAAACTGCTTAAATTTGCCATCAAGTTATGTTACGCATAAACTTTTGGTTGCCAGAGGCTCAGTTGGTAGCACATTTTCTCAGTCAGAGGTTTGTGGGGGGGGGGGGATTTAGCGGGCCCGTTGCCGTGGGTGCAAATCCCATTGTGGCCGCTAACTCTTGCAAGAGGGCCATAACCGGATTTGTGCCAGGGAGATCTCAAAATGATCTCCAATTTCCCCCCCCCCCCCCACCCGCCAGCGACGTAGTCAAGTCAGGTTCACGCACAATGAGGGCATGAACCTGATTAGTGGTAATTTGAATGGATTTACATATGGCGCCTTATCTTCCGGGAATGTCTGATGATCCGCCCACTGCTGGCATGGCTTCTCCAGCAGTTGGGATGACCACACAGAGGGCACCGAGGCCAGTGTAGCCCTCGGGTGGTCAGGGGCGTGGCAGGGCACTGCCCTGGCACCTTGGTATGGGAGGAAGTGGTTACTGCCAGAGCTGGAAGGGTGGGGAAACATGAGGGGAGTGAATGCTGCACACACACAAAATTGTAAGGTCCAAGTTATGGGACAAACAACATCCCAGCACCCGGGACACAGAACAGTGGACTCAGATACAAGACCATCCCATAAAATAAGGGGTGGTTTGTCAGCCAGGCCACATTTCCTACATTACAACAATTACTTACTTCAAAAGTACTCTGTTGACCATAAAGTAGCTTGGCGACTCTTGAAGGACTGTACAAATGCATCTTTCTTTAAAGTAACAACCTTTGGAAAGCTGGAATGCTTGCTGTTTGTCTTTCAATACATTGTGTGCTACCGTTACTCTTGTCAGGATGATGGAAAAAAAATTATGTACAGACATCATCGAATCATAGAATCCTTACATGCAGAAGGAGGCCATTCAGCCCATCGAGTCTGCACCGACCCGCCAAACCCACCTTGGCTCACTCCCCCACCCCATCCCCGTAACCCCCACCTAACCCTTTGGACATTAGGGGAAATTTATCATGGCCAATTTACCTGACCTGCACATCTTTGGACTGTGGGAGGAAACCAGAGCACCCGGAGGAAACCCATGTAGACACGGGGAGAATGTGCAAACTCCACGCAGACAGTAGACCAAGGCAGGAATCGATCCCAAGTCCCTGCCGCTGTGAGGCAGCAGTGCTAACCACCATGCCACCGTGCCGCCCTAACACATCTGTTCAAAAATGGAAATAGAAACCAAAGACGACTGAGGATGTAAATTCTTAGAATGTAAAAGTCAGTTATTGCCCGGGAGATTTCTGTGCAGGTGATACTAAGAGAGAGAGATCAAGGAATGTCACACCCTTTCTCAGGCAGACGGAAGAAGCCATGGAAAAGTGAACTACCATCTCCTGTGGAGTTAATGGAAGCTCATTATCATCTCAGTGGGAATTATATCCTGTAAACTATGCCCAGACCTGTGTTTTGTGGGTTTTCCCCTCCCAGAAATATACAAGGGCTT
Organism: Scyliorhinus torazame; assembly: GCF_047496885.1. NCBI lineage: Eukaryota > Metazoa > Chordata > Chondrichthyes > Carcharhiniformes > Scyliorhinidae > Scyliorhinus > Scyliorhinus torazame. The sequence goes on along the minus strand of NC_092725.1, from coordinate 88,858,258 downwards.
GGGATAAAAAGCCAGCTGAAGGAAGCCAAGTCAACAAAGCCACAGCTGCAACTGAACTGCAGAACCCTAGAATCTGGAAACCAATTATTCAACTGCTGAAGTCAGCGCTACTGTATTCACAAAATTTCAAACAGCTGCAACATTTCACCATCTACACCTCAAGGATAAGTCAGACTCATTTGTATAGCTTGCTTCTACTTAATTTTGGACTCATTTATAATTCCTAATCTTCGTGAATGTAGGTGCATGTGTTTTATTATTTTTCTTCTGTTTCGTAGCGAATCAACTCACTCTTTCTTTAACTCAAGAAAGCCTGGTTAATTTGGCTCGACAATTGGGAAAAGGGATCCACAAGGGAAGGGATCCTGTTGAAGTGACCTTGTTGTGGCCAACTGAGAGGGTTGATTAAAGAAAGGGAGCCGGCTCGTCCCTCCTCACTCAAGGGCATAAAGATTTGGGGGTATCCCATCCAGAATTTAACAAATTGGGACTCATGCGAGACAGTTTCTACAGGGGGGAAGGAGGGTAACAAATTTGGGTACCTCGCCCAGAGACTGGTCGTAACCTTCTTAAAGTATTATAAGGCTCATTACGCTGACTTTTCTGGCTGTAATTTCACAGCTCTACCAGCCTAACTAAAGACAATAGGGTGGAATTTTTCCATGTCCAGGTATTGATGAAAATCCTCACAGGAAGAAACAACAGCCGAGCTCTCTTTCGCAATCTGAGCAGAGTGTTGTTCTGTTTGTATTAGTGCCCTGGGTATAAATGTGATTGTCTGTACTTGCTGCATCAGGGTTGCCCCCAGACCTGTCTCATTGCCATCGTACTGCAAGGTGACTTCATCATTGACATCACAGAATCTCAACACTGGCATTGTCATCATTATGTGGAGATGCCGGCGTTGGACTGGGGTGAGCACAGTAAGAAGTTTTACAACACCAGGTTAAAGTCCAACAGGTTTGTTTCGGTGTCACTAGCTTTCGGAGCGCTGCTTCTTCCTCAGGTGAATCAAGAGGCGCTCGACTCATCGATCGACAGTTCCAACGCGCCACAGCAAAAAAACGCACCGACCTCCTCAGAAGACAAACATGGGACACAACCGACAGAATACCTTTCGTCGTCCAGTACTTTCACGGAGCGGAGAAACTACGACATCTTATTCACAGCCTTCAACACATCATCAATGAAGATGAACATCTTGCCAAGGTCATCCCCACATCCCCACTACTTGCCTTCAAACAACCGCGCAACCTCAAACAAACCATTGTTTGCAGCAAACTACTCAGCCTTCAGAACAGTGACCACGACACCACACAACCCTGCCATGGCAATCTCTGCAAGACGTGCCAGATCATCGACATGGATATCACCATTACACGTGAGAACACCACCCACCAGGTACGCGGTACATACTCGTGCGACTCGGCCAATGTTGTCTACCTCATATGCTGCAGGAAAGGATGTCCCGAAGCGTGGTACATTGGCGAGACCATGCAGACGCTGCGACAACGAATGAACGGACATCGTGCGACAATCACCAGGCAGGAATGTTCCCTTCCAGTCGGGGAACACTTCAGCAGTCAAGGGCATTCAGCCTCTGATCGCCGGGTAAGCGTTCTCCAAGGCGGCCTTCAGGACACGCGACAACGCAGAATCGCCGAGCAGAAGCTTATAGCCAAGTTCCGCACACATGAGTGCGGCCTCAACCGGGACCTGGGATTCATGTCGCATTACATTCATCCCCCACCATCTGGCCTGCGAAATCCTACCAACTGTCCTGGCTTGACACAATTCACACCTCTTTAACCTGGGGTTACCCCATCTCTGGATCTGTAAAGATTTAATCACCTGCTAATGCTCGCATTCCAAGCATTGTCTGGCGTCTTTGAATTTGTCTATATATATGTTTCTGGAACATACCTCTTCATTCACCTGAGGAAGGAGCAGCGCTCCGAAAGCTAGTGACATCGAAACAAACCTGTTGGACTTTAACCCGGTGTTGTAAAACTTCTTACTATTGTCATCATTAGTTGTTTGATTTTTGTTCAGTGCCTCTGCACCACAGCACCTCCTTGGCAGCGGGGTTGAGTAATGGTTCACACTCCTATGACAAACTAGGCAAAGATTTTGCCTATTTCATGAATTCAACAAATCATTGCACTGCTTTCACATTTGTTGGTGGCTGCATCACTACTACAGCTCCACATTGTCAGGATTTAGGCGAAGACCTTTTGCTGTCAGTACATGACCTGTAGACCAGTTAGTTTAACATTTGAAGTTGGGAAGTTAATCTCATAGAATTTACAGTGCAGAAGGAGGCCATTCAGCCCATCGAGTCTGCACCGGCTCTTGGAAAGAGCACCCCACCCAAGGTCAACACCTCCACCCTATCCCCATAACCCAGTAACCCCACCCAACACCAAGATCAATTTTGGATACTTAAAGGCAATTTATCATGGCCAATCCACCTAACCTGCACATCTTTGGACTGTGGGAGGAAACCGGAGCACCCGGAGGAAACCCACGCACACACGGGGAGGATGTGCAGACTCCGTACAGACAGTGACTCAAGCCGGAATCGAACCTGGGACCCTGGAGCTGTGAAGCAATTGTGCTATCCACAATGCTACCGTGCTGCCCCTTGTTGTTGGAATCCGTTATTAAGGAAATAATAACAGGACATTTGGAAAGTCAAAACACAATCTATCAGAGTCAGCATGGTTTTATGAAGGGTAAATCGTGTTTGATTAATTTGCTAAAGTTCTTCAAAGATGTACCAAGCTATGTGGATAATGGGGGGATAATGGGGGGCCCTCTAGATGTAGTATATCTGGACTTCAAGAAGGCATTTGATAAGGTGCCGCGCAAAAGGTAATTACACAAGGTAAAATCACATGGGATTAGGGGTAATTTATTAGCTTGGATAGAAGACTGGCTAACTGACAGAAGACAGAGAGTTGAGATAAATGGGTCTTTTTCTGGTTGGTAAGGTATAACTAGTGGGGTATCACAAGGTTCAGTCCTCGGGCGCCAACTATTTACAATATATATTAATTTGCAGATTATATTAAGTTGTAGTAAATTGCAATGAGGAAATTAAAACATTACAAATAGATATAGGTAGGCTGGGTGAGTGGACCAAGATTTGTCAGATGGAGTTTTAAACAAATATTTATTAAAGATTTTCCATTTTACAGTACATTTTATAACCAAACCCATATTACCCACAAGGCGGGATTCTCCCCTACCCGGCGGGGCAGAGGGTTCCGGCGTAATGGAGTGGCGGAAGCCACTCCGGTGTCGGGCCGCCCCAAAGGTGCGGACGTCTCCGCACCTCTAGGGGCCAAGCCCTCACCTTGAGGGGCAAGGCTCGCGCCGGAGCGGTTTCCACCCTACCGGCTGGCGGGAAAGGCCTTTGGCGCCACGCCAGCCGGGGCCGAAAGGTCTTCGCCCCGCGGGCGACGTGGGTCCGCGCATGCGCGAGAGCGTCAGCGGCTGCTGACGTCATCCCCGCGCATGCGCAGGGGAGGGGGTCTCTTCCGCCTCCGCCATAGTGAAGACCATGGCGAAGGCGGAAGAAAAAGAGTGCCCCCACGGCACAGGCCCGATTCCCGCCCCCGCCGATGGCGTGGCGTGATTCCCGCCCCCGCCGAATCTCTGGTGGCGGAGACTTCGGGACACGGCGGGATTCACGCTAGCCCCTGGCGATTCTCCGACCCGGTGGGGGGTCGGAGAATTACACAAAACCAACAAAACCCCAAACTCCATCCCCCGCACACTCTCAGCTTTCTAGGTTGTTTCACTGCTACCATGCTGCTAATCCAGTTTGTAGGAGCTGTCACTATCTTGATTGCTCCCTTCTTTTCCAGCTCTTCTATCATATTTTATAGGTTTGGTTTGGGGGCAGCTGGAACTCTTGTCGGCAGATGCTGAATTGGTTTTAATACTTTCATCTATTGGATGATATACTGGATGATATTCTCCAGCCCACACCCTGTAAAGACAGCTTTGTGCTCCTTGGGCGGCACGGTGGTGCAGTGGTTAGCACTGCTGCCTCATAGCACTGAGGATTTAGGTTTGATCCCAGCCCCGGGTCACTGTCCGTTTGGAGTTTGCACATTCTCTCAGTATCTGTGTGGGTCTCACCCCCACAACCCAAAGATGTGCAGGGTAGCACAGTAAATTGCCCCTTAATTGGAAAAAAATAATTGGGTACTCTAAATTTATTTTTAAAATCTTTTTGCTCCTCTCGGATCTGTTCTGCCATCAACGGTTTGGTAAGCTGTGACCCGCTGTGAATCTCTGTCGGCACATTCAGGATTACCAGTCCATCTTTCAGACTCGCTCGAGCTGAGATAAGTGGTTGTTGCGCACCGTCTATGACCTGGAACTCCCGGTCTTCTTTCTTGCCGCTGGATTGGGCGCTCCGACTGATCTGTCCCCTCGCTACAAGTATCATGACATCATGTAGCCTCAACTTTACCTTCGAGGGCTTCACTATTGGATCGCCATGCTGAGTCACTTTGCACATGTCTGTGAAGGTCATGATGCCACATGATGCACTCATGTCCATCTGACACTTCTTGTTCACTTGATGCTCTCCTTCTGCAGTCAACATTCTAATAGTCACAAACCATTTATCACCCAGAGAATTAGCAGAACGACTTGTTGAAAGGTGTATGGTGCTGTATCAAACTCATCTGCTGATCTCTGTCCTGTGGCCATCTGGATAGGTTTGTTTTGCTTCTTTCTAGCCAAACACTGGTGTACGAAATGATTCGGCTTCCTGGAGTTAAAACAATGCTTTCCCCACGCTGGAAAATCCTCTCTCCGGAATGTTGAACACGTACTGTTCACAAGTTACGTTCACTTGGGCCGGGAGTTTCCGTCGCTCCCCCCCCCCCCCCCCCCCCACCCCCCCCACCCCCCCCAACCTTCCCTGCAGCGTGTTTTCCAGCGGCGGAGGCAGCTCTGCCAGTGGATCTGCCAGTCCCGTGGAAGTCAATGGATATTTGCATTGCTCGTCGGCTGAGCTGCCAGAGAATCCACCACTGGGGTGCAGGGTGTGTCATCTTTGGTGGGACTAAAAGATCACGCTGGTGGGAACCAAGAAGGAAAAGAACATAAAAACAAGGAAATAAGAATATTGGTTTGAAATGGTCTTGTATACTTTCAAATGGAACACCAGAAAAACAGGGAAAGAGGAATACTGGTCCAAACTGTTTTTTCCTTCTGGGAAGGACTGGGAAAGCCTGTCCTGTGGGCTCACATTGTGCCTTCAAGGTTTCCAAAATTTCAGCAGTCTGTTTTTTATCTGTTCTTTGAATAGATTTAGGATGGAACACAATTTGTAGCAAATTCTCCAAAGCGTTGTTGCTAGTTGTGGCTCCAACTTATTAATTAAATGTGTTGCAATCTCAACGTTTTGCCATTCCAACGGGAAAAATTGCTGGTGCTGCTACATATCTCCTTTCATTTCGACAGGAGCCAGGAGAGGAAAATTTACAGCCATGTTTGGCTCACCCAACATTTTATTTGCAGCCTTCAGCTTGTGTTAGTGTTTCCTGGTCTGTGCTTTGTTTAGCAACATTTAGCAGGTTAGAACATTCCAGTTTTTCTCTTTTAATGGCTATGGCTTCCCTTTCAGCTTTTCGAAACTCAATCTCAGCTCCACTCCTTTACACCATGCAATCAACTAAAAGACGACAAGGCTGGATTCTCCATCGGTGAGATCCTAGCTTCGCCAGCAGCGCACTCACGCCCGCAGATTTCCCAACGGCGTGGGGGTGCCCACAATGGCAAATTCTATTTGCTGGCTGGTGGGACGGGGGATCCCGCTGCCGGCGGGGGGCACGCCACACCAGAAACGGGTGCAGTGTGACAGTGAATCCCGTCCATACTCTTCATTATTAATATCTTTATTGAACCGACTGTAAAATGGCTGCCTGCAGGGAGTCCCTCATGGCTACGGCAAGCCATATAGGACATATCATATTGATTGAATTTCAAAACCCCAAACAAGGGGTGGGGGCAGTTGTGGTGTCCCAGGGAGATCCTCCCATTCTCTGACACACTTACCCCTATATCACAATGTCAATGTCGAGGCCCTAACAAATGGCACTAAAAATCTAAATGCAGAGAAAGAGGCCTGGTGACAGCCTGTTCTCCTGACAGAGATTTACCTTCTGAAAGGTACAGTCCTGGCAGTTATTCAGGGAACATTGAGTGCAGGCACCAATTCTCAGCAAGCAAGATTCTAAGATAAAGCAAAACATTTGCAGTTCCCACCAAAATTCCTGCCTCGCTCAGCTTTTCGGGCTCTGTCTGGGCTACGGCATCACAACTGGATTTTGGACTCAATGTAAATAATAATTTTACTGAAGTACCATGAATGTCTTCTTTATTATCCCTCAATAAAAAATAATGTAAATCCTTGGGAGTCACCCCCATAAAATCCACAGCCTAGAATGATCCTCCCTGGCGAGGTTAACCTGACTATATTTTGTTGTACAGAATCTTGAATAGACTCTCTCTGCAGCTCTGCAACGAGATAGGAGTGCTGCACCTCAGGATGGATGCATTGCTCTTGGACCGGCTTCATCACAGATTCACCCAAATAGATTCTGTTATGGAGGAAAGAATGCATTAAGTTGTTTCGCATTCCCGAGAGCTTCGAAGTTTAAGAGGGATTCTGGTCAAGGCACTTAAAATGTTGATCTGGGAGATTCAGAGAAAAAGTGGCTTCCTCTGGAGGGGGAACCAGGAATAAGGGCCATCAATTTACAAATGGTAGTGTGAGCACAAAGTTAAGGTTGGTAACGCCAGATGAAACTGTTCATCCCGTTGGGGGTGGCAGGGGGGGGAAGGGGGGTGGGGTGCCCAGCACAACAGGGAGATGGGGCAGAGAATGTAGAAGGAAAACTATACCTGATGCTCTCTGCCAATTAGGAGCCAGGCTCTTCCATGCTCCTTGGCAGTGACAGGAACACTACACTACACTTAACATCTTAGTGTGCATGCCCGTCTGAGTTTCCTATCTGCCGCTGGGATTCCTGTGGCTGTGGCAGGCAGCTGTCCTTAGCTGGCTGAAAGCAGGAAACCAGAAGAGGAAAGTTGGTGTGAGAGAAGGCGGGGCGGGGTAGGATGCAAGAGGTTCATGGTCGCACCATCAGCAGCTTGTCGTGTCAGATAGAAGGATGTGGGTGAGCTGAGAGCAGAGAAGGAGCATAAAGCAGGAACATATCAAGAAACTCAATGTTCTCAGCCATGTTGGATATGGTGGGCCCTGAAGCAGTTGGCCTCATTCAGCAAATAACCATCTCCTCTATTGGGTATAGGAGAAACAGGTATCCTTTGCAACACCCGCTCTGCTCTACTTCCTTCAAGAACACAAGAAAGCCATTGTGTGCTGACTTGTCCTGCAAGAGAGGGGGCAGACTGTCAGTGATAATGCCGTGCTGTGTGTGGGTGATGTGCCCGCCATAGTTGAATATCTGGAGCTATGCGGAAGCAGTGAGAGGTGGCTGCGAGACTGACAGCATTGGTGGTTGTGTGGGGGTGAGGTAGAGTGCCTGGATTTTTTGGTGTGAGTCCTGAGTGCCAGGGAGCTCCACTGAGTGAGATACAAACAGAAAGTGCTGGAAAAGCTCAGCAGGTTCAGCAGCATCAGTGGAGAGAGAAACAGAGTTAACGCTTCGAGTCCAATCTGACTCTTCCTTGGAACTGATGGGAGGGAGAAATGTGATGGGAGAAATGGAGAAATGCTGTTGAGAAAGGAAGAGTGTCAGCTGGAGCAGGAAGAGAAAGTCAGGTTGGAGGCTCGGCGGGGGGGGGGGGGGGGGGGGGGGGGGTTAGAAAGACGTCACAGAACAAAAGATAAAGTGAATGGTTATTGTTAGTAGTAAAGGAACAAAGCATTGGTCTAGAGTCAGTGTGAATAGTGGATTAAAGATCAGCACCGTCTGAAAGCAAAATGTGAAAACAAGATACTTGACACAAGGGGAAAAAATACAAAATGGAGGACAGAGTTAATGGTCTGAAGTTGTTGAGTCCAGAAGGCTGTAAAGGGCCTAAATGGGAGACGAGCTGCTGTTGGTCCAATTTTCATTGGGCTTCACTAGAACGTTGTAGCAGGTGCTGGGTGAGAGATAGGAAGAGGGTGTATGGAGCAGTGTGGGAGAGTGGCGATGTGGTGGGAGACCTCTTGTGAACATTCATTCACCTGCCTTGATCACCCACGGGTGGTCTTTAGACGTGTTATGACATTCCTGTCAGGTCTTTGGGGCCAGTCTCCAGGAATTGACCTTTCAAATAACCGTTGCTTTCAATCCCAGCAGAGGCCATTCCTTAAAGGTTCTCAGCTGGAACCACGGTTTCTCTCCTGTTGCCAAGCTCTATCATTAAGGCCTCCAGCATCGCATCTGTGACCCTGAGTTTTCTCTCTGTCCTGGAGTTTAATTTTTCTTGTTTACATTTGCAGCAAAAACAAAGACCAGCAGTCTCCCATAATTCAGCGCAGTTTTGATTTAAAAAGGACAGACTGGCTTTAAGAACAGAAGGCTGGTTTCACCATATGGTATTGGCACACACTGCTCGGCCTCTCTGAGCATAGAGGCAATCAGTAGCATGGGATCTTGCTCAGACCAAAATTATAATTATGTAAATAAGATGGGAGCATTAAATTTGCAATCTGCCCACCTCCATCAGAATCAGCACAGACAGGGAACAGTAAAGTCACAGTTTGTGACCCCCTCCAGCCGAAATATAGGGCCAGCTAATTTTTAACCATACGGATTTAGAACTCTTTTTACCTAAGAGGTAAAGATGCTGGGGGTAATTGGAGCTTTCAAGACGAAAGTGGATCAATGTTTGATCGACAATTGTATTGGGGGAAAGGAGGGAAAGCAGGAAAATGGGACTAAGCTGCACATCAGTCAGGATTGAATTGATTGGGGGGAACGTTTGAAGGGGCTGAATGGCCTCCCTTGTTGCTACCAAAGAGAAAATGCTGGAAAATCTCAACAGGTCTGGCAGCATCTGTAGGGAGAGAAAAGAGCTAACGTTTCGAGTCCAGGTGACCCTTTGTCAAAGCTTGTTGCCATTTCCACAATCATAAATAGAATTTCTGCATCATGATTTTCAAAATGTAAACAGGCCGCAAGGTCTTTGCTGCCAGATTTTCTCCACATGAGCTACAGTCTGAAACCAGTCCTGCTCCCATATCCCTTCAACCACCTAATGGAAAATTCTGATAGGATGGACTGCACCAGAAGATAGAAGTTGCCAACTCTGCTTGGGCATGTTCCTGGAGATTTCACCTGGAACTGCTTCATTTCCCACCCTCCCACCATTGGTCCCCCATCTCCAATTATTTATGGAACTAGTGAACAAAAATAAACAAATAAAACTTTGATAGAAGATCAGAGGCGGGATTCTTGTTCCGCCGCACCCGTTTTCTGGTGCGGCGTACCCCTACCAGCAGGGGGATCCTCCGTCCCAAAGCTGGCCAATGGGGTTTCCCAACTGTGGAACCGCCCATGCCATCGGGAAACCCCATTGTGGGAGAAACGGAGGATCCCGCCGACGAAGAATCCAGCCCCAGTTTTTCATTCCCTTGGGTGTCACACACACTGTCCCGGAGTTTAATCTTTAATTCTTTGGGATTCCATGGTAATTTTGCAACACTGCGCATTTCCACTTAACCTATAGGTAACTCGGCATTTGCTGCACTGGGTTCACATTGATTTAGTCTTCTCAATTTGACAGGCTAGACGCTGGGAGGCTGTTTTCCCTCCGTAGGGGTGGAGGTGAATCGAGAACTAGGGGGATGCAGTTTTAGAATAAGGGTCTCCTGTTCAAGATGCAGATGAGGAGGAATTTTTTCTCAGAGGGTTGTTAGTTTGTGGAATTCGCACCTGCAGTAGTCGTTGGGTAAGTGAATATATTCAAGACTGAGTTGGACAGATTGACAAGCGAGTCGAGGGTTATGGGGGATGTGGCACCATCGATAACACACAAGGCGAGACGTAGTGAACTCAATCGAGGCTTTATTGAGCAGACTTGTTCCCCAGCAGCCCAGTTACAGAATGCGGCTGCTGGGAGAACCTGGGTCCTTACCCCGCCTTTCTGGGTGGAGCCCAGTAGGCGGCAGATCCAATCAGGACCCAGTATCTATCCACCAATAGCCTCTCGGCATCATGGTGTACCGTATTACCCCTAATACATATCACCACAGGGGACAGGCAGGAAAGTCGAATTGAGGCAACAATCATACTGAATGGCAGGCCAGGCTCGAGGGGCCAAATGGCCGACTCCTTTGTTTGATCTTACGAATTTCTATATATTATTGGCTTCCTTTCCCTGAAATCAGTAAGGAATGGTTTGTTTGTCAAAGCAGTTTGGCCAACGGAATGGTTATTCACGTTTGTTTAGTCTGTAACTGAGAGGCAGGATTCTCCGGCCTCCCAGCCATGCGTTTCTCAACAGCGGGAGTCGGAACACCGTTTGCCGGCGGCGTGATTCTCTGCTCCCGCCGGTGTCAAAGGGAATTTATTGACGCCATCCCATGGCCGGAAAACCCAGGGCGAGGATATGCTGTTGGCAGGACCAGAGAACCTGGCCACCAGCAAACGGCTGAAAAATTCCCGCTGATATTTTGTTGCCTGTTTTTTAAATAGCAACTATATATTCCTCCAGCTGTGAATGCAAAGTCCTCTCACTGCCAGAATATGTGGCCACTTTGCTTGAGAAGCTATTTTATTATTTCTTGCCGACAGTACACTGCTACTTGCGAGCTGATAGAATTTCAATGAACAAATCAATAGCTTTGCAAACACTAGGGATTTGCTGGACCTCAAATTACTATGCAGTTCATTTGAAGTTTATTGGAAAAATAAACCCAGTCAGACGCAAAAAGCCTTAAAGAGACAATAGACTAGATCGTTGACCCATCTATTAATGCTACAAGTTGTTAGTACCTCATATTTTCTCCTCTGGCAATATTACACAACCCTCCAGGATTGTCCTGCAACCTTCCGAGATTAAAGATTCATTTGCTATGAGCAACATACAGGAGAAAGATCAGAGAGGCATTAAAAATCAAATCTCCCAACATTAAAAAAAATAATTTCTTGGGATGTGGGTATCGCTGGCTACACCAGCATTTGTTGCCCATCCCTAATTGCCCTTGAGAAGGTGGTGGCGAGACGCCTCCTTAGACCTCTGCAGTCCATGTGGTGTAGGTACACCCACAGTGCTATTAGAGAGGGAGTTCCAGGATTCTGACAGTGAAGGAATGGCGATATATTTCCAAGGCTATACTGACCACAATCTATTAACCTTTGTTGAAATGTGTGGGACCCAGAATGCAAGGTTGTGTTGGGGCAACACGGTAGCACTGGATAAAAGCAAGTTACAGCGGATGCTGGAATCTGAAACCAAAGAGAAAATCCTGGAAAATCTCAGTGGAGTGGTTAGCACTGTTGCTTCACAGCACCAGAGTCCCAGGATCGACTCCCGGCTTGGGTCACTGCCTGTGCGGAGTCTGCATGTTCTCCCAATGTCTGCGTGGGTTTCCTCAGAGTGCTCCGGTTTCCTCCCACAAGTCCCAAAAAACATGCTGTTAGGTGAATTGGACGTTCTGAATTCTCCCTCAGTGTACCTGAACAGGTGCCGGAGTGGAGTTTCACAGTAACTTCATTGCAGTGTTAATCTAAGCCTACTTGTGACAATAATAAAGATTATTATTATTGTTCCATTGGCGTTTGTTCCTCCAGCCGTATTGCTTAAAAATCACACACATTCCTGGGAAATCATAGGTAATTGTAGTCGCCCTGTCCAGAAATTTTAAAAGCCCAATTAGGACTGAAAAAGGTAAAATTGACCATTGCTAAGAGAATGAATGTGTGTATGAGAGTGTTTTATTGTTTTATAATTTTGTTTTTTCCTTTTTGTAATAAAATGAGAATGAATCTCATTTCATGCTGACCCAAGAAGGGAAGTGTTATAATGATGAAGGAAAAACACTAAATTACGTCCAGAACTATTGAACTTTAAATAAGACCTCTTAGTGTTTAAAAAAATTGGTAAAGTCAAAGATGGCTGAGGATGTAAAGTCAGTCACTGGCTGAATTGCTGGTGAAAGAGAATGGAACCACACCAGGAAATGATACGTCTAAAGCATACAGAAACTAATTACCATCTCTGGTGGAGACAATGGGAGATAATCAGAGATGAGTATCATCTCATCAAGTGACAGCATGTGCAGATAGATTTCACCTTCTAGGAATATCTAAATTCTGGGATAAAAGTGTATGAACCAGTGCTGGGGCGTTGGAACTTGTGTGACACTGAATCAAAAGGCCAGCCAGCAGTAGCACACCTGCAAAAGACTTTAACAGGTATATCTCAATCTCTCTCTTTGATTGTTGAAGAAAGCCAAGTTGGTGGCTGGATCTCGGTGTTTGTGTAAAAGCAGTTAAGATAAAGGAAACCTAAAAGGGGTTGGTGTAAAATCCTGCACTGGAATTACAGTTCGAAGTGGAATGGAAGCTTTGTTTAAAAGCGTAATTTGGGAAACCTGGTCTGGATTTTGGAATACAAACCGCTAATGAAAGGCATCATTATGAGAGAAGATTTTAAAGCATGTTTTCGGGAGTGAAGTTTGGAAACTCACATGTCAATCATCTGGGGGGGCTTCTGAGGAGACATCAACAAACATTCACTTGGGGAGTGGGGAGTGCACTTGTGCACAATCATCTTGTGTACTTATAAAGGACTTTATGCTAATGAGACCATTGTAGATTAAGATGTACTTGTAATCCATGTTAATCATAAAACTTGTATGTAATTGTCAAGCTAAAGGGGTGTAAAGGTGTAGCGTATCATTTTCCAATTTTTTTCATGTTTAATAAATGTTTTTTTTCTTGTTGTTAAAACTAATTAGCGGCCCTGTAACTCTGTTCCCTTATGTTTTATACAAAATAAATAAAAATTAGTCTTTTGAGCCAGGTTTCCATTCTGGCATCTTCCTGTTCAGTTATGATATGATAAAATGGGGAAAAGTGAAGAAATATGTTGCAGATGGCAAAGCCCAGGAGAAGACTTCCTGATGGGACCACTCCCAATAGACTTTACAACTCCAGCTATATGAAGGCGAACAAACGAAGCTCAAAATAATGACTGTGTGATCCTTTCCATCCACCTTCGAGTTACAGGCGAGGCCTCGCTATGACACTAGACGTCTGCCAGTGTAGCAAACATCACTGGGTGGGTCAGCTCGCCCACATCACCCATGGCTTTCCAACAAAATTCCAGGCAGAGCTTATGCCAAAGCATTCGATTAGCACTGCCAATAGGCGAGGTGACACATTGGGCGAAAGTTGCTTGTTGTACAAAGTCACGGCACTCGATACTCTGGTGTGCTGTCATGCTGTGGTGCCAAGTGCTCAGCTAATCAATTACAGAGATACAGCGACACAATCAGCAAGAACATGGATGCTCATCTGTACAATTTCAGAAGACGGGTCTTTGCAGATGTAGTCAATCAAACATGGTTGCAATGGTAACAGCTGTTCCCACCACTGATTCATATTCATGAGCACTCGGAAATTACTATTAATGCAGAAAATTTGCAACAGAGGCAGTTAGGGCCAAAAATCATCAAAATATATCTCCAAATAGGCCGACAGCTGTTCAGGAGTGAATTAGAGAGATAAGCTGATAGTGAGATGGTTTCCCTGTGCAGAGGTACTGCTTATGGCTTAATCTTTTGGTAATAAAGAAAGAGTTCATATTTGTATAGAATCCTTCTAAACCTTGGGACATCCAACACTGTTTCACAGCTAACTACCTTTCTTTGGAAAGGTAGTCACTGGTGAAAGGTAGGATTTTAAATTGGCATAGGGTCAGTGAGGATAGGGCCTGATAGGTTAGCGGCACTTGGTTAATGGGACTTGGTGCGGGTACAAAGTCAAGGTGTACCATCTTAAAGTCTACTCCTCCCCATATGTTCAGGGCTGAGGTAGACAGATTTTTATCAGTAAGGGAATCTCTGGTTATGGGGATAAGGTGGAAAAATTAGGTTGAGGATTATCACATCAGATCAGTCATAACCTGATTGAATGGCAGAACAGATGCGATGGGCCGAAAGGCCTATTTCTGCTCCTATGTCTTATGGTCTTATGAGAGAAAGACCCTGAAGTCAGAGCAAAATTTTATAGACCGTAACAATTCATCATTGGTTTAAAAAAATAATCATTCCTAACATGTATAAAACTACATAGCATGACCGTTCAAAGTTGACATTACTTAAGGTGAAAACTGGGGTTCAGTTTCTTTGAATGCTGTATGCTACTCATTATATTTAAAATTACAGTTAACATTTACAAGATTTATAACAGAAAACAAACAATCCAAGAGGTCCCACACTGTTTCCAGTCCCTCGGTTTCCCCTGGCTGGAAGATTTTGGGCTGTGACCTTTCCCCATTGAGCCTCTATGTGGTTCCCTCAGCATTGGACCTTGGAATGTGCCAGTCTGCAATACTCAGTCATGGACAACTCTTTGAAATGGGAGAACTATAGGTTTTGGGCAGACCAAAGAGTGTCTTTACTGAATAAATGATCCTCCAGCCACAGTTGATGTTTATCTCAATTTATGTTCATTGGAAGAGCCCAGAGTCTTGCGTATCGAGCTTCTCGAGATGAAATTCAGCAAAAAACATTGCATATCTTTCCCGTTTAGCAAAGGCACATTCCAGAAGGAGGTGTGAAACGGTCTCTTCCCCACCACAACCACCTCAAGGAGAACATGCGGATGGGGTGAGACTCCGGGCATGCAAGAATGATCTGACAGGGAGGGCCTTTCTCCGCACCTGGAAAGCTACATCTTGGTGCTTGATTGAAAGTTCTGGCAATTTGACATTCTACCAAATGATTTTGTCAGTCTACTCATGGAACTGTCCAACAGGATCTACCACCCCCTTTTCCCGCAGAGCCTGTATGACATTAAGTGCAGACCACTGCCCGATGGACCTTTGGTCAAAGGAGTTTTTCTGAATAATCTTCTCCACGAGGGACAGGTGGTATGGCGCAGTCCAAATGACTGGAGCACTCCGCAGCAGCATGGCCAGACCCATCCTTTGCATCACCAAGGCCAGGTACAACCCCAGCACTTAGTGATGCTATGGGGTGCGATTTAAAGGCTGCACTAATCCAGCGAGGATCCATGGGAGAGGCCCAAATTGAGAATCGCGCCAAGCGGTTTGCAATCTAACCAGCCCACTCCCGTTGGCGGGATCCAGATCCTGCCCAGACGTGGTGCAAAGTTAATTGAGGCCAATTAAGGCCAATCTCCATCTCATTAGCGATTACCAATCTAACGGCCTTGCATGATCTAATCGGCTCCCCAGTGAGAGGTACATGGGCGTGATTAGCACTGGTCCACACAAACGTGGACCAGGTGGCATGGAACCTGGAGGGTCTCCCAAGCTATTGGAGACCCCTGGGTGGTCAGGGACAGGGCAGGGTGGCACCTTGGCTCCCATTCTGGCACCTGGGCACCTTGGCATTGCCATGGTGACAGTGCCAAGGTGCCCATGTGGCATTGCCAGGGTGGCAGTGCCATGGTTCATAGGTGCCAGGGTGGCACCGCCAAGGGATCCTCAAGCTTACTTAGAGTTTGCGCACATCCTTTCAAAACAGTAGCCCGATCTTTAATGAGCCAGTCTAGCCAGTGAGTTCAGCTCCCCAGTGATGAAAGTAATTCTAAGTCTGGGCTTGCCCTGAGAAGAATTCCCCAGGGCCCAGAAAAGTGACAATGTGTGGTTGGCTCGCTGTGGAGGACCCACCGACATAGCCGGGGAGAAACTCCCAGCCAAACCTGCCTGAAATATCATATAGAAACTTTTTCATGAGATCGCGCCCTTGGTGTTTGGGTCCTGAGGATGTATGCACAGCCTGATACAGCCACACATAAAAGATGAGGTAATGTTGGATACATTTTTCCCTCCCTTGCCTAGAGGTTTGTATGCCGTGTCTCTGCAGACCCAGTTCATTTTCTATCTCTAAGTAAAGCAGAAGGTGGCCCAGGTGTTTGCCACAGTGCAGGAGTGAGGAATGGGCGCAATCATCTACAACACCGAGAGGACCTCGCACTTGATGGCCATATTCTTATCCTCAATGGAGAGGGAGCGTCAGAACCATGTCCTCAATTTCTGTTTCCGCTTGACTATATGTTCCTTCCAGCTTTTGGTGCAGAGCCAGCCCCTCCAAACCACAACCTTCAGGCGGCCTGACCCAGGTAGTGAAAGGGACAAGGGATCAGCCTGCCCCAGTTCCCAAAGAACATGATTTTGCTCTTGCTGCAATTTAACTTGGTCTCTCAGGCTAGTTCGAATTGGTCGCAGCTGTCGATCAGTCTGTGCATCGGCAACAGATCTGAATGGAAGACAGTGATATCGTCCATATACAGAGAGGCTTTGACCCGAGTGCTTCTGCTGCCTTAGACTATCATTCCTCTTATACCCAGGTCCTTCCTCCTGGATACAGCAAAAGGTTCAATACACCACACGGACCTAGCAGAGAAGAGCGGACAGACTTGCCTGATTCCAGATCTAATCAGAATGATTTCCAATTCCCACCCATTGATGGAAATTGCGCTGCAGATGTTTTACATAGCAGTTGGATCCAATCACAGATTCCCTTCCCAAACTACATTTATGAGAGTATATCTATCATGTAGGGTTGCAATGAGGTCCTCCCTGCTGATGGGACCCCAGCCCGAAACCCCAGCCCCAATCCCACACAGACATGTACTACTCAACAATGGGATGACCACTCTGAGATCTTCCTGCCAGGTACAGTGCCGGCCTGGTCAGTATGCAGGACAACCCAACATGAGTTTCTCTCTCAGGGCCAGCTTGATTTATAAAGTACATTGGGGTGGAGGGGGGGGGGGGGGTTCTGTTCCTGTTTTGGGGGGTTGAGAATGGCAGAGGGGGCAGTGAATCGAATGGGTGTCCCCAGACAGCTTCTATGTCGAGGAGGTTTTCCCAATCGATTGTCCCCGACCCCACTACTGATGTAATGGGAACCTCGCCTTTATTTAAATATATATATCAGGATTTTACGCCTGATAGTCCCCCCACATTAAATTGTCCATTCCATCAGCGTGAGGGCTCATCAAATCACAGGAGGTCCCCCACGATGTGCATCTGGCAAACGGAACCTGCCAGAAGCTCACATGTGAGTATAGCCCCCAGGGGGGAAGAGGGCATCACCCGGGCGCTGTCAGAGGGGAGTGCTGGGGGGCGGTTATGGTGGCGGGGGGAGGGGAGGTTGTTTTTGTGGAGGGGCAAGAGTTCCGGAGGGGGGGTTCCATTCCTGCTTTTTTAAATTTGGGGTTCCCTATCTTTTAAAAACCGAAGTTTCTCATTCAGAGCTCATCCTGCCAGCATGGTGTCGTTCATCTTCACTTTTGTTTTGACAAAGTATTTACAAATATGGCGGGAAAAGCCGACAGCACAGCCAACGAGCTACACACTGCTTTTCCCACCCAAGATGACACTATGAAGCATTGATGGCCTTGCGTTGTTTATTGAACTAACAGGGACTGATCGCCAATGTGTTCCTGAGGAACAAAGATGATAATGTCAGGAGATGCACAATATCTCCATCAAGGTGAGAAGGTTCATTAAAAAAGTGTGAAGCAAAATTAAATCGCAAGTAAATCTTAATATATGCTAAACATTGATAACAGATGGTAATTTATGCTGATATATGCTTGTTGCTAAACCTGAACTGTGACTTTCAAAACTTGTCGGGTCTCCTGTCATATAAATAGATGATGCTGTCTGCACTTTTAACAACTGGCTAATTGGGAAAATCAACTCTGCAAACGATTAGTAGGGCCAGTCAAGAATGAAAAAAATGACAATGATATCAACCAAAGATTCTCAGGAGTGATGACCAGTCGCAAGGGAATGATTTATCCCTATATTTGGGAATTGGGGCACATGTAAACGCACAAAGCAAATCTGAGGAAAGTTTCATCTTCAACCATTGTACGGCAGCTCAATGGACATTCAGCCCATGATTTGGAAAGTTGTTTCAGGTAGTTTTTTGCTGTACTATTGTTAACTGAAGACTTTGAGTCACTGGATGTAACCTTAACCACTAGCTGTAAGGTCAGGAGATAGAGAGCGTGCACAACGTGAGGAAGATTAACCCCCTCCACCCTCAACGCCCCCTCACCTCCTCCACCCTCAATATCCCCTCATCCCGACCACCCTCGATATCTCCTCATCCCCTCCACCCTCGATATCGCATCACCCCCTACACCCCTCAATATCTCCTCACCTCCTCCACCCTCAATATGCCTTCATCTCTTTCACCCTCAATATCCCTTATCCCTTCCACCTTCTACATCCCTCCATCCCCTTCACATTCTACATCACCTCACCCCCTCCATCCTCAATATTCCCTCACCCACTCCACTGGCTATATCTCCTCTCGCCCCCTCCATATGTCTCCCACCTCCTCTGCCTGTCTGTGCACCCAACTCTGTTTTCCCTGCCTCCTGCCATCTATAATCTCCTCCCAAAACCCCATTCCCATTAATATCTCCCTCTCCTGTGCTTCTTATTTATACCAACTTAGAAAATATAAAAAAGCTGATCAATAGATTTTTTAAAAAGCATCATTCTATCCGCTTTATATCTCCAAATCACCACTTCCAGCTGCTCTGATGTTAGATCATAGACCTGAAACGTGAAGTGGTTGTCCGCCCACAGATGCTGCCAGACCTTCTGAGTATTTCCAGCACTTTCTGTTTTTATTGAGGATTTGCAGCATCACAGTGCCTTGCTTATTTTCTAGTTTGTGTAATGTACCATCATAATTTGACACTTCAAGTCTCCCACATATCCACTATGACAGAGAGGCTCTCCAGGACTGAAAACCATAACCAAACATGGCATTTTCCAATATCTCAGAAGGGGGGGATCTTGCAGGCACTGATTGTCCTGTGGTGGTGGTGGTGGGGGGGGGGGGGGGAAAGAAGGGGGGGGTGAGGTGGGGGAGGGGGGGGGGAGACCCCGATTCCTCTGTGGTGGAGGCTGGAAGGTCTAATGCAGGTAGGGAATATACGGTGAATGGTAGAACCCTCAAGAGTATTGAAAGTCAAAGAGATCTAGGAGTACAGGTCCACAGGTCATTGAAAGGGGCAACACAGGTGGAGAAGGTAGTCAAGAAGGCATACGGCATGCTTGCCTTCATTGGCCGGGGCATTGAGTATAAGAATTGGCAAGTCATGTTGCAGCTGTATAGAACCTTAGTTAGGCCACACTTGGAGTATAGTGTTCAATTCTGGTCGCCACACTACCAGAAGGATGTGGAGGCTTTAGAGAGGGTGCAGAAGAGATTTACCAGAATGTTGCCTGGTATGGAGGGCATTAGCTATGAGGAGCGGTTGAATAAACTCGGTTTGTTCTCACTGGAACGAAGGAGGTTGAGGGGAGACCTGATAGAGGTATACAAAATTATGAGGGGCATAGACAGAGTGGCTAGTCAGAGACTTTTCCCCAGGGTAGAGGGGTCAATTACTAGGGGGGCATAGGTTTAAGGTGAGAGGGGCAAGGTTTAGAGTAGATGTACGAGGCAAGTATTTTACGCAGAGGGTAGTGGGTGCCTGGAACTCGCTACAGGAGGAGGTGGTGGAAGCAGGGACGATAGGGACATTTAAGGGGCATCTTGACAAATACATGAATAGGATGGGAATAGAGGGATACGGACCCAGGAAGTGTAGAAGATTGTAGTTTAGTCGGGCAGCATGGTCGGCACGGGCTTGGAGGGCCGGAGGACCTGTTCCTGTGCTGTACATTTCTTTGTTCTTTGTTCTGGGGGACGTTCAGTTTCACTTCTATTTGGGGTGTCCTTTAAAGGATGGCACCCCAATATCCGTGGGGCAGGGTGCCGGCTTTATCAGTCCCCGCCCCACCAGGGTGACAACGTAACCCCCAACCAATCATCTTTTGCTTTTTAAGAATCTCAAGAACTGGAGAAAAAATTGGTCTGTGCAACTGGAGAGCTACATGTCAATTTTCAGTCTGACCCTGACACTTGACAAATTCTGGTTGATTCTGCCCCAGATAACCTTCTTAAGGTGTGGTACCCAGGGTTGCTCGCTATGACTCCAGGTCTAAAAAAGACATTGTACAGATGGAACATGACTTCCAGCCCCTGGTGTTCGAGTGCTCCAAGGCTAGCATTCCATTTGTCTTTTCAGTTATTTTCTGGATTTATTTACGATTCTTTAATGATCTATTTACCTGAGTCTCTTCGTTCCTTCACTGTTTCTAACTTTTTACCATTTAGAAATTCCCTGGTGTTATCCTTTTTTAGATTCATAGCCAGTCTACATTACCAGAGGGAACAAAGAGTTTGGGACCATATTCTAATTTCCTCATTTTACTGGTGTTCCATTTTAAACTTTACAAGACCAGTTCAGACCAGTATTCTTATTTCCCTGTTTTCCTTCAGGGTTGAAATCCATTTGCCATATTTTTGCTGTTCACTTAGCCTATCAATACCTCTTTGTTATGTACTGCTGCCGTTTATATTTTTCCCGATGCTACCTATCAGTGTGTCTCTGCGGTTTTCTTTCCTATCATCTAAGTTGTTAATAAATACAGTGCAGATTTGATGTTCCATCACAGATCGTTGTGGGACACCATTATTTACATTCTGCTGATGAGAATGCCTGTCCATTATCCCCACTCCTGCCAATCAGCCAATTTCCAAACCAGGTTAACATTTCCCTTCCATTCCGTGAGCTTCTACTTGAGTTTAACAAGCTTTTATGAGGAAATTTATCAAGGGAAAATTTAACAGGAAAATTCCCAAGTGTCATTTTGGGTGCGATTGACAGGATGTTCCTTGATGGCTGGGTTGGCGAGATAGCCGCCCGCATCTATTGGCACTTAGTGCTGGAAATGAGCCCCCATGAGCTTCTCGCCATTACTTGCTGTTTCACCATCTGATTCGCTGGACTTGTACCTCAACCTTTTGCCACTAACCAGAGGGAGCTACTTTTAAACGCTTCCTCATTCCCAGTCAACTCACAAGCATGGCAGCACACAGACCTACTCCTCACTTTGGGAGTGCCGAGCAGGCCAGGCTTCTTGATGCCGTTGATGCAAGACGGGGCATCCTATTCCCCTGAGGGGTTGCAGGACCAGCAGCAGGGACAGCAATGCCACCTGGGAGGCAGTGGCAGTGGCTGTCAGTGTGGGCAGCATGACCAGGAGGACCGCAGTCCAATGTCGGAAGAAGACCTATGACCTCCACTGAGCTGCAAGAGTGAGATACCACCTCTCTCCTGGCATCGGTTCCACCTTCCGCCCCTCAAATTCCCAAACCCCACACCCACCTGCCCACAAATCATTGGTTGACACCTCGCACCCTCCCCACATCTGATCTTTGCGCTTTTTCCTCAAAACCCACTGGCACCCACCAGCACATAACCAAGTGAAGTGCCCACAAATGCCACCTGCTATAGACCCCCCCTGACCCATCTAGTGTGCAGCTCACAATGCTCTCTCTTTGTCTCCGCAAGAGAAGATAGCACATAATAATTTTTTTCATAAGCGGGAAAGGGCCAAGACTAGAGCGGAGTCCAAGAGATCCGAGACCTCGCCCCCCAATAAGGAACAGGCCTTGGGATTCACAGGGTTGTCCAAGGAGAAAGCAATCACCAACAGCGAGGTTGGCTTGCTCCATAGAGGTGAGGATCCACTCCCCCGTCACCCAGATGATGTGTCTGAAGTGAGTAGTTCATGTCAGACAAAATGATCCTTCCCATACTGACCACATGTCCGTTGCCTCTCAGGATCTCCATCTGTTGGGACCGGGCCATCCGGAGTTGTTCTCCCTGCCACCCAAGAAAACACCTCAGAGGAGAGCTCTGAGGAGAGCTCGAGGTGTCACAGCTTTCGCCCACATCTTCCAGCAGTGCAGAGACAGACACCTCAGTGGGCGACATTAGTGGACAGGCTTCTGGGGCACAATCTGGTGAGTACCGCACAGTTGCTGATGCACATCAGGTGTAGGCAGGAACATCTAGAGGGGACATCAGTCAGTGGTCTGCTGGATCTCAGGACTCAGCTGGTTCCCAGTCAGATGCCGAGCCTCTGAACAAGGCTCTTCCTGAGCTGATGTAGATGATAGCACACAGCAGTGACATTCATGAGGGGATATCAGTGATATTCCAGCGAGTGCACAGCCAATTGGAGGAGTTCCAAAGACTATGGGCGCAGGAGATGATGCTGACAATGTGTGGCACCGAGGCCGACACTGCTAGGGTGCTGGCCGCAGTGGAAAGCCTGGAGCATGACCTCCGTGCCTTGAGTGGTGGTGCCCAAGGCATGGCTCAGTCTGTGACAACCATGCCTGAGGGCTTTGACATCATGTCCCAGTCACGGAGGGACATGTCCCAGACGCAGGTGGTCATTGCCAAGGTACTCCAGAGCCTGGCCCAGTCACTGAGGACCATCACTGAGGGCGTCAACACCATGGTGCAGACAATGGGGAGCCGCAGGGACTGGCAGCGCCAGAAGACTCAGAGGCTTCACTCCAGCTGCCCTTCACTCCAGCTGCCCTTCTGTCCCATGGAGGCCCCAGGGCCCTACAGGCACCCTCAGGGAGTAGTAAGTGCGAGAAGCCAACTGGGGCCTTCCCCTAAAGAGACAACGACAGTCTCCAGTTCCCCCCTCCCCCCCGACACTGGCGCATCTCAAGGGCAGCGGGAAGAACAGGGTGGCATGGTGACATCTGTGGCACCAGTAAGTTGGCCGTAGGCCCTCTGGCTCTGGCCCTCCAGAGGACATGTGCCAAGGGTATCAAAGGCCACAGGGCGCGGAGAGCAGCAGGCTGTCTCCACCTCTGATGTGCATCCCGGGGAGCACACCTAATCGTAGCAGTAGACCACGAAAGATCAAGATGAGAGAGCAGCATTGCATGGGTGCAGGGAGGGGGAGGGGGGTCACTATCTGTAGCTAGATTGAATGGAAATGTCACATATTCAATGTTAAAACAAGTTACACCTGTTACATATGCAGCCTCTGTCATTAATCTTCACATCGGGCCTGCCCGCACCCCCACCTCCTGTTGCACTCCACTTCCCCCAAACCCTGCCCCCCAGGCACAGTGGTCCAAGATCAAACACCCCGATTCAGACCCCCTTCAGAGGATGGGTGTGGGCGCACTGTCAGCAGAAAGACAGGAGTCAGAGTTTGGCGTAAGCTGAGGAATACCACAGATTTCCCCACAGTGAGTGATCATCACTCTCCTGCCTTGTCTCTTGACCCGCTGACAGTGCCGACACAGGCCCGTCACCCTGGATTGATGTTAGCTTGGAGGGTGAAACAGGTGGTTCGAGAGGGGACAGTCTGGGACGTTGGAGGGGAATTGGGAGGAAAAAGGAAAATGGGGTAGGATTGGGGGGAGGAGGGAATAAGAGAAATGGGGAGAGGGGAATGGGGAGCGCAAAGGAGGGAAATGGGGGAGAGGAGATTGGGAAAATGGGGAAATTGGGCGGGGGGGGGGGGGAGAGCTGATAGACACTGCCTCTTCCTATGAGAATATGGAGAGGATGAGGGCCTTCCTGGTGCTCCGGGCATGTCGGAATCTTGTCGCCACCTGTCCTCTATCCTATGGCTCCTGCCCGGGCTTGTCCTCCAGCCCCTCCTGGTCCGCCTCCTCCTACTCAGACGAGGCCACATGTCCCCCCTCCTCTTCTTCCAGCATGTTGCCCACTGCTGTGCCAGTTTGTGGAGGGCACACCGGTGATGGCGGAGAATCCTGCAGCCCGGGTATCTTGGTGGACCTGGTCCAGCTCAAAGGTGATGTAGCTGTATGCCCGGGCATACAGGGCATCAGTGACCTCCCGGATGCAGCTGTGGGCTGTAGCTTGTGAAACGCCGCACAGGTCCCTGCTCGAGCCCTCGGATTTTCACGGCCACCAGGAGTGGGTGTCATCCTCTTCCTTGGTGCCACGCCTGCGCGGACGTGGCACTGGTCCGCATTGTATCTTTGTTAAGACAGAGTCTCCTGCAGAACATGCTATCTGTCATCTCATCAAAAGCCCGACGATGCCTGTACACCTTGGACCCCCTCTGGATTCCTCCTCGGCCTGATGGGCGGCCGGGTCTTCAGGGTGCGCAGCAGATGGGATGCTGCCTCCAGCCAGCATTGTCGCTGCTGCCTTCTCCGGCATCTGGCCGCCCAGGCTGCCACCAGCACCGCGATGGCATCATCTGCAGGACTGACACCACCCTCCAATTTGGTATTCATAAGGAATTGCAGAAAGAGATAGACTAACAATTAATTAGGGCTCCCATCATGGGACCCTCAAATCCCCTAAGCCTCCCCCACCCTTACGTGTCCCACCTTTCCTCAGAGTGCCATCCAGCGAACCAGTTGTGCTGGCAAACCTCGGACTGCACACTCATCCCCGGCCATATCAGGAGCCCTAGACCCGAGACCTCTGACCTCTACCGGGAACATTAGGAGACGATGCTCAGGTGCCCTTCCCTGATCCACACACTTACCCTTTGGGCACGAGAAGATCTCCAGTGCTAAAGCCCAGCTCTTTAGTGTTTGATTGTTTGCAGCTGCCTTTATGGTTCTGGCACACTGTTCAGGCTGCAAAGTTTGATTGAAATTCTATGCACAAGCGTCAGAGACTCCAAATGGATTTTGGGCTCCTTTCCACAGGTAAGGCGGAAGGACAGCTGAGGAGGGTAAAAGGGGCAATATATGAATATGGGGAAAGCGAGCAGAATGCTGGCGCATCAGCTGAGGAAGCAGGAGGCGGCGAGAGAAATATGAAAAATAAAGGATATGAGAAGGAAGGTAGTGATAGACCCAGGTGTTCCGTGGATAGTCGGCTATATGAGTCGGAACCCGCAGCCGGGGAGGAGGGTGTGAATCAAGTCCTGGAGAGGTTAGAGTTCTCGAAGGTCGATGAGGAGCTGGTGGAAGACCTGGGGGGCCCAATTGGGCTCGGGGAGGAGATAGACGGATTGAGGCGATGCAGTTGGGTAAGGCCCCGGGACCTGACGGATTCCCAGTGGAATTTTATAAAAGGTTTCTGGGTTACTGGGGCCGCTCTTAAGGCTTTTATCGAGTCTCGGGAGCTGGGGGTACGTCCCCCAACAGTATCACAGGCATCAATTTCTCTCATCCTGAAGCGAGATAAGGACCCGGAGAGCTATGGATCGTCCAGACCAATTTCCCTACTGAACGTTGATGCTAAATTGCTGGCAAAATTGTTGGCAAACTCATATAGAGGATTGCATCCCGGAGGTAATCGGGGAAGATCAGACGGGATTTGTGAAGGGCAGGCACCTGACATCCAATATTAGACGGCTTCTTAATGTCATAATGATGCCAGCGGAGGGGCGCGATGTTGAGGTGGTAGTAGCCATGGACGCAGAGAAGGCTTTCGATCGGGTGGAGTGGAAGTACCTATGGGACATTTTAGGCAGATTTCGGTTCGGACAGGGATTTGTGGATTGGATCCGGCTGTTAGGGCAGCACGGTAGCACAAGTGGATAGCACAATTGCTTCACAGCGCCAGGGTCCCAGGTTCGATTCCCGGCTTGGTTCACTGTCTGTGAGGCGTCTGCACGTTCTCCCCGTGTCTACGTGGGTTTCCTCCGGGTGCTCTGGTTTCCTCCCACAGTCCAAAGACGTGCAGGCTAGGTGGATTGGCCATGCTAAATTGCCCTTATTGTCTAAAAAAATTTAGGAGGGGTTATTGGGTTATGGGGATAGGGTGAAAGTGAGGGCGTAATGTGGGTCGGTGCAGACTCGATGTGCCAAATGGTCTCCTTCCACACTGTATGTTCTATGTTATATCAGGCTCTGGTGGCAAATGCAGGAACCAACCGAGTCTGGTCAGAGTATTGCAGGGGGACAAGACAGGGATGTCCGTTCTTCCCACTACTGTTTGCCCTGGCCATAGAGCCCTTGGCAATGGCCCTTAGATCATCAAATGCCCGGTGGGGGATAGTGAATGGGTGGTGGAGCACAGAGTCTCTCTATATGCGGACGATTTGTTGCTCTATGTTACAGACACAGTGGGGGGGATAGCCAAAATCATGGAGATACGAGGAGAATTTGGGTGATTTTCAGGCTACAAGTTAAATATGGGAAAGAGCGAGTTAAATATGGGAAAGAGTTTGTGATCCAGGCACGGGGGCAGGAAGGAGACTGAGGGAGTGGCCGTTCCGAGTGGTTGAGAGGAGTTTTAGATATCTGGGGATTCAAGTGGCGAAGGATTGAGGACAGCTTCATAAGTTAAATCTGGACAAAGCGGTGGATCAAATGAAAAAGGATTTCCGCAGATGGGACATGCTCCCACTGACGCTGGCGGGGAGGGTCCAGCCGGTAAAGATGACGGTCCTTCCGAGACTGTCTTCCGATTTTTATCCCAAAGGTTTTTTTCAGGAAAATGAACGCGCCGATATTGGATTTTGTGCCGTCGGGTAAAAGTCCGAGAGTAAAGAAGGCACTCCTGGAACGGGGCCGCGGAGAGGGGGGCTTGGCCCTCCCGAGCTTTATTAACTATTACTGGGCGGCCAACATATCGATGGTCAGGAAGTGGGTAGTGGGGATGGGGTCGCTGTGGGAGCGAGTGGAAGCGACATCCTATAAGGGTACGAGTTTGGAGGCCTTGCTGACGGCCTCGCCGGCTCGGTACTCTATAAGCCCTGTGGTGGTCGCAGCCCTGAGGGTGTGGGGGCAATGGAGGCAACACATGAGATTGGAAGGGGCGTCAGAGTGGTCACCGATTTGTAGCAATCACCGATTTGCCCCAGGGGGGCTTGAAGGGGGCTTTAAGGGATGGTGGCAGGCAAGGATTGAGAGATTTGGGGACCTATTCATTCAGGAATATTTCCCTACCTTGGAGGCATTGCAGAAAGAGTTTGAGTTGCCAGATGGGAATGTATTTTGGTACCTCCAGGTACGGGATTTTGTCTGGAGGCAGGTTCCTGGCTTCCTTCGCCTCCCCCTGAGGAGGTTACAAGATAAAGTGATGTCAAAAACAGAGGTTGGAGAGGGGAGGGTCTCAGAGATATACAAGAAGCTGATGGAGTGGGAAGGGGCCCATATCAGGGAGGTGAAGAGGAAGTGGGAAGAGGAGCTGGGTGGGGAGATAGAATTCGAGCTGTGGGATAAACCCCTGAAGAGTCAATTCATCCTCGTT
This sequence comes from Scyliorhinus torazame, assembly GCF_047496885.1. NCBI lineage: Eukaryota > Metazoa > Chordata > Chondrichthyes > Carcharhiniformes > Scyliorhinidae > Scyliorhinus > Scyliorhinus torazame. Next base: position 88,830,989 of record NC_092725.1, on the reverse strand, counting down.
GTGTGCCAGACTTAGCTTGATCCAGTTCAAGGTGGTCCACAGGGCCCAAATGACGGCAGCCTGGTTTAGCAGGTTCTTTGAGGAGGTGGAGGACAGATGTGGGCGGTGTGGGGGTAGCCCGCTGAACCATGTACATATGTTTTGGGCATGTCCGAAATTTGGGGGATTCTGGCAAGGATTTGCGGACATCATGGGCGAAATTCTCCGGTATCGGCGCGATGTCCGCCGACCGGCGCCAAAAACGGCGCAAATCAGTCGGGCATCGCGCCGCCCCAAAGGTGCGGAATCCTCCGCATCTTGGGGGCCGAGCCCTAACCTTGAGGGGCTAGGCCCGCGCCGGACTGATTTCCGCCCCGCCAGCTGGCGGAAGTGCCCCGCCAGCTGGCGCGGAAATGACATTGCCGGGCGGCGCATGCGCGGGAGCGTTAGCGGCCGCTCATGGCATCCCCGCGCATGCGCTGTGGAGGGAGTCTCTTCCGCCTCCGCCATGGTGGAGACTGTGGCGAAGGCGGAAGGAAAAGTGTGCCCCCACGGCACAGGCCCGCCCACGGATCGGGTGGGCCCCGATCGCGGGCTAGACCACCCTGGGGGCAGCCCCCGGGGCCAGATCGCCCCGCGCCCCAACAGGACCCCGGAGCCCGCCCGCGCCGCCTTGTCCCGCCGGGATGGTAGGTGGTTTAATCCACGCCAGAGGGACAGGCATTCTAGCAGCGGGACTTCGGCCCATCCGGGCCGGAGAATCGCGGGGGGGGGCCCGCCAACCGGCGCGGCGCGATTCCCGCCCCCGCCAAATCTCCGGTGCCGGAGAATTCGGCAACCAGCGGGGGCGGGATTCACGCCAGCCCCCGGCGATTCTCCGACCCGGCGGGGGGTCGGAGAATCTTGCCCCATGTCAGAAGTCCTGGAAGGACGGGTAACTCCGAGTCCAGAATTGGCAATATTTGTGGTATCGGAGGATCCGGGGGCCAAGGGGGGGAAGGAGGACGATGTTCTGGCCTTCTCCTCCCTGGTGGCCCGGAGACGGATTTTGCTGGGATGGAGGGACTCGAGCTGTCGGAAGTCAGGAGTGTGGGTCAGCGATATGGCAGGGTTTCTCAGGCTGGAGAAAATTAAATTTGTTTTGAGAGTGTCAATTCAAGGGTTTGCCCTGAGATGGCAGCCGTTCATAGACCACTTCAAGGAAAATTGAACGTAAGCAGTAAGAGGGAGGGGAGGCAATAGGGGGGGGGGGGTGGAAAACAAGAGGCATGGCAATGTTACAACTGGACAGAGAATATAGTTTACGGGCAGCTAGGGAATAGAGCAGGGGCAGTAGGGGGTGTTGTTCTGTAGATTGTTTTTTTTTTCATTTTCTTTACCTGTGTTGGCCCGCGCGGTTGTTTAAGAGATGTTAATGTGTTAAACTGTGAAAATTCCAAATGCTTCAATAAAATATTTCCTAAAACAAATTCTATGCACAAATCATCCTCTGAGACATGGCACTTGTGCCCTCGAGAAGCTACTTGAGGAGCGTTAAGTGCTCTCACAACTAACGAGGCCAATTCCTCATTTGCAATAGCCTTCAGCTGTGAAGCTAGAGGCTGCTCACAGTCAAAGGGAGTTAAAGTGAGTTTCAGCATAGAAACAAGAGAAAGGCTCTGCTCTGGAAGTGTTCTGCAGGTCAGACAGGCTGCAGCTGCAAAGCCCCTCACTCCACCGGCCAGGGGTGACCCCTGACCTAGGACACTTCAGCCCAACCCCCTGAGGAGTCGTCGTTCCCCGTCCCCCCCGGCCCCATCCCCCGAGCACTGGGACAGCAGCTCCGGTGCCCTTGAGCTACATGCCTGAAAATGGAAATGGCTACTCACCTCCTCATGCCCCTCAGCAGCCATTGCGCCAGCTTCACGCTTTCAATAAGGAGCACTAAATAACGTCCGTGTGATTTCTCGCTGGGGAATCGGTTAATGATCGTGAGGCCACCGTATTCGACTTCAATCTCGCTAATGAGATTTAAATGAATGCAAATAAGGGTTAATGATATGCTCGCCATTAATTGGCGAGATCCGGAACTCGCCATCGGGAGTGGGCTCAATGAATTGCAAAGTGGTTCGCGCCTGCCACGAATCTCAATTTTGGCCTTTCCCTCCATTTACCCGGCATGGCCAGATCCGCGCCGGGTGCCACACAGTGATTAAATCGCACCCCAAATGTCTTAAGCAAGTCCATATAACTAACATCCATAGACATTCCCCTGTCTGTTGTTTTAGTTACCTCTTCAAAGAAGAACTTTGATCATCTACACACCTGTACTTCAATAAAATGATTTATGAAATGAATTATTTTGGAAATATCGGCACTGCATCTTATTAATTAGATGCAGTTGATTCCACTTGTATGCATCTCAGATATATGCAAATCCTTGCTCTCCACCCCAAAGCTTTGTACAGCCTTCAATGTTAAACTGACGATTAATATGCAAATCCCTGCTGTATACAAATTATTCTTGAAAATTGCTTTCAGGGGGATTTGCATAAGACAATAACTTTAATACAGAATGTTAAACCTCCAGCTTTCAGCTTCATTCATTTTCATTACAGCATGATGATTCTGTATTTCACAAGACCTGTGTTAGTGCCACAGGCTGGCACATGGGTATGGTAGAGCCAATGGTCAACCCAGCTGCAATGGGCAGCCTTCACAATGTCTGCATCTCTATCAGCGACTGGGGTGGGGGAGAGCAGTGCTGCTGGCCTAAACTATCCCCGAGTTTAGAAGATTGTGGGTTGATCTAACTGAGGTGCTTAAATGAAAGAAAGAGTCATAAAGTTATAGAGGTCTACAGCACAGTAAAGGTCTTTTGGCTCATCGCATCTGTGCTGGTCAAAAACAAGCACCTAACTATTCCATTTTCTAGCACTTAGTCCAGTCTCCCTCCTTTTATCCAGTCTCCCTCCACCCTCTGGATAAAAAAGTTTTTCCTCACATCCTCTCTAAACCTCCGTCCCTCACCTTACATCTGTGCCCCCAGTCATTGATCCCTCCACCAAGGGGTAAGGTTTCTTCCTGTCTACTCTATCTTTTCTCCTCATAATTTTATAATCTCAATCATGTCCCCCTCAGTCTCCTCTGCTCCAAGGAAAACAACCCCACTCTATCCAATGTCTCTTCATAACTAAAACTCAACCCCAGGCAACATTCTGATGAATCTCCTCTGTACCCTTTTCAGTGCTATCACACCACTCCCATAATGTGGATTCCAGAACTGCACACAATAATCTGTCAGTGGCCTCACCAACGTTTTATATAATTCCAGCATAACCTCTCTGCTCTGAAACTCTATGCCGCGGCTAATAAAGGTAAGTATACTATATGCTTTCTTAACCATTTTATCCACCTGCCCTGTAACTGGTGTATGTGCACACCAAGGTCTATCTGATCCTCAATGCTCCCAGCATCCTGACGTTCATCATGTATTTGCTTGCCTTGTTGTCCTACCCAAGTACATCACCTCACATCTGAATTGAATTCTGTTTGCCACTGATTAGCCCATCTGACCAGCCTTTCTATATGCTCCTGTAATCTAAGGCTACCTCCTCACTATTTACCGCCCCACTAATGATCATATCGTCTGTGAATTTACTGATCAACCCTCCTACATTCATATCTGAATCATTTATATAAACCACAAATAGCAAATGCCCCAACACTGATCCCTGTGGGACCCCACTGGACACAGGCTTCCAGTCAGAAAAACATCCCTGGATCATCACCCTCTGCTTCCTGCCACAGCCAATTCTAGATCCAATTTGCCAAATTTCCTTGGATCCCATGAGCTATTAATCTCCCATTTGAGACCTTATCAAAAGTCTTGTTGAAATCCAAGTAGACTGCGTCAAATGCATTGCCGTCATCTACATAACCTCTTTGAAAAATTCAATCAAATTGGTCAGATACGATCTTCCCTTAACAAAACCATGCTGACTGTTCCTGATTACGCCCTGCCTTTCCAAATGCAGATTAATTTTGTCTGTCAGAATTGCTTCTAATAGTTTCTCTATCATTGAGGTTAGACTGTCTGGCCTGTAGTTTCCTGATTTATCCCTTCCTCCCTTCTTGAATAATGGTACCACATTGGCTATCTGGCAGTCCTCTGGCACCTATCCTGTGGCCAGAGAGGGATTGAAAATTATTGCCAGGGTTCCGACTATTTTCTCCACTGCCTCACTCACAGCCTGGGATACATTTCATTCAGCCATGGAGATTTATCTACTTTTAAGCCTGCCAGACCACTCAGAACTTCCTCTCTGTCTATGTTAATTTATTTAATTTTATCACAATTTTTCTCCCTGATTTCAGTACCCACATCGTCCCTCTCACCGACACAAAGTATTCATTTAGAACCATACCTACGTCACCTGGCTTCATACACACATTGCCACTGTGGTCCTTAATGGGCCCTACTCTTTCTCTAGTTATCATTTTACCCTGAATGTACTTGTAAAACAACTTAGGATTTTCCTTCATTTTACCTGCCATTATCTTTTCATGTCCTCTTTTGCTCTCCCAATTTCCTTTTTTAAGTTCCTTCTTGCACACCCTATTCCCACCCATGGCTTCTGCTGTTTTGAGCCCTCAATATCTGCCATAAATCAATGAGTGTCTTTAAGACAGAGATAGGTTCTTGATTAATAAGGGGATCAGGGGTTATGGGGAGAAGGCAGGAGAATGGGGATGAGAAAATATCAGCCATGATTGAATGGCGGAGCAGACTCGATGGGCCGAGTGGCCTAATTCTGCTCCTGTGTCTTAAGGTCTTATGGTGTTATAAGCCTTCCTTCTTCTATTTATCCAATACTGTATATCCTCAATGTCCAGGGTTCACTGGATTTGTTGGTCCCACTCTTTTTCTTTAGTGGAACATGTTGACCTATACTCTCCCTATTTCCTTCTTCAATGCATTCCACTGTTCTGTCACAGATTTACCTAAACGTGTCTGCTCCCAGTCCACTCTGGCCTAATCATATCTGATCTTATTAAAATCCAGGACCACCCCCTCCATTGTAGGACCTTCTACATACTAGCTTAAAAAGTTCTCCCTGTCGTGTTATTCACCCTGGGGTAACACGGACTGCAACACGATGCAGATAGACTATAAAGCATACACCAAACGTAGGCTTTGGTTCAATACGATTTATTGAACTTCTGTAACAATGCACACAGCTGGCTGTGGGTTGACTCTCTACTACTCTAAGTAAACTAACTCTAACTATCTAGACCAGGCTAGCTCGGATCCACGTGTAGAAGGTGCTGACTGATATGTACACCCTGACTGTCACTACAGTTGTCACCAGTGGAAAGAGGCGGAGTGCTGATGCCTCGTGTGTTTTATAGTTGGAAGCTCCCTCTGGTGTTCTGTCTGGAGTTTGGTGGTGTTCTGTCCTGTATGTTGATTGGCTCACCTGGATGTCTGTCACTGCCTGCTTTTACCTCATGATGTACGTGGGTGCATATTATGACATCCCCTTTTTTTAAACTAGATTGTTGGTTGCTTAGAGCATATATGACATATTTACAGAGATAAATATTTACAGCAATTGGTGAGTGAATGCATATGTACATGGAAAATGTCTAGCGTGCTTTACAGAACAATATATACAAAGGAACTATTTATAAGTCCAGTCGCTGGGGCTGGCGTCGGATTCTTGTCGACCGCCTGAGAGGTGGAGGTGGGGATGATGGTGTCTTGACAGGCTGGTATGCAGCCAGATTGGTGGCCTCGTGGAGCGAGGTGTCCGGATAGGGCATAAAGACATCTGGGAACGTGAGATTCGGTGGTGGGCAGGCAGGTTTGAGTAGTGCCTTTCTGTTGCGCCTGACAGTGGATTCATCAGCCATGCGAACCACAAACGACCTGGGAGCAGCCTGTCGAACAACAACAGCTGGAGCTGACCAGCCTCCACCAGGCAACTTGATGCGAACAGCATCTTCCGGAGAGAGCACAGGCAAATCAGTAGCATGAGCATCGTATGTCAGCTTTTGCCGGGTTCTGATTTGCTGCATCTTTTGCAGCACTGGGAGGTGATCCAGGTCAGGTAAATAAATGGCCGGAACAGTCGTCCGCAGGTTACGATTCACAGGGGCTGTGCCGGAGACATACCGTTGGACAGAGGGGTTGCCCTGTATGCCAGGAGAGCAAGGTTAAAGTCCGAAGCTGAGTCCGTAGCCTTGCAGAGTCTTTGCTTCACGATATAGACCCCTTTTTCGACCTTCCCGTTAGATTGCGGGTAATGCGGGCTCGAGGTGATGTGCTGGAACTGGTATAGCTTTGGTATAGCTTTGCGAAGTTGGACCATTCTTGGCTATAGAAACAGTTGTCGCTCATGACCGTGAGCGGAATACCATGCCTGGCAAATGTCTCCTTGCATGCCTTGATGACAGTCCTTGATGTTAAGACGGACAGTTTCACCACTTCGGGGTAACTCGAGAAGTAGTCAATTATAAGGACGTAGTCACGCCCATTGGTGTGGAAAAGGTCGATTCCCACCTTACACCCTAGACCCACCTTAGACACGGAGAGGTCACGATCTTGTGCTGCTGGAGCGTTTCTTTGGGCTGAGCAGACAGGAAATGCTGGCAGGTCGCGCTGGTTGAGGACCATTTTTGATATGTCCTCGTTGATGCCAGGGCAATAGACAGCCTGCCAGGCCCTACGCCTGCACTTCTCAATAACGAGGTGTCCCTCGTGGATCTGCGTGAGCACTAAGCTCTGGAGGCTGCGAGGAATGACGATGCGATCCAACTTGAGGATCCCCTCGACCACTGTAAGGTCATCCTTTACATTAAAGAACCAGGGGCATTGCCCTTTAGGCTAGCCATTTGTGAGGTGATGTATGTCCGGCTGCAGGAGAGGGTCCTTGGCGGTCTCTTCTCGAATGTTGATGAGTCGTTCGTCTGATGCAGGGAGGGTGCTGGCACACAGTTGCACCTGTGCCTCAATTTGGCGGATGAAGTCGACCTGTTCACAGGGCGAGGTAATGGCGCGAGATAGGGCATAGGCAATGATTAGCTCCTTCCCAGGTGTGTAAACCAGTTCAAAATCATACCTGCGGAGTCGAAGGAGAATGTGCTGAAGCCTGGGCGTCATGTCATTCAAGTCCTTGTGAATGACATGGATTAGGGGTCTGTGGTCAGTCTCTACTGTGAAGGTTGGCAGATCATAGACATAATCGTGGAACTTCACAATGCCGGTGAGAAGGCCCAGGCACGCTTTCTCTATCTGAGCATACCTTTGCTCAGTGGGGGTCATGGCCCTAGACGCATAGGCCACTGGAGCCCAGGACGAGGAGTCGTCCTTCTGGAGGAGCACCGCACCAATGCCGTCCTGGCTGGCATCTGTGGAGATTTCAGTCCCCCGCTCTGGGTCAAAGAAAGCTAAAACAGGAGCAGTGGTGAGCTTTGCCTTTAACTCGAGCCACTCTGCTTGATGTGTGGGTAGCCACTGAAAGGCAGTGGACTTCTTCACCAGATGCCTGAGAGCCGTGGTGTGTGACACGAGGTTGGGAATGAACTTTCCCAGAAAATTTACCATACCCAGGAAGCGGAGTACCGCCTTTTTGTCTTCCGGGGTCTTCATTGTGTTGATGGCCTTGACTTTGCCCGAGTCCGGTTGCATGCCCTGCTGGGATGTTTGATCACCCAAAAACTTGATTGATGATATGCCAAAGGAGCATTTGACTTTGTTCAACTTAAGGCTGTTGGCATGTATGCATCTGTTGACTTGTTGCAGGTGAGAAATATGTTCCTCTGGGGTCGTGGACCATATAATGATGTCATCAACATAAACCCGCACACCCTCAATGCCCTCTAGCATCTGTTCCATTATCCTATGAAAGACTTCAGAGGCCAAAACAATACCAAATGGCATGCGGTTGTAACAATACCTTCCGAAAGGTGTATTAAACGTGCAGACCTTCCTGCTGGTCTCGTCCAGTTGTATCTGCCAGAAGCCACGCGATGCATCTAGCTTTGTAAAGAATTTGGAATGTGCCATCTCACTTGTCAGCTCCTCCCGCTTCGGGATCGGGTAGTGTTCCCGCATTATGTTTCAGTTAAGATCCTTGGGATTTTTACATTGACTGTCGAATTTGGCTAACGTGGTCTGGAACTTGGTCTTGTCCTCGCCGTCGGCAAAATGAGCGAATTGAAGATTTGGATGGCCTGGTTATTAAGTCAATGTCCGGACGTGTAACTAAGAAGACTTTTTAGATCTAGAGTCTGAGTCCTAAAGAGATAAAGGGGGACATTATAACCGGGAAGATAATACAGGGAAAGATTATGGAAAGGAAGGAGATATGAACAATTGTAGTATAGAAATAAGAATCAGAGAAATAGATACGTGTATTATGACAAGTTAATGTTATACGTGGCACTCGTCAAGGTTAGGATTCCGGGTTACGGACAGATGGGTGGTTTCCCTTTTTTCTGCACCCAATAAGGGATACAGCGCCGAAGCGTCTGCCACTTTACTGGCGCACGTTCAACATTCTTTTCCCCATAGGATTTTACGTCACCTTGTCCGCAGTTGGACGCATCTTCGAGGCCCAAGGCCTCAATGTATAGACTGAATTTCTGCTTGAAGACCGCCAGTTGGTGCCAACGTTTCTGGAGATCTGGAGCTGTGGAGGTGCCTGGATCTTCTCCATGCCACTGGAAGGCACATGCTGGTCGTTATTGAATTCTTGAAGGTAAATTATTCAGATGAAGTTGCCGCTCCTGGTATCATGCCGTGTTATTCACCCTAGCAACACGGACTGCAACACGATGCTGATAGACTATAAAGCATACACCAAACGTAGGTGTTGGTTCAAAACGATTTATTGAACTTCTGTAACAATGCACACAGATGGCTGTGGGTTGACTCTCTACTACTCTAAGTAAACTAACTTTAACTATCTAGACCAGGCTAGCTCTGATCCACGTGTAGAAGGTGCTGACTGATATGTACATCCTGACTGTCACTACATTTGTCACCAGTGGAAAGAGGCGGAGTGCTGATGCCTCGTGTGTTTTATCGTTGGAAGCCCCCCTCTGGTGTTCTGTGTGGTGATTGGTTGTGTTCTGTCCTGTATGTTGATTGGCTCACCTGGGTGATTGTCACTGCCTGCTTTTACAACATGATGTGCATGGGTGCATATTATGACACTCCCTGGTCGCATTTTTAAGAATTCCGCTCCCTCTAAACCTTTTACATTATGGCTACACCAGTTAATATTGGGCAAGTTGAAATCCCCAACTATCACTACTTTATTACTTTTACACTTTTCTGAAATTTGCCTACATTTCTGTTTTCTATTTCTTTTGGACTGTTAGAGGGCCTACAGAACATACCCAGCAATGTGATTGCTCTTATTTGCTTTTTAAATTCTACCCATTTGAATAGCTTTCTAAGATGTTGCCCCTCCTTACCGCTGTGATTGATTCCCTAGTCAAAATTTAAACACTCGCTCCTCTTCCACCTCCTTCCCTATCTCGCCTGAAAATCCTATGGGCACAATTCAGCGGGCAAAAGTTAAAGTCCGCTTTAGCGCCGAGAATCACCCCGCTATTCAAAAGCACTTTGCCGTTTTTTTTGGCTTCTGGGAGTTTTTCGCCGCCAAGGCCACACTTTAGTTGAATTTCTGCTGTGGCGCTAATCTCGCCAGCAGGAACAGCTCCTCGCAATTCCAGTCGACCTTTACAACAGCAGCTCCGATCTCCTCCCCTCCCTTTCAAGCCACCACCCCCCTCAACACACTTTATTGACTCCCCCCTTCACCCCCCAAATTTTATGAGGCCCCTAGAAACCCTCTCACCCCACCTCCATTGGGCACTTCCCCCCCCCCCCGGACCCAACCCCTGACAGTGCCAAACTGATACATTGGCACCCTGGCACTGCCAGCCTGTCACCTGGCAGTGCCCCTGGCACCAGTGCCATTACCCAGGTGCCAGGACGAGTGACAGGGTAGCACCCTGCCCTGCCCCTGACCACGCCGGGCTCTCTAATGGCCTGCGAGACCCACCAAGTGCCATCACGCTTGGTCCACATTTGTGGAAACCAGTGTTAATGGGCGCCCTGCCACACCGTCAGAGGCACGGCCGGGCTCCTAGGCACAGAAGCCTAATGGCCCACTTAAATGTGCAGATCTGGATCTCACCAAGCGAAAGCGAGATCCTGATCGTGCTGGGTGGAGTGAGTCGGTTGACTCGCAATCGACCCGGCGCAGAGCCCGATTTGGGGACCACCCAGCCAGTCAATTCCGCACCGGGTGAACGTGATCGCTGAATCGCACCCTATATCCTAGAATATTGAGCAGCCAATCCTGCCCCTCTCTCAACCATGTCTCAGTGACAGCAATGACATCATACCCCCATGTTTTAACTCATCTGCTTTGCATTAAAATAAATAACATCCAATCTTGCCAAACACCCTTATGATTTAATTGGCCTATAACTTCTTTGCCTTCCTGACTCGCTTGCTGTCTCTTCTAATTTTGGTTGTTCATCCCCCCCTTCTAAACCTTCTCTCAGGATTCTACCCTGCTAAGTTTAAACCTTCCCCAACAGCATGAGCAAACCTTCCTGTTCGGATACTAGTCCCACTTTGGTTCAGATTCCCTCTGTCCGCCTTGTACAGGTCCCACCATCCCGAAAAACTGTCCGAACGTCTCAGTAACCTTCCTGCAGCATCTCTCCAGTCATGCATTAATCTGGACTCACCTTTTTTTATACTCACTAGTACATGGCACCTGAAGTAATACAGAGATTACTACCTTCAGCAGGGAGGCAACATACAATCCTGGAGTTTCTATAATGTCTGTATATTCGACTTACAATTGAATTCACTACCACCATAGCCCTGCCGTCCTTCCTCCTCCCCTCATGTGCAGCAGACCCACCCATGGTACCATAAAGCTGGCTGTCACACCTTTCGCCTGCATCTCCCCAACAGTATCTTAAATGGTATATCTGTTAGAAAGGGGGATGGCCACAGGAAACTCCTTCACTACCTTCCTTCCTCTACTCTTCCTGGTGGTCACCCATACCCTTTCTGCCTATTCAATCCTCACCTGAGGTGTGACTACCTCACTGAACGTGCTATCCATGACTTGCTCAGCATCGCAAATGGTCCACAGTGAATCCACCCTCAGCTCCAGCTCCGAAATGCAGTTAGATAGTAATACATGTGGTCACCAGGGAAAACTGAAACTTCCATGATTTGCCACAAGCATATCACAGTTGCAAGCTTGCCTGTCAAAACTCCCCTTAGGCCCCTTTTTAAACAAAAAAATTATACTTATGCAAGAATACTGTTAACGTATCTCCCTTACACTATCTTTACTTCCCTTACCATTCTTTGCTTACTTACATTATTTTATTATAATGGCCCAGACCACTTCACTGTGATGCTGACTGCAAGGAGGCCATTCCCAGACCGCTTCACTGCGACGACGACCATGAAAATTGACACGTCCTCACCACATCAACAGCAGCTAAGTGTTTTCACTTCCTCTTTTTCACAGCAGAAAGCACTTAGATGCTTTTGATGCATTGAGGAGCTGTCAATCATAACAAGAGTGTTTATAAACATCGTGGTTAGCATCAAGCATGAATGGAAAGATATATAAACAATCTACCAAGCAAACCTGATCTGGCAAGATGAGATAGTCTCCCTCTGTCGCTGGCGGGTCGAGTACAGGAGATTAAAATGAATGTGTTGCTGTGATTTTTGTTTATTTTTCAATGCTTGCCGAACTTCCTGCCAAAGGCATTTTTTAGAGAGATTGAAGGAATGATTACTTTGTTCATATGGGGAGCGAAGGTAGCAAGAGTTAGAAAGGTGCTGCTACAGAGGGGTAGGCAGTCAGGGGGGTTGGGTCTTCCGAACCTGATGTATTATTACTGGGCGTCGAGAAGGTGTGGAGCTGGGTCAGAGGGGTGGATTCCCAATGGGTCAGAATGGAGGAGAGTTTGTGTAGGGGGTTGGGATTGAAGGTGCTAACAACAGCACCGCTCCCAATGGCCCCGGGGAAATACTAAGGGCGTCCGGTAGTAATAGCATCATTGAGAATTTGGAGGCAGTTTCGCCAGCACTTCAGGTTGAGGGCAGGGTCAAGGTAAATGCCGATTCGGGGGATTTGAGCCAGGGAAGTGGGATGGAAATTTTCGGAGCTGGGAGAAGAAGAAGTTAGGGCACTAAAGGATTTTCTTTCTAGGGGGGCGGTTTACAGGAATGAAGGAGCTTGGAGTGAAGTATGGACTGGAGCAGGGGGAAATGTTTAGATACAAGCTGGTTCAAGACTTTGCCAAGAAGGAGATACAGAGCTTCCCGGTGGAGCCGGCCTCCACATTGCTGAAGGAGATTCTGACGACAGGGGGATTGGAGAAAGGGTTGTGTGGGCGGTTTGTTGGGGTTATTTTGGGAGAGGAGAAGGCACTGCTGGAAAGAATCAAGCAAAGTGGGAGGAAGAGTTGGGAGAAGGTATGGAGGAGGGGCTCTGGTGTGAGGTGCTCCGGAGAGTGAATGCCTCCACTTCGTGCACGAGGTTGGGGCTGATACAGCTAAAGGTGAATAGAGCACACCTCACAAAGGCAAGGAGGCCATATTCGGGCTGTCGGACCAGCCGGGGTTGGAAGCGGGTGCGGAGGCTTATGTTGTAGCCTTCGCCTCGTTGATCGCCCGAAGGCGGGTCCTGTTTCTTTGGCATGGAGGGGGGGGGGACCTGCTGGAATTCATAACTCTTGAGAAGGTGAAGTTTAAACTGAGAGGAAGGATGGAGGGGTTCTACAATTCATGGGTGTTATTCATTATGCGCTTTCAAGAATTTGATGACATCGAACATTAGGGGGGAAGAGGTTGTGGGCGGGGGGGACTGTGTTTGTTGATGATGACTATGGGTGATTCCTGATTCCTTTTTTATTTTATATTTATGTTGACATGTTGGTGAGAGGATAGGATTGTTGTTGTTAGAAAAGGAATTGACATTGTATTTATTACCGTTGATTGTTGGTAGCTGTAAATTTTGAAGAAAATGTGAAAAAGGAGAATAAAAATAATTTTTTTTAAAACAATCTACCAAGCAACTATCTCTGGAGTAATAAAACTGTCAATCACTGTCAAGTGAAATGTATTGCTGTGTGAAATTAAATGAAAGATTTGCATTTCAAAGGCTATCAAGGGATTTGAAGCACATTGAAGATTGCTTGGCTTTTAAGGAAGCCTCTGACACTTGTGACAGCTGCTGTTTTAAACATGTTTGTCTGAGGAAGCAGATATTAGGGTCAGGTAAGTGACAATGCAATGAGTCTACTGCCTGGACTGTTCTTCAGCTTTCAGACAGGAATGACCGTTGGGGCTCTCTGGTTGAGGGAGGTGGTGGTGTCTGATGGGGGTCTCTGATGGGGAAGGTCTGAAGGGGGTCGGTGGGAGGGGGCCGCGAATTCACTTATAAACTTCACTAATTGAAGTTAGTGCCTTAACTTCTTCTCCTCCCAGCTCCGAAAATTTCCATCCCACTTCCCTGGCTCAAATCCCCCGATCAGCATTTACCTTGACCCTGCTGTGCATGCTGTGGAGGGTGACCCATTATTCCTGAGGTGGGGGGCAGGATTCTGCTAATTATCAGCAGGGGGAGGCAGGATTTGCATTGTTGGGGGAAGGGGCCAGACTTTGGGGGCCACAGCAGTTATGCACTGCCGCATTCCCATCAATTAATTATAGGGGAGGGGGGAGCGATTTTAATTGTGTATTGGATCAAGTCCCAAGTCAATGGCTAGATCAGGTATGGTGAGGGAGTTGGGTGTATTTATAGATCAGATGGTGGGGATGGACCCATGGAGGTTTAGGCACCCGAGAGCAAGGTAATACCCTTTCTCGCTTGTTCATTAGGTATACCCCCGCGTCGATTTCTTTATGGTGGTGAAGGCGGTGCTGTCAGGGGTCGTGGGGGCGGAGTACACAGGGATCATAATTTCGGACCATGTGCCACATTGGATCGGCGTGAGGTTTGAGATGTGACGGGCGCAGAGACCGGGCTGGAGGTTTGATTCAACGTTTTTGGCAGATAAAAAGTTTTGCGATAGCGTGGCTTTGCCGATAAAGAATTACTTGGAGCTTAATAAAAACAGGGAGGTTTCTGCAGCCACGTTCTGGGAGGCAATGAAGACAGTGGTTTGAGGGAGGTTAATTCTTATAAGGCCTGCAGGGACAAAGTTAAGAGGGAAGAGAGGCAGAGGTTGCTGGGAGCTATTGTAGATGTGGATCGTCGATATTCGGTGGCCCTACAAGGGAGTTGTTGGCAAAAAGGAAGAAATTGCAGGGGCAGTTTGATTGATTGACAATGGGGAAGGCGGTAGGTCAGCTTCGCTGGTTAAGGGGGAGCTCAATAGGAGAATAGGGAAAAGACTAGTCACCTGCTCGCCCACCAACTGAAGCGCCAGGCAACGGCACGGGAAATTGTGTAGGTGAGGGCAGCAGTGGTAGCGGCGGGGGTTGGTTGGTGATGGAACCGGAGAAAATCAATGAGGTGTTTGAGGCCTTTTACTGGGGTTGTATAGACCTGAACTTTGGGGAGAGGACATGAATATGGGGCACCTTTTGGATGGGTTGGTGTTCCCGGGGGTGGAAGAGGAGAAGCAACAGGCATTGGAGGCACCATTGAGGCTGTAGGAGATGATGAAGTGTGTGGGGTTAAGGCAATCGGGGAAGGCGCCAGGGCCAGATGGCTTCGCAGTTGAATTCTACAAGTAGTTTTTGGCGGAGCTGGCACCTCATCTTGTGAGTATGTCTAGTGAATTGTTGGCGAAGGGTGAGTTGCCAGCTATGCTGACACAGGCTTCTATCCCTTTGATACCGAAGAAGGATAAGGACCCGATTGAGTGTTGGCCCATCTCGTTAGTGAAAATGGACGTGACGGTATTGGCCAAGCTGTTAGTGAGGTAGTTGGAAGGGTGTGCACCAGATGTGGTCTCGGAAGATCAGACGGGGTTTGTTAAGGGAAGGCAGTCGTCCAGTAACATCAGGAGATTATTGAATGTGGTTATGACCCCATCGAGGAGTAAAGTATAGGAGGTGAACACATTTGATCGGGTTGAGTGACGGTACTTGTTCGAGATTCTTAGGAGGTTTGGGTTTTGCATGGGTCATTGCATGGGTACGTACGGTTATTATACGCATCCCCATGGCGAGTCTGAGGACGAATGCGATGAATTTGGGGTATTTTAGGCTGCATAAGGGGACAAGACGGGGATGCCTGCTATCTCCATTGTTCTTTGCGTTGGCTAGTGAACCTTTGTTAATTGCACTCCAAACCTCGAATGAGTAGCAGGTGATTGTGAGGGGGTGGTAGGGAGCTAGGATGTCGTTGTAGTCCAATGATTTATTGTTGTATGTTGCAAATCCACTGGAGAGTATGGGGAGAATTATGGACTTGCTGTGAAAAGGTGAGGTGATGGTGGGGAAAGGGGAGTGCTCAGAATGGGGGCAGCTGGAGGGGGCCTCTGACAGGGGTACAAATTTGAGGGCTTTGGCGATGGCTCTGCTCCCGTTTTCCCCGGTGAGGTATACTAGCACTCCCGTGGTGGTGGTGTTGATCAAAATTTGGAACCAGTTGAGGAGGCATTTTAATCTAGGACATATATCAGTATTGACTCCAATACGTGGGAACCATAGGTATATATCTGGAGGGATGGGTGCGGTGTATGGGAGATGGCGTGGTGAATGGATAGAGCGGGTGAAGGTCCTGTTTGTAGAGGCACTGCGGGAGAGGTTTGAGTTGCCAAGGGAGAGTGAGTTTAGATATTTGCAGGTGTGGGATTTTACACGGAAGGTATTACCCTCATTTCCGCAATTACCGTAGTGTACATTGTTAAAGAAGTTGCTGGCTCCGGAGGAGTGGGTGGGGGGGTGGGGGGAAGATCAGGGATATCTATGAGTGTTTGAGAGGGAAGGAGCAGGTGCTAGTGGAAAGAATTAAGCAGAAGTCGGAGGAAGAGCTGGAAATTCAGATGGGGTGGGATACATGGAGTTGAATGACGCATCGGGTCAACACGATCCCCTCTTGTGCAAGGATGAGCCTTATACAATTTAAGGTGGTGCACAGAATCCATATGACCCAGACCCACCATGAAGTCTATAAGTACGCTTGTGAAAACTTGCACCAAAGCCAGCCTGGAAGATTTCCCGCTGTGGTGGTCGGTGCATAATTTTGGGGGGGGGGGGAAATCTGGCTTCCACCCCGGTAGTTATTGGTAATCCTGACGGGCGTGTAGCTCATTGAGGCCGGCGGTGGGGGATCAGAGCTACACAACAGGTTTGGCACCAGGTGCTAGACCTGGGGCTGCATTTTCTGTTGCCCGACGCCGATATCGTAATTGGCGATCGGGCGGGAAATCGACTCCGACGTCCAAATCGGGGCAGCCACCGATTTGGCGCCGGTCAGCCATGCTCCACCCCCTTGGAAATGGCATTGTTGCGTTGTGCGCTGCGGACCTCTTGCGATGCTCCGCCCCCGATGGGTCGAGTTCCTGACAGCGCGGGACACGTGTGGTCTCAGCCGTGTGACAACCCGGCGTGGCAGCCGCAGACTGTGTCCAGTCTAGCCATCTAAGAAGACCACCTTCAAAGGACCATGGGAATTATAGCCAATCTAGGACTCAGACACACTCAGAGCTTGTGTGTGTATTTGCAACCCAGATAGCTAGACGTGATCGAAACCCCAACTCGTTTGCATTCTAATGGACCATTTCCCCAGAACAAAAGGACTGTACTCAGGTAACCGATACAGGTACTGACTAACCGGCGCCACTCCCTTTGCTATGAAAGCCCAAACAGCCAAGGTCAATGACCGCTCAGGACACGCCCAGCCATCAAGGCACCCGCCCCTTTATTGGCCAAAATCGAAGGCAGTGATCGAAGCCTGTCAAATTATTGGGTCCAAAGCTAAGGACCGCCCCAAAGAGCGCGAAAGAGGATAAAATGAGACACAGCCATGTGCTCGGTATCTCTTGGCCCTGGCGATCGGTCTCTCTTGGCCCCGGCCTACACCTAAAACCAAGTGTAGCACTACGACCAGAAGACAAGTTCAAGTCCAACGATTGTTACCAGACGGAAGAACCCAGCAGAAACAAAGCCACTTCTTCTACCCAGCCACGCAAGATCCAAATAAAGGCCTTGTTCATCTGCATTGTAGCTGTTAGGTGTAGTTTAACTTGTTGTGTTTTATGTTGCATGTCAAAGTAATCCCTGTGTGTAAATAAACTATCTTTGAACTTGAACTGACTAACTGGTTGTTTGGTCTTTGATCGATACTCAAACATCCACCATGTGCTGAGTGCCACTCCAAGATAGTGTTAGGGATAGGTCCACAGATTCAAGGGTAATGAACGAACCACAGTAACCAGTTTACCATTGTAATTATTGTTAGTAATAAAACTGAGTTGTACCATCAGCAACCGTGTTGGTTCGTCTGTGGCAGAGCACCCAACACGACATGGTTTACCGTTGAGACTGACCATCGCCCCCTGGTCAGCATCATACATAAGGACCTGAACGAGATGATCCCTCGCCTCCAGCGCATCCTACTCAAACTCAGGAGGTACGACTTCCAACTGGTCTACACCCGGGTAAGCACCTTATCATTGCGGATGCCCTATCTAGAGCAGTGAGCACACCGCCCAACTCGGAGGGGTTCGTCTGTCAGGTCGAAGCGCAGGTGGCTTCACATCGCCAAATCTGCCAGCCGATGACTCCAGTCTGGCCGTTATTCGCCGGGAGACTGCGGCTGACCCCCTTCTACAACGTGTGATGCGCCACATGACGGGAGGGTGGCTCAAAGAACAGTGGCCGCAGTTCTACAATGTCCGGGACGACTTGGCCGTCATTGATGGTGTCCTCCTAAAGCTGGACCGGATTGTGATTCCACACACCATGCACAAGCTGGTCCTCAACCAACTACACGAAGGCCATCTGGGGGTCGAGAGGTGCAGACAGAGGGCCCGCGAGGCGGTATACTGGCCGGGCATCAGTGATGACATTGCCAATATGGTGCTCAACTGCGCACCTGCCAAAGGTTTCAGCTGGCGCAACCTCCTGAGACGCTTCAGCCCCATGAGCTGGTGACGTCCCCCTGGGCGAAGGTGGGTGTGGACCTTTTTCACGCGCTCGGCAGGGACTATGTAATCATCATTGATTACTTTTCAAACTATCCAGCGGTCATACGCCTGCACGGTTTGACATCATCCGCTGTCATAAGGGCCTGAAAAGACACCTTCGCTCGCCACAGCATTCCGATGACTGTCATGTCGGACAATGGGCCCTGTTTTGCCAGCCAGGAATGGTCTTCCTTTGCTGCTTCGTATGGCTTCACACACGTGATGTCCAGCCCTCTGCATCGCCAGTCCAATGGAAAGGCGGAGAAGGGCGTTTACATCGTCATGCGGCTCCTCTGCAAGGCTGCTGCTGCCGGATCGGACTTCTGCTTAGCCCTGCTAGCCTATCGCTCGGCCCCACTAGCCACTGGCCTCTCACCAGCCCAGCTGTTGATGGGTCGTGCCCTCAGGACCACTGTGCCGTCCATTCTGGTCCCCACAACCAACCATGTTCCAGTACTGCACAGGATGCGACAGCAGCGCATTCGCCAGAAGGTGACACATGACACACGGGCAACTGATCTTCCCGCCCTGGCGTCTGGGGACGACGTCCGCATCCACCTACCAGAAGGTGGCTGGTCAACACCTGCCGAAGTTCTCCGATGCGTGGCTCCCCGCTCGTTCCTGGTTCGTATGCCTGATGGCTCCATTCAAAGGCGCAATCGCCGGGCTCTTCTCCTGCTTCCACGCTCGCTGCGGGAACTTACACCGGTGCAACGCCCTCCTGTTGTTCCTGATGTCGACTTCGTGGAGCTTCCTGCCACCATGCCCATTCCGTTGTTGCCCGTGGCCAGGCCCATTCCTCAGCCAGTGAATCCTGACCCACCCTTGAGACGGTCAACCCAAATTCGTCGCCCACCTACTAGGCTGGACTTATGAGCATGTTTGAACATTGAACTCACTGATGTATCATACCACTGTGTTAATATGTTTCTCTTTTTCCTTGTCGTTACAGGAGTTCGTTTTGACGTTTAACAATTTCCACGTGTTTTGTTTATGGTACAACCTCGTTGCTATGTCGCACCTGACATCGCCCCATGTATATAGTTTAGCCACATGTACATGCTGTAGATATTGCACACACACACATTCAGCTGCACTCAGTACACATCTCTATTTATAACCACATAGGCACATGTTCTTGTAAAAAAAGGGGAGATGTCATGATATTCAGGTAAACATCATGGTGCAAACATACATACATACTGATGGACAGATCAACGTACCAATCAATACATACACACCACCACAGCCAATCACAGGCAAGAGCATACACACTATAAAACGGGGAACACGACACTTCCGGCTCATTCCAGCAGGAGACAGCTCAGGGCACAGAGCTCACAGCAAGCCACTCAGACACCCACCATGTGCTGAGTGCCACTCCAAGATAGTGTTAGGGTTAGGTCCACAGATTCAAGGGTAATGAACAAACCACAGTAACAAGTTTACCATTGTAAATATTGTTAGTAATAAAACTGAGTTGTACCATCCGCAACCGTGTTGGTTCGTCTGTGTAGTAGAGCACCCAACATGACACCCAACTCACCCCTCAACCCCAACTCACCCCCTCCCCAACTCACTCCCTCCCCAACTCACCCCCTCCCCAACTCACCTCCTCCCCCAACTCAGCTCCTCCCCCAACTCACCCCCTCCCCAACTCACCCCCTCCCCAACAGCCCCTAGCCAACTCACCCCCTCCCCCAACTCACCTCCTCCCCCAACTCACCCCCTCCCCCAACTCACCCCCTCCCCAACTAACCCCCTCAACCCTAACTCATCCCCTCCCCAACTCAACCCCTCCCCCAACTCACCTCCTCCCCCAACTCACCCCCTCCCCCAACTCACGCCCTCCCCCAACTCACCCCCTCCCCCAAATCATCCCCTCCCCAACTCAACCCACCTCCCCAACTCACCCCGTCATCCCCAACTCTCCCCCTCATCCACAACTCACCCCCTAGCCAACTTATATGCTCCTCAAATCACCCCACTACCCAACACAGCCCCATCTCAACTCATCCCCTCCCCAACTCGCCCCTCCTCCTCAACTCATCCCCTCCCCAACTCCCCCCTCCTCCACAACTCATACCCTCCCCAACTCACCCCCTCTCCAACTCATCCCCTCACCAACTCACATCGTCCCCAACTTACACCCTCCTCAACTTCCCCCAACTCATCCCAAACTATCCTTCCCTCTTTGTGAGTGTTTGTGAATTAAAATGCAGGCTTCTCATCTGGGCACAGGCCTCTGAGGGAGCACAATGTTACACATCAGAGTCTGGACCCATTTGTCTAAACGTGCGATTGAGTCAGGACCTCTCATAGAAACATAGAAAATAGGAGCAGGAATAGGTAATTTGAGGTTCTTTGAGCCTATTCCACCATTTATTATTATCATGGTTAATCATCCAACAACAGTAACCTATTCCCGCTTTCCCCCTTCTCCTTTGATCCTTTTAGCCCCAAAAGCTCTATATAACTCCTTCTTGAAAACATAAAATGTTTTAGTCTGAACTGTTTTCCTGTGTCAGCAAATTCCACAGGTCCATCCCTGTCTGGCTGAAGAAATTGCTCCTCATCTGAGTCCTAATTGGTTTACCCCATATCCTCAGATTGTAAACCCTGGTTCTGGACTCCCCATTGGGAACATCCTTCCTGCATCTATGGTGCCTAATCCTGTTAATATTGTATAGATTTCTATAAGACGGTCCTCGGGGGGACGCGGGGGGGATACAAACCTGGGGGGGTCCCCCACGGTGGTCTGGACCGCGATCGGGGCCCAGTGATCTGCGGTCGGCCTTGTTCCGTGGGGGCATTTCTTCATTTGCGCCGGCCCCTGTAGGGCTCCGCCATGGCCGGCGCGGAGAAGAGAACCCCCCGCGCATGCGCCAAAATCCGCCGGCCAGTCTGCGCATGCACGGAACCATGCTGGCGGGTCCGCGCATGCGCGAGATCACGCCGGCCCTTCAGCGCATGCGCGAACCCGCGCCGTCCCTTCGGCGCCGGCTGGAGTGGCACCAACCCCTCCACCGTCCACTTAGCCCCCGAAAGTGCGGACAATTCTGTACTTTCGGGGGCTGTTGACGCCAGAGTGGTTGGGGCCGGTTCTCCTGCTGGCGTGGGGACTTAGTCCCCAGAAGAGAGAATCCCAGCCAATATTCCAGATGTGATCTCACCAAAGCCCTCTATAATTGCAGCAAGACATTTCTACTCCTGGACTCTAATCCTCTCATTCTGAAGGCCAACATACCATTTGCCTTCTTTACCACCTGCTGCACCTGCATGCTTACTTTCAGCGACTGGTATACAAGGACACCCAGGACTCAATGCATATTCCCCTCCCTCAATCTATAGCCTTTCAGATAATAATCTGCCTTCCTGTTTTTGCTACCAAAGTGGATAACCTCACAGGCCGAATGGCCTCCTTCTGTGCTGTAAACATATATGAATCTCTGCGACTATAAAGTATTTCTGTAGGTGGGAAGTTTAATGTCCTCTCACATCCTTGTTACATTCCGAATGCTACGATGGATTAATGCTCAGCTAAATGGAGAAAATAAGTTAGCCTATAAACAGAAATATCAGAATTTTAATGCTGTATAAATATAGTTGGCTACGTGATTGCAAGAGATGATTTCTAATTATATATTCTATCTATATTTATAATAGGACATGTTTCCTGCCTTTCTCATCTGCTTCTCTTTTTAACTTAATGAGAGGAGAGAACAGTGATATTTCTGTAGCCAATGTGGGTGAAGAACACAGAATTATTCAGAAATGTGATTCTTTCTGGGGCACTTGCAATCTTTCTTGTATGTTGCACTGTTTATTTGCGAGTTCTGTTTGGAAGAATGAAGCCGTCTCAAGAGCAGCCAAAGGCTTCGGCTCTTCCTGATATTCAAGTTGACAGGAATTGGGATGATTTATTATGTGTGCTGAGCAGGCAGCATCAAGATACAAGAAGGCAATGGTGGAAACGTAGAGCTGAGCGTCATCACGTAGAAGGATGTCAAATGTTGACGAACAATACCGCAGAAACCAATTTTAGATCAGAACGAGGATAGGTCACTGGGCTAATTCAGGGGAGCCAAGAAAGTGTTGGAAGCCATTGCTGGAGTTAAGTTGGCTTTTTAAGAAGGCTGAACCGACACAGAGGCTGATCCACGACGGAAGCTGGATGTAGTTGAGGAACATAAAAGGGAGGCGAGAGATGGAGCAGTTGTCGGAATTAGCAGAATCGTCCGGGAATTTGATCGGGGAAGGGGAGAAGATTCTGAAACAGAACTGGACAATGATCTGATAAACAGAAATCATTGCTGATAGCACTTAAGACCATAAGACATAGGAGTGGAAGTAAGGCCATTCGGCCCATCGAGTCCACTCCACCATTCAATCATGGCTGATTTCAACTCCATTTACCCGCTCTCTCTCCATAGCCCTTAATTCATCGAGAAATTAAGAATTTTTCAACTTCTGTCTTAAATACACTCAACGTCCCGGCCTCCACCGCCCTCTGTGGCAATGAATTCCACAGACCCACCACTCTCTGGCTGAAGAAATTTCTCCTCATCTCTGTTCTAAAGTGACTCCTTTTTATTCTAAGGCTGTGCCCCCGGGTCCTAGTCTCCCCTGTTAATGGAAACAACTTCCCTACATCCACCCTATCTAAGCCATTCATTATCTTGTAAGTTTCTATTAGATCTCCCCTCAACCTCCTAAACTCCAATGAATATAATCCCAGGATCCTCAGACGTTCATCGTATGTTAGGCCTACCATTCCTGGGATCATCCGTGTGAATCTCTGCTGGACCCGCTCCAGTGCCAGTATGTCCTTCCTGAGGTGTGGGGCCCAAAATTGCTTACAGTATTCTAAATGGGGCCTAACTAATGCTTTATAAAGCTTCAGAAGTACATCCCTGCTTTTATATTCCAAGCCTCTTGAGATAAATGACAACATTGCATTTGCTTTCTTAATTACGGACTCAACCTGCAAGTTTACCTTTAGAGAATCCTGGACTAGGACTCCCAAGTCCCTTTGCACTTCAGCATTATGAATTTTGTCACCGTTTAGAAAATAGTCCATGCCTCTATTCTTTTTTCCAAAGTGCAAGACCTCGCACTTGTCCACGTTGAATTTCATCAGCCATTTCTTGGACCACTCTCCTAAACTGTCTAAATCTTTCTGCAGCCTCCCCACCTCCTCCATACTACCTGCCCCTCCACCTATCTTTGTATCATCGGCAAACTTAGCCAGAATGCCCCCAGTCCCATCATTTAGATCGTTAATATATAAAGAGAACAGCTGTGGCCCCAACACTGAACCCTGCGGGACACTACTCGTCACCGGTTGCCATTCCGAAAAAGAACCTTTTATCCCAACTCTCTGCCTTCTGCCTGACAGCCAATCGTCAATCCATGTTAGTACCTTGCCTCGAATACCATGGGCCCTTATTTTACTCGGCAGTCTCCCGTGAGGCACCTTTTCAAAGGCCTTTTGGAAGTCAAGATAGATAACATCCATTGGCTCTCCTTGGTCTAACTTATTTGTTATCTCTTCAAAGAACTCTAACAGGTTTGTCAGGCACGACCTCCCCTTACTAAATCCATGCTGACTTGTCCTAATCTGACCCTGCACTTCCAAGAATTTAGAAATCTCATCCTTAACGATGGATTCTAGAATCTTGCCAACAACCGAGGTTAGGCTAATTGGCCTATCATTTTCCATATTTTTTCTTGTTACCTTCTTGAACAGGGGGGTTACAACAGCGATTTTCCAATCCTCTGGGACTTTCCCTGACTCCAGTGACTTTTGAAAGATCATAGCTAACGCCTCCAATATTTCTTCAGCTATCTCCTTTAGAACTCTAGGATGTAGCCCATCTGGGCCTGGAGATTTATCAATTTTTAGACCTCTTAGTTTCTCTAGCACTTTCTCCTTTGTGATGGCTACCATATTCAACTCTGCCCCCTGACTCTCCTGAATTGTTGGGATATTACTCATGTCTTCTACTGTGAAGACTGACGCAAAATACTTATTTAGTTCCTCAGCTATTTCCTTGTCTCCCATCACTAGATTACCAGCGTCATTTTGCAGCGGCCCAATGTCTACTTTTGCCTCCCGTTTGTTTTTAATGTATTTAAAGAAACTTTTACTATCATTCCTAATGTTACTGGCTAGCCTACCTTCATATTTGATCCTCTCTTTCCTTATTTCTCTCTTTGTTATCCTGTTTGTTTTTGTAGCTTTCCCAATCTTCTGACTTCCCACTACTCTTTGCCACATTATAGGCTTTCTCTTTTGCTTTGATGCATTCCCTAGCTTCCTTTGTCAGCCCCCTCTGATAACCTTTCTTTTCTTTGGGATGAACCTCTGTACTGTGTCCTCAATTACTCCCAGAAACTCCTGCCATTGCTGTTCTACTGTCTTTCCCAGTAGGCTCTGCTCCCAGTCGATTTTCGTCAGTTCCTCCCTCATGCCCCTGTAGTTACCTTTATTTAACTGTAACCCCTTTACATCTGATTCTACCTTCTTTCTTTCAAATTGCAGATTGAATTCTACCATATTATGATCACTGCCTCCTAAGTGTTCCCTTACTTTAAGATCTTTAATCAAGTCTGGCTCATTACATAACTCTAAGTCCAGAATGGCCTGTTCCCTCGTGGGCTCCATCACAAGCTGTTCCAAAAAGCCCTCCTGTAAACATTCAATGAATTCCCTTTCCTTGGGTCCACTGGCAGCATTATTTAACCAGTCCACCTGCACATTGAAGTTTCCCATGATCACTGTGACCTTGCCTTTCTGACATGCACTTTCTATTTCGTGGTGCATTTTGTGCCCGGTCCTGACCACTGTTAGGAGGCCTGTACATAACTCCCATTATGGTTTTTTTGCCTTTGTGGTTCCTCAACAATACCCACACAGACTCCACATCATCTGACCCTATGTCATTTAGTGCTATTGATTTAATTTCATTCCTAATTAACAAGGCAACCCCGCCCCCTCTGACCACCTCTCTGTCTTTTCGATAGGTTGTGAATCCCTGGATGTTTAAATGCCAGTCCTGAACCCCCTGCAACTACGTCTCTGTGATGCCTACCACATCATACCTGCCAGTCACAATCTGGGCCACAAGCTCATCTACCTTGTTCCGTACACTGCGCACATTTAAATATAGCACCTTTAATTCTCTATTGACCGTCCCTTTTTGTTTTCTTAGTGTGGTGGACCTTGGTTTACTGAGCCTTTCCATACACTGTGTCATATTTTGTGAGATGGGGACTATCGTAACCTCTCCTGAGTTCTGTCTTTTAGTGCTTTTTGTATTCCTAAGCAGCTACGCTTCCCACTGATTACTTCACCTCTTGGTTCCCTGACTTTCCCTTCCGCCCCAATCTCTAGTTTAAAGTCCTATTGACCACCCTATTTACTCTTTTCGCCAGAACACTGGTCCCAGCTCGGTTCAAGTGGAGACCAGGGGTATAGGTCCCTCCTCTCCCAAAACTGATGCCAGTGTCCCATGAAAAGAAACCCCTCTTTCCCACACCACTCTTTCAGCCACGTGTTAACTTCCCTTATTCTTGCCTCCCTATGCCAATTTGCACGTGGCTCGGGCAGTAATCCGGAGATTATGACCCTTGAGGACCTGTTTTTTTAATTTGAATCCTAGCTCTTGATTCAGGGTCCAGGAAGAGGAATTGAGTAAAGGACAGAGGGTGAAAATGATGGGTTTCCTCAAATCGAGTATCCTTTTATATTCATTCATAGCATTGCTGTAAAACCTGCATTTATTGCCCAACCCTAATTGCCCTTGAAGGAGTGGCAGTGATCTACCTTCTTGAACTGCTGCAGTCTGTGTGGTGTAGGTACATCCACAGTGCTGTTAAGGAGGGCATTACAGGATTTTGACCGCACCAGAAAGAATCGTGATATATTTCCAAATTACGATTAATATAATCAAGAGCTTTTTAAGATTATTATATTTTGGGACTATATTTTTAGATTTAGGGTAATGTTTTGTGACTCATTCTGCACTGTGCCTGACAGTGAGCCTGGGTTATTTGATTGTTAGAGATCACAGGAGAACTCTCATTGTTTAACAGAGGAGGGTGCAAGATATTTATGACTGGCGACAATGGCAGCAGTCTCTGAATTTACAATGAGTAGGCACAGAGGGCTGGAGACTAAGTACTGACGGCAATGGAGGTGATGTTTCATGATGGAAAAATCGGCGCAAAACCTTCACCGATTCTGCTACCAGTGAGGGACTAGCACCGGCGTCGCGGGAAACACCCGCAGAATATAAAAAACGTTGAGAGAATCGCCGGGTCCTTGCTGGACATGCACAGGGCTGGCAAGCTACAGCCGCGCGTACACCTATACCCCCTACACATGCACCAATCGCGCCGGAAAACACCGCGTACCCATCCACCCCGACCCCACAGCCCACCTCCTGACCACCCACCACCACTCCGCCCAGCTCTGGCAGAAGCCCCCCTGCCAGCGGCATGGGTCTCAACGGAGTATGGTGATGCTAGGCACTGTCCACACGCCCTCTTTCTCCCTTCGCAGCCGCCATTACAGGCTCATGATCGCTGAGGCCACACGTGGCCCGCACTCAGCACTGTCGGGATCACGGCCCTTCGGAAGGAGCATCACGGGTGGATCCGATAATTATATTCAAACGGGTTTGCGACAGTGTGCAGCATGCACCTCGATGATGCTGATTTGGAAGGGGCAGAGCATCTCGACCCGGCGTCAAACAGGCACCTGCCGCGATTTCAGCATCGGGAACCATTCTCTGCCCAATCGCCCTTCCCGATTTCGGCGTCAGGCAATGGAGAATCCCGCCCAGAGTCTCTCAAAGTCCCACAAACGTATTATAGGTGTCAAGTTGTAAAAAGTTGTTCTGTAATTATACATTTAATTACAGGAGAGTTGGGATAAATTATGCT
This sequence comes from Scyliorhinus torazame, assembly GCF_047496885.1. Classification (NCBI taxonomy): domain Eukaryota; kingdom Metazoa; phylum Chordata; class Chondrichthyes; order Carcharhiniformes; family Scyliorhinidae; genus Scyliorhinus; species Scyliorhinus torazame. The sequence goes on along the minus strand of NC_092725.1, from coordinate 88,803,875 downwards.
AATTAGCATTTCCACTAAGATACATGGCTAATATAGTTTACATTGCCATGTGGAAGACAGAAGAGGAAACCATTTGTAAGGTTAGGTTACAGGCTTCCCTATAAATCAATGAATGTCACAGACAGTCAGTAGTTTCGTTTCGTATGGTCTGTAACCATCTGAGAGGCAGAGAACATGAGCTAGAGACAACCAGTCCTGCACGTGAAGCAGAGAAAGTGTTGACTCCACAGAAAGCGGGTGGGAATTTGAACCCAGTTTGAGACAACTGAGTTCATGAGGATTTAAAGGAGGCCGAAAGATTTGACTAACTTGGGTTAGTGCGAATGAATCTGCAGTATAGCCCTCATGGTGAAAATCAGTCTGGAATTAGAGGTTAGCCAGCTGTGAGAGGAAAAGGGCACGAGGAGCAACTGTGGACAGTTTGCTCTAAGGACTGTAGTTCCAGGAAATGGTGATGTGTGATAGGTATAAAGGACACTGTACATTTTTGTAATTAAAGTATGTGTTGCCTCCAAAAAGAAAATTGGTGTTTCGTCAATAGTGCTTTTTTAAATCATTTGTTACAGGAATAATTATAAAACATGAGTTCTTGCTGTGTCCTTCTTTCAACTATTTACTGAAATTTCAAATCTCTTTTTAAAAGTTCTCAGTCTCTATGGAGATCGGAACAGGATGGCGTGTACCTTTCATTGAAAGACATTTTTCTGCCTAATTAGTCTAACCCTTGTATCTCACTGTTCCAGGCAAGTGAGCACACAAAATAATTGTAATTGAATCTTTACAAGATCTCTGCACTGTCCAGGCTTCCTAGCAAATCCCAAGAGACCTCACCCTATTGAGTGTACAGGTTCAAAACAGATCTATGTTTATAATTAAAAGGCTGCATTCAATTTCATCAGGAAGCAGAATTGTACTTCAATGATCACCCTGTTAATTCTTTCAATCTTGACTCATCCTTTTTTTAAAATATATTTTATTCGAGTTTTTTGGCCAAACATAACAATACGTAGTGTTTCTTTTACACAACAATAAAGCAATATAAATAGCCCTGGCCAGTTTTAAACAAATAAATAAATAATATATATAAACAAAAACAAAAGAAAAACAAAACTAAATGGCAACTGCCTTGTCCAAAATAAATACTCTCCAAAATTACAGTCCAATATACAATTACATATACCAAATACCTCTACATGTACAATAACATCCCTGAGAGTCCGTCCGATTCCTCCCCCCCCCCTCCCCCCTGGGTTGCTGCTGTTATCTACTTCTTTTCCATTCCCTCTATCTTTCTGTGAGGTAGTCGACGAACGGTTGCCACCGCCTGGTGAACCCCTGAGCCGAACCCCTTAACACAAACTTAATCCGTTCTAACTTTATAAACACTGCCATATCGTTTATCCAGGTCTCCTCCCCCGGGGGCTTAGCTTCCTTCCACATTAATAATATCCTGCGCCGGGCTACAAGGGACGCAAAGGCCAACACGTCAGCCTCTCTCGCCTCCTGCACTCCCGGCTCTTCTGCAACCCCAAATATAGCCAACCCCCAGCTTGGTTCGACCCGGACCCCCACCACCTTCGAAAGCACCTTTGCCACCCCCACCCAGAACCCTGTAGTACCGGGCATGACCAGAACATGTGGGTGTGATTCGCTGGGCCTCTCGAGCATCTCGCACACCTATCCTCTACCCCCAGAAATTTACTAAGCCGTGCTCCAGTCATATGCGCCCTGTGTAGCACCTTAAATTGTATCAGGCTTAGCCTGGCACACGAGGACGATGAGTTTACCCTACGTAGGGCATCCGCCCACAGCCCCTCCTCAATCTCCTCCCACAGTTCTTCTTCCCATTTCCCTTTCAGCTCATCTACCATGATCTCCCCCTCGCCCCTCATCTCCCTGTATATGTCCGCTACCTTACCGTCCCCCATCCATGTCTCTGAGATCACTCTATCCTGCACTTCCTGCGTCGGGAGCTGCGGGAATTCCCTCACCTGTTGCCTCACAAAAGCCCTCAATTGCATATACCGAAATGCATTCCCTTGGGGCAACCCATATTTCTCCGTCAGCGCTCCCAAACTCGCAAACGTCCCATCTACAAATAGATCTCTTAATTGTACTACCCCAGCTCTTTGCCATGCTCCAAATCCCCCATCCATTCTCCCCGGAACGAACCTATGATTGTTTCTTATCGGGGACCGCACCGAAGCTCCCGTCCCTCCCCTATGCCGTCTCCACTGCCCCCAAATTCTCAATGTAGCCACCACCACCGGGCTTGTGGTGTATTTCTTTGGTGAGAACGGCAACGGCGCCGTCACCGTTGCTTGCAGGCGACTTCCGGTTGCGGTGATGCCTTGCTAGCCGCACGTTTCGGCGGCTCCAGCTCCGACGGACCTTTGGGCTCTTTTAAGAGCCCCAACGGAAATTTTTGGGCGACGCAACCCGGTGTGGGGTGAGTGAGAAGGGAGTCCCCCCCCCAACGAAGGAGGAAAATACCGGCGGCGGCGGCTGCAGCGCGAGGAATCGTCAACCAAAGAGACAGAAAGGGAGAAGCACAAGATGGTGGCGGAGAAAGCTCAGGCGACATGGGGGCCTGAGCAGGACGAATTTTTGAGACGGTGTGTGGAGCTACTAAAGAGGGAGGTGCTGACCCCGATGCTACAGGCAATTGAGGGGCTCAAGGAGACACAAAAGACCCAGGAGACAGAGCTCTGCGTGGTGGAGCAGAAGGTGACGAATAATGAGGATGAGATCCTGGGCCTGGCGGTCAAAACACAGACGCACGAGGCACTTCATAAAAAGTGTACTGAAAGGATCGAGGCCCTAGAAAACAGAGCGCGAAGGAAGAACCTTCGGATACTGGGTCTCCCTGAGGGTGTGGAAGGAGTGGACTGTGGAGCTTATGCAAGTACGATGCTGAGCTCACTGATGGGTGCTGAGGCCCCTACGGGCCCTTTGGAGGTGGAGTGGGCACATCGGATCCCGGCGAGAAGACCAAAAGCGGGAGAACCACCCAGGGCGATAATCGTGCGATTTCACCGCCTTAAGGATAGAGAAGAGGTCCTGAGATGGGCTAAAAAGGTGCGGAGTAGCAGATGGGAGAATGCAGTGCTACGGGTGTACCAGGATTGGAGTGCGGAGGTGGCGAGAAGGAGGGCGAGTTTTAACCGAGCCAAGGAGGTGTTGCATAAAAAGAAGGTGAAGTTTGGGGTGCTGCAGCCGGCAAGACTATGGGTCACGTATCAGGAGAGACACCATTATTTTGAGACGGCGGAGGAAGCATGGACCTTTATTAAAGAGGAGAAATTGGATCGGAACTGAGGGACTGATACTGCAGGAAATGTTATTGTTAATGTTATGGTTGATGTTAATAGAGAAGTAAATTGGGAAGGGGGGAGACATTGGGAAATGTGGGCGCCGGTGAGGGGGGAAAGACGGGACATAGATGGAGAATGAGGAAGGGGAGGGGGAGGGGAAAGAGAGCTGCGCCACAAGAGGCGGGTCAGGTAAAGGGATGTTCCCGCGCCAGAAAGAATATGGCGGGAAGACAGGCGCAAGGTGGATGGGAGTTCCCCACACGGGGGGGTCGAGGAGTGAGCAGGAGTAGCCGGGGTCAGTTGAAGTCAGCTGACTTACGGAAGTAATATGGGGGAAGCAATCACGCTAGAAAGAGATCTAGCGGGGGGGACAACTGGGTTGCTGCTGCTGAAATCCAAAAGGAAATGGCTAAAGAGTGGGTGGACGGGGATGGTATGCAACGCTGTGGGAGCGCGGAGGCGGGATATGGGACTGGCCTAGAGAAGGTAATGGCTAGTCGACACGGGAGGGGGGCAGGTAGCCCACTAGTGAGGCTGATCACGTGGAACGTGAGAGGCCTGAACGGACCGATTAAAAGGGCCCGAGTGCTCGCGCATTTGAAAGGACTAAGGGCAGACGTGGTTATGCTCCAAGAGACGCACCTGAAGGTGGCGGACCAAGTTAGGTTAAGGAAAGGATGGGTGGGACAGGTGTTCCACTCAGGACTAGATGCAAAGAACAGAGGGGTGGCCATATTGGTGGGGAAACGGGTAGCATTTGAAGCAAAGAACATCGTAGCAGATAGCGGAGGTAGATATGTAATGGTGAGTGGCAGGCTGGAGGGAATGGAGGTCGTGTTGGTTAATGTATATGCCCCGAACTGGGACGATGCGGGATTTATGAAACGGATGCTGGGGCGTATACCGGACCTGGAGGTAGGAAACTTGATTTTAGGAGGGGACTTTAATACTGTGCTGGACCCGGGGCTAGATAGATCCAGCTCAAAGACCGGAAGAAGGCCGGCAGCGGCCAAGGTGCTTAAGGGGTTTATGGACCAAATGGGGGGAGTGGATCCATGGCGATTTCTTAGACCTAGGTCTAGGGAGTTCTCCTTCTTCTCCCATGTCCATAAAGTGTACTCCCGGATAGATTTTTTTGTTTTGGGAAGGTCGTTGATCTCTAGGGTGGAAGAAGCTGAGTATTCAGCCATAGCGGTTTCGGACCATGCCCCACATTGTGTGGACCTGGAATTAGGAGAGGAAAGGGAGCAGAGAGCACTCTGGCGATTAGGTGTGGGATTGATGGCGGATGAGGGAGTGTGTGCAAGAGTGCGGGGGTGTATCGAGAGATACCTGGAGGTCAATGACGACGACGAGGTCCCTGTGGGAGTGGTATGGGAAGCACTAAAAGCGGTGGTCAGAGGAGAGCTGATCTCCATTGGGGCCCACAAAGGGAAAACAGAGGCCAAGGAAAGGGAAAGATTACTGGGGGAGATTTTAAGGGTGGATAGGGAATTTGCAGAGACCCCGGAGGAGGGACTGTACAGGGAGAGGAGACGACTCCAGACGGAGTTTGACCTCCTGACCACCAGAAAGGCGGAGGTGCTGTGGAGGAAGGCACAGGGGAGGAGGTATGAATATGGGGAAAAGGCTAGTCGCCTACTGGCTCATCAATTGCGAAAGAGGACAGCAGCGAGGGAGATAGGAGGAATTAGAGACGAAAAGGGAGACACGGTGCGAAGAGCAGGAAAGATAAATGAGGTGTTCAAGACCTTTTATGAGGGACTGTATAGGTCTCAACCCCCAGAGGGAGAGGAGGGGATGCGGCAGTTCCTGGATCAATTGAGGTTCCCGAGGGTGGAGGAGCAGGAGGTGGTAGGCCTGGGGGCACCGATTGGGGTGGACGAGGTTATTAAGAGACTGGGGAGTATGCAAGCAGGGAAGGCTCCGGGACCAGACGGGTTCCCGGTGGAATTTTACAGAAAATATGTGGACTTGTTGGCCCCGTTGATGGTGAGGACGTTCAATGAGGCCAGGGAAGGAGGGACTTTACCCCCGACAATGTCGGAGGCGACGATATCGCTAATTTTGAAGAGGGATAAAGATCCGTTGCAGTGCGGATCCTATAGACCTATTTCATTATTGAACGTGGACGCCAAATTGCTGGCAAAGGTACTGGCATCGAGGATAGAGGACTGTGTCCCGGGGGTGGTGCACGAAGACCAGACAGGGTTCGTAAAAGGGAGACAACTGAATGTTAACGTGCAACGACTATTAGGGGTGATAATGATGCCCCCAGTGGAGGGGGAGGCAGAGATAGTGGCGGCAATGGATGCAGAGAAGGCATTTGATAGGGTGGAGTGGGAGTATTTATGGGAAGTGTTGGGGAGGTTTGGGTTCGGGAACGGGTTTATTAGCTGGGTCAAACTTCTTTATGGGGCCCCAACGGCAAGTGTAGTTACGGGTCGACAAAGATCGGAGTATTTCCGACTATATAGGGGAACAAGACAGGGATGCCCGCTGTCTCAATTGTTGTTCGCGTTGGCAATTGAACCTCTGGCCATGGCGTTGAGAGACTCCAGGAAATGGAGAGGGGTGATTAGAGGGGGAGAGGAACACCGAGTCTCGTTATACGCAGATGACCTATTGTTATACGTGTCGGACCCAGCGGGGGGATGATAGAGGTCATGCGAATGTTGAGGGAGTTCGGGGATTTCTCGGGGTATCGGCTAAACATGGGGAAGAGTGAATTATTTGTGATACATCCAGGGGACCAGAGTAGAGAGATAGAAGGCCTGCCTCTAAGGAAAGTGGAAAGAAACTTCCGATACCTGGGGATTCAGATCGCTAGGAGCTGGGGAACCTTGCACAGACTTAATTTGACACGGCTGGTAGAACAAATGGAGGAGGACTTCAAGAGGTGGGACATGCAGCCTCTGTCGCTGGCGGGCAGGGTGCAGGCAATTAAGGTGATGGTCCTCCCGAGGTTCTTCGTGTATTTCAATGTCTCCCTATACTAATCACTAAGACCTTTTTCAATAAAATAGACAGGAGCATCACGAGCTTCGTGTGGGCAGGGAAAGTTCCGAGAGTAAGGAGGGGGTTCCTTCAGCGTAGCAGGGACAGAGGAGGATTGGCACTACCAAACTTGGGCGATTACTATTGGGCCGCCAATGTGGCAATGATACGTAAATGGATGATGGAGGGTGAGGGAGCGGCGTGGAAAAGACTGGAGAGAAAGTCCTGTAAAGGGACGAGTTTAGAGGCGCTGGTGACGGCGCCGCTACCGTTCTCACCAAAAAGGTTTACCACGAACCCGGTGGTGGCGGCAACACTGAACATCTGGGGACAGTGGAGGCGACAGAGAGGGGTCCGGGGAGCCCTGGTGGGGTCCCCAATCAGGAACAACCATAGGTTTGCCCCAGGAAGAATGGATGGAGGATTTCAGAGCTGGCACCAGTTGGGAATTAGGAGGGTGGGAGATTTATTTATAGACGGGACTTTTGCGAGCTTGGGAGCATTGGAGGAACAGTATAAGTTGCCCCGGGGAAACTTCCTGAGATATATGCAGGTGAGGGCGTTTACGAGACAACAGGTGAGGGAATTTCCGCTGCTCCCGACACAGGGGACTCAGGACAGAGTGCTTTCAGGGGTGTGGGTCGGAGAGGGCAAGGTGTCAGAGATATACCGAGAGATGAGGGAAGAGGGGAGGAGTTGGTGGGCGAACTAAAAGGAAAGTGGGAAGAGGAGCTAGGGGAGGAGATTGAGGAAAGTATGTGGGCTGATGCCCTAAGCAGGGTAAACTCCTCTTCCTCATGCGCCAGGCTTAGACTGATTCAATTCAAGGTGCTACTTAGAGCACACATAACGGGAGCAAGATTGAGCAGGTTCTTTGGAGTGGAGGACAAATGTGGGAGGTGCGGCGGAAGCCCGGCAAACCACGCACATATGTTTTGGGGTGCCCGGCACTGGAGGGGTATTGGAAGGGAGTGACGGGAGTGATTTCGAAGGTGGTGAAGGCCCGGGTCAAACCAGGCTGGGGGCTAGCTCTATTTGGAGTTGCGGATGAGCCGGGAGTGCAGGAGGCGAAAGAGGCCGAAGTTGTGGCCTTTGCGTCCCTAGTAGCCCGGCGTAGGATCCTACTCATGTGGAAGGAGGCGAAACCCCCCGGACTGGAGGCCTGGGTAAACGATATGGCGGGGTTCATTAAACTGGAGCGGATAAAGTTTGCCCTGAGAGGATCGGCTCAAGGGTTCACCAGGCGGTGGCAGCCATTTCTCGACTACCTAGAGGAACGTTAGAGGGAAGACAGACGACCTGCAGCAGCAACCCGGGGGGGGAGGGTGGGAGGGGAGAGGGGAGAGGGGAGAGGGGGAGGGGGACGGGGGGGGAGAGGGGGAGGGGGGGGGAGAGGGGGAGGGGGGGAGAGGGGGAGGGGGGAGAGGGGGAGGGGGGGAGGGGGGGGGGATGGGGGGGGGAGGGGGGGAGGGGGAGGGGGGAGAGGGGAGGGGGGGGAGAGGGGGAGGGGGGGAGAGGGGGGGGGGGAGAGGGGGAGGGGGGTTTAGTTTAGTTAATGTTAAAAGATTATGGGGTTTAGTTATTTGTTTATTGTTAAAATTTCTTTACTGTTACGTTTGCTTTGTAAGAGGGAAAAAATTGTTGTTTGGAAAAAAATTTCAATAAAATATATATATTTTTTAAAAACATTGCTTGCAGGCTAGTCCCCTTGCAGGACTCCCTCTCCATTCTCTTCCACGCCGCTCCCTCCCCTTCTCCCATCCACTTACACACCATTGAAACATTGGCGGCCCAGTAGTACTCACTTAGGCTCGGTAGTGCCAGCCCCCCCCTGTCCCTACTACGCTGCAAGAATCCCCGCCTCACTCTCGGGGTCTTCCCAGCCCACACAAAACTCATAATGCTCTTCTCAATTCTTTTGAAAAAAGCCTTCGTGATCACCACCGGGAGGCACTGGAACACAAAAAGGAATCTCGGGAGGACCACCATTTTAACCGCCTGCACCCTACCTGCCAATGACAAGGACACCATGTCCCATCTCTTGAAATCCTCCTCCATCTGTTCCACCAACCGTGTTAAATTAAGCCTATGTAATGTACCCCAATTCTTGGCTATCTGGATCCCTAGATACCGGAAGTCCCTTGTTACCTTCCTCAACGGTAAATCTTCTATCTCTCTGCTCTGCTCCCCCCGGGTGCACCACAAATAACTCACTTTTCCCCATGTTCAGTTTATACCCTGAAAAATCCTCAAACTCCCCAAGTATCCGCATTATCTCTGGCATCCCCTCCGCCGGGTCCGCCACATATAGCAACAAATCGTCCGCATATAGAGATACCCGGTGTTCTTCTCCCCCCCTAAGTACTCCCCTTCACTTCCTGGAACCCCTCAGTGCCATGGCCAGGGGTTCAATCGCCAGTGCAAACAATAACGGGGACAGAGGACATCCCTGCCTCGTCCCTCTATGGAGGCGAAAATAGTCAGACCCCCGTCCATTCGTGACCACGCTCGCCATCGGGGCCCTATACAGCAACTGTACCCACCTGATATACCCATCCCCAAAGCCAAATCTCCTCAACACCTCCCACAAATAATCCCACTCCACTCTATCAAATGCTTTCTCGGCATCCATCGCCACCACTATCTCCGCTTCCCCCTCTGGTGGGGGCATCATCATTACCCCTAGCAGCCTCCGTATATTTGTATTTAGCTGTCTCCCCTTCACAAACCCAGTTTGGTCCTCATGGACCACCCCCGGGACACAATCCTCTATCCTCATTGCCATTACCTTGGCCAGGATCTTAGCATCCACATTCAGGAGGGAAATGGGCCTGTATGACCCGCATTGCAGCGGGTCTTTTTCCTTCTTTAGGAGGAGCGATATCGTTGCCTCTGACATAGTCGGGGGCAGCTGCCCCCTTTCCCTCGCCTCATTAAAGGTTCTCATCAGTAGCGGGGCCAGCAAGTCCAAATATTTCTTATAGAATTCAACTGGGAATCCGTCTGGTCCCGGGGCCTTCCCCGCCTGCATGCTTCCAATCCCTTTCACTACTTCCTCCGTCTCAATCTGTGCTCCCAGCCCCACTCTTTCCTGTTCCTCCACCTTAGGAAATTCCAGCTGATCCAGAAAGCACATCATTCTCTCCTTCCCGTCCGGGGGCTGCGCTTCATATAATCTTTCATAAAATGCCTTGAACACTCCATTCACTCTCTCGGCTCCCCGCTCCATCTCCTCATCTCTCACCCCCCCTATCTCCCTCGCTGCTCCCCTTTTCCTCAGTTGGTGGGCCAACAACCTACTCGCCTTCTCCCCATATTCGTACTGTACACCCTGTGCCTTCCTCCATTGTGCCTCTGCCTTACCCGTAGTCAACAAGTCAAACTCTATATGTAGCCTTTGCCTTTCCCTGTATAGTCCCTCCTCCGGTGCCTCCGCGTATTGTCTGTCCACCCTCAGCAGTTCTTTCAACAACCGCTCCCTTTCCCTACCCTCCTGCTTTCCTTTATGTGCCCTAATAGATATCAGCTCCCCTCTAACCACTGCCTTCAGTGCCTCCCAGACCACTCCCACCTGAACCTCCCCATTATCATTAATTTCCAAGTACCTTTCAATACACCCCCTCACCCTTAAACACACCCCCTCATCTGCCAATAATCCCATGTCCATTCTCCAGGGTGGAAGCTGTTGTTTTTCTTCCCCTATCTCCAGGTCCACCCAGTGTGGAGCATGATCCGAGATGGCTATAGCCGTGTACTCCGTCCCCGTCACCTTTGGGATCAGTGCCCTTCCCAAAACAAAAAAATCTATTCGTGAAAATACTTTATGTACATAGTAGAAAAACGAAAACTCCTTACTCCTAGGTCTTCTAAATCTCCAGGGATCTACTCCCCCCATCTGCACCATAAAATCCTTAAGCACCCTAGCTGCAGCCGGCCTCCTTCCGGTCCTGGACCTCGATCTGTCCAGCCCTGGGTCCAGCACCGTATTAAAGTCTCCACCCATTACCAACTTTCCCGCCTCTAGGTCCGGGATGCGTCCTAACATACGCCTCATAAAATTGGCATCATCCCAGTTCGGGGCATACACGTTCACCAATACCACCGCCTCCCCTTGCAGTTTGCCACTCACCATCACGTATCTGCCCCCACTATCTGCCACTATACTCTTTGCCTCAAACATTACCCGCTTCCCCACTAGTATGGCCACCCCCTTGTTTTTTGCATCCAGCCCCGAATGAAACACCTGCCCCACCCATCCTTTGCGAAGTCTAACCTGGTCTGTCAGCTTCAGATGCGTCTCCTGAAGCATAACCACATCTGCCTTAAGTTTCTTTAGGTGTGCGAGTACCCGTGCCCTCTTAATCGGCCCGTTCAGCCCTCTCACATTCCACGTGATCAACCGGGTTGGGGGGCTCTTTACCCACCCCCCCTCCTCCCCCCTTGACGACTAGCCATTTCCTTTTTCAATCCAGCTCCTCACCCAGTTCCCACGTAGCTGTATCCCCCTAGGCGGCGCCCCCCCCGCCCCGACCCCCCCCCTCCCATACCAGCTCCCCTTCTCCCCAGCAGCAGCAACCCAGTTAACCCCCCCCCCGCTAGATCCCAAGCTAGCGTAATTGCACCCCCCATGTTGCTCCCAGAAGTCAGCAAACTCTGGCTGACCTCGGCTTCCCCCCGTGACCTCGGCTCACACTGTGCGAGGCCCCCTCCTTCCTGCTTCCCTGTTCCCGCCATGATTACCATAGCGCGGGAACAAAGCCCGCGCTTCCCCTTTTGGCCCCGCCCCCAATGGCCGGCGCCCACAGCTCCTCATCCTCCCTCACCCCCTCCCCCACGACATGGGGGAAGAGAGAGAAGTTACAGGGTCGCAGGTTTAACAATCTGGGAAGTCTTCTCTTCCCCCTTTTCCCCCCTTCATCCCACAAATTCACCCCCCCCCCCACTTTTGTCCCAAACGTTCTTTTTCTTCTGGCCCGCTCACTCCAGCTTCTCCTCGACAATAAATGTCCACGCTTCGTCTGCCATTTCAAAGTAGTGGTGTTTCCCTAGATGTGTGACCCACAGTCTCGCCAGCTGCAACATTCCGAATTTGACCTTCCTTTTATGCAATACCGCCTTGGCCCGATTAAAGCTTGCCCTCCTTCTCGCCACCTCCGCACTCCAATCTTGATACACGCGGATCACCGCATTCTCCCACCTACTGTTCCGAGTTTTCTTGGCCCATCTGAGGACCATCTCTCTGTCCCTTGTATCGGAGAAATCTCACAACTATTGCTCGAGGAGTTTCTCCAGCCCTCGGTCTTCGCGCCATAACTCGATAGGCTCCCTCCACCTCCAGCGGACCCGTCGGGGCCTCCGATCCCATTAACGAATGCAGCATCGTGCTCACATATGCCCCGACGTCCGCCCCCTCTGCACCTTCGGGAAGACCAAGAATCCTTAAGTTCTTCCTCCTCGCATTGTTCTCCAGCACCTCCAGCCTTTCCACACATCTTTTGTGTTGTGCCTCGTGGATCTCCGTTTTCACCACCAGGCCCTGTATGTCGTCCTCATTCTCAGCAGCCTTTACCTTCACGACCCGAAGCTCCTGTTCCTGGGTCTTTTGCTCCTCCTTTAGCCCCTCAATCGCTTGTAATATCGGGGCCAACAGCTCCTTCTTCATCTCCTTTTTGAGTTCATCTACGCAACGCCGCAGGAACTCTTGTTGGTCAGGGCCCCATATTAAACTGCCTTCTTCCGACGCCATCTTGCTTTGTGCCTGCCTTCCTGGCCGCTGCTCTTGAGGATCCACCGCAATCCGGCTACTTTCCTCTCTTTTTTCCATGCGTGTCCGGGGGGGATTCCCTTCTGGATTACCGCACAGTGTTATTTGCCGTTAAAATTGCCGATGGGGCTCCTATTAAGAGCCCAAAAGTCCGTTCCACCGGGAGCTGCCGAAACGCGCGACTTAGCTGGTCATCACCGCACCCGGAAGTCTTCATCTTGACTCATCCTTAACATGCCTTTCCTCTTTACTGTCCTCGAGCCTGCCTTTACCCCCAAGTTCTATTAATTTCTCCCTAAAAAATACATAATTAGCATTCATCTTGTATGCTGACAACAAGTAGCCACAAGCTTCTTATGCAGTACTGAGGGAGCACTACATTGTTGAAGGTGCCAGCTTTCAGGCAAGACATCAAACTCAAGCTTATTCTGCACCTTCACTCAGTGTAAATGATTCCACAGCACTGTAGTTGGGCGAATGTACAAGCAGAATGGCAATCCAATGCTGATTGGCATTCCTCAGATGGTCTGGACCATTATTTCATTGCCGTTTGTTGGAGCTTGTTGTGTCTCAGGTTCTCTACGTTGCAACAGTGACCATGGTTCAAAGGTACATCATTGACTGTAAAATACTTTGGAATATCCTGAGATTGTGAAAGACACAAGATTAATATTATTTCCATTCTATTGGGCACCAAAACCACTCAGGAGGGTCGAGGAGGGGAGGAAATTTGAGGGAAGCAAGCTCTGACATTGATTTCTTTCAAATTCAGTTAAACAAAAGAAAAGTTAATTAAAAATCATAAAGTGGCTAAACCAATAAGACTTGAAATTTGATCATGCAACAGTCATTCAAGAGTCTAAAATGGTGCGCAACATGTGCGCACTCATTCCACAACATGGGTAATTTTAATGCCTGTTTTATCATCAGAAGGACAATGTTGTGTGATTCAACTTCAAGGTCACAGATTCTCGGGTCATTTATTACACTGAAGGATTTCACAAATACTGCGTATAGTAGAAAATATTTATGAAAATATGTTGGAACTGAAATAAAATGTCATCAAACATGTTCCTCTCTGGGAATTTAAGAACGAGATCAATAGATTTTGTAAAGGGAGGAAATTAAGACTTGTATAAAAAGGTTGGTAAATGGAGTTAAGATACAGATCAACCAAAATCTAATTGATTGTTGGTACAGGCTTGAGGGGCTGAATGGCCCCCTCCTGTTCCTACACCTAACAGTAGGTTGAAGGGAAACAGTGACGTAGTGGTAATATTACTAGAGACCCAGGGTACTGCTCTGGGCACCTGTGTTCGAATCCCACCACAGCAGATGGTGAAATTTGAATTCAATTTTTAAAAACCTGGAATTAAAAGTCTAACTGTGAAACCATTGTTGATTGCTGTAAAAACCCATCTGGTTCACTAATGTCCTTTAGTGAAGGAAATCTGCCTTCCTTGCCTGGTCTGGCCTATATGTGTCTCCAGACGCACAGCAATGTGGTTGATTCTTAAATGCCCCCTGAACAAGGGCAATTAGAGATGGGCAGTAAATGTTGGCGCCCACATCCCACGAACGAATAAAAAAGGTAAATGTTGAAGTATCTGGTTGCGAAGCATGTTAACCGTTCATCATGTTTTGTGTATGGATCCCAAATATGGGGCCGATCACTGTCACTGTAGTTGTAGCGGGGCCTCACTCCTTGCATAGCTTACGGCTAGGCCAGGGGAGAAATCATGGGCCCTGGTGCTTCTCCTGCTTCCAGGCCCTGGCATCCACCCACCCTGCCTCAAACACCCCTCAACCCCAGCTTTAACTCTCCTCCACAATCGTGTATGATATGTTTTCCCCTATCAAGATTCACCAATCGCAGAAAGGTCCCGTAAAATAACAACGTGCATTGTTGTCATCTGATTGCAAATATTGTGCAATATATATTCAGCATGAGTCATTAATATGAAGAGCCACAAACATAGAATGCAGTGTTAGTTTGTCTGCACACTATGGATGATCTCAACATGACTATTAAACAAGCCAGAATGCACAATTTGCTTTAATCAACGTTGTGCAAAATTATTAATTTGACAAGAAAGTATCCCATTAGTTATTTATAACACTGTGATGACAATAACACTGATTTCAGGGACAGCTTCAACCCTCATCAACATGTTCTGCACATTGCACCGTATGGACATCGTGACAGTAAATTCATATTTAGGGAAAGGTTTGATATTTGCAGTCCAGAAAAACTGCCCAAGATCTTTTCCATTCTGTAGCCAATCTCCCCCTCGCCCCTTCCCGAACAGCCCCAACCTCCACCCTCTAACTGTCAAAAACCCCCAACAACTATCCTTCTACCCTCCCATCATCCTCCCTCAACCCACCCCCAACCCCTCACCTTCTCTCCACAGTCTCTTCCAACTTCCCCATAACTGCCACCCTAACCTCCCCCACCAATGCCCTGTCAACTCCTCAACCACCTCCCCCTCCATCATCCTGCCCATCTCCAACCTCCCCCACCCCCACCAAACACCCTCAACATCCCCAATTTCATCCTACCCTCTTCCAATCTTTCCCCAATTCCCCCTACAACCTGACAACCCTACCCACCCCCCCACCCACCACCCCATAAACAGCATCAATTATTTGTAAGATTGCAAGGAATGTGTTGGTCATGTTTGAAAGGAGAATAATCCCTCCAATGCTGCTGCTGATGATCTTTGGACAGTTTCATGATTTTTTGGGTGGGCTTTTCAAACAAAAGAGAACCATGAAGTCTGCCAAAGATCAGAGGCAGCCGCGCAGCGACTGGTAAAACTGTCCTGACACTGCCGGAATGGCTGTAAAATATAATCCAGGACCTTTAGTCTGAAGTTACCCATTTGTGAAGCTGGTCTATCAGGTATCAATGCTGGCTGGACAGGGAGAGATTAAAAACAAGGATAAAAATGTTAAAATCGAGGAGTTGACAGAACGGGAATCAATGTAGATCAGTGAGCACAGGGGCTTAATGGGTAATGGCATCAGCTGATGTGTTAGTGACATGAGGAAAGTCTTTTCATTACCAATTTCAATCAAGATGTATCCTAAAAATGATGGCTTAAATTTTCTGTCCAGAGCAGCGAAACCTGGATTTAAATCAGAGTGCACATTGAAACCCTGAGGAGTTGCTGACGCACAATCAAACACTGAGATTTCCCGGGAAGTTGAAACTTCCGCTGAGTTATTTTACCCTGATCCTGCCGCGAATGTCTCTGACACTGTGCTCAGTGTCAAAGGTCTGGGCAAAATATAAGGGACCTACCCGGAGACGTACCAAGGAATTTCTCCGCAGGTTAACGCAGTGATTGACCAGCAGAACCACCCATCCCCACCAGCGCCCCCCCCCCCCCCCCCCCCCCGCACAAACCAAGTACTCCTTCCCCCTTACCATGCTAATCTGGCCAAACCTCTGCCCCACCTACACCCCGACTACCCCTCTGATACAAACTCAACGCCCATTCACTCACCCACTGTCATGATATGCAAGCATGCAACCAATGAACACTCAGAATAGGGCACAACCAATGGGCAGTCAGGACACTGAGAGGTGGCATCACCACAAGGGGGCATGACATAAACACTGTAAAGGGGATGAGGCACTCACACCCTGTCTCTTTCCACAGACAGACATCTAGAGAGTTAGACAGGGTTGATCAGCAGCATCACACCCCAGCACGTGGCTTAGAGCAAGCTGGTACAGTTAAACTGAGTTACTACAGTTAGATTAGCAGAGAGTCGAACTCATTTGAGAACTGTGTTAATAGTTCAATAAACACGTTGAACTCATTTCAGAGTCTGGAGCATCCTTTGGTTAAGACTGCATCAAGAAGCAGCCTGTGTTATCCGAAGCAGCATAACACAACATGATACCAGGGGTGACTGTTCCATCTATTTACTTCAACTCAGCAAGATCCGTGGCAACCAGCTACTGAATACAGGCACAATGAACAAGATTCAGGCTCCTCATCAGCTCAGGACCACTGGCAATCTTAGTGCCAACTGGCAATCATTCAAGCAGAAATTTCAACTATACGTGGAAGCATCCGACCTCAGTGGCGCGACCAATGCTTGGAAGATAACTCTTCTACTCACCACTGCGGGTGACCATGCGATAGAGATCTTCAATGCCTTTCACTTTTCCGAAGGGCAGGACAAAACAAAGTACCAAACCATCCTGGACAAATTCGACAGCCACTGCGAGGTGGACACCAACAAAATCTTCGAGCACTACATCTTCAAGCAGAGGATGCAAGGTAAAGACGAATCCTTCAACTCCTATCTAACTAACCTTAGACTGCTCGCACAATTCTGCAACTTCAGTGATATCACTGACTCCACGATCAGAGAGCAAATCGTTTTTGGAGTCCATTCTGATCCTCTGTGAGAGCAATTGTTGAAAATCAAGCACATGGCCCTGCCAGTCGCGATTGAAACGTGTACTGTGCATGAGCACTCTAAAAATCGCTATTCACAGTACAAAACGGCAGAAAGTAAAAAACAAGCCTCCCACAAGGTGGAGTGTGTTCAGACCATCTCCCAGATGCAGCGCCTCCACATTGACGAAAGCGGCCATTTCTCGCGCTCTTCCCGGGACCCGACGCATGCGCAATGCAATCGGGAACCTGAAGCGGCCGAGAACCGCGCAGCGCATGCGCAACGACGCACTGAGCGTCATGACGCCGACCTCATGACATGTGCAAACTGCGGCACTGCCCATTTTTTAAAGAACTGCCCTGCAAGAGGCAAGCGCTGTTTAAACTGTGGGAAACCAAACCACTATGCACCCCTGTGCAGATCTGCACCACCAGTCAGGAGCCAGCGCTCCCAATTCCGACAGCGGCGCATCAGAAGTGTGCAACACCGAATGCATGACTCTGATCCAGGCAGTGCGACGGATCCAGATGATGAATACCTGGCCAACACTTACCGAGTGGGCATTATTACGAAGTGCGAATACGCCACACCGGACACATCGTGAGTCCAATCAATCCTGGCCGTGGATTCCGAGGACGAATGGCAGGCAGTGATGAAGGTCAACCACTGCCCCATCCAGTTCAAACTGGACGCAGGTGCCTCTGCCAACCTGATTTCGCAGGTGGACTTCAAGAGAATCAAGAAGCCCCCCACAATCCTTCCAGCTGTCTGCAAACTCCTGGACTACAATGGAAACGCAATCAAGGCACTGGGTTCCTGCCATCTGCAGCCGTGTCCAGCCGACACACACAAGCAAGCTTACGCTTCGAGATTGTTAAACCAGACAGGGCGTCCCTGCTAGGTGCGCATGCCTGCAAGCAACTGAACCTCATTCAAAGGGTCTACACCACAACGCTGTCCCATTCGGATCTTCAGGCCAGCATCGATGACATCCTAACCCAGTACCCAGATGTATTTAGCGGGATGGGCACTCTGCCGTACGAGTACAAGATTCTACTGCGGCCTGATGCCAAGCCAGTGGTCCACGCACCACAACGTGTCCCTGCTCCACTGAGCGAGCGCCTGAAGGCCGAGCTCATGAGTCTACAACAAAAAGGCATCATCTCCAAGGTCACTGAACCAACCGACTGGGTCAGCTCGATGGTGTGCGTAAAGAAGCCTTCGGGAGACCTACACATCTGCATTGACCCCAGGGATCTAAACAAAAACATTATGCGGGAACATTACCCCATCCCAAAGAGGGAAGAAATCACGAGTGAGATGGCACATGTACGCTTCTTCACAAAATTGGACGCATCCCAAGGATTTTGACAAATGCAACTTGAGGAATCCAGCAGAAGGCTCTGCACCTTCAACACGCCTTTTGGCAGATTCTGCTACAACCGAATGACATTTGGCATCATCTCGGCATCAGAGATTTTCCATCGCATCATGGTGCAGATGATGGAAGGATTAGAAGGGGTTTGTGTCCACGTTGACGATATCATAATCTGGTCCACAACCCCAGAGGAACATGTGTCGTGACTCAAGAAAGTATTCTGATGCATACATGAACATGGCCTCAAGCTAAACAGGTCCAAGTGCTGTTTTGGGAGATCCACGCTGAAGTTCCTGGGCGATCCGATTTCGCGACACAGTGTGCGCCCGGACACAGACAAAATTAAAGCCATCGAGGCAATGAAAGTCCCCGAGGACAAGAAGGCAGTGCTGTGTTTCCTGGGAATGGTCAATTTCCTTTGCAAGTTCATCCCGAATTTGGCCACACACACCACGGCCCTAGGCAACCTGGTGAAAAAATCAACCGCCTTTGAGTGGAAGGCGAAGCACCAAACAGAATGGCTGGAGCTGAAAGCCAAGCTCACCACTGCACCCGTCCTTGCATTCTTTGACCCAGACCGAGAGACCAAGATATCCACAGATGCGAGTCAGGATGGCATTGGGAGGGTGTTGCTTCAAAGAGACGACACGTCATCCTGGGTACCAGTAGCATACGCGTCACGGGCAATGACACCCACTGAGACCAGATATGTGCAGATTGAGAAGGAGTGTTTAGGTCTTCTCACTGGCATCCTCAAATTTCATGATTATGTCTACGGCTTGCCAACATTTACTGTTGAGACGGATCATAGGCCTCTGGTCCACATCATCCAAAAGGACCTGAATGACATGACGCCTCGTTTTCAGAGAATTCTGCTCAATCTCCGGAGGTATGATTTCAATTTGGTGTACACACCTGGCAAGGAGCTCATCAGCGCTGATGCATTGTCCCGCTCCGTTAACTCACCCAGTGAACCACTGGAGATCATCCAGCACATTGACTTGCAGGTACATCTGTGTGCAAGCACTCTCCCAGCAACAGATGAGAAGATCGTTCTCATCCGAGAAGAGATGGCCAAAGACCCTCTGTTGCAGCGAGTCATCCACAACCTCAGCAATGGCTAGCAGAAAGGGGAATGCCCTCAATTCTACAACGTCAAGGACGACCTGACGCTGATCGACGGCATCCTGCTCAAGCTGGACAGGATAGTCATCCCGCTACGTCACCAGGGCATGGTGCTGCGGCAGATTCATGAGAGACACATGGGCGTAGAAAAGTGCAGGCGCAGGGCCCGGCAAGCTGTCTACTGGCCCGGCATCAACCAGGACATCACGGACATGGCCCTAAACTGCGAAACCTGTCAGAGGTTCCAACCAGCGCAGAGCAAGGAGACGCTCCAACCACATGACCTAGAGACCTCCCCATGGTCCAAGGTTGGCATTGACTTATTCCACGCAAATGGTCGCGACTATATCTTAATCATCGATTACTTTTTGAACTATCCTGAGGTGCTGAAGCTGCCAGACCTCACCTCACGGACTGTCATCAAAGCGTGTAAAGAGACATTCTCACGGCACGGCATCCCGAACACCATCATGAGCGACAATGGCCCGTGCTTCCACAGTCGAGAATGGTCCACATTTACCAAGAGCTACAATTTCAGGCATGTTACCTCCAGTCCGCACTATCCGCAGTCCAATGGCAAAGTCAAAAAAGGGGTGCACATCGTTAAGCAGCTCATCCGCAAGGCCTCGGACTCCGCTTCCGACATACACCTTGCACTACTTGCGTACTGGCCGACTCCCTTGTCCTCTGGCATGTTGCCAGCTCAACTGCTGATGAACAGGGACCTGCGGACGACGCTTCCAGCCATACACCTGCCCAACCTTGATCACCTCCCGGTGCTGCCGAAGATGCAGCAGCTTCACGACAGCCAGAAGCAGGGCTCTGACGCACATGCCACCGATCAGGACGCGCTATCCCCGGCAGACACGGTCAGGATCAAGATACCAAATGGTGGGTGGTCTGCTCCGGCTGTCGTTGTTCGACAGGCCGCGCCCAGATCCTATGTCATACGCATGACTGATGGCTCCATTGTGCGAAGGAATCGGGCACTGCGAAAAGTTGCTTGCCCACAACCACTTTCCCCTCCATTTCCACATGTCGAATTGCCACCTCCAGACACCTCGAACCACGAGGCCACCAGTCGTGCCTCCCACTCGCCTGTCAAGACACCGTCATCCCCTCCACCACCTCTCCGGCGGTCAACAAGGATCAGACGCAAGCCTCAGAGACTGGACTTATGAGCATTTGTTGTGTTTGTTCTGTTATGTATTCCTCAGTCAGTCACATTAGACAGACACATTCACATGTATATACATCTAAAAAAAAGGGGGGGATATGCAAACATGCAACCAATGAACACTCAGAATAGGACACAACCAATGGGCAGTCAGGACAGAGGTGGCATCACCTCAAGGGGGCATGACATAAACACCATAAAGGGGATGAGGCACTCACACCCTGCCTCTTTCCACAGACAGATATCTAAAGAGTTAGACAGGGTTATCAGCAGCATCACACCCCAGCACGTGGTTTAGAGCAAGCTGGTACAGTTAGACTGAGTTATACAGTTAGATTAGCAGAGAGTCGAACTCATTTGGAAACTGTGTTTCTAGTTCAATAAACACGTTGAACTCATTTCAAAGTCTGGATCATCCTTTCTTCAAGACTGCATCAAGTAGCAGCCTCTGATATCCGAAGCAGCATAACACAACACCCACCACTCACCCACTGAAAGTTTTGAGACCTTGCTTTGATCCCTTCCAGTGGTGCCTTATCCTCTTCCAGAATAGCTCCGTACACCGCTGACACTGCCCCCTTCTCCAGTCCCCTTGTCGTCAACACCTCCTCCAGCAATGTGGAGGCCGGTTCCTCTGGGAAGCTGTGTATCTCCTTCCTGGCAAAATCCCGAACCTGCATGTACCTAAACACTTCTCGCTGCTCCAGCTCATACTTCGCTTCCAGCTCCCTCAATCCTGCAAATCGACCCCGAAGAAACAAATCTTTTAGCATCTTAATCCCCTTCTCTCGCACATCCGCCCACCAACCCCCAAACATCAGCCCGCATGTTTACATAAACAAATGACAAAAAGGAATCAGGGATGACCCATAGTCACTCTTCATAGATTGTCATAGAATTTACAGTGCGGAAGGAGGCCATTCAGCCCATCGAGTCTGCACCGGCTCTTGGAAAGAGCACCCTCCCCAAGGTCAACACCTCCACCCTATCCCCATAACCCAGTAACCCCACCCAACACTAAGGGCAATTTTGGACACTACGGGCAATTTAGCATGGCCAATCCACCTAACCTGCACATCTTTGGACTGTGGGAGGAAACCGGAGCACCCGGAGGAAACCCACGCACACACGGGGAGGATGTGCAGACTCCGCACAGACAGTGACCCAAGCCGGGAATCGAACCTGGGACCCTGGAGCTGTGAAGCAATTGTGCTATCCACAATGCTACCGTGCTGCCCCGCATCTACACAGCCCCACTCACCCCCCAACTAATGTTCGATGTTATCCAGTTCTTGAAAGTGCATAATAAATAGTGCCCATGACTTGTAGAACCCCTCCGAGCTTCCCCTCAGTTCGAACTTAACCTTCTCAAGGGTCAAGTATTCCAACAGGTCCCCCCGCCACGCCAGGGCACTGGGTGGAGAGGCTGCTCTCCATCCCAGCAGGATCGGCCTTCGGGCGATCAACGAGGCGAAGGCTATGATATCTGCCTCCGCTCCCGTTTCCAACCCTGGCTAGTCCGACACCCCGAATATGGCCTCCTGGGGACTCGGGTCCAGTTTTACACGTACCACCTTGGAAATTATCCTAAACACCTCCTTCCAGTACTCCCCTAGCTTTGGACAGGACCAAAACATATGAACGTGATTCGTGCCCCCCCCCCCACTCCCGCAACGCTCACACACATCCTCTACTTCAAAAAATCGGCTCATCCTCGCCCTCGTGAGGTGCGCTCTATATACCACCTTCAGCTGTATCAGCCCCAACCTCGCACATGAGGTGGAGGCATTCACTCTCCGGAGAACCTCACACCAGAACCCCTCATCTATGACCTCCCCCAACTCTTCCTCCCACTTTACTTTGATCCCTTCCAGTGGTGCCTTATCCTCTTCCAGAATAGCTCCGTACACCGCTGACACTGCCCCCTTCTCCAGTCCCCTTGTCGTCAACACCTCCTCCAGCAATGTGGAGGCCGGTTCCTCTGGGAAGCTCTGTATCTCCTTCCTGGCAAAATCCCGAACCTGCATGTACCTAAACACTTCTCCCTGCTCCAGTTCATACTTCGCTTCCAGCTCCCTCAATCCTGCAAATCGACCCCGAAGAAACAAATCTTTTAGCGTCTTAATCCCCTTCTCTTCCCATTTCTGAAAACTTCCATCCCACCTCCCTGGCTCAAATCTGTGGTTCCCCCGAATCGGCATTTCCCTTGACCCTAAACCCAACCCGAAGTGTTGGCGAAACTGCCTCCAGATTTTCAATGAAGCTATTATTACCGGACTCCCTGAATATTTCCCCGGAGCTATCGGCAGCGGCGCTGTTGCAAGTGCCTTCAGCCCCGACCCCCTGCACAAACTCTCCTCCATTCTGACCCACTGAGAATCCACCCCTCTGACCCAGCTCCGCACTTTCTCCACATTCGCCGCCCAGTAGTAGTACAACAGGTTCGGGAGACCCAAACCCCCTGCCTGCCTTCCCCTCTGTAGCAGCACCTTTCTCACACTGGCCACCTTCCCGCCCCATATGAATGAGGTAATCCTTCCCTCAATCTCCCTGAAAAAAGACTTTGGCAGGAAAATCGGTAGGCATTGAAAAATAAACAGGAATCGCGGCAACAGATTCATTTTAACCGCCTGTACCCGACCCGCCAGTGACAGAGGAAGGTCGGCTCCCCTTGCCAGAATGGCTTTCACTCTCCCCACCAAACTAGTGATGTTGTACCTGCGAAGCCTCCCCCACTCCCGGGCAACCTGCACCCCCAGATACCTAAAATGAGTTCCTACTCTACGGAATGGCAGCCCCCCCACCCCTGCCCCCACCCCCGGCCGAGACACCACAAAGTACTCACTCTTGTCCAGGTTCAACTTGTACCCCGAGAAAGACCCAAATACCCGCAGTAGCTCCAATATTCCTCCTATCGACGCACTCGGTTCCGACACATACGGCAGCAAGTCGTCGGCATACAAGGACACCCTATGCTCTATACCCCGCCCCCCCCACCCCCGCACTATTCCTTTCCATGCTCCCGAACGTCTCAATGCGATGGCCAACGGCTCAATCGCAAGTGCAAACAGCAGGGGGGACATAGGACATCCCTGTCTCGTCCCACGGTGGAGAGAAAAGTATCTCGAACTGATATTATTTGTGCGGACACTCACCTTTGGCTCCTTATACAATAGCTTTACCCAGTTCACAAACCTTGGTCCAATCCCAAACCGCTCCAGCACTGCCATCAGGTAATCCCATTCTACCCGATCAAACGCCTTCTCAGCGTCCAATGCCACAACTACCTCTGTTTCCTTCCCTTCCGCCGGTGCCATAACAACGTTCAAAACCCTCCTAATGTTCGAAAACAGCTGCCTCCCTTTCACGAACCCCGTCTAATCCTCCCCTATCACCTTCGGGAGGCACTCCTCCAGCCTACCCGCCAGTACCTTCGCCAACACTTTTGCGTCCACATTCAGAAGTGATATGGACCGATACAACCCACACTCCATCGGATCCTTATCTTTTTTTAGCAACGGGGAAATCGATGCCTGCCCCAAGGTTTGCGGCAACACCCCCTTCCCTATCGCCTCCTCAAACATCCCCACCATCAGGGGTGCCAACCTATCCTTAAATTTTTTATAATATTCCACCGGAAACCCATCCGGCCCTGCCACTTTCCCCGACTGCATCCTCCCAATCGCATCCTTTATCTCCTGCTCCACTATTGCTCCTTCTAATGTAGCCCTGTCCCCCTCCCCTAGCCTCGGGTACTCCAACCCATCTAGAAATTCCTGCATCTCACGGACTCCCCCGGGTGGCTCTGACTTGTACAACCTCTCATAAAACTCCTCAAAAACCTTGTTAATCAGCACTGGAGCCACCACCAACTTCCCTGCCCTATCCTTCACCTGAAGAATTTCCCTTGCCGCTACCTCCCTCCGGAGCTGACCTGCTAACATAAGGCCCCACATTATCTCCATGTTCATAAACTGCACCCCTTGCTCATCTCAGTTGGCGCACCGCCTTCCTGGTGGACAGTCGGTCGAAGCTCGCCTGTAGTTCCTTCCTCTTTTCCAGCTTCGCCGGGTCCCCATCCTCTGCGTACCTCCTATCTACCTCCAACATCTCATCTATTACCCTCTGCCGCTCCAACCTCTCCTCTTTATCCACCCTGGCCTTAAACAAAATTACCTCACCCCTCACCGCCGCCTTTGGAGCCTCCCAGACGACTGCCTTCGACACCTCACCCGTACAATTGAAACCTACATATTCCTTAATTACCTTTTCAATTTTCACACAGAATATTTGGTTCCCCAAAAGCCCCACATCCAGTTTCCACCCCGGTCTCTGTGCTGCCCCCTTCTCCAGCACCATATCCACCCAATGTGGAGCGTGATCTGACACTGCAATTGCAGAGTATTCCGATCCTCTGACTCCAGCCAGCAAAGCCTTCCCCACCACAAAAAAGTCGATCCGCGAGTATACCGCTGAGAAAAACGAGTACTCCCGTTCCCTTGGGTGCAGGAACCTCCGAGGGTCCACCCCTCCCATTTCCACCATTAGCCCAGCCAGCGCCTTCGCCCCCCCTGATGGGACCAGCGAGCGCGGCCGTAATCTGTCCAACCTTGGCTCCTGCACCAAGTTCCAGTCCCCCCCCTCCACAATCAGCTCATGTGTGTCTAAGTCGGGAATAGCTCCAAGCACCTTCCTCGCGAATCCCACATCGTCCCAATTGGGACCGTATACACTTAACAGCGCCACTAATCTCCCCTCCAACGCCACTGCCACAATCACATATCGACCCCCCTGGTCTGCCACCACCTTCTCCATCTGGAAGCGTACCCTTTTGCTGACCAGCACCGCTACCCGTCGAGCCCTTCCATCAAATCTGGAGTGAAACACTTGGCTAACCCAGCCCTTTTTAAGTCTCACCTGGTCCTTCACCCTCAAGTGAGTCTCCTGCAGCATTGCTGCATCGGCTTTCAAACTTTTAAGATGTGCAAGCACCCTTGACCTCTTTACCGGACCTCCTAGCCCTCTCACGTTCCACGTGACTATCCTTACTGGGGGTCTCTCTTCCCCCCCCCCCCACCTTTCTTATCCACCATCACCCTACCACCGGGCCCTGCCCCATAAGCCTGACCCGCCCCTGTCCATTGTTAGCATCGAACCCCTCCCCCCCCGCCCCCTCCCAAGAACTCCCCCTACAAAAACATCCCCCAACATCCATCCCTCCACCCCCTCTCGCTCGCCTTGTAGGCCCATTGAAGCCTGCTATCCAGGCTCCAACGTCCGCAGCCCTCCTCTCACCTCACCCCCGTTCACTAACTGACTCTAGCTAGCGCGGGTGGCTCCCCCCCCCGCCAATACCTCTCGCCCCCTTCCGCCCAGTCCCAGAGAAAGAAACACCAAAACAAACCCAACAATCCAACCCCTACAATTCACTAACATAACATTTAACCGTCGCAACACAGAACGCCATTAACTTGAACTCTGTAACAATGCAAAGGGAAGTAAATTTCAATACAAATCAGTAAAAAGAAAGTTGTAACATTTGTACATTTTCCAGCCGCTCAAACACAGTCCACAGTCTCTCTTCCAGTTCCGCTCTTCACGTCTGTCCCAAGCCTTCTGCCCTCACGAACGCCTCAGCCGCCTCCGCTGTCTCAAAATAAAAGTCTTTGGCGTTATATGTTACTCTCAACTTCGCCGGGTACACCACACCAAAATCGCACCCCCTTCTTGTACAAAGCCGCCTTCACTCGCCCAAACGCCGCTCGTCTTTTTGCCAACTCCACCGTCAAGTCCTGGTAGATCCGAACCGCAGTACCATCCCACAGCACCTCATGCTCCTGCTTCACCCAGCTTAATACCTTGTCCTTCATGCAAAACTTATGGAAGCAGATAATTACTGCCCTTGGTGGCTCGTTCACTTTGGACTTCGGCCTTAATGACCGATGAGCACGGTCTAGCTCGTACAGGGTGGGGCTCTCACCCTCCCCCATCAGCTCCGCCAATACTTCTTAGCAAAGTATTGCGTTGGCCTTGGGCCCTCTGTCCCTTCTGGCAAGCCCACAATTCTCAAATTGTGCCGCCTTGAGTGGTTTTCCAAGTCTTCCAGCTTTGCTCGGAGTCCTCTGTTAACCTCCACTACCCTCCGCAGCTCGTCCCCCATCGAGGTGACCTGGTCGCTGTGTCGTGTCACGGCCTCCTCCACCTCCTTCATCTTCTCGCCCTGCTCTCTCACCTCGGCCGATGCCTTCGCCACCTCCACCCTTATCGGGCCGATTGCCTCCTCCACCAATGACTTCAACGCGACCGCCATCTCTTTCCTCAAGGCCTCCATGTGCCTCACAAACTGTTTTTCCAGCTCCACCACCATCACCTCGGTCATCTTCTCCACCGTAGGTAGTGTGGCCCCGCCTTGCAGTTCGGCTTCCGCCATCCTGTCAACACTTTTGCTCGTCTTCTCCTTCGGCGGCGAACCCGCGTTTCCTCCTTTCTTCGACGTGCTCTTCGCATCCTTTAGCGGCCTATTGTTTTTTATCTTCTTTCTTGTCTTCTCTCTCCCCCTTCGCCCTCCTGTCCTTCATCAATCTGACATTCTTTTTTTGAAAAAAAAGGGGAGAGAAAAAAAAACTTTCACCAAACTTCCTTAAACCTTCTTTTTTTCTCCTCTGCATTCATCTGGGACCAGGCTTCAACCTTCTTTCTTCTTCCTAGGTGGGAGCCATCCGACGTGGAGCACCCTCCCTACATGGTGCCCTGGCCTCGGGCCTGCCGCCTCGGCCTCCTCCTAGCTCCGCCCCCGCTGCTCTGACCTGCCGCGCCGGGCCCAGCGCCTCAGCCCCCGCCGCCCGACACCCGCGCGGGGTTCTTCGCCGGTTTTTAAACCGCCCCACTGGCTGCTCGTGACGGCCCCAAAGGCCGACGATAGTCGGGGAGTACGTGAGGACTCGGAGATTTCCCCGAAATCGCCGCGAATCACGGCCACCAGCGGGAGCTCGTTATTGCGGCCGCCCTGCTCACCCACGCCACCGGAAGTCCCCCAGAACATGCGTTTCTATAACACCTTTCATGGTCTCACTGCCTCTCAAAGTGCTTTAGAACCAATGATCTATTTTTGAAGTGGTCACTGTTACAAAAAAAGCCATGTTGTAATATAGCACAGTTAAAATATCATTGTTCTCTGTCATATTCCTGAGACATGAAGGTGATCATCAACATTTGAAACCCAGGGCAGCATGGTGGCACAGTGGTTAGCACTGCTGCCTCACAGCGCCGAGGTCCCAGGTTCGATCCCGGCTCTGGGTCACTGTCGGTGTCGAGTTTGTACATTTTCCCCGTGTTTGTGTGGGTTTCGCCCCCACAACCCAAAGATGTGCAGTGTAGGGGGATTGGCTATGCTAAATTGCCCCTTAATTGGAAAAAATGAATTGGGTACTCTAAATTTATTTTTAAAAAGTAAAAGTTCAAACCAAAACTTACTTTATTTGATTATTTAGAAAGTGGACTTTGCTGAACCAAACGATGGCTGCTGCAGTTCATATAATTCATAGGTTGGCTACAGTTTTTGGAAATTTCCAACAGCAGTTACAGTACAATAGCTCAACTTATCCTTGCAGAATATCATACCGCTCATTGTGAGGATACATCACAATAAACAAGCCCAAGGGATCAACAGACGATCTGTCCTATTTCAAAGGAAGAACTGTCGAAACTTGCTATACCTCCAGATGCGCTAATAACCAACATCAATTTCCTAAGGTGAACAATTGATTTTGAACAAAGGCATGGAAACTGCTTGTTAACCGGCAACTGACTTATTAATGCGAAACATCACATGACCTAAACTTCTGGCCTTTGTAAAATTGTAATATTACATTTCGAGACTCGCAATCTGCTGTTTAACCTCCAGCCTGCCAACATCCAAGCAGAACTCCAGGTTACCCACCTCGCTACCCCTCAGGAGACCGAACGGGATCCCGTGAGATGTCATAATCTGGATCACACCAACAATGGGCGGGGCCTAAATTTGCATATTTAAATGTGCAGTTAGGCACACTTAAGTATGTCCCTGCCAGAGATAACCAGCCCCTGGGATCTAGCAACGTCACCGTTTAATACTGGTCTCCAGAAACAGGGACCATGTGGATCGGCAATTTGTGGGGGGGATCTCCCAGACAATCGGAGGCCTCCGGGTGGTCAACCTCTTGGCATGGTGGCACCCTGGCAATGCTGATTCCATCCGCACACCTTGGCAATGCCACCAGGCAACCCTGACAGTGCCACCCAGGTGCCAGCCTGGCACTGCCAGAGTGTCCATGGGACACCACCTGGCTGACAATGGCTAGGTGGCATTTTACACATGTTGGGGGTCAGGCCCAGTGGTGCTCTGTCCTTATCATGTGAGGTGCAGGGGGCTTGAGGACCCCCCAACAGGTAAGTTGGGATATTGAGGATGTCCAGAGGCTGTGTTGGGGGATCGAGTGATCGGGGTGCCGTTTAAAAATGGCAAGTGCGGAAGTTAAGCGCGGCCTCTGCAGGGCCTTCCCCGCCAAGGCCTGCAAAAATAATAGAGTAACCGTTCGAAAGTGGGGTTATTCAAGTGCCGGGAAACATCCCGATAACCCTGCCTGGAACAGAACTCTGTTTTTGTTTTCATTAAATTGTGCCCAAGTCTCTGTGTACCAACCTCACCTCGCTGCGTCATCATCAACTTTAAAGGAATTGTGCTGAACCCACTTGAACTATATAGCTCCTCATGATGGAACCCTCACTGGACTCTGGCAATCACATGAACTGACATTCATATCTGTGGTGCTTTTTCTTCAATTTTTCATTGCAGCAAGAACTTCTCTTTGCTATATTCTGTGTGTGTGTGTGCGTGCGTATGTGTGTGTGCATGTTTGTGTGTGTGCTCATGTATGTGTGTACGTGCGTGCATGTGTGTAATGTGACCATTCTCTCAGGTATGAATGTGTGAACAAACCATACTTCTGATTTAAAATCTGGGGCTGATTTAACACAGGGCTAAATCGCTGGCTTTGAAAGCAGAACCAGCAGCACGGTTCAATTCCCGTACCAGCCTCCCCGAACAGGCGCCGGAATGTGGCAACTAAGGGCTTTTCACAGTACCTTCATTTGAAACCTACTTGTGACAATAAGCGATTTTCATTTCATTTTTCAACCCGAAAGAGAGTTTGTTGTAAGTCACTTTAAAATTGGCCTCACAAACAGAGGGTTTGGGCAAACATGCCGTCGCCTACTTCAACAATTAAAATATCTCCTGCTCACGGACAGAGGGTGAGAAAATAAAGGAGTTTGGGTTTGCCTCTCTCCCCTGCCCAGAATCACACGAATAGTAATACTGTATCAATAACTCAATGACATTGATTAATATTCCAATTTCTTCAGCTGAACAGAAACATGTTCTCACCTGTTCGGGTATGTGCTTCCCGATCAGATAAGAGCGTTCGTAATGCGTTCATCTCACGTACTCTCCTCTCCGTGGTCTGACTATAGTTTCAGTTTGTACTACTTCACATTTCCATGCAGCCTTATCACATCCTCAGTACATCAGCACTTCACACACAGTGAAAAACCTGAGGCCAGTCAGGCAAAGACAGCTGTCAGTCTTGTGCACAACAAGGTCCTGCAAATGAGATTCATGACCAACATATCTGCTTCTTTGTGGTGTTGTTTGTTCCAGAAAGGGAGTGGGAAAGTAATAACACTGTTTAAGATCTGTTTCAGAAACCAGCAGTTCACACAAAAGTAGAAAACTGACAGGCAGAAAGAGAGTCACTGGATTGCTGCTTCCCAAACACTCTGGCCAGCGATTAGGCCCCAATACTCCCCCACAAATGTCTATGAACCCATCTCTACCTCCCAATTCCCCACTGGATCCCCACACATTCCCCACCTCCCCTCACCACCATCCCGCAATGGAATCTCCAGGATTGATACTGGAAAGGATACTCTGAAAAATCCCTCTCTGACCTCTACAAAGCTTATTTTGGGTTTGCTGCTTGAAGGCTGGGAATAGGATATTGCCGTACCCAATCCACTACACAGAGAAATCTTGACTTGTTAAAGCAGGAATATTTGTCAAGGCTCCCAAGGGGATTTGCTGTTTGACTTTGAATAATACACAAGGACCTCTGTTTTTTTATTTGTTCTTGGAATGTGGATGTTGCTAGCAATGCTAGTGTTTGTTGCCCATCCCTAAGTTGCCATTGAGAAGATGGAGCCATGTTCTTGAACCGCTGCAGTCAATAATTGTGTAGGAACATCCACAGTGCTGTTAGAAAGGGAGTTCTAGGTTCTTGATCCATTGACAGTGAAGGAATGGCAATACATATTCAATTCAGGATGGTGTAGCTGGAAGGCTGCGAGTGGTGATGTTCCCATGCATCTTGTCCTTCAGGTAGTAGAGTTTGCAGGTTTTTAAGGTGCTGCCAAAGGAGCCTTGGTGAAGTTATGCAGTGCATCTTGTATATGTCTCTTGCACTTATTGAAGCAGGGTTGGTCCCAATGTTGGCATGAGTTTGAATGCAATTTTGCTGCTGATAGCACCCAGCGCCTCATGGATGTCCAGCTTTGAGCTGGTAGATCTGTTCTGATTCTATTCCATTTAGCACGTTGGTAGTGCCACACAACACGATGGAGGGTATCCTCAATGTGAAGACAGGACTAGGTCTCCACAACAACTGTGCGCTGGTCACTCCTACCAATACTGCCATGGACAGATGCATCTGTGGCAGGTTGAATGGGAGGATGAGGTCAAGTATGATCTTCCTTCTTGTTTGTTTCTTCACCAGCTGCCACATTCCCAGTTCCGCAGCTATGTCCATTAGGGCTGGGCCTGCTCGGTCAATGCTGGTGCTACTGAGCCACTCTTGGTGATGGACGTTGAAATCCTCCATCCAGAGTCAATTCTGTGCGCTTGCCACCCTTAGTGCTTCCTCCAAGTGGTGTTCAACATGGAGGAGACATGATTCGTCAGCTGATGGTGGACGATACGTGGTAATCAGCAGGAGGTTTCCTTGCCCATGTTTAACCTGATGCCTTAAGACTTCATGGGATCCAGAGTCGATGTTGAGGACCCCAACTGTATACCACTGTGTCGCCATCTCTGCTGGGTCTGTACATCTAGTGACACAGGACATACCCAGGGATGGTGATGGTGATGGTGGTGTCTGGGACATTGTCTGTAAGATATGATTCCGTGTGTATAACTATGTCGGACTGTTGCTTGACAAGTCGGTGAAATAGTTTTCAAAATTTTGGCACCCCCCAGGTGTTAGTGAGGAGGATTTTGTTGAGTCGACAGGGCTGGATATACATTTGTCATAACTAGTATCTAAGGTTGTGAGTAGGTTCCTCAACCATTTCAGAAGGTAGTTAAGAGTCAACCATTGAACAAGATACGAGATATAGCAAGATTGCAGCTATCCCATTCGCCCCCCATCCCCACCATCAAGATGTGTCCTGAAATGTTTATCCTAGATCAGTGTTCTTCAAAGTCGGGGGCGCGACCCGCGGGTGGGTCACGGGCGGGTGTCGGGAGGGTCGTGCAGCCGTTGTCCGCGACGCTCCCGATCGCGCAAATCCCCGCGCAGCAACCAGCTTTTCATAACGCCGTCTGCAAGCGGCCGCGAACGTGTTAAAACAATTTTTTGCCCGCATTGCGTATGCGCGCACGATGATCGGCGCAAATGCGCATGCGCGCTGATAATCGGGCATGCATGCGCAGTGCGGCCACTATTTTTTTTAAAGTTGCAGCTTTTTGTTTTACAAGTTCTGTAGTGGTTTTTATTCATTTATATTATTCATTTAATTTTTATTTTTTTCATTTATTTTAATCATTTTATTTTTTTTACAAGTTTGGGGGGGGGGGTTTATTCATTTTTTTCATTTATTTTACTTATTTTATTTTTATTTTTTTACTTGTTCGTGGGGGGGAGGTTTATTTGATAAAATTTTACAGGAAAAAAATTCAGAACTTGGGACAGATGGAGACTCCATACTTTCCGACAGCAGAAGGCTTCACCTTCATCCAACAGGTTCCATTGGAGGAGCATGTACATAAGAACATAATGTGTACGAGGGCCAAAGGGACCCAAACCATTTCCTCCATTTTGTCAGCAGCAAACAAGCTAAGAGAAAATGGTGGGTCGCTCAGGTCGGCCCGCGTGGGTCACGAAGGTTGACCGACTTGGGTCGCGACGGTCGGCCGGGTTGGGTCCCGAAGGTTGGCCGGTTGGTAAAAATGGATCCCCGGAAAAAAAGTTTGAAGAACACTGCCCTAGATTATAATTTCAAATGTTGGAATGGGGGCTTAAATCACCTGACTTCTCACTCAGAAGTAAAATCAGCCAAATCAAATGATTTTAAACCCTCAGCTTAAGATTTTCATAATTATAATTGGCCATCAAGATTACTCTTTATTCTCAGCACCCAAAGAAAGATATTGATAAAATCACCAATCTCACTTACCACAAAGAGTTTAGCGTAGTAAAAAACAGACAATATTTAAGCTTTATTAATGTTTATGAAAGTATATTAGTGCCTTGGTTCAATGAATTGAATCAATCGCCTCTGAATTGTGGATTCGATCTCAGGTGATGACCCTTCAATAAAAGCAGCTGAATCCTTGAACATGAATTGTATTATCAAATAAAAAGAATGCCTGATTTCCCCAAGGGACTTTAGGGCTGTTAGAATCCTGCATCAAAGCAGCGTTTTCTTAATATAATTGAGGTTTAAAGATTTATCTATTTCCTGACCAAATGTACTATTGACCTATTCAAGATTGGATCATTGACTCAACATCTCCAATTACATAATCAGATGCTGAGTGTCCAAACATGGAAGAAAGAGAGAGTTAGTTACATTATAGGAACATTCAGGGGATTTGCTAAACATGAACTGGAAGCACTGCTACCCTTGGCATTTAGAAGAATGCTGGGAAATACATAACTTCATGAACTGGGTTTTTCTTTTAAAGTTTGGAAGGATGTTGCATGATTTGCACACTTGGACCTTTTAGTGTAGGTTCACCCACAGTGTTAGGGAGGGAGTCGCAGTGACAGCGAAGGAACCCCAATATATTTCCGAGTCAGGGTGGTGAGTAACTTGGGAGGGAACCTCCAGGTGGTGGGGTTGCTGCTGCTCTTGTTCTTCTAGATGGTAGCGGTCGTGGGTTTGGAACATGCTGTCTAAGGCACCTTGGCGAGTTAGTGCAAATCATCTTGTAGATGTTACACATGGCTGCCACTGTTCATCGGTGGTGGAGGGTTAGAATGTTTGTGGAAGGAGGAACAATCAAGTGGGCTGCTTTGTCCTGGATCGTGTCGAGCTTCCTGAGTGTTGTTAGAGCTGCACTCATCCAGGCAAGTGGAGAGTATTCTATCACACTCCTGATGCCTTGTAGACGGTGAACAGGCTTTGGGGTCGTGTGTTGATTTTCTCGCCATAGGATTCCTAGCCTTTGACCTGCGTACAACTTGATCTGAGTATAACGGGCGGGATTCTCCCAATGGGAGTCTAAGTGCCGACGCCGGAGTAAAAACCGGAGTGTTGCACGATTTAGGGGGGGGCGGGACGTCGCGCGGCATCAGAGACCCGGCGCCACGTAAAAGACGCGGCGTCTTGGGTCCTGCGCATGTGCAGTTGGGCCGGCGCCAACTAGCGCATCCACGGTGGCCGTCCTCCCCCCAGGCCGCCCTGCACAAACATGGCGGATGGATCCAGGCTCGCCGGCGGAAGAAAGGAGGCCCGCCGACAGAGGCCGGCTCGCCGATCGGTTGGTCCCGATCGCGTACAAGGCAACTCCGGAGGCCTGCCCCCGCGAACAGAGCCCCCCTCCTCCCCCCCAAAGGCCCCCCCCCCCAAGCCTTCACGACTAGTACCCGCCGGCAGTGACCAGGTGTGCACGCCGCCGGTGTGACTAGGCCATTTACGCTCGGCCCATCCGGGCCGGAGAATCGGCGCTCGCCGTTTGCGCCGATTCTCCGAGCGGCCCGGCGCGATTCGCACGGCGCTGGTTTTGGGGGGGTGGGAGAATCGCGTGCGGGGGTCGGGGCGGCGTGGTGCAATCCTGCCACCCGGCAAGGGGGGGTAGAATACCACCCAAGTTGTTTGTCTCTGTGTGTTAAACCACTGTAGTATATTATATGTGTATTGTGGTAAACTGCTAATGTATTACATGTAATGTAGTAAACCACTGCCTGATGGCTCCGCCTCCGCTCGGGCTCGGTATAAAGGTGGCTGGTCTCCGCCTCTGCCCCAGTTCGGGATCCGAGGCCAGGAGGTGTTCTGTTGAGGTTATTAAAGCCTCAGTTACGTTCACTACTCGTCTTGTGTTCATTGATGGCACATCATTCTGGAAAAGCTGAGATGAGAAGAATTGATCCAGCTCTATACACTCCTCCATGCCGAAGCCCAATTGGCGAGAACATCCAGACATCTATTGGGACCAGTGGACTGGCTTCACACAAGGGACAGATTGACATTGAGCCTTTGCAAACTTTGTCCTTTTCTGATTAAGTTTTTTTCTCACCGCCTGTCTCTGCAGGGACGATTTGTGTGTCCTTTGGTTGTCTGTGCGTATGTGTGTGTGTGTGCGTGCTGGAGAATTTTTAAGAAGAGATAGATAGTCATACTTTCATATTACAATTGTGTGTGTACCTGTTCTTGCAACTTGGTGAAAAGGTGCTTTGTGATGCACGATCAATGACCACTAAAGCGAGGTTGTAGTCCAACTGAAGGCTTTAATAAGCTAGATGTTTCCCCCAGCAGCTCAGGTACAGAATGAAGGCTGCTGGGGCAGCACGGGCTCTTATACCTGCCTTGCAGGGCGGAGCTACCATACAGCTTGACCAATAGGAAACATACAATATCTACCAATGGTGTTCCAGCATTACCAGGTACCGTAATACCTCTACACAGATTACCACATTCACCCCCTGTTAAAAAAGAGTCCGGCGGGGATGGTGGCCTGATATTACAACATGGTAACGTGGTAGAAATTATAGTTATGGAGGTACCGTAATACCTCGGTACAGCGTTTTGTAACTATTTACAATTCTATTTACTATTTACCATTTATGATTCATAATTAACTATACACTTTAAAATTAAGCAATCAGTCGATTGGGGGCCCTGGTCGTCCACTATGATCGTCAAAGCTTCGGTGGTGACTCCGGTGGAGGCTCGGGCGTCTGTGACTCCGGGGGCGTGCCCTCAATCTCTGTGGCAGCTTCGACACCCCTAGACGGCGCTGGTGGGGAAAATGGTTTGAGGTCCCAGAGGAGGACTTCCTGGGGAAGACAAGGAGACGTTCGTGAGGTGTTTGATTGGTTGTGGTACAAAGCAGTGACCGGATGGAGTGGAGGGCATCTGGGAGGACTTCTTGCCAGCGGGAGACTGGGAGATTCCTGTACCGTAGGGCCAGTAGGACGGTCTTCCAGACCGTTCCGTTCTCCCTCTCTACCTGTCTGTTACCCCGGGGGTTGTAACTGAGCAGAAATTGACGCAGTTCGTCGCTCATAAAGGAGGACGCCCTATCACTATGTATGTAAGCGGGGAACCCGAACAGTGCAAAGATTCTATGGAGGGCCTTGATGACGGTGTTGTGGTCATGTCGGGGCAGGGGATGCGAATGGGAACCGGGAGTACTCGTCAATCACGTTCAGGAAGTACGTGTTGCAGTCGGTGGAGGGGAGGGGGCCTTTGAAGACCATGCTGAGGCGTTCAAAGGGATGGGAAACCTTTGTCAGGTGTGCTTTCTCTGGCCGGTAGAAGTGCGGTTTGCACTCCACGCAGGTTTGGCAGTCCCTGGTGGCTGTCCTGACCTCCTCGATGGAGTAGGGCAGGTTGCGGGTCTTGATAAAGTGGAAAAAGCGAGTGACCCCCGGGTGGCAGACGTCCTCGTGGAGGGCTCGGAGGCGGTCCACTTGTGCGTTGGCACATGTGCCGCGGGACAGGGCATCAGGAGGCTTGTTTAGCTTCCCGGGACGATACAGGATCTCATAGTTGTAGGTGGAG
This sequence comes from Scyliorhinus torazame, assembly GCF_047496885.1. Lineage (NCBI taxonomy): Eukaryota > Metazoa > Chordata > Chondrichthyes > Carcharhiniformes > Scyliorhinidae > Scyliorhinus > Scyliorhinus torazame. The sequence goes on along the minus strand of NC_092725.1, from coordinate 88,767,663 downwards.
AGTTCGATCCTCCACCGCAAGATCTTATCCATTTTTATCTTGCCCCGCTGTGCATTTTCGAACATGAAAGCAACTGGCCGTTGGTCAGTGAGGAGAGTGAATCTCCTGCCAGCCAGGTAATGCCTCCAATGTCGCACAGCTTCTACTATGGCCTGGGCCTCCTTTTCGACTGAGGAGTGGTGGATTTCGGAAGCATGGAGGGTATGGGAGAAGAAGGCCATGGGTCTGCCCACTTGGTTGAGGGTGGCCGCCAGAGCTATGTCAGATAGCTGTTTCCCCCAGCAGCTCAGGTGCAGAATGAAGGCTGCTGGGGCGGCACGGGCTCTTATACCCCGCCTTGCAGGGCAGAGCTACCATACAGCTTGACCAATAGGAAACATACACTATTTACCAATGGTGTTCCAGGATTACCAGGTACCGTAATACCTCTACACAGACTACCACAGTTTCATAATAAATCAATCTTTCTGAATTAATTGAAAGACGGGGCTGGTTAAAGTCTCTATCATTCTGGGTACCAGAGTTAGCCATTTTGGTGTGAAAATTAAACTTTTAAACTACTGGTGTGACCTGTGGACTAGTAGGGCTTGAGAAACTGCACACTCCTCTCATGCTGGCTGTAACAAGACTGAGAGGTGATCTTATTGAAACATATAAGCTACTATCATAGAATCCCTACAGTGCAGAAGGAAGCCATGTGGCCCATCGAGTCTGCACCGACCCTCTGTAAGAGCACCCTAACCAGTCTCCCACTCTATCCCTGCAACCCCATCGCCTCACTTAATCCAACCACCCCTGGATACCGAGGGACAATTTATCATGGCCAATCACCTAACCTGCATATCGTTGGACTGTGGGAGGAAATCGGAGCACCCGGAGGAAACGCACGCAGAGACAGGGGAAAAATTGCGAACTCCACCCGAGGCTGGAATTGAACCCAGGTCCCTGGTGCTGTGAGGCAGCAGTGCTAACCACTCTGTCACCCTGGACTTAACGGTAGATACCCGGAGGATGTTTCCTTCTGAGGGAGAGACAAGAACTAGACCACACTGTTTAAAAATAAACATTCTCCCTTTTAAGATGGAGACGAGGAGAATTTCTGTGAAATTCTCTTCTCCAGAAAGCAGTGAGGAACTTTCTGCCGAAATATAACTGAGTGCATTCTACAATCATTTCAGAGAGTAGTGTCAACCATTGAACAGGACATTAGGTATAGCAAGATTGCAGCAATCCAATTCAGCCCCATCGCCACCAACAAGAAATGTATTGAAGTGTTTACCCTAGATTTTAATTGCAAATCTTGGAATGGGGGTTCAAAACACCGGGGGCTAGATTCTCCGCACCCCGATGCTGAAGTCGCGGCTGACGGCATGGCGGAGAATCCAATTCGGCGCACAAAATCGGGACCGGCGCAAGTTCCCCGATTTTCCGGGCCCCGAAAAGCGGCGTACTCGAGCCGCGAATCCCCTACCTGCAGCCATTGGTGGAGGCTCACCGCGCCATTCTCCGCCTCCGACCGGCCGAAGTCCCGGCGGCGTGGATCTAATGTGTTTCTGCTGGTCGGGATGCTAGCGTAGCGGCTGCGGCCACAGTCCGCAGCAGCCATGGTGAGGCCTCATATGACACTAGGCTAATTTTGGGCAGGTGGTCGGGGTCGGGCACGCGGCCGATCAGGACACTATTTGGCAGGTCCAGTTCCACGGTCTGAGTCCACCATGGAGCACGGCGCGGCCTCTGCCATGTGCATGCGCGGGCTCTGACCCAGAAGTGCAGGGGCCCGTATCTACAGCAAAAGCTGCAAGCTTCCTGACGGTTCACTGCTAGCCTCCTGCAGGGCTATGAATATGTGGCCCTTTCACGCTAGTTTTTCTGTCGTGAAAGGACACACTTTCTACGACGGCGTGGGGGACGTAGTCCCAAAACAGAGAATCCAGCCCCTGACTTTTCACTCAAGAGTAAAACCAGCCAAAGCAAATGATTTAAAATCTTCAACTAAAGATTTTAATTATAATTGGCCATAAAGATTACTCTTTATTTCCAGCACTTAAATAAAGATATTGATGCACTCACCAATCCTACTTACTCCAAAGAGTTTAGCTTTTTAAAAAAAATATAGGCCAGGATACTCCGATCCTGTGCCGGGTCGGAGAATCACCAGGGGGGGGGGCGCGAGAATCGTGCCACGCCGCTCCGAAGCCAGGCCGGCGATTCTCCGGTGCCGTCGGGGTTGCCACCGAGCTGGTCGGAGGCCGTTAAAAGTGCCCACCCGGCGATTCTCCGCGCCTTGACGGACCGAGTGCCCGCTGAGTTCAGCCGAGTCCCGCTGGCGTAGGTTACGTATGGTCCTACCCGGCGGGACCTCAGAGTTCTGGCTGCGGGGGCCGTCCTGGTGGAGGAGGCAGTGGGGTCCGACTCCAGGGGGGGGGCCTCCACGGTGGCCTGGCCCACGATCGGGGCCTACCGATCGGCAGGCGGGCTAATTCCGTGGGGGTCCTATGTTCTTCCGCGCCGGGCCCCTGTAGGGCTCTGCCATATTGCCCGGAGGCCAGTGCGGAGTCGGGGACCCGCGCGCAGGCCCGGACACGCGCCGGCCGTGGCTCGCACGTGTTGACACGTGCCGGCCATGGCACGCATGCGCGGACCTGCGCCGGCCGTGGCGCTCCAGCTTTCGAGCGCCGGAGCAGCGAATACCACTCCGCCGCCGTACTAGCCCCCTAAGAAGGTGTGAATACCTTGCGCCACTTTTGACGCCGGCGTCAGAACTTGGCCGCGAGATCGGAGAATCCCGGCCTTTGACAATGGGCAGAATGTTCTGTGCAACTTCTGGTTCCACCAATGTTAACGGGGTTTCCCATTGAATGCACCCCTCGCCGCCAGGAAACCCTGGTGCACCATTGGCAGGACTGGAAGATCCAGTCGGTGTGAACGTCCGGAAAATTCCGGTCAATATATTCAATTGCAGAGTTAAATAGATTTTTGATGGACTAACAGATCAGCCATGATCTTCTTGAATAGGATCGAATTGCTGAATGGGCTACTCCTGTTCCTAAGCTGCTAACCATCTGAAATATCTGCACTCATCTAATTCTGGCCTCTCGTACATCATCATTATAATTGCCCCATCCTTGGTGGCTGTGCCTTCAGTTGCCTCGGCCCCATGCTCCAGAATTCCCTCCCTAAACCTCTCCTCCTTTCGCCCTCGCTTTCCTCCAATAAGACATTTCTTAAACATACCTCTGACCAAGCTTTTGGTCTTCTGACCTAAAATTTCTAATGTGACTTGAAGTAATTCTTTGTTTGTCGCTGCCGAAGGAGGTGGTGGAAGCAGAGATGATAGTGACGTTTAAGGGGCATCGTGACAAATACATGAATGGATGGGAATAGAGGGATACGGACCCCGGAAGTGCAGAAAATTCTAGTTTAGACGGACAGCATGGTCGGGGCAGGCTTGGCGGACTGAAGGGCCTGTTGCTGTGCTGTACTTTTCTTTGTTCTTTGCAGTCTCAAAATGCTCCTGTGAAGCGCTTTGGGGCTTTTCATTACTTTAAAAGCACTATATCAATAGACGTTGTTGAAATGACAGAAACGCTACTCTTGCTGGTGCTTAATGTAAACAGGAGATTTACCTTTCCTAATCCCCAATGTTTCTGGTTGTCAAGTTCATTCCTGTCGAGGAGTGGAACACTCAGTCCCCTTTCCAACGTGCACAGTTACAGTAAGTGGCTTTTACAAAGAATTGTAAACAGTCAAGCTTGTCTCATTCGCTGGTTCAAAGTGACCGGGAAATTATGCACATTGGCCAGTTTCAGTTCTCACGGGGACCACAACTCCTACTCATCTTGGGAAATGCGCTCGCTTTATAACCAAGAACAGACCACCAATAACATAGTGAGATATCCATGTTCCTGTGTTCTCAGACACTTTCCCATCAATAACTCTGATGGTGGGAAACTATTTTGTGGGGGTGATGTTCAGCAACTCAGAAAAGTGAGATTGAGACCTTCATTTGTCTTTGATGGTTCATGTTGCTCTCAGCTTCTTGCTTAGCCTGAGGATAATGAGGTGAACTGGTTACATGAACAAATCTGTATTCCTTTGCAAAATTGTGAAATAATACATTTGCAAATTGCGGACCAATGTCTGACATCACAATGTCCGGAATGCCATGTTTTGCATGAATTCTCTTCAGTAAGTGAATGACTGCCTGCGCTGTGATACTGTGTAATCTGTTCACTTCAATACACCTTATGTAGTTAGCATTGACACTAAGGAATGTTGCGCCCTAAAATTAAATCATCCATTCCTGGGCACTTGCAAGGCCTTGATGGAAAGGTAGAAGGTGACAGTGTTGTTTTTGCTCTTGGATGTTTACTGCACATGCAAGACAATTAGAGATAATTTATTCATTCGAATGTGTAATGCCTGGTCACCAGTCTGATTACTGGGCTCTTGCACAACATTTTGAATAGGGTGATTTCCAGAGACCTATGGAAAGCAGGGTTGAATATTGGACATTCAGGGAAGGACCTGCTCTCTTCTCTCTCCCTCATGTTTTCTCCAGAAAGGCTGTGAGTTGCTGTATTTCTGAAACTGTAGGGACCTCAATGAATCTACAGTGAAACCATTACAGGCTGCAAACAGAGACCTGGATCTGAAAGCTTACTTTGAAGGAAGGTCTGCTTAAAGATAACTATCTGAAACAAAGATTATTTTTCCTTTTACTTATTATTTTCACCCGTTTTCTCCCCCCTGTGTCAGTCTGTCTTGTGTGTGTGTGTAATGGGTGGGGTAAGTTAAAGTGTGGGTTTGGAATTAGATAACAGCACCCCAGTTGTATTGGCTGCATATTTCATTGTAGTTCTTGTTCTAAATAAAAAGTAGTTGTGTTTAAACTTACAAACCAGGTGACTGTAATTATTGGACAGCCAAAGACTTTGGATCGTTTAAAAATAAATTTAGAGTATCCAATTCATTTTTTCCAATTAAGGGTCGATTCAGCATGGCCAATCCACCTATCCTACACATCTTTGGGTTGTGGGGGCGAAACCCACGCAAACAAGTGGAGAAAGTGGAGAAACTCCACACGGTCAGTAACCCAGAGCCATTATCAAACCTGGACCTTGGCGCCATGAGGCCGCAGTGCGAACCACTGCACCACAGTGCTGCCCTGACTTTGGGTATTATTCTAAGAATTATTTGTTAATTGAATTGTGTTGAGGCTCTGGGTGGGGGGGGGGGAGGCTGGTATTGACCGTGCCCTAGCGCAGGGTTTTGTAACACTGTTTGCCCTCTACAAAATCATGCAGGAACTTGCCTAATTGGTTGACTATCACAAGGAATCTCTGCAACTCTCATGTTTCTGGATTGTGGAAATTCCCTAATTATTTTATTTTTTGTGGCTCAACTGTGATTCCGTGGCTTGTATCATGTGATGTAGATACGTGATTATAGGTTTGGTGAACTCACGGATTTCATTCAATGCTCGGCCTGCACCCTGTAAGACCCAGGACTGCTCTGACTCTGTGATCATGCTCTTCTCTCATGGGAGCCATGTACAAGTGTGTCGTCCATCTGGCATATTGCTCCTTCCAGGCCTTCTAGACTTTGAAGCATTGTTCTCTGGAAAATTCCTGAAGTAGACCCAATTCCAAAGGGAAATCTATTGAAACAATAACTGAACAGTGTTACAAGTGTGCTCAGCAATCCGAATTCTATGTCCAGAGACAACTACCAAAATCCACCGTTCACATCACTTTGGGGAATAGAGTACTCTTGGTTAGTTTGGCAAGGGTCTCATCGGCTGAGGCCATCGAGCGGATCTCATGACTCATGATTTGTTTAGTTGAGTGAAATCCACGCAGATTTTTGTGGAGGCGTTTGGCTTTGGGACTGTACCCATTCCTGAACACCACTTCATTGGCATGGTGGACAGTGAGATAAACCCTTGCCGCTGCATCCTTTCAATTGCACTCTTGACTTTATCCAAGAGAGGGTGAGGGACATTCCTCGGTATAAAGGGGCAAATTAGTTGAGCATCAGCTGGCAATTCGGCACTTGGTCCTCAACTTCCCTCGTCCTGTAAATAATCTTGAAAATTAATTCCTGTCTGTACTGTTGTAGTTCTCATCAGCCACTTCATCCGCTTGATAGGTTAGCTTGAATTTTAAGCATGCCTTTCTGCTTAGTGGAGTATTCTTGACTTTGAATGACAGAGAGGTTTGAGATGGCTTTTGACTTTCAATGTAGGCACAACAGGACGCTGTAATTTGATAGATGAGGGTTGCCATGTAATCTGGTTGAGCCATTTGACTTTATCCTGATTAGAACTATAACTCTGGCTCCTGTATCTAATTTAACCTTTGTGGGGGGCCATCCACTTCAAGTTTAATTCTAGCATTTGTTTTCATTATCATTTTCTGTGGTCTTTGCACCTCTTGTGTGTCGCTTGGTTTTCAATTTTGCTCCCTCATTTTACAGGTTGTCAATGTTTTTTGAATGACAGTTTTGAAATGGCCTATTTTTCCACAGTTGTGCCATTCTGGTCTCACCCCACCAAACATTCTTCTTGTCGCACCAAAGATATTTCAAGATGACGGTTGGTGCACTTATTCCCCATTTTGAGTTGAAACTTTGGCACGTGTGATAAATGTAGGGATTTCAGATATATTGTATTATATGTATTTGGTGCAATAAGGGTTAAATGTCTGGGTTTATGTGTGTGTGTGTGCATCTGCTTTTTTCAAAAGTCTTGGTTAAAAAACAGACACTTTGGCTATAGAGGTGCACTTAAAGCATCGTAAAAAATGAGGTCATAATTTATTCCAATATGGATATTGTTTACCTGAAGTTGGGCTAATGGAATGTTGTTTATATAAAGAAGGTTCCCTGGGGAGTAGATAATTAGAGGTATTGGCCGGGATTCACCCCCACAATCCTAAGATGTGCAGGAAAGATGGATTGGCCACGCTAAATTGCCCCTAAATTGGAAAAACTAAATTGGGTACTCTAAATTATTTTTAAAAGGTAACGGAAAAGAGGAAATTTGATCTGGAAATGGAAAGATTAGTAAGGCAAGAAAGGGATAAGGAAAAAGATTGAGAATCAAAGGAAAAAAGCAGAGAATTTGAATTTCAGAAACTGGAACTGCAAAGAGAATATCAACTTAAAATGTTGGAGATAAAGGCAGAACAAAATCTAGAGGAAGGAGAAACTCCTCCTAGTCATAAGCCTAATGGGGATATATTTTGATGAGAAAGGTGTGGAAACCTTTTTTATCTCGTTTGAGAAAGTGGCTAAACAATTGAAGTGACCAAAGACCTTGCTTGCGCTAACATGAGTGGGGTCTGGGCTGCAGGAACCGCGCACATAGTGAAGCTACATAGGCTGCAGGGGACAGGGATTTCAAAGTCTGCTGATTCTGCACAGACCACTACTCTGAACTACAGTCAGGCAAGACAGGAAAATAAGCCCTGGTTGCTTGTAAAAGGGATTGTTTGTGCCATACTTTCCATTTCAAATCGGAAGGCAGGAAAATGGGCGCCATGGACATGTTTGGTGAGGATTATAAAACATGAAATTCATATGAGTAAAGATTCCAATTGTTTCTAATAGCTAATCAGACACTGGAGGACCTGAAGGGTGCAACGTTTCTCAGCTTACTTGGGTTCACAACGTTAATGCTGTTCCAGAATCTTGTTCACCCAGCAAAACCAGGAGAAGTATCTTATATTGAATTGCTAAAACCGTTATTGATTGCAGAAAGATTTTGATTCCACTGCCATAGTCAGGAAAAGGGTGAAAACATTTTACACTTTGTAGCATCTTTAACAAAATTAGCTAAATATTGTGAATTTGGTACAGCACTTGATGGTACTCTTCATGACTCTTTATGGACTATGCAGTGAAGCTATTCAGAGGAAGCTGCTTTCTGTAAGTGATTTAACTCTAAAGGCTGTTGCTGTGAAGCTTGCCACATCTATGGATCTAACAACAAGAGATGTTTCACAGATAGGTGCTGAAGTGAAGATCCACAAAATGGATATCTCAAGGATTAAGGCTGCAAAGGTTCAACCTGTCATCGATTGGACACTCAATAAGGGAATTCTGGATTAAAATGAATACATTCCAGAACAGCGGCAAGAAGGGCCACGTTGCCAAGGCATGATTGGCTCAGAAAACTTCTAAACCCAAGAAGAACAACACAGTCAAACAATCTAGTCGTGCATTTAAATTATTGAATGAGGCTGAAGATCTCTCAAAAATACAGCGAAACCGAGCTACAGCAAAAGATAAGTCTAGGTGTTCAACAACATTTTCGGGCATATCGAAAATTTGAAAGTCATGAAACTGAAATAGAAATGGATACAGACACAGCAGTTTCATGAATACCGGAGATAATTTATCATCAAAAGCTGAAGCATCTGCCTTTAAAACAAGATGTGATCCTAAGGACGTACACTGCAGAGTTTGTACCATTAAAAGAATGAATTATGGTGAAAGTAGAAGCAAATGACATGCAGAAAAGTTGCCTCTTCACATTGTCCATGGAAACTTCCCTTTTTGCATTGCAAATTATTGGGTACTCTAAATTTATTAAACAAAAAAACGGTGCTCAGATCTCTGAGTCTTGCCGGCAACTTTAATTCCCACTGCTGAAAAAAGTTCTAAATGTGGGATTTTTCAGTGAGGAACTCCCCAAGCTCCATAAAAATGACTAAGTCTGGGTTAATACAGATCTGAATCGTGCCTAAACATCCGGCAGGAATCACCCCACAAAACCCACCAAAACAACAGTTAACGTCATTTTTTAATATGAGAATCGACCCAAGTTATTGACACAGACTCTCGCAAAGAGTCCAATGTATGGGCAACATTAACAGTTTTGTCAAGGACAAATGTGTTGCATTGATTCAATTGTATCAGATTAACATTTAAAGGAAGCAAGCGAAACATAAATCTGCTGCCAGTCTTATTCATTCTTGAGGATCGACTCTGACTTGTCATTAAATAACCTGAAAAAGAAATCTAAGATGGCATTCGGAGAATTACTTACATGCACGTTCATCTGAGACCTAGTCATGATTCCTCACCCAAATCTCACAGATTAACCATTAGTCCCTTCATAACTTGACCATGCTTATAGCCGGTTGATTTTGCTTGGGTGTTATTTATATTCATCAAACAAGTTTGAACAGTATTGAGATGAACCGGTTCACTGTGTGACTCAGAAATACAGGACTGACAAACTGACAGAAATAGTTTTTCAGTTGCATCTCAATCTGAATTCTGACGTACAAAATCTGTGGGTGTGTTTGGTGGGCGGGTTGTTCGCAAAAGAAACTAACGGCAATGCAATAGCAAAGCTATTATCAACACTCAGTTTATTGATCTCCTCTGACAGTTTTACAGGCTGATTTCTGGAGCTGAAGCTGGGCTGCATCAATTAAGTTCATATTTCAATGTAGATTTCAGTTCATGTCGTCAAGTATAGACAATTGCTCACAAAATGGTCAGCAACAGGATAATACAGGAGACAAAGAGAGCCAACAATGCCTGAAGATTTGCAAACTGAGCAGTGGCAAGTGACTTTGACCGAGATAAAGGTTAATCACTTAATTAGGAAAAAGCAAATCACCTGTACCATGGAAAATGAGAACTGGAATTAAAAAGAGACTTAGGGATGAACAAATCATTTCAAGCAGCATCATAGATCAGCAAATCAATCAAAGCGTCTCAAAAAGAAATTGAATTTATTCAAAAATGAAGTTAATCTTGTGTCGGGCCCTGGTCAGGTTGAATGGTGTACACAGTGTACTTTAAAAAATGTATACACGGGATTTGTGCATCGCTGGCTGGGCCAGCATTTATTGCCCATCCCTGGTTACCCTTGGAGTCCTTGCTAGGCCATTTCAGAATCAGCCACATTGCTGTGGGGCTGGAGTCACATGTCAGCCAGACCAGGTAAGGAAGCAGGGGCGAAATTCTCCCCCAACGGCGCGATGTCCGCCGACTGGCGCCCAAATCGGCGCCAATCAGACGGGCATCGCGCCGTCCCAAAGGTGCGGAATGCTCCGCATCTTTGGGGGCCGAGCCCCGACATTGAGGGGCTAGGCCGACGCCGGAGGGATTTCCGCCCCGCCAATTGGCGGAAATGGCGTCTGTTGCCCCGCCAGCTGGCGCGGAAATGCGGCACATGCGCGGGAGCGTCAGCGGCCGCTGACAGTTTCCCGGCGCATGCGCGGGAGTGTCAGCGGGCGCTGACAGTTTCCCGCGCATGCGCAGTGGGGAGAGTCACTTCCGCCTCCGCCATGGTGGAGGCCGTGGCGGAGGCGGAAGGGAAAGAGTGCCCCCACGGCACAGGCCCGCCCGCGGATCGGTGGGCCCCGATCGCGGGCCAGGCCACCATGGGGGCACCCCCCGGGGTGAGATCGCCCCGCGCCCCCCACAGGACCCCGGAGCCCGCCCACGCCGCCTGGTCCCGCCGGTAAATACCAGCTTTGATTTACGCCGGCGGTACCGGAGACTTCGGCGGGGGCGGGGGCGGGATTCACGGCGGCCAACGGCCATTCTCAGACCCGGCGGGGGGTCGGAGAATGACGCCCCAGATTTCCTTCCCTAAAGGGCCCTAAATAACCAGATGGGTTTTTACAACAATCAGCAGTGGGTTCATGTTCATCCTTCGACTTTTAATTCCAGATTTTTATGGAATTCCAATGTTACCATCCGCTGTGATGGGATTTGAACCCAGAGCACCAGAGCAGATCTGCTGCAGGATTCTCTGTGGCTGGATCCTCCGCTTTGCCGGCAGCGCATCCATGTCCGCGGGTTTCCTGACGTCGTGGGATGGCCACAATGGGAAACCCCATTGGCCGGCTGCCGGAAAGGAGGATTCACTGCCGGCGGGGTCACCCCGCACTGGAAAACAGGGCTGGCGGGGCGGAGAAACCCGCTCTAAATCTCTCCGCACCTCTCTCTTCATTTAGGATACTCCGTTATATATGCCGATCAGATCAAGCTTTTGATAATCTGTCCTAAGATCTCCTTATGTCTCGGTATTATTTTATTGATAATGCCCCTAGGCAGCACTTTGGGATGTATTACAATGTTAAAGGAATTCCATAAATGCAGGAAATTGTTGTTAACCTCAAAGCAATGAGTGACTTTGTCAAGTTGTTCAACTCCATGAAGGATATCACTCATGAGGAAATCTAAAACCAGGTCAATTGATAAGACAACATTGGAAGAGAAAGATGGATTTAATGATATTCTTTCTTATGAAGTTCTCACATTATCTCCTTCCAGATCTACAGTTAACAATGTACAAACAGCTCTCCACCACTGGTGAAACATTCTACACAATAAGAAACAATGAACAACAGCTCCAGGACGTCACTACAGGAGTTCCTCAGGATGGTGTCCCAGCCCAACCATCTTCAGCTGTTTCATCAATGGCCTCCATCACAACAGGGAGATAGAGCAAGTAATTAGGAAATGTTACTGTTTATTGTGAGGGGAATTGAGGGGAGATTATGAGGAGGCAGTTGCATTGTGTGATCGTCGCTGGACTAGTAATCTAGAGACTCAGGGTAATGTTCTTGTGACCCAGGGTCAAATGCCACCACAGCAGTTTGTAGAATTTGAACTAAATAAAAATATCTGGATTTAAAAGACTAATGGTGACCATGAAACTATGCTGATTGTCATTAAAAAAAACATCTGGCTCACTAATGTCCTTTAGGGAAGGAAATCTGCCATCCTTACCTGTTCTGGTTTCGCCCCACAACCCAAAGATGTGCAGGTGGATTGGCCACGCTAAATTGCCTCTTAATTGGAAAAAATGAATTGGGTACTCTAAATTTTTTTTTAAAAATTATTATGACATCTCAACCTTGTCCTACCCAGTGAGAACATGGCCAATTCACATAATCCATAATCCAATTCGTTCATCCCCTCAATCTTTCTGGCAGGTCCATTCTATAACCTTTCAATAACTGTAATATTCTTTCCGTGTTGAGGGGCCAGGTTTGTACACTGTATTCTAAGCTTGGTCAAAGCAGTTTATTGACAAAGTTTCGGGGTTGTGTCACTATTCCAGCTCTGTACGTTTTTTCTGCATCCGAGCACCTAACTGGTTTTACTCATTGCTGCCAAACTCCTTCAATGATGTTAGTCCTGCTTGCCTTCTTTAGCCAGGTTTCCTGCTCCCCCTCTTTAGCCAGGTTTTATTATGTTTATCTCTCTGAGCCAGAAGGTTGTAGGTTCAAGTCCCACACCCGAGACTTGAGTATAAAATCTAGAAAGCTGACACTCCAGTGTAGGCCTCACTGCCTTTTGTACCTGTGAAGTAGGTTTCAGTGATGTGTGCACATGGAGAACCAAATTCTCTATTGGCTGTCTGCTGCCAGGTCATTTTATGTCGCCCTCATTTTCCACACCCAGCGGGAACACTGTTGCGGGCTCTGTCTTTCAGATGAGGTTCAGACTACTTTCTAAGGTGAATGTAAAGCATCCCACAACCAGTGTCCTGATCAACATTCATCCCTACCAACATCACTAAAACAGATTATCTGGTCATTTGTCACATTGCTGTCTGTGGGAGCTTGTTGTGAGTAAGCTGTATGTTTCCTATATTAGGTAAGGTAAGGTCAAGTCACCAAAGTCCCAGATGACCAGAGGCTGTTTTTCCCTTTGAGGGGGAGAGCTGACTGCTAATGATGTAACCTGAGGAACACTGCACCTCAGGTGATGGGCAACTTTGACATGGCGAGACCTTCATGACTAACCTCAGCCAGTACGGGAATTGAATCCACGTTGCTACTCTGGTTCTGCATCACAAACCAGCTGATTAGCCCACTGAGCTAAGGCGGGCCCCGACATTACAACAATGACGGTACTACTAAAGTGCCTTGTTGGCTTCAAAGTGCTTTGGGCTGCACTGAGGTTGTGAGTGATGCTATAGAAATTTAAAAAAACTTTAATATACTTATTAGAACAAAGAAATGTACAACACAGGAACAGGCCCTTCGGCCCTCCAAGCCCATGCCGACCATACTGCCCGACTAAACTACAATCTTCTACACTTCCTGGGTCCGTATCCTTCTATTCCCATCCTATTCATATATTTGTCAAGATGCCCCTTAAATGTCCCTATCGTCCCTGCTTCCACTACCTCCTCCGGTAGTGAGTTCCAGGCACCCACTACCCTCTGCGTAAAAAACTTGCCTCGTACATCTACTCTAAACTTTGCCCCTCTCACCTTAAACCTATGCCCCCTAGTAATTGACCCCTCTGCCCTGGGGAAAAGCCTCTGACTATCCACTCTGTCTATGCCCCTCATAATTTTGTATACCTCTATCAGGTCGCCCCTCAACCTCCTTCGTTCCAGTGAGAACAAACCGAGTTTATTCAATCGCTCCTCATAGCTTATGCCCTCCATACCAGGCAACATTCTGGTAAATCTCTTCTGCACCCTCTCTAAAGCCTCCACATCCTTCTGGTAGTGTGGCGACCAGAATTGAACACTATACTCCAAGTGTGGCCTAACTAAGGTTCTATACAGCTGCAACATGACTTGCCAATTCTTATACTCAATGCCCCGGCCAATGAAGGCAAGCATGCCGTATGCCTTCTTGACTACCTTCTCCACCTGTGTTGCCCCTTTCAATGACCTGTGGACCTGTACTCCTAGATCTCTTTGACTTTCAATACTCTTGAGGGTTCTACCATTCACTGTATATTCCCTACCTGCATTAGCCCTTCCAAAATGCATTACCTCACATTTGTCCGGATTAAACTCCATCTGCCATCTCTCCGCCCAAGTCTCCAGACAATCTAAATCCTGCTGTATCCTCAGACAGTCCTCATCGCTATCCGCAATTCCACCAACCTTTGTGTCGTCTGCAAACTTACTAATCAGACCAGTTACATTTTCCTCCAAATCATTTATATATATTACAAAGAGCAAAGGTCCCAGCACTGATCCCTGTGGAACACCACTGGTAACAGCCCTCCAATGAGAAAAGCATCCCTCCATTGCTACCCTCTGCCTTCTATGGCCTAGCCAGTTCTGTATCCACCTTGCCAGTTCACCCCTGATCCCGTGTGACTTCACCTTTTGTACTAGTCTACCATGAGGGACCTTGTCAAAGGCCTTACTGAAGTCCATATAGACAACATCTACTGCCCTACCTGCATCAATCATCTTAGTGACCTCCTCGAAAAACTCTATCAAGTTAGTGAGACACGACCTTCCCTTCACAAAACCGTGCTGCCTCTCACTAATACGTCCATTTGCTTCCAAATGGGAGTAGATCCTGTCTCGAAGAATTCTCTCCAGTAATTTCCCTACCACTGAAGTAAGGCTCACCGGCCTGTAGTTCCCGGGATTATCCTTGCTACCCTTCTTAAACAGAGGAACAACATTGGCTATTCTCCAGTCCTCCGGGACATCCCCTGAAGACAGCGAGGATCCAAAGATTTCTGTCAAGGCCTCAGCAATTTCCTCTCCAGCCTCCTTCAGTATTCTGGGGTAGATCCCATCCGGCCCTGGGGACTTATCTACCTTAATATTTTTTAAGACACCCAACACCTCGTCTTTTTGGATCACAATGTGACCCAGGCTATCTACACCCCCTTCTCCAGACTCAACATCTACCAATTCCTTCTCTTTGGTGAATACTGATGCAAAGTATTCATTTAGTACCTCGCCCATTTCCTCTGGCTCCACACATAGATTCCCTTGCCTATCCTTCAGTGGGCCAACCCTTTCCCTGGCTACCCTCTTGCTTTTTATGTACGTGTAAAAAGCCTTGGGATTTTCCTTAACCCTATTTGCCAATTACTTTTCATGACCCCTTCTAGCCCTCCTGACTCCTTGCTTAAGTTCCTTCCTACTTTCCTTATATGCCACACAGGCTTCGTCTGTTCCCAGCCTTTTAGCCCTGACAAATGCCTCCTTTTTCTTTTTGACGAGGCCTACAATATCACTCGTCATCCAAGGTTCCCGAAAATTGCCGTATTTATCTTTCTTCCTCACAGGAACATGCCTGTCCTGTATTCCTTTCAACTGACACTTGAAAGCCTCCCACATGTCAGATGTTGATTTGCCCTCAAACATCCGCCCCCAATCTATGTTCTTCAGTTCCCGCCTAATATTGTTATAATTAGCCTTCCCCCAATTTAGCACATTCATCCTCGGACCACTCTTATCCTTGTCCAGCAGTACTTTAAAACTTACTGAATTGTGGTCACTGTTACCGAAATGCTCCCCTACTGAAACATCTACCACCTGGCCGGGCTCATTCCCCAATACCAGGTCCAGTACCGCCCCTTCCCTAGTTTGATTAGATTCTTTTCTATTCTGTTATTCTTTACTTTGGCTTCACCACAAAAAAAATCCAGCTTTAAAATCCAGACCTGAGATTGGTTAAAACCAGTCAAATAACATAATATATATAACATAGGCCAGACTTCTCCAGTCTTTGGGATTCTCTTTTCCCGCTGGCAGTGCACCCCCGCCCACAGGTTCCCGGCGGCATGGGCTAGCTTCAATGGGAATTCCCAGGGACAAGCAGCGAGAAGAGAGAATCCTTCGGCCAGCGAACGGTGTGCTGTCAAGATACATACAGCGAATCCTGCCCATAGATTCATTGAAGAGGAAGCTAGAAGAAACATACAAGGGACAAAGAAATTGTTATAACCCCAATGGAGGTCCCAGGATCAGAATATGATTTCCCATGACCTCCCCAGAATATGAACTGTCCCTTTAAGGGAGAGCCCCAACTCACATAAAAACCCGGGCCTGGGTGCAGGTTGGAAAAGGAGGCCCTTAGAGGAGTGGAGGAGTTTGGACTTGTATCGTAGGAATGGAAGGATATGCTGCAAGGGTGCGATAATGAGAGGTGGGAGGGGGTTTGTGTTGAGCTTGGACCGAATGGTCTGTTTCTGTCCCGTAAGATTAAGGATTATGGTCTGTCAAACTCCAGCAGTTGCCTGGGAGAATGGGTGTCTTACTGTGTTTATATTGACGATACGGAAATACTTCTAGGTTTGAAAACACAGCGACAATCAGTTCATCAAACCCTGGAGGATTCCTTTGGAAAACCCATCAGCCTGTATTTCCCAGTAGCCTAGGACCATCACTGTACGAAAATAAATAGGCTAGTAAAATGCCAGCAGTGTATCAAGAACAGTGGGGTACTGCTGTCTTCAACAATGTAATCAGGAGTGACACACAATCAATCAGAGTCCCAAGGAGAGAGGAATGCTGCTAAAGATAATCACAATTACCAGACTCTTATCAATAATGTGATATTGATGTATGGAAAGAAATTGCTCGAGATCCAAGACTGTGCAACAAAAATAGAAAGCAATAAACCTGATAACAGTTCTTCATCTACTGTGAATGCAGATTCCAATGATTTTATCAGGAACAAACTATAAACGTAACGATTACCAAGTCTGGATCCCACAGTCTGATGTCCTGGAGTTTGCATCAATAGCAATGCACTCACTAATGTACGATGTGTTTAAGGAGAAGTTAGATAAGTGCATGTGATAGAAAGCAATTGATGGATATGTCAATAGGATGAGATGAAGTAAATCGAATGGGAGTAGGCATTTGTGGACCTGTTTCTGGGTTCTAAGTTCTATGTAAATTGTCACAAACACTGATTATAACATACAAGTTGCAGCTGCCATTTTCTTTCAACAATTCTCTTTATCGGATATAAAAATATTGAAAATGGGGAAACATTCTGTTTGGCTGACCGTCGAGCATTATCCAATTGAATAATGAGCCTTCTTGCTTTTTGTTATGTATTGTAACCAATGGTTTTCTGTATAGTGTGTCACATGAGTGCATGGTGACATCATCAGAGGCACTTGGGAGATTTCCTTCCCTTCCATCGACAGACTGAGTGAGCAACACCTCTGCAATAAACTCTGAGAACTGGTTAAGTAACCTATGGTGTGCTAACTTGGTTGTCCTTTGTTTATATTGTAAGTGAACCTTCACAAAACTAACTTTATAAAAAACAAAGCTGGCAATGAGGATGTTTTTCCAGGTAAATAGTCAAGAAAACAACCAAACCCAGACCTGAACCTCGAGGCGAAGATCCACCATCCATAAATGTGCGGTAAAACTGGCCATTGGAATGGGGTTTTAGCCTTGCTAAGAGCGCATGTTAATTTTAGAAGTAATATAAAGCACTCAGGACCGTTTTGAAGTTTTTTTCTACACAACTGCGACCCAGGAAGGCTCGGAGAGACAGAGGTGGGAAAAGAGAAAATCTTTTCAGCCAGAGCGTCGACTGTTGTGCCGGTCAATTCGCACAATCGGTGGGCCAAAGAAATAAAAACCTCCTGGAAAATGAGCAGAGAAAGACAAGAAATAAAGGGGTCGGCTTTAAAAATGAACAAGTTATTTATCGAGCTGGAGAGATTTTCCCTTTGCACGTCTGCAGCATCGGATCCTCAAAGCCCTGAGAGAGACCTGCTTTTGGAAAAAGCAACTGCCCAAAAACAAAAACAAAATACAGCGATAGTAACCAACATTAAACAGAATTATAGCTGCTGATTTTAAAATGGACTGGTGTTTGCAAAATAACATTTTTCTTCAAGCCACAGTCCAACTAAGGAAAAAAGAATTTTAAAGAAACAACAAAAGAAATAATGCAAATTGATTTGGAAGAGAAAGAATTCAGAGGGAAGGAAATCTTAAAGAAAGTGCTACAACTTAAGAACTGGTAATTGCGATGCTGGGAAAAGGTGAGACTGTGGAACCATTCAATGAGAATGCGGAATCATGGAGTTCCTATGAAGAGAGATTCCAATACCAAATGCTGCAAACAGGATACTAGATGAAATTAAAGAAGCAACTTTCTTAAGGGTAATAGGACGGAAAACCTTCACCCTATTACAAGGTGTTGTCCATCCTGCAAAGCCTGGGACAATAACTTACGAGGAATTAATGAAGACCCTTGAAGAGCAGCCCCTGCCCAAACCAGGTTTTCCAAAAAAAACAACCGCTGTAAAGATCAAGAGGAAGGCTCGAGGGCAGGTAGAAGTAGAAAGAAGTTGAACCGTGATGTCACAGCCTGCAGGTAAGGGATTGGCTGGTGACTGGTAAGTAGTTTTTCTTTTCTTTTCCCTCAGATGTTATCGTGCGGGGCGCAGAGGTTGCTGAGTTAGTGCTTGCTGAGAGCTGGAGTGAATAACAGGTAAGCTCTTTCTTTCTTTTTCTTTTTTTATCTAGAGGGGATGGCAGAGAAGGTAGTGCAATGTTTCTCCTGCAGAATGTTTGAGGTGAGGGACGCTGTCAGTGTCCCTGCTGATTTCATCTGTGGGAAGTGCACCCATCTCCAGCTCCTCAGAAACCACGTTAGGGAACTGGAGCTGGAGCTGGATGAACCTCGGATCATTCGGGAGGCAGAGGTGGTCATAGATAGAAGCTTCAGAGATGTAGTTACTCCGAAGAATAAAGATAGATGAGTGACAGTGAGAGGGGTTGGGAGGAAGCAGTCAGTACAGGGATCCCCTGTGGTCGTTCCCCTTAGTAACAAGTATACCGCTTTGGATACTGTTGGGGGGGGGGGGGGGACTTACCAGGGGTAAGCCATGGGGTACAGGTCTCTGGCACAGAGTCTGTCCCTGTTGCTCAGAAGAGAAGGGGGGAGTGGAGTAGAGCATTAGTCATTGGAGACTCCATAGTTAGGGGGATAGATAGGAGATTCTGTGGGAACGAGAGAGACTCGTGGTTGGTGTGTTGCCTCCCAGGTGCCAGGGTGCGTGATGTCTCGGATCGTGTTTTCGGGACCCTTAAGGGGGAGGGGGAGCAGCCCCAAGTCGTGGTCCACATAGGTACCAACGACATAGGCAGGAAAAGGGATAGGGATGTCAGGCAGGAATTCAGGGAGCTAGGGTGGAAACTTAGATCTAGGACAGAGTTATTATCTCTGGGTTACCCGTGCTACGTGATAGCGAGATGAAGAATAGGGAGAGAGAGGAGTTGAACACGTGGCTACAGGCATGGTGCAGGAGGGAGGGTTTCAGATTTCTGGATAATTGGGGCTCATTTTGGGGTCGGTGGGACCTCTACAAACGGGATGGTCTACACCTGGACCAGAGGGTTACCAATATTCTGGGGGGGAAATTTGCAAATGCTCTTCGGGAGGGTTTAAACTAGTCCAGCAGGGGCTTGGGAACCTGAATTGTAGCTCCAGTATACAGGAGATTGAGAGTAGTGAGGTCAAAAGTAAGGTTTCAAAGTTTCAGGAGTGTACTGGCAGGCAGGAAGGTGGTTTAAAATGTGTCTTCTTCAAAGCCAGGAGCATCCGGAATAAGGTGGGTGAACTTGCGGCATGGGTTGGTACCTGGGACTTCGATGCTGTGGGCATTCCGGAGACATGGATAGAGCAGGGACAGGAATGATTGTTTCAGGTGCCGGAGTTTAGATATTTCAGTAAGCTCAGGGAAGGTGGTAAAAGAGGGGGAGGGGTGGCATTGTTAGTCAAGGACAGTATTACGGTGGCAGAAAGGACGTTTGATGAGGACTCGTCTACTGAGGTAGTCTGGGCTGAGGTCAGAAACAGGAAAGGAGAGGTCACCCTGTTAAGTGTTTTCTATAGGCCACCGAAAAGTTCCAGAGATGTAGAGGAAAGGATTGCAAAGATGATTCTGGATAGGAGCGAAAGCAACAGGTAAGTTGTTATGGGGGACTTTAACTTTCCAAATATTGACTGGAAATGCTATAGTTTGAGTATTTTAGATGGGTCCGTTTTTGTCCAATGTGTGCAGGAGGGTCTCCTGACACAGTCTGTTGATAGGCCAACGAGAGGCGAGGCCATATTGGATTTGGTACTGGGTAATGAACCAGGACAGGTGTTAGATTTGGAGGTTGGTGAGCACTTTGGTGATAGTGACCACAATTCGATTACGTTTACTTTAATGATGGAAATGGATAGGTATATACCGCAGGGCAAGAGTTATATCTGGGGGAAAGGCAATTATGATGTGATGAGGCAAGACTTAGGATGCATCAGATGGAGAGGAAAACTGCAGGGGATGGGCACAATGGAAATGGGGAGCTTGTTCAAGGAACAGCTACTGCGTGTCCTTGATATGTATGTACCTGTCAGGCAGAGAGCAAGTGGTCGGGTAAGGGAACCGTGGTTTACTAAAGCAGTTGAAACACTTGTCAAGAGGAAGAAGGAGGCTTATGTAATTATGAGACATGAAGGTTCAGTTAGGGCGCTCGAGAGTTACAAGTTAGCTAATAAGGACCTAAAGAGAGAGCTAAGAAGAGCCAGGAGGGGACATGAGAAGTCTTTGGCAGGTAGGATCAAGGACAACCCTAAAGCTTTCTGTAGATATGTCCGGAATAAAAGAATGACTAGGGTAAGAGTAGGGCCAGTCAAGGACAGTAGTGGGAAGTTGTGCGTGGAGTCCGAGGAGATAGGAGAGGTGCTAAATGAATATTTTTCATCAGTATTCACACAGGAAAAAGACAATGTTGTCGAGGAGAATACTGAGATTCAGGCTACTAGACTAGAAGGGCTTGAGGTTCATAAGGAGGAGGTGTTAGCAATTCTGGAAAGTGTGAAAATACATAAGTCCCCTGGGCCGGATGGGATTTAGCCTAGGATTCTCTGGGAAGCTAGGGAGGAGATTGCTGAGCCTTTGGCTTTGATCTTTAAGTCATCTTTGTCTACAGGAAGAGTGCCAGAAGACTGGAGGATAGCAAATGTTGTCCCCTTGTTCAAGAAGGAGAGTAGAGACAACCCCGGTAACTATAGACCAGTAAGCCTTACTTCTGTTGTGGGCAAAATCTGGGAAAGGTTTATAAGAGATAGGGTGTGTAATCATCTGGAAAGGAATAATTTGATTAGAGATAGTCAACACGGTTTTGTGAAGAGTAGGTCGTGCCTCACAAACCTTATTGAGTTCTTTGAGAATGTGACCAAACAGGTGGATGAGCATAAAGCAGTTGATGTGGTTTATATGGATGTCAGTAAGTTTGATAAGGTTCCCCACGATAGACTACTGTAGAAAATACAGAGGCATGGGATTCAGGGAGATTTAGCAGTTTGGATCAGAAATTGGCTAGCTGGAAGAAGACAAAGGGTGGTGGTTGATGGGAAGTGTTCAGACTGGAGTCCAGTTACTAGTGGTGTACCACAAGGATCTGTTTTGGGGCCACTGCTGTTTGTCATTTTTATAAATGACCTGGAGGAGGGCGTAGAAGGATGGGTGAGTAAATTTGCAGATGACACTAAAATCGGTGGCGTTGTGGACTGTGCGGAAGGATGTTACAAGTTACAGAGGGACATAGATAAGCTGCAGTGCTGGGCTGAGAGGTGGCAAATGGAGTTTAATGCAGAAAAGTGCGAGGTGATTCATTTTGGAAGGAATAACAGGAAGACAGAGTACTGGGCTAATGGTAAGATTCTTGGCAGTGTGGATCAGCAGAGAGATCTCGGTGTCCATGAACATAGATCCCTGAAAGTTTCCACCAAGATTGAGAGGGGTGTTAAGAAGGCGTACGGTGTGTTAGCTTTTATTGGTAGAGGGATTGAATTTCGGAGCCATGAGTTCATGTTGCAGCTGTACAAAACTCTGGTGCGGCCGCATTTGGAGTATTGTGTGCAATTCTGGTTGCCGCATTATAGGAAGGATGTGGAAGCATTGGAAAGGGTGGAGAGGAGATTTACCAGAATGTTGCCTGGTATGGAGGGAAGATCTTATGAGGAAAGGCTCAGGGACTTGAGGCTGTTTTCGTTAGAGAGAAGAAGGTTAAGAGGTGACTTAATTGAGGCATACAAGGTGATCAGAGGATTGGAGAGGGTGGACAGTGAGAGCCTTTTTCCTCGGATGGTGATGTCTAGCACGAGGGGACATAGCTTTAAATTGAGGGGAGATAGATATAAGACAGATGTCAGAGGTAGGTTCTTTACTCAGAGAGTAGTAAGGGCATGGAATGCCCTGCGTGCAACAGTAGTGGATTCGCCAACACTAAGGGCATTCAAATGGTCATTGGAAAGACATATGGACGATAAGGGAATAGTGTAGATGGGCTTTAGAGTGGTTTCACAGGTCGGCGCAACATCGAGGGCCGGAGGGCCTGTACTGCGCTGTAATGTTCTATGTTCTATGTTCCATCTGGTTTTAATGGCATCGGGTTTGTCCTTACTGTCGTCTCGACTTTTCGGAAGGACTTCTTCACTTTTACTGGTTGGACTCTTCTGGTCCTTGGTTGAAATGAGATCAATGAAGAACTGTTTGTGGTTGAGGCATCTCATCAACCGCATTAATTGACCTGATTTGGTCCACTATAGGATGCAAAAAACATTGTTTCGCAAAATGATTTATACGGCCACACCTAGAGCATACTTTTCCATATGCTGTACATTGCCGTGGGCCATATCGGTTTCCATATTTCTGACATAAGATGGAAGCTCATGTCGGATGCTTAAAATGGCCGTCCGCATTAAGACCACGTCTCTTATTGAACTGCAACGCAGTGCTGATGGCGCTGGCGTCTTCTTCCATGTTGGCGGCAAAATGTTTTGAGCTGAGTGGAATGATTTGCTGTGCAGCCAACTCACTCGCATGATAAATCTTAATCACATTTTCCAATTTCAGGTCTTCCTCCCGTAACAATTTTTCACGGAGCTTATCATTTGATATGCAAAATACTATTTGGTCGTGGATCATGGATGATTTTAGATTACTGAAATTGCAGGACTGGGCCTTCAGCCTCAAGTCGGTTACAAAACTGTCAGGAGGAGGGGAGGGCAGGGGGTGTGGGTGTTTGTTATTTATTATGCTGCACAAGTTAGCTTTTGCTCTTATTTATGTGTTTGCTGTTTATATAAATGCCTTAATAACATTTTTTTTTTGTAAAGAATTGTGAGTTTGGATAGACCTTTGACGACACACTGTGAGACAGACATGTGTGTGGATATAGAAATGATACAATCCAGAGACGATTCCTGACAGAAAGTTCTCTGACACTCAAACTTGCTGTTGAAATTGCAGTGTCTATGGAATTGGCAGCTAAATAAGCTTCCCAAATTGGAGCTGCATCCAAAATAAGCAAAATCAACACTGAGAAAAGAAGACCTCTCGACACGCAAGCATGCCATAGGGGTGCCCAAGTGTGAGATTCTCCAAGGAATGTTGGTGTTGAGACAGCAAACATCGTAACTGTGGCAAGTAAGGTCACATACAAAATCATCAAACCTTCAACATGGGTAAACGCAAGAACACAACCAAATCCACAAAAAGTTTCTACGGAGTGACCAAAAACAATCAAAATTCCCAGGACGACAATGTCTAAGGAGATCAAATAATTAAAACACGGTGTATTATTGATGCAAAGTGATATACAGAGATTTTAAGTTTATGCAAAACTAAATGGGAATGAAATTAAAATGGAAGTAGATATGGGAGCTGTTGTAGCTCTTACCTCTGACATATTATATCGACAAAAGCTCCAGAACGCAGTATTAAAACCATCTGATCTTGAGAACTTACACGAAAGAGCTGGTTCCAGTGCAGGATTACATCACGATGCAAGTCGAAGTGAATGGCCAATCTGAACAATTGCCATTACATATGGTAAAAGGAAATGTTTCTGCATTTTTCATATGAACGTAGTTGACAACTGTTAGGATTCCAGACGATAAACCCAACAATTTTACAATTTGTAGAACTTTCAGGAAAGGATGCTCTGCCTATGAGTGATAATACGGATCAATAAGCATCTTATTTGTTAAAACAAACTTTAATTTAACCACAGAAACTATGGGCACGATTCACCTGAAAAATCTCTATGCTCGGTTTCAGGGAGGTTTGGCTGGTTGTTTCTCAGTGGCTGCAGTGCTGAGATATATCTCACTATTCAATAGCACTATGCCTTTTATTTGGCCTCGGAGAGATTCTCTATGCCTGGGCCGCACTTAGAGTGATTTGCTCGCCAGCAGCAAAGGCTCTTCGCCTTTTGGAAGGCTGCCTTCCCCCCACCCCCGCCATTTTGGAAGGCTGGTTTCTCCCCCACCCCCCCTCCACCGACCCTCCTTTTCGTGCCTCCCCTATTGACCCACCCTCACCCCTCCAAACTTAGAGAGGCCTGTGGGGACACCCCTCACCTCCTCTCTACCTGGTAAGGATTCCCAGGCGCAATCCCTGGGCATTGCCAACCTGGCACCCAGATACCCTGCCACTGCCACCCTGGCACCCTGACAGTGCCCTGCAAGATTGGCAGTGCCACCATGCCCTGCCCTGTCCCCCACCAGCTAGGGACTTCTACTGGCCTGGGAGACCCCTCAGGTACCATTATGTCTGGTTCACATGTGTGTGGTCCAGTACTAAACAAAGCCCTGGTGAGGTCTCACAAGCGCGGCCATTGATTCCAGGGTACCAGGAGATTCCAGCGAACATATATAGGTTCATTTAAAGATGCTGATCGGGTCACGACCAGCGAGGGCGAGATCCAGATCACGACGTCTTGTGAGATTCAATGGCTTCATCCCGACACCAAGTTGGACATGACAAGGATGCCAAATCACGCCCTATGTATTCCAATTGAGCAATCCAAAACTACTTAGAAATAAAGTTAACAATCATGTTTACCAGCTTTTCTTTGTACAAAGACCTTAGAGAGAATCTTCCAGCAGCCAGCTGAAGCCCTATCTTATCAAACTAAATTCCTATGGCAAACTAAGAAACTACAGACAGACCTGGCTCTACCCATTAATTACATTATAAGGCATTCTTCGGTCACCTCTCACTGAGATGTCCCATGACCTGTTTATCCAGGATTAAGCACCATCCCTTATAGATTATCTACACCCCAGGGACCCAGCAAAATCAAAACAATGTTCTATTAGCCATCTATCTGTAAACAGGTAAATGGTTGAAATCAATGATGGCCTTACTTTTATGGCCCTTAATCACAGCTTTAGTAGATATAAGCGGCAGGGTGGCACAGTGTTTAGCACTGCTGCCTCACAACTCCAGGGTCCCGGGTTCAATTCTGGCCTCGGTTGACTGTGTGTAGTTTGCACTTTCTCCCCATATTTGGATGGGTTTTCTCCGGGTGCTCCGGTTTCCTCCCACAGTCCAAAGATGTGCAGGCTGGGTGGATTGCCAATGCTAAATTGTCCCTTAGTGTCCAAAAGATTAGGTGGGGTTACTGAGTTACGGTGACAGGGTGGAGGCATGGACTTAAGTAGGGTGCTCTTTCCAAGGGCCGTTGCACGCTGGATGGGCCGAATGGCCTTCTTCTGCACTGTAAATTCTATGATACTTCCTTTATGCATCTTCAACCAGGGTTTCTAACAATAATAAATTTAATATATAACGATTTCCTACATTTATCACAAAATCAAACTAAATTGGCAAGCTGTGAACCAACTGGTTGATGGAAAGAGCACATGACAGAAATTCTTAGAAAAGTACACAAAAATATTTGAAAACACTTTCGGAGAAATGACCGAATCTGAGGCGGTACTCAAGATAAAATCTGATAGCACCTATAAATGTGTAAAGGCAAGAACTGTGCCATGTCTGATCAAACCAAAAGTCAAAGTAGTGAAAAACTGATCAAAGGTGGAGAGACCGAGAGCATGACGACGAGCAATTGGGCAACCCTAACCGTTTCAGTTATCAAACCAGATGGCTCAGTAATAATCTATGGTGACTGTAAAATGACGATTAACCCAATGTTTTATGCTGACTAGAGGGCCTAATTGCTGGAATGTTGTTTGGACAACAGTTCAGTAAGATATTGTAACACACAAAGGACTGTTCTGTTCATGTATAAGTGCCTACCATTCAGAATAACTGTCAGGACTGAACAGAAAGACACATTGGAGCGTCTAGAAAGACACAGAGCACGACCAAAAGGCCACACTGTGCCCGAATAGCAGCCGCGGCGTAATGTAGCTGATAGAAGCTCGGAGACCCTGCTCCTGAGATCTACCCGCTCACAAGATCACCTTTTTGGGAAATTGCATATTAGAGCGAGACAGCTAGCCTCATTCTATTATGCAGTTTCCCAAGGCACGCAAAGCGTTGGGATCTATCAACTTGACCTCAGGCGAATGGCGTTCATTACTGGTCTCCACAAACGGAAACCAGATGGAAGGCCATTAGTGTGGGTCTCCCAGGGGATCAGAGACCCCCAGCTGCATGTCCTTTGGCACTGCTGGTGCCATCCAGGCATCCTGGCACTGCCACTCTGGTATTGTATTATGTTACTACTCGTGGTAGCATGTTGTATTACTTGGTTAAAGTAATATCTGCCGTCACTGGTTGCAAATGATCTTGAAGAATACACGAGTCTGCGATGTAAAGTAAACAAATTTATTAAGTAACGATAAAACTAATAAATGATTTTGACACTCTACTGAACTAACTCTAGAAATAAAGTAATGAGATATAACAATATAAACTGTATCTGAACTACATGTGATGTCTAGGCTGTGATTTAACTGTACTATACTGCTGCTAGCTACTGGCTGGAAAGAGGCCAAGATCCTTTGGGAGCTAGTATATATAGTGAATCTTGTAATGTCCTCTAGTGGTGATGTTATAGCTAAGTGTTGTGATTAACCCTTTAGTTATATGCACTTATACATATCGTTACACCTGGCACTCTATCACTGCCAGCCTGGAACCCTGTCTCCAGAGATCAGCTCCATTTTCAAATGGGGCCCCAATCTCTCACTGTACTGAGGAGTTCTGGCACAGCGCTCCTCAGTGCAGAAAACGGGGCTATGTGCGGCCTTGGCCGCGCATTCCCTGCTGAGGCCCCCTATCTAACAACAACAAAGCCAAGTTACTCGTTGTGAACAGACATCGAAACCAAGGGGTTTTGAGCAAGAAGGAGTTTTAACAAGAAACTACTCCTCGAGTGAGAAGTCGGTACCTGCCACACCACTCGCTAAATCTTTCTTATACGGTGCAAACCGATGACAAGAGAATTTAGAGGAGACACACCAATCAAATCCTCGCATCAAAACAAGAATCTGCAGAATCGATATCTGAAAGGCCACCAACTGACACTGGAGGTTGAGAAATCCCTCGATCGATGATTACGACTGAGTCAACCAACAGCATCTGTAGAAGCTGAAGAAGAACCAGCTTTAAAAAATGATGTGCCTGAGCCAAGTGTGAAAGTGACAACCGAGAATGTGGAAACAAAGACTCCTGAACGACGGATTCTGCCTCAGTGGAACTGATGTCCATCTAAAAGACTCTTGTGCTGTTAAACATATTTATATATGTCATTGTATAATAATAATACTTGATTAAATACTCACTGTTCACCATGACTAAATGTTCCTGTGCTGTATTGTTCTTTGTTCTTTAGGGTTTTGGCCAAGGGTGGTACCATGACCAGTACAGGCTTTGAGGGCCGAAAGGCCTGTTCCGGTGCTGTATTGTTCATATTAATATTAGTTAGTTTCTGTTGTTGTGTGACAGGTGTAATGGGGGAGGGGTGTTAAATATTGTAACCAATGCCTTTCTGTATATGTCATATGACTGCATGGTGGCATCATCAGAGGCACTTGGGAGATTTCCATCTCTTCTTCGACTGTGAGCAAGCAACACCTCTCTAAATAAACTCTGACAACTGGTTAAGTAACCGACAGAGTGGCAACCTGGTTATCCTTTGTTTATACTGTAATTAAACCCCCACATTCTTTTCAAATTGCGTAGGAAGGCAGTACATCAGAAGGATGGATGTAAAAATGAAAAATGTTGGATAAGCTCAGCAGGTCTGGCAGCATCTGTGAAGAGAAACAGAGTTAACGCTTTGAGTCCGTATGACTCTTCATCAAGGATGGATATGTTGGCCATCTATTGGCCAGAGTGTGGGGACAGGTCATGTCATGAAATCTCCAGGAATACATTTAATCACAGTTGGCAACTCTTGGACCTTCAATGAAGGTGTTTCTCAGTGAATACTGGAGCTGGGTTCATGCTCACAAAGGAACCATACGCATGGATTGCCCGAGTTTCTGTTTCATTCCTGCCACTAACGCTGTGACATGAAGCAGCCTCCCCTACCCAATAGCGAAGTAGAGAAGCAAGAACACATTTCTTCAGCTAGAGGTTTGGCCACAACTTACAAATACTGAAACCTATTGAAGTTCTGGGGCTGGATTCTCTTTACTGGGACTATGTCCCCACGCCATCAGCGGGCGTGCCGTTCTCCATGACGGACTCAGACCGCGGAGCTGGACCGCGGAAATAGTGCCCCCGATCAGCCGCTCGCATGACTGGGACCGCCCACACAATAAAGGCACAGTCCCGCATGAGGCCCCCCCCCCTGCCTTCCAATCGGCTCACCCCCAACCATGGCGGCCGCGGACGGAGTATCCAGGTACGCCACTTTTCGGGGGCCGGAATATCGATGAACTGCTGCCGGTTCCAATTCCATGCGTAGAACTGGATTCTCCGCCCCGGCGCCGGACGCGATTTCGGCGCCGGGCTGAGGAGCATCCAGCCCCTGGTTTCGGAGTAGATTTAGGTTCGCCATTTACCAAAAAGCTCTGGAGATTGAGTAACATTAGGAGGTAACATTCCCCCAGATATTGCCATAACAGGATGTACCCCTGCTGAATAATCCACAAGGCTGCCCAGTAAGGAAGAAGGAAATTGCATTTACTAGAACCTTTCACAAACTCTGGGCATTCTGCGGCCAATGAAGTATTTCCGCTGTTACAATGTAGAAAATAGAGCAGCTGATATTCACAGCAGGATTTCACACACAGCAATGTGACAATGATCAGATAATACACTACAAGTTTGTTGGGAGATAAATAATTGCCAGGACACTGGTGAGAAATTGGCTGGAATTTGCGGGATCTTGCTGTGCACTTATTAGTTATTGCATTTCCTACATTGAAATGGGCGCTTCAAAAAAAGGTCCTTTGCTGGCTGTAAAGTGCTGCCTAGTGTGGGGAAGTTATGAAAGGGGGCTACAGAAATGAAGTAGTTGAATGCTGTGTCACCAAAGGTGGGGCCAATAAAGGGAGAGTAGCCAAAATAACCAGAAGATGAAAGAATGTTGGGGGGGGGGGGGGTGAAGAGCGCAGAGGATATGTGTGTGGGTGCGGGGGTAGGGGGTGGTGGGTGGTGAAGCAGTTTAAAGGGTGTCAAGGCCTAATTTTTTAAAAGAGCAATTTAGTGTGGCCAATCCACCTAACCTGCATATCTTGGGGTTGTGGGAGTGAAACCCACTCAGACACGGGGAGAATGTGCAAACTCCACATAGACAGTGACTCAGTGACGCAGTGCTAACTACTGCGCCACCATGCCGCCCGCTCCTAAAGTAAATTACATTGAGACGCGTATTCACCACAACTCACTCCAGTCTCCGGGTGAATCCGGTCTACATTCAGGATCCTTTTACAGCAGCGGAGAGCATCGTGTTATCACTTCACAGTCAGAGTGTAAAATCATTAATCTCTTCGTCACCTTGCATACAAGAACCAAATTAAACTTTAATATTCAACTATTTCTGAATATTAAATGCAAATCAAGCCAAGATCTTAACAAAGCAATAACCTTGAGCACTACAAAAAAGCACATCGCTGGATGCAGCTGTTACTACCACACATTGATTTAATGAACAGAATTAAAATGAGACTCAAGGGAGATAAGAAATTTAAACAATATGGCTTATATGGTAATACGTTATTCCTAACAGATGTCATGAAGCACCAATGTATGTAAATATACCCCAAACTGCACTGTCTTGATAATAAAAGCAAAATACTGTGGATGCTGGAAATCTGAAATAAAAATAGAAAACGCAGCAGTTATGGCAGCATCTGTGGCGAGAGAAAGAGTTAACGTTTTGAGTCTGTATGACTCTTCTTCGGAGCTAAAGAGAGGAAGACGTGATGAATCTGAAACTGTGTCAGAAGGGGTGGAGCAGCTGGAGCAGAGTAGATCAGTGTTTTCAAACCTTTCTTCCGAGGACCAATTTTTACCAACCAGCCGACGTTCGTGACCCACACCGGCCGAACTTCGTGGCCCACCATTTTCTCTTACCTTTTATGCGACAGGTGAGCTTGCATGGTCCTCACAATCTCAGTTGCTTTGTCATTCCATGTTACATCTCTGTATGGGTTGTTGATCAGAGGTCCTGGATCTCACACTAGCATTGCTTTGTCCTGCCATGGACTCTTCTGAGAAGCTCTCTCCAGCAGATTCATTTGTGAGATCCTCGCCTGTTTGTGTCTCTGGTCCTCTCTTCCTTAGTCCAAAAAGATCCATTTTCAGTTCTTCACGCAGTCGTGTTGCTTACTTGCTGGCAGCTACAAAACAGAGGAAGCTCTCAGTGGTAGTATCAGGTATTGCGGTACCCGAGAGGCTGTAGACCATTGGGTAAGCCTAGCAGCTTACCATTGGCTGTTTGGTATGTGGCTCCGCCCTGACAGGTGGGGTATAAGAACAGGTGCCGTCCCAGCAGCCCACATTCTGTATGGAAGCTGCTGGGGAACAGATCTAGTCTATTAAAGCCTTCAGTTATGACACAACCTCGTCTTCGAGTCTAATTGATCGTGCATCACTCTCCTCAGTAATTTCGCGTCCAGACTATGTGACATCAGTGTACTGGCCACGTGACCTGCTCTCTGCTGCTACTTCTGGCGGGAAGGCAAATAGATTTTTTAAAATTCTGCTCCCGGAACAGCGCGCCCGCATACGGAGGAAGTGGTCTGCCTGCTGGGCTTCGGGCCTGCACATTGCTGCACCCGGCTGAGGGGGCACGGCCTGCATTCTTGAAAGCCGGACATAGCCGACATTTTTAAAAGCCGGTCACAGCCATTGGGCACTTCTTCTCACGATCGGGAACACCATGACCGTTCACTCCACGACCTTCCTGACATCTGCCCGTGACCCACCTGCAGTTCACGACCCTCTTCGTGACCAGAGTAGAGGATCAGTGATTGATGAGAATGAGGAGAGATTGCAGCAAAGATGTGTGAGTCTTGAGACAGTAGGTCTTAATGGCAGTGTGAAGGACAATAGAAGATGGTATTAGTGTCACAAAGGTAAGATAGCAAAATGTGTTTCTGCCTTGATAAAACTTCAATGTCAAAAACCCTGACCTTTTTTGGCTTCATCATTGGTTACAAAGCTTTCAACTGCCATGGCCTTATTCTCCAGATAGAAAGAACTTGCATGTATATAGTCACCATTCCCAAACTCAATATGTATCAAAGTGTTTATATCAAAGGTGCAGATCAATGCAAATTTGTTTTGTCTATCTTGACCCTCTTGCAACTTGTGAGCTGAGGTTGCTCAGAAATAATTTAGAACCTGAGTGCTCCAGGCCTAAGATGAAATGGGATAGTGAATTCTCTTACATTTTTCAATCAATGAAAGAGTTGCAACCCAGCCAATTATCGCCCCATCAGTCTACACTCGATCATCAGCAACAAAGGTTGTGGTTGTTGGAGGTCAATCATCTCAGTTCTAGGATATCACTGCAGGAGTTCCTCAGGGTAGTGTCCTCAGCCCAACCGTCTTCAACTGCTTCATCAATGACTTACCTTCCACCGTAATGTCTGAAGTGGGGATGTTCGCTGATGATTTCACAATGTTCAGCATCATTTGCTACTCTTCAGATACTGAAGCAGTCCATGATCAAATTCACCAAGAACTGGACAATAACCAAGCTTGTGCTGATAACTGGAAAGTAACGTTCACACCACATAAGTGGTAGACAAAGGCCATCTCCAACAAGAGAGAATCTAACCATTGTCCCTTGACATTCAATGGCATTACCATTGCTGAATCTCCCACTATCAATATCCTGGGGGTTACCATTGACCAGAAACTGGATTAGCCATATAAATACTGTGGCTACAAGAGGAGGTCTAAGGCTGGAAATTCCGTGGCAAACAACTCACCCCTTGATTCCCCAAAACCTGTCAACCATCTACAAGGCACAAGTCAGGAGTGTAATGGAATACTCTCCACTTGCCTGGATGAGTGCAGCTCCAACAATACTCAAGAAACTCAACACCATCCAAGACAAAGCAGCCCGCTTGATTAGCGCCCATCAACCATCTCCAACATTCATTCCCTCCATGATCGACACACAGTAAGTAGCATGTAACCTCTATAAGAAACACTGCAGCAACTCAGCAAGGCTCCGCCAACAGCTCCTTCCAAACCTACAATCTCAACCGTCTGGAAGGACTAGGCAGCAGATACATGAGAACACCACCGCCTGGATGTTCCCCTTCATGCCACTCGCCATCCTAACTTGGAAATAAATCATCATTCCTTCACTGTCCCTGGATCAAAATTCTGGAACCCCCTCCCGAAGAGCACAGTGGGTGTACCTCCACCTCAGGGACTGCAATGGTTCAAGAAGACAGCTCACCACCACCTTCTCAAGGACAATTAGGAATGGGTAACACCAACATCCCATGAAAGAATATTAAAAAGGCACGTGTCCGCACAATAACTCGAAGGTCCCCACACACAAGTCGACTCCTTAAAATGACTGTGTGGGCTCGACGGCGCAAAAAAACCTTAAAGGAACCACGCACGTAAGTGCCCCTGTGCTTGAAAATAAATTGAGAGGGAACATCGTCTGTGAGCATGATGATCACTTCTCATCACTCCTTTCCCTTGCCCCTTGAAGCAGTTTCCCGAGAATGCAAACAGGAATTAATGGTCACATAGTTGTAGAGGATTTGGCTTGAAATCAAAGTTTGTTTCAATTATGTAACTGTGGAACAATATGTTTTGGATAAGGTGAATGCAAGTTTGATTTGGAACACAACCAGAGAGGGTTGCAAAAAAAAATCTCGTAATTACGAAACTGCAGGGCCCGAGCACTGTCCAGATGGGGATAGCATTAATCATACACCTCGGCTTGAAGAAGTCAAACTATCGGAGAACTTTAATGAGCAACAGCAGATATTGTCCACATAAAACAGAGGCAATTTATCAAAGACTTCCTCCTCTTATTGTATCTTTTAAAGTGTTCTGTCAAAAGCTCTGTGCCTCACACAACACACGGGAAATAACAGCAGCTACACTGCTCAACAGATGAAAAATATAACCAACTGAGTGGGGGGAGAATTTCACAGGTAATGCCATTCCTGAAAGTTAAGAGTGTTGGCAAAGCCACTAACTGTCAGCCTTGGCTGTGTGGTAACACTCCAACCTTGCAGCCGGAAGATTCAAACCCACTCCAAGGACAAAAGCACATCATCTAGGCTAATGGAGTGTGGCACTGAGGGAGTGCCGCTTCGTCATCAGAGGGTACCACCTTCTAGATGAGACATTAAACCAAGACTTCACCTGTCTGCTCAGGTGAAGTTATTATTTAAAGGAGAACAGGGGGAGCGCTCTGCAAAACTCAAAAATGGTCACAGTGCAGAAGGAGGCCATTCAGCCCATCATGTCTATGGTTTCAGCTTCTGCAAGAATTCAGTGGGTCCCACTAACCCACCTTTTCCTCACAGCCCTTTAACTTATTTCTCTTCAGCTTCTTATTCAATTCCCTTTTGGAAGGTACGATTGAACCTGTCTCCACCACATTTTCAGGCAGCACATTTCAGATCCTAACAGCTCACTGCGTGAAAAAGCTTTTCCTCGTGTCACCATTGCTACTTCTGCAATCACTTAAATCAGTGTCCTCTAGTTCTAATTCCTTCCACCAATGGAATGGGAACAGTTTCCACATGTCCACTGTATCCAGGCCCCTCATGAGTTTGAACACTTCTATCAAATCTCTTCTCAGTCCCAGTTTCTCCAATCTGTCCACGTAACTGAACCTCCTCATTCCTTGAACCATTCACGTGAATCTTTTTCTGCATTCTCTCAAATTCCTTCACATTTTTCCTATAATTCGGTGCCCACAACTGGATGTCTTACTCCAGTTAAGGCTGAACTGGTGTTTTATACAAGTTTATCAAGTTTTCCAATCTATGGGCAGAATCGTCCCAGAAATCGGCAAAGTCCAATTTTGGGCAGGTAAAGTGGTGATCGACCTGCTGACAGCAATGGCGGTGTTTTATGCCATGTTGCTCAGCAATTTGTTTGGAAGATACAGAGCACTGGTTTCCCGTCTGATCTCTGGTGGAAGGCCTCTGATTTGCCCACCCTGCCGTGAGCTGAGAGCTTCAGTATTCCGGACACCATATTTAAAGGCTGCCGCTGCACTCAGCTGGAATTCTCCAAGGAATTGGAAGCTGCTGGGAACTGATGGCTACCAAAGCCAAGAAACATGCTGCCCCCAAATTTAGCGATGCCTCCCTCGTGGGCCTACTAGTTGCGGTGGAGGCCTGCTGCGATGTCCTCTGCACCCATTTCTGGGAGAAGACCACCAAACAAGATCTCCAAAGCCGGGTGGGTGGTGTTGTTTTAATTTCTACTAGTTGGAATGCTTTACAAGAGGGCAGGTTATTTGTGAAGAAACAAAATTGTTTTATGACTAAGTCCCTTGAGTTGAAGCTGTACGTGCCCTAATGGCCCACAATACAATTAGGTGTGTTTTTAAATCAGTTTGAAGGAAAGGCCAAATAGTCTAAACTTAAGATGACTATGGGTGCAATTTAACAGCCTTGTCCCACCCGACTTGGAGTTGGGATGAGGCCATTGAATCTTGCGGGATGTCTCTCGCGAGACCTGTGACGCTTGAAACACCTCGTGAGAGTTGACGGAGTCTCATGAGATGTCGCAATCTGAATATCACCCTCACAGGGCATGATCCGGATCAGCATATTTAAATGAGCCTTAAATATGCATTTGCGGGATTCTCCCAGCAACTGGGAGACCTTGCTTGGGTGCCATTTTCTACTGGTTTCCACAAATGTATGGCACCTGGGAGGCCCCCCAAAGACCTGGCAAAGTGCCATCGAATAGTGGCATGTTTCTCGGCACTGCTACCATCAGGAAATACCCCACTAAACATGCCCAAAACCGGACAGAAATTCTTTCCGGTTAAACAAACCAGGTATTGCATTAATTGATCTGTACAACAGAGGAACCTTTATTTTCTGATATTTGTGAGGTTTGGGTTAAAAGATGTCGACAAGAGAATGTGACTTTATATATGGCTTCTCTGTATCTGGAAGGAAATGTGTTACTTGTTTGTGATGTAATGCAAACTCTGAGAGATCCATGGGTCTATATGTCTGTAGTCTAAGTCTATATGTCTGTATGGCTATAGTTACAGTGGTGGGGTTACATGAGATGATTTGCACTCTGTGGCCAATAGTAGAAGTGAATTTGGATCATTTCCAAAAAAAGAAAGGAGGAATGAGATACTGAGCGATAAAAATTGGCGAATGAGTGTCTTTGCTGGCACTGTGATAGCAAAGCTCTGGGGTATGGTTCTTCGGGAAATAGTTCAACGTCACTTCAAAGACAAAGTAGAGAGACATTGCCAAGCTGGCAACATCAAGAATTGCTTGAGAGATGAGAGACGTCGATGTTGTCTTCACTGCTTCTTAAATCTATGTAAATTCTTGCTAAATAAATTCTACTTGATTCATAAATGCTAGTTATTCGTCCTTGTAAGTCAAGCACAACTGAGAAACCTCGTGTTGGAGATTGAGAATTCGGACCTTAACCGTTTTTTTTTTTAAATTGGAAGGCTTTTATACTTGGAAACCCTAAACCTTACAGGAAGGTGACTGAGCTAACCCTGGAAGAAGCACACAATTATTTCTGTGAATGCTTTACTCCATACTCTCACACTTCTGGATCAGAATTCCAAGTTAGTATTCCTAATGATGTCATGAACACATTTAAAAGAATCAGGTCATTTGAAACATCTGTCAACTTTAGTCAGATCTGAATCAGAGCAGCAGCTGGTACAACGTCTTTGAGCATTCACTGATGCTGCATGACTCATAGAGGCAATGTCCACCTCCACAGAGTTCCTGAAGTCAGTCATTGTTCAGAGAGGAATAATCAAGTGAAGGTCCAGCTGATGGGACATTAAAAGTACCTTATACACAAAACACGAGACAAGCTGATCAAACTGGCAGATAACACCAAACTTGAAGAGACAGGGGAGGGGAGCAGAGCAAATAATGAAGCCAGCAAGCGGTGGAATTCAATATCTTACACACTGGATGAAATGGGAACGTGTAATGTTTAATAATGGTGTCAGCTAGAAGAGATGCTGAGGGAGATCGGAGAGCAAGTAAAAGCCCACTTCTGCTTATAACTCTTAAGACCAACACAGATGTCATGGGATGACCAGACTCGAGAAGCATTTTGTTTTTGGTGATATTAGTTTGAAGCATGATAATGGCGAGGACATTGGGTGATATTGATTAAGGATGATATTGACAAGGATACTGATTAATGTTGATTTAATGAACGATATTGTCGAGAATATTGGGTGATATTGATCTAAGGAATGATATTGATGAGGATATGGGTGATTTTGGTTTTAGGCTTGTTTTTCTTTCAGACATTCCCACATCACCTTTATCAAGATACAGAGCACTGGTTTCCCGTGATTAATCTCCAACGAGGACAAATGCCCTCCTCACCTTAATATTTCTTCCAAAGAAAACTTTTCCTTTAACACATCACCTCACCCTGCCTCCGCTCCACACTGGACTTGGAAGTTAACTGGGGTAAGTCGGCTGGAAAGCACTAATAGCCATGTCCTTCTGACTCAGAGGCAAGGGCACTGCCAACTGAGCGAAGCTGGCACGGGTATCACACACAAATTAAACATGTGTTTCACTTAAATGTTTTATCACACATCAGACAGTTCTTCATAAGTCGTGGAACATTAATTTTACTTTACACATCCAGAAACAGATCTTGTTGCTCCGGTGTTCCAGCTGCATTTTCCACAATGCCCAAAAGAGCCGACGTAATTTACCAGAACCTCCAATGTTTTTATTAACAGGACATTGCCATTCAAATAAAGCATTTTAATTCTGTGCTCACCAAGTCCCCCGAACTATTGAGGCTGTGACAGACTGGGCAGATTGTGGTTCATTCACCGTGCTCACACCCTGACCTGAGGCACAAAGGATTCATTTGAAAATTTTCCAAAGCTTTTTTTCAGAATTTGAGAAACAGCAGCTCCAGCTCTTCAAACCTTCTCTTGCAGACTCAACTGGAGGATCGTGTCCAATCCTGGGCACCATCATTTGGGAAGGAGCCTGGAGAGACTGCAGAGGGGTTTTACTAGACTGATACCAGGGATGGAGTGTTTAGTGCCACAAAGAGACTGGAGAAGCTGGGATTGTTCCACTCAGAGCAGGAAAGGTTAAGGGAGAGATTTTTTATTTTTTTTTAAATATATTTTTATTAAGAATTTTTCAATAACAATATTGTCCATCTCACACACAACCCCCCCCCCCCGTAACAAAGAAAAGAAAAAGAACTCGCGTGGCAAGACATGAACATGGCAAGTCCATAAAATACAGAACTTTGTACATTGGATTCTTCCCGTACATGTCAGTTTCTGGATCATTCATGTGCTTTCTTGCTCACATGCCCCCCAAAGGAACCCCCCTTCCCCCCCCTCCCTCCCCTCCCCTCCCCCCCCCCCCCCGAACGATGTCCCCCCCTCTCCCCCACCCCCCCTGGGTTGCTGCTGCTGTCCGACCTTCATCTAACGCTCCGCGAGATGGTCTAGGAATGGTTGCCACCGCCTGTAGAACCCCTGCGCAGACCCTCTCAAGGCAAACTTTATCCTTTCCAACTTGATAAACCCAGCCATATCATTTATCCAGGCCTCCACGCCGGGGGGCTTCGCCTCCTTCCACATTAGGAAGATCCTTCGCCGGGCTACTAGGGACGCAAAGGCCAGAATACCGGCCTCTTTCGCCTCCTGCACTCCCAGCTTGTCCGCTACTCCAAATAGTGCTAGCCCCCAACTTGGCTTGACCCGGTCTTTCACCACCTTAGATATTGTTCCCGCCACTCCCCTCCAGAACCCCTCCAGTGCCGGGCATGACCAAAACATATGGACATGGTTCGCCGGACTTCCTGAGCACCTCCCACATCTGTCCTCCAACCCAAAGAACCTACTCAGCCTCGCCCCCGTCATGTGCGCTCTATGAACCACCTTAAATTGTATCAGGCTAAGCCTGGCACACGAAGAAGAGGAATTAACCCTACTTAGGGCATCAGCCCATAGCCCCTCCTCAATCTCCTCCCCCAACTCCTCTTCCCATTTACCCTTCAGCTCCTCTACCAAAGCCTCCCCCTCTTCTTTCATCTCCTGGTATATCGCCGACACCTTGCCCTCTCCGACCCATACGCCCGAAATCACCCTATCTTGAATCCCCTGTGCCGGGAGTAGTGGAAATTCCCTCACCTGCCGCCTCACAACCGCCCTCACTTGCATGTACCTGAAAGCGTTTCCCGGGGGTAGCCCAAACTTCTCCTCCAGCGCCCCTAAGCTCGCAAACGTCCCATCAATGAACAGGTCCCCCATTCTTCTAATCCCTGCCCTATGCCAGCTCTGAAACCCCCCGTCCATCCTTCCTGGGCCAAACCAATGGTTGTCTCTGATCGGGGACCACACCGAGGCTCCCGTCGCACCCCTGTGCCGTCTCCACTGCCCCCAGATCTTTAGCGTTGCCGCCACCACCGGGCTCGTGGTATACCTTGTCGGCGAGAGCGGCAGCGGTGCCGTCACCAGCGCCCCCAGGCTCGTTCCTTTGCAGGACGCCATCTCCAACCTCTTCCACGCCGCCCCCTCTCCCTCCATCACCCACTTACGGATCATTGCCACGTTGGCTGCACAATAATAACCACCCAGATTTGGCAATGCCAACCCTCCTCTATCTCTGCTACGCTCCAAGAACCCCCTCCTTACCCACGGGGTCTTGCTCGCCCACACAAATCCCATAATGCTCCTGCTTACCCTCTTGAAAAAGGCCTTAGTGATCACAATTAGGAAGCATTGAAATACAAAAAGAAATCTCGGGAGGACCACCATTTTAACCGACTGTACCCTACCCGCCAGCGAGAGTGGCAACATGTCCCATCTTTTAAAATCCTCTGTAGCGCACAAAGACTCCGAGAGACGAATAGAGTGAAGTCGATGAGGCTTTATTAAGCGTGACTGTTTCCCCCGCAGTTCAGTAGTAGACTGCCTGCGGGGGAGGACTCCAAGTACTTATACTCCGCCTTCAGGGCGGAGCTAGAGGTCAACGTCCAACCAGGACCCGGGACCTGTCAGCCAATGACATCATGGCTTCACAGTCCCACATGACCCCTAATGCATACTACCACATCCTCCTCCATCTGTTTCACCAATCGCGTCAAATTGAGTTTGTGCAGTGCCCCCCAGCTCCTAGCTACCTGAATCCCCAAATATCGAAAGCTCCTTTCCGCCCTCCTCAGCGGTAGGTCCTCTATCCCTCTTCCCTGGTCCCCCGGATGGATCACAAAGAGCTCACTCTTTCCCACATTGAGCTTATAGCCCGAAAAGTCTCCAAACTCCCGTAAGATCTGCATTACCTCAACCATCCCCTCCACTGGATCCGTCACATACAGCAACAGGTCGTCTGCATACAGCGACACTCGATATTCCTCTCCCCCTCGAACCACCCCCTTCCATTTCCCCGACTCCCTTAACACCATGGCCAAAGGTTCAATTGCTAATGCAAACAGCAGAGGGGACAGGGGGCACCCCTGCCTCGTCCCTCGATACAGCCGGAAATACTCCGACCTCCGCCGGTTAGTGACCACACTCGCCACCGGGGCTTTATACAGGAGCTTAACCCAACTAATAAACCCTCCCCCGAACCCAAACCTCCTCAACACTTCCCAGAGATACTCCCACTCTACCCGATCAAAGGCTTTCTCCGCGTCCATGGCTGTCACTATCTCCGCTTCTCCCTCCACCGATGGCATCATTATCACATTTAAGAGCCTTCGCACATTCGTGTTTAACTGCCTACCCTTTACAAATCCCGTCTGGTCCTCATGAATCAGCCCCGGAACACAGTGCTCAATCCTCATGGCTAACATTTTTGCCAGCAACTTAGCATCTACATTAAGGAGCGAGATCGGTCTATATGACCCACATTGCAGTGGGTCCTTATCCCGCTTTAAGATCAAAGAGATCGTCGCCTCGGACATTGTCGGGGTCGGGGTCCCCCCCTCCCTTGAGTCATTGAAGGTCCTTACCAGCAACGGGGCTAACAGGTCTACATACTTCCTGTAAAACTCCACCGGGAGCCCATCCGGCCCCAGGGCCTTCCCTGCCTGCATGCTCCCCAGTCCTTTAACCAGCTCCTCCACCCCAATTGGCGCCCCCAGACCAGCCACCTCTTGCACCTCCACCCTTGGGAACCTCAACTGATCCAAGAATCGCCGCATCCCCTCTTTTCCCCCTGGGGGCTGGGACCTATACAGTTCCTCGTAAAAGGCCTTAAAAGCCTCATTCACTTTCCCTGCACTCCGCACCGTAGTTCCCCTGCCATCTTTGACTCCACCTATTTCCCTCGCTGCCATCCTCTTACGGAGCTGATGTGCCAGCACCCAGCTCGCCTTCTCCCCATATTCATATATCGCCCCCTGTGCCTACCTCCATTGTGCCTCTGCCTTCCCTGTGGTCAACAGGTCGAACTCCGTCTGGAGACTTTGTCTCTCCCTGAGTAGTCCCTCATCCGGAGCCTCTGCATAGCTCCTGTCCACCCTTAAAATCTCCCCCACTAACCTCTCCCTTTCCCAGCCCTCTCTCTTCGCCCTGTGAGCCCTGATGGAGATTAACTCTCCCCTGACCACCGCCTTCAGCGCCTCCCATACTACTCCCACCTGCACCTCCCCGTTGTCATTAGCCTCCAGATATCTTTCAATACACTCCCGCACACTTCCTCGTCTGCCAGCAGTCCCACATCCAACCTCCACAACGGGCGTTGGTCCCTCTCCTCCCCCAGCTCCTGCTCCACCCAGTGCGGGGCATGGTCTGAAATGGCTATGGCCGAATAATCCGTTCCCTCCACTTTCGGGATCAGGCCCTGCCCAA
Organism: Scyliorhinus torazame; assembly: GCF_047496885.1. Lineage (NCBI taxonomy): Eukaryota > Metazoa > Chordata > Chondrichthyes > Carcharhiniformes > Scyliorhinidae > Scyliorhinus > Scyliorhinus torazame. Next base: position 88,726,661 of record NC_092725.1, on the reverse strand, counting down.
AACAAAAAAATCTATCCGGGAGTAGGCCTTATGTACATGGGAGAAAAAAGAAAATTCTCTGGCCAAAGGTCTGGCAAATCTCCACGGATCTACTCCCCCCATCTGATCCATAAACCCCCTAAGCACCTTGGCCGCAGCCGGCCTCCTTCCCGTCCTAGATCTGGAACGATCCAATGCTGGGTCCAGCACCATGTTAAAATCCCCACCCATTATCAAACTCCCTACCTCCAGGTCCGGAATACGCCCCAACATCCGTTTCATGAATCCAGCATCGTCCCAGTTTGGGGCATATACATTCACCAGTACCACCTCCGTCCCCTGCAACCTACCACTCACCATCACGTATCGGCCTCCCTTGTCTGCTACTATGTTCTTGGGCTCAAATGACACCCGCTTTCCCACCAGTATTGCCACCCCTCTATTCTTCGCATGCAGCCCTGAATGGAACACCTGTCCCACCCATCCCTTCCTTAACCTGACCTGATCTGCCACCTTCAGATGTGTCTCCTGAAGCATGACCACGTCTGCCTTCAGTCCCTTTAGGTGCGCGAACACTCGGGCCCTCTTAACCGGCCCATTTAGGCCTCTCACATTCCACATGATCAGCCGGATTGGGGGGTTACCCCCCCTCCCCGCCGAATAGCCATCTCCTATCTTAGGCCAGTCCCGTGCTCGCGCCTCCCACACCCTCCAGTCCCCAGGTGGGGAACCCCCGCCCCGACCACCTCTTCCATTTTCAGTTCCCCCTCGGACAGTGCAGCAGAAACCCTAGAATCTCCCCCTCCCCCCCCCCGCTAGGTCCACGTCTAGCACTTTTGCTCCCCCCATATTACTTCCATGAGTCAGCTGACCTCTGCTGACCCTGGCTTCCCCCGCCTTCCCGTTGATCTCCCCCATGTGGGAGTCTCTCCTCCTCCTTACCTTCCTCCATCCCCCCCTTTGTTTTTGGCGCGGAAAAAAAAGCCCGCGCTTTCCTGAACCAGCCCCGCCCCCTGTGGCGCAGCTCCTGTTGCGGCCATCATCCCAGTTCCCTCATCCCCGAGTCTCACCTCCCTCCAGGACCGACGCCCACATTCCCCATCATCATCATTTTGTCTACAGAAAGGAAAAAAGGACTTCCGGGTGCGGCGATGACCAGCTGAGTCGGACGTTTCGGCAGCTCCCGGTGGAACGGACTTTTGGGCTCTTAATAAGAGCCCCAACGGCAATTTTAACGGCTAAAAGCACTGTGCGGTGAACCAGAAGGGAATCCCCCCTGGATACGGATGAAAAAAGGAGAGGAAGGTGGCCGGATTGCGGTGGATCCTTTAGAGCAGCGGCAAGGAAGGCAAGCAAAAACCAAGATGGCGTCGGAAGGTGGCAGTTTAATATGGGGCCCGGAACAACACGAGTTTTTGAAACGCTGCGTGGAAGAACTCAAAAAGGAAATGAAGAAGGAGCTGTTGGCCCCGATATTACAGGCGATCGAAGGGCTAAAGGAGGAGCAAAAGACCCAGGAGCGAGAGCTTCGGGTCGTGAAGGCAAAGGCTGCCGAGAATGAGGACGACATACAGGGCCTGGTGGTGAAGACGGAGATGCACGAGGCACACCATAAACGATGTGTGGAAAGGCTGGAGGCGCTGGAGAACAACGCGAGGAGGAACAACCTAAGGATTCTTGGTCTTCCTGAAGGTGCAGAGGGAGCGGACGTCGGGGCATATGTGAGCACGATGCTGCACTCGTTAATGGGAGCGGAGGCCCCGGCGGGTCCGCTGGAGGTGGAGGGAGCATACCGAGTGATGGCGCGAGGACCGAGAGCAGGAGAAATTCCTAGAGCCATAGTGGAGAGATTCCTCCGTTTTAAGGACAAAGAGATGGTCCTTAGATGGGCAAAGAAAACTCGGAGCAGTAAGTGGGAGAACGCGGTGATCCGCGTATACCAAGACTGGAGTGCGGAGGTGGCGAGAAGGAGGGCGAGCTTTAATCGGGCCAAGGCGGTGCTTCACAAAAAGAAGATAAAATTCGGAATGCTGCAACCGGCAAGACTGTGGGTCACATATCAAGGGAGGCACCACTACTTTGAGACGGCGGATGAGGCGTGGACTTTTATCGTGGAAGAAAAATTGGAATGAGCGGGTTATTAAAAAAAAGAACGTTTGAAACAAAGTGGTGGGGCGAGTATGGGGGGCGAAGAGGGGGGTAAAAAGGGGGGAAAGAGGAGTTTTATGTTATTAATCCTGCGATGTGGTAACTTTTCTCTCTTCCACAGGAGGTGGTGGGGGGAGGAAAGGAGGTGGAGGAGATGGGGCGTTGGCCATTGGGGGCGGGGCCAAGGGGGAAGCGCGGGCTCGGTTCCCGCGCTATGATAATCATGGCGGGAATAGGGAAGCAGGAAGGAGGGGGCGTCGCACGGTGCGAGCCGAGGTCACAGGGGGAAGCCGAGGTCGGCCAGAGTTTGCTGACTTCTGGGAGCAACATGGGGGGTGTAACTACGCTAGTGGGGGATCTAGCGGGGGGGGGGGAGGGGGGAACTATTGGGCTGCTGCTGCTGGGGAGAGGAGGGAGACGGTATGGGGTGGGATGGGCGGGGGGGGGGCACCGCCTGGGGGGGACACAGCTGCGTGGGAACCGGGTGAGGAGCTGGAAAAAGGGGATGGCTAATCGACAAGGGGGGGGGTAAAAAGCCCCCCAACCCGGCTGATCACGTGGAACGTGAGAGGGCTGAACGGGCCGATAAAGAGGGCACGGGTACTTGCACACCTTAAGAAACTTAAGGCAGACGTGGTTATGTTACAGGAAACGCACTTGAAACTGATAGACCAGGTGAGACTACGCAAAGGTTGGGTGGGGCAGGTGTTCCATTCGGGGCTAGATGCGAAAAACAGGGGGGTGGCTATATTAGTGGGGAAGCGGGTAATGTTTGAGGCAAAGACTATAGTGGCGGATAGCGGGGGCAGATACGTGATGGTGAGTGGCAAACTACAGGGGGAGACGGTGGTTTTGGTAAACGTATATGCCCCGAACTGGGATTATGCCAATTTTATGAGGCGTATGCTAGGACGCATCCCGGACCTAGAGGTGGGAAAGTTGGTAATGGGGGGAGATTTCAATACGGTGTTGGAACCAGGGCTGGACAGGCCGAGGTCCAGGACTGGAAGGAGGCCGGCAGCAGCCAAGGTGCTTAAAGATTTTATGGAGCAGATGGGAGGAGTAGACCCGTGGAGATTTAGCAGACCTAGGAGTAAGGAGTTTTCATTTTTCTCCTATGTCAAATGACCTTTTTTGTTTTGGGAAGGGCATTGATCCCGATGGTGAGGGGAACGGAGTATACGGCGATAGCCATTTCGGATCACGCTCCACATTGGGTGGACTTGGAGATAGGGGAGGAAACAGAAGGGCGCCCACCCTGGAGAATGGACATGGGACTAATGGCAGATGAGGGGGTGTGTTTAAGGGTGAGGGGGTGCATTGAAAAGTACTTGGAACTCAATGATAATGGGGAGGTTGAGGGGATCGGCTCAAGGGTTCACCAGGCGGTGGCAACCGTTCGTCGAATACCTCACAGAAAGATAGAGGGAATGGAAAAGAAGAAGGTAGCAGCAGCAGCCCGGGGGGGGAGGGGGGGGGAGGAACCAGAAGGACTCTCAGGGTTGTTAATACATATGTATAATATGTATAGGTCGTTGCTATAAATAATTGTATATTGGACTGTTAAATCATATTTTTGGAGAGTGTTTATCTGAGACAAGGCAGTTGCCATTTAGTTTTAGTTTTCGTTTTTGTTATATATTATTTATTCTTTGTTTATAAAACAGGTCATTGTTATTTATACGGTTATATTATTGTGTAAAGGATACACAATGTACTGTGATGGTTGACCAAAAATTTTCAATAAAATATTTTTTTTTTAAAAAGAAAGGAAAAAAGGAAATTTTCGGAAATTTAACCAGAACTCTACCCACATCCCCATCCATCATCCCATCCACAAAATATTCTATACCCATATTTACAACCCCATATACAACCACATCCCCTCAGTTCGAGTCCAGTTTTTCCGTCTGTATAAAGGTCCAAGCCTCTTCTGGCGTTTCAAAAATAATGGTGTCTGTCCTGATAAGTGACCCACAGTCACGCAGGCTGCAGCATGCCGAACCTGACTCTTTTTCTATGCAGCACCACCTTGGCCCGGTTGAATCCAGCTCTCCTCTTTGCCACCTCCGCGCTCCAATCCTGGTATACTCGGATCACCACGTTCTCCCATCTGCTGCTCCGCACCTTCTTGGCCCATCTCAGCACACTTTCTTTATCCACGAAGCGATGGAACCATGCCACTATCGCCCTTGGCGGCTCATCTGACTTGGGTCTCCTTGCCAGGACCCGGTGAGCCCCTTCCGGCTCCAGGGGGGTCGGAGAGGCCTCCGCACCCATCAGCGAATGGAGCATCGTGCTCACGTACGCCCCAGCATCAGCTCCCTCCACTCCTTCAGGAAGACCCAGAATCCGGAGGTTCTTCCTCCTCGACCTGTTCTCCAGGACCTCAATTCTCTCGGCCCACCTCCTGTGCACCGCCTCGTGCGCCTCCATTTTTACCGCCAGGCCCTGGATATCGTCCTCGTTGGTGTTCACCTTATCGTTCACCTCACGAAGCTCCACTGCCTGGGTCGTCTGGGTCTCCTTCAGCCCCTCGATCGCCAACAGCATTGGCGCCAGCACCTCCTTTTTCAGCACCTCCACACATCTCATGAAGAACTCCTGCTGGTCTGGCCCCCACGCTGCATGCACTCCGCCATCTTGCCTTCTTCCCCTCGTTTTGTTCTCTGCTCCATGGCCTCTTCCCTCGTTGCTCCACCGCTGCTCCCTGCCAAATATTGGGGGGGGGGGGGGGGGTCCTCACTGCTCCTTCCTACACGGGATCAACCAAAAAAAGCCCGTTGGGGCTCCTTTGTGGAGCCCGAAAGTCCGTTTTCGTGGGAGCTGCCGAAACGCGCGGCTTAGCTCCGCATCGCCGCAACTGGAAGTCAAGGGAGAAATTTATAGAGGTGATCAAAATCATGAGAAATTTTGATAGGGAAAAAGAAAAAGGGAAAAAGGCAAAAGGAAACACTTACGCTCATACAGCGCTTCTACAATAAAAATGTCTCAAAGCACTTTACCGTACTTTTTGACGCGTAGCCGCTATTATAATGTCACATCTCTGACAGTGTAGCACTCCACTGGAATGACAGCCCTTATTTCTGTGCGCAAACCCTGGAGTGGGCCTTAAACCTGGTGCCTCAGAGGCGAGAGTGCAACAAACTGAGCCACAGCTGAGACTTTTAATTGTGCAGATGCAGAGGAACCGCTTCCATTAGTAACCGCAGATATAAGATAATCCACAAAAAAACACGAGGGGTGATGAGGAAAAAATATTTACACAGCAAGTTTTCGTGACTTGGAAGGTGCTGCCTCAAAAGCCAGTGGAACAGATACAATAAAAACTTTCAAAAGGGAATGGGATAAATAATGGGGAAGCAGAAATGTGCAGCATGATGTGGAAAGAGCAGGAGAGTGGGATTAATTAGACAGATCTTTCAAAGATCAAGTGAGATGAACAATAGCACTGTAGAATTTTATGAAGAAGTTGTTTTCTGACAGTGTGGAGTTTTCTGATTGTGTCTGAGCTGAAGAGCTGAATTACATCGTCCGTTTTAACGTTGATTCCACTTGGAAAAAGATTTTACAACCACCTTTGTTGACGTAATACAAGAGAAAAAAATCTTTCTCTACTGACACAACCGCAGTCATCACCTGATTTAGGAAGTTGAGGAAGTGAAGCGAGTATATCCATCATCAAACCCAGGCACCTCAATAAGTCTGAGATGAATTACATCCTGATTCATAGGATGGATTTGTTTCCTGGGCAGCCTGATTAGAATCTTTCTTTACTTTCAAACCAAATATAGGATCGATATTGACTCTGATTGCTATGGAATTCCACCATGCGCACAAATCTGAGCAACCCACTTACACACTTCGACGTTCAGCAGGTTCAGTGAATCACACTCACATCTCTGAGTGAGATTGTGAGGGTTCAAGTCTCACACGAGAGACTTGAGCAAATAATTGGGGCTGGCACTCCCAGTGTACAATTAGAGAACAGTACAGAGGGAGGCCATTTAGTCCAGAGAGTCGGTGTAGGCTTTTCTGGAAAGTAGATCGGTTATCTCCACTCATCAGGGATGCCAAGAGAATATCAAACCAAGCTAGAGTCATAGACGAGCGTTACAGACTCACCGGTTGTGGCAAGGCTTAAACAACATAACGGGCTACAAAGCAAAGCCATTAGGCTCATTTAAATATGCCGTCGTCGCATCCACCCGGCCTCACCGGTGAGGCCTCACCCAGGCACCAATTAGTACTGGGCTCCACAAGCGGAGAGCAGTCTTGATGACCACTCAAGCACCTTGGAGGCCATTAGAGCCCCCCGGGTGGTCGGGAACAGGGCAGGGCAGTATCATAATATCCACGCATGTATATAATGAAGTGCAGACAGCAGACAGGCAGTGATTGACACACAGGATGACCAGTAAGCACACAGCACAGTGCAGCCAATCACCAGACAGGACACCACCACTATAAAGCCAGAGGGCACTAGGTTTCCCGCGCTCTCTGGACCCAGCCACTGAGACAGTTAGAGTCCACGAGCTAGCACAGTGCAAACACCATGCGGTAGCTAGTAAGTTTGGTCAGGCTAGTACAAGGTCTCCAGTCAGTTCAGTATAGTGTCGACCCACAGTTAAATATGTATGTTAATTCTATCGTTCAATAAAATAGTGTTGGATCTTCTACAGTGTTAGAGGTCTGTCTCTCGCATCGCTGCATCAAGTGTAGTCCACCCCGAACCGACCTGCCTAACACATCATGGTACCATGGAGTGATACTGAAAATTGACGGACCTACCTCGAGTGAATCAGCACTGACCAGCAAGCAGCCATCCGGTGACATGGAAAACATCCAGCCTGCTCCGCATCTCCGGCAACCTCGGCGCAAATTGGAAGCACTTCAAGCAAAAGTTCCTCTGGTACATCGAGGCCTCCGACCTCGAAGCAGCATCGGATGCCAGGAAGATCGCGCTATTTCTCTCCACCGCAGGGGACCATGCCATCCACATCTACAACTCCCTCACGTTCGCTGACGGTGAAGACAAAACGAAATTCAAAACAGTCCTGCTGAAGTTTGACAGCCACTGCGACATTGAGGTGAATGAGAGCTATGAACGGTACTTTTTCCAGCAGAGACTTCAGGGTAAGGATGAACCTTTTCAGTCCTTCGTCACCCATCTCCACATCCTAGCGCAGTCATGTCACTATGACTCGACGACTGATTCCATGATCCGGGATCAGATCGTTTTCGGGGTCCACTCCGACTCCCTTCGGCGGCAGCTCCTGAAAGTCAAACAGTTGACCCTCTCTGTTGATATCGAGACGTGCGTTGTCCATGAGCATATTAAGAATCGTTACTCCCACATCAGGGCGGCAGAAACTGCAAAGCTGGCCTCCCACGGGTGCAGGCCACTGCACAAATGCAGGGCCTGAGCATCGAGGAGAGTGGCCGTTTCGCACGTTTTTCCCGGGTCCCTGCGCATGCGCGCCACGACCGAGTGGACGACAAGCTCGACAACCCGACTGCGCAGATGCGTATGTCGACCAACCGCACTGCGCATGCGCGATGGCACACGGAACGCGCTGACGTCGGCGTCATGACGTGTCCGAATTGTGGCTCCGCCCATTTAAAGCGGCAATGTCCAGCCAAAGGACGCCGGTGTCTACAGTGTGGCAAGGTTGGCCACTACGCAGCCCTTTGCAGATCTGCTTCACCACTCAGCAGCCAGCGATCCCAGCTGCAACACAGAAGTGTCCGCTCAATACAACAAGGCATGCCAGATTCCGATCCCGACAGCCCAACAGACCCTGATGCTGAGTGCCTCAAGTCCCCATACCGGGTGGGCATCATAACTACACATGCGCCGCCTTCCACCACACCTACGCAACGCCTCTCGATCCTCAGTGTGGATCCCGATGACGAGTGGTCTGCTTTCCTCACAGTGAACAAGGATCGCATCCGGTTCAGACTGGACACCGGCACATCGGCGAACCTCATCTCGAAATCCGACCTCGACACCATCCGCGCCACACCAAGCATTCTTCCACCGGCCAGCCAGCTCGACAACAATGGCAACGCCATAGCTGCCAGTGGCTAGTGTCAACTGGGGGGGTATCCAATAAGGCGATCAAGGCGACGCTGCGGTTTGAAATCGTCGGGCCTGACAGAGCATCTCTGCTCGGTGCTCGTGCCTGCAAGCTCCTGAACCTTGTTCAACGCGTCCACACCACGTCATCATCACCGGCGACGGCCTCGCCTGATGGAAACTTGCAAGCCGACATAGATGACATCATCACCCAGTACCACAGCGTGTTCGACGGAATGGGCACACTCCCATACCGATACAAAATCCTGCTCAAGTTGAGCGCCACCCCTGTAATTCATTCACCTCGCCGGGTGCCTGCGCCCCTCAAGGATCATCGGAAGAAGCAATTACAGGACCTCCAAGACCAGGGCATCATATCAAAGTTTACAGAGCCCACAGACTGGGTCAGCTCCATGGTCTGCGTCAAGAAGCCGTCAGGGGAGCTTTGCATTTGCATTGACCCTAAGGATCTAAACCGCAACATCATGAGGGAGCATTACCCAATACCAAAACGAGAAGAGTTGACCAGTGAGATGGCTCATGCCAAATTCTTTACTAAGCTCGACGCCTCCAAGGGTTTTTGGCAAATACAACTGGACGCATCCAGTCGCAAGTTGTGCACGTTCAACAGCCCATTTGGTCGTTACTGCTACAACCGGATGCCTTTTGGCTTTATATCTGCCTCCGAAGTATTTCATCGCATCATGGAACAGATGATGGAGGGCATCGAGGGGGTGCGAGTGTACGTTGACGATGTCATTATCTGGTCAACAATGCCCCAGGAACACATCGCTCGCCTCAAGAAGGTATTCCAAAGAATCCATGAACATGGTCTCCAGCTCAACAGGGCCAAGTACTCATTTGGGCAATCGGAGATCAAATTCCTAGGTGACCACATCTCGCAGCAGGGCGTACGGCCAGACGCCGACAAGGTCTAGGCGATCAACGTTGTGAAGACCCCGGAGGACAAAAAGGCGGTCCTCCACTTTCTCGGAATGGTCAACTTCCTCGGGAAATTCATTCCCAATATGGCATCCCACACCATGGCCCTCCGCCACCTCGTCAAAAAGTCGACGGAATTCCAGTGGCTGCCCAGGCATGAAGAGGAATGGCGCGAGCTGAAAGCAAAATTCACGACAGCCCCGGTCCTAGCGTTCTTCGACCCAACCAAGGAAACCAAGATATCAACTGATGCAAGCCAGGACGGCATTGGGGAGGTGCTCCTTCAGCGGGATGACTTGGTGTCCTGGGCTCCAGTGGCGTATGCCTCCAGGGCCATGAAGCCCACTGAGCAACGCTACGCTCAGATTGAGAAGGAGTGTCTGGGCCTCCTAACTGGGATAGTCAAGTTCCACGACTATGTTTATGGCCTGCCGAAATTCACGGTAGAGACGGACCACAGGCCCCTAGTCCACATAATCCAGAAGGATTTAAACGACATGACACCTCGGTTACAGCGTATTCTTCTAAAGCTATTGATGCACGGTCAATTAAACTCGAAGACGAGGTTGTATCATAACTGAAGGCTTAATAGACTAGATCTGTTCCCCAGCAGCTTCGGTACAGAATGAGGGCTGCTGGGACGGGACCTGTTCTTATACCCCGCCTATCAGGGCGGAGCCACATACCAAACAGCCAATGGTAAGCTGCTGGGCTTACCCAATGGTCTACAGCCTCTCGGGTACTGCAATACCTGATGCTACCACATTCACCCCCTGTTAAAAAAGAGTCCGGCGGGGGTGGTGGCCAGTGGTTACAATTGCATTGAAATGGTATGATCAGATATGGAGGTACCGTGAGAATTTACAAGTGTGGAAGATATATACAGTCAGTGTTCATGTACAGTTACAGTGTAGCAATCAGTCAGTCAGGTGGCCTGGTCGTCCTCCTGGATCGTCTGAGCCTCTGTGGTGGTTCTGGTGGTGGTCCGGGTGTCTGCGACTCCGCGAGCATGGCTTCATCGTCCGTGCAGCTTCGTCACCCCAAGATGCCGCTGGTGGGGCAAACGGTTGACACGAGAGGGGGGCGCATGTAGGGGGCGTCGGTGAGTGGGATGGCCTAGGTAGGAGCGGCGGGAGGACCGACCCCCCAGTGAGGTGCTGTGGGGGAGGGAGTGGGGGGGGGGGGTAATGGTTCGGGCCATGGTAATGGCGCATGGGGTTCCGGAGGGCGCCAGGTCCCGGAGGGAGACTGTATCTTGCCGGCCGTCAGGGAACGCCACGTAGGTGTACTGGGGGTTAGCGTGCAGCAGGTGGACCCTCTCGACCAATGGGTCCAATTTGTGTGCCCACACGTGCTTCCGAAGCAGGATGGGTCCGGGTGTCGCTAGCCAGGTTGGGAGCGAGGTCCCAGAGGAGGACTTCCTGGGGAAGACAAGGAATCGTTTATGAGGTGTCTGATTGGTAGTTGTACAGAGCAGCGACCGAATGACGTGGAGGGCCTCCGGGAGGACTTCCTGCCAGCGGGAGACGGGGAGAGTCCTGGACCTCAGGGCCAGTAGAACGGTCTTCCAGACGGTTCCGTTCTCCCTCTCTACCTGCCCGTTTCCCCGGGGGTTGTAACTGGTCGTCCTGCTTGAGGCGATGCCCTTGCTGAGCAGGAATTGACGCACTTCGTCGCTCATAAAGGAGGACCCCCTATCACTGTGTATGTACGCAGGGAACCCGAACAGTGTAAAGATACCCTGGAGGGCCTTGATGACAGTGGTTGTGGTCATGTCGGGGCAGGGGATGGTGAATGGGAACCGGGAGTACTCGTCAATCATGTTCAGGAAATACGTGTTGCGGTCGGTAGAGTGGAGGGAGCCTTTGAAGTCCATACTGAGGCGCTCAAAGGGATGGGAAGCCTTTATCAGGTGCGCCCACTCTGGCCGGTAGAAGTGCGGTTTGCACTCCGCGCAGATTTGGCAGTCCCTGGTGACTGCCCTGACCTCCTCGATGGAGTAGGGCAGGTTGCAGGCCTTATTGAAGTGGAAAAAGCGAGTGACCCCATGGTAGCAGAGGTCCTCGTGGAGGGCACGGAGGCGGTCCACTTGTGCGGTGGCACACGTGCCGCGGGACAGGGCATCGGAAGGCTCGTTTAGCTTCCCAGGATGGTACAAGATCTTGTAGTTGTAGGTGGAGAGTTCTATCCTCCACCGCAAGATCTTGTTGTTCTTTATCTTGCCCCGCTGTGCATTATCAAACATGAACGCCACCGACCGTTGGTCAGTGAGGAGAGTGAATCTCCTGCCGGCCATGTAATGCCTCCAGTGTCGCACAGCTTCAACTATGGCTTGTGCCTCCTTTTCGACCGAGGAATGGCGAATTTCTGAAGCATGGAGGGTACAGGAGAAGAAGGCCACGGGTCTGCCTGCTTGGTTGAGGGTGGCGGCCAGAGCTACGTCAGACGCATCGCTCTCGACCTGGAAGGGGAGGGACTCGTCAATGGCGTGCATCGTGGCCTTTGCAATGTCTGCTTTGATGCGGCAGAAGGCCTGGCGGGCCTCCGTCGACAGGGGGAAGGTTGTGGACTGGATTAGGGGTCAGGCTTTGTCAGCGTAGTTGGGGACCCACTGAGCGTAATAGCTGAAAAACCCGAGGCAGCGCTTCAGGGCCTTGGGGCAGTGACGGAGGGGGAACTCAATAAGTAGCCTTTGGGGCGCATGCGTTCAGGGTCGGAGCCTATAAATCCATTTCGCACTACGTAGCCAAGAATGGCTAGACGGTCGGCGCTAAAGACGCATTTATCCTTATTGTACGTTAAGTTAAGGATTTTCGCCGTCTGGAGAAATGTTCGGAGGTTGGTGTCATGGTCCTGCTTGTCATGGCCGCAGATGGTGATACGGGAACATTGCGCGTAAGCCGTACCGGTCAACCATTCGGTCCATCTCGCGTTGGAACACCGAGACCCCATTAGTGACACCAAAGGGAACCCTTAAAAATTGGTGGAGCCGCCCATCTGCTTCGAAGGCAGTGTACTTGCGGTCACTAGTGCGGAGGGGTAGCTGATGGTAAGCGGACTTGAGAGATCTACCGTGGAGAAAACCTAGTATTGCGCGATCCTGTTCACCAGGTCGGATATGCGGTGGAGAGGGTACGCATCCAGCTGCGTAAACCTGTTGATGGTCTGACTGTAGTCAATGACCATCCTATGTTTTTCCCCGGTCTTTACCACCACTACTTGAGCTCTCCAGGGACTGTTGCTAGCTTCAATGACCCCTTCCCTCAGTAGCCTTGGACCTCTGACCTGATGAAGGTCTGGTCCTGGGCACTGTACCGTCTGCTCCTGGTGGCGACGGGTTTGCAATCCGGGGTGAGGTTCGCAAACAGGGAAGGCGGGTCGACCTTAAGGCACGTGAGGCTGCAGACATTAAGGGGGGGCTATAGGGCGGCCGAATTTAAAAGTGAGGCTTTGCAAGTTACATTGGAAGTCCAACCCCAGGAGTGTAGCCGTGCAGAGGTGCGGCAGGACATAAAGGTGGAAATTGTTGAATTTCCTACCTTGGACAGTGAGGTTTGCTAGGCAGACCCCCTTTATCTCCACTGAGTGTGACCCGGAGGCCAGGGAGATTCTTTGGTTTACAGGGTGGGTAACAAGTGAACAGCGCCTTACCGTGTCGGGGTGTATAAATCTCTCCGTGCTCCCAGAGTCGATCAGGCAAGACGTCTCGTGGCCGTTGATGAAGATTGTCGTCGTTGCAGTCGCGAGTGTCCGAGTTCGATTTTGGTCCAGCGTCACCGAGGCCAGATGGAGCAGTTGTGGGTTGTGATCGGGCAGCATGTAGTCGGCTGTGCTGGGAGCCTGGGGCCCTATCCAAGATGGCGTCTCCCATGGATCGCACATGGTGGTCGGGGATGTACAAAATGGCGGCGGGGATGGACAAAATGGCGGCGCCAATCCGTCCAGCGTGGCGTCCGAGGGGCAAGATGGCCACGGCCGTGGGCCGGGTGTGGCCCTAGGATAGGGGGGTGGCGGTGAGTGCTGGCCGCCTGGGGCCCGAAGGGAAGGTTGCCGCAGCGGTCCAGAGTCGTTGGAAACCGCGGCCACAGCTCGTGCTTGGCAGACCCCCACAAAATGGCCCTTCTTGCCGCAGGTGGAGGTGCGGGCTGGGCAGCGCCGGCGGGGGTGCTTCGCCTGCCCGCGGAAGAAGCAACGGAGCTAGCGGGCCGTCTTACAGCGCAGGCCTGCGGGGACACGGGGAAGGTCAGTGGGGCTGCCGCTGCGGGATGCCACGCAGCCCAGGGGGCCGCTGCGCGGTCGGGCGCATAGGACTGCGCGTTTCTGGAGGCAACATCCAATGGACCCTGCCAGGGCCCGTGCTTCTCTCAGTCCCAGGGTGTCCTTTTCTAAAAGTCTTTTGCGGCTCTCTGAGGAGCTCATACCTGCTACGAAGGCATCCTAAGGGGGTGCCTCTGGCCGTCTCGAGGTAGCCTTTAAAACACGCCAGCCAGTGCTTAAATATCGCAGCTGGGTTCTCCGCATGGGGGGTGAGTTGTAGACACACCGGCTTGATTCGGAGATGCATCCTTTCAGCTCAAGAGCAAACTATTAAATCGATGTACGATCAATTAAACTCGAAGACGAGGTTGTATCATAACTGAAGGCTTTAATAGACTAGATCTGTTCCCCAGCAGCTTCGGTACAGAATGACGGCTGCTGGGACGGGACCTGTTCTTATACCCCGCCTATCAGGGCGGAGCCACATACCGAACAGCCAATGGTAAGCTGCTAGGCTTACCCGATGGTCTACAGCCTCTCGGGTACTGCAATACCTGATACTACCACAGCTATGCCGTATGACTTAGAACTGGTCTACACGCCACTGTCCACTGGATTGTTTCCAGCCCAGATGCTCATGAATCGCACCCTGAGGCCCACACTTCCAGCCATCCACGTTCCCGACCTTGACCACCTCACGGTCCTACAGAAAATGCAGCAGTCACGGGCCCAACAGAAAGCCACGTACGATGCCCATGCCACGGATCTGCCCGAGCTGGCCCCAACTGATCATGTTAGTGTCCAGTTGCCTGAGGGCGGCTGGTCAGCCACAGCTGTTGTGCTCAAACAAGTGGCCCCAAGATCATTCCTTTTCCGCATGGCTGATGGCTCCCTGCTACTGCGTAACAGACAGGCACTGCGAAGAGTTCCACGCCCGCTACCTGACCGGTGTGCCCCGCCACCTACGATGCCACCTCCGGACATACCCGACCACGAGGCCACCGATCTACCAGCAATCCTGCCGGTCCACGCACCCACCGCGATGCCAGCGATCCCACCTCTCCAAGCGCAGGCGGCTCCTAATCCGCCTCTGCGGCACTCAACAAGAATTCATCGCCCACCACAAAGACTAAATCTATAGACTGAGCTTTTGTACATTTTTGTGACTTCACCAATTGGACCTCTGTAAATATCGTTTCGTTTCCCATGTATCTGAACTATCGCAACCTTCCCATGTATATATGTTCGTTTAGACATCTTTCTGTATATAGTCAGGCACATATATATGTATGTTTATAAGCATCCACACCTTAGTTTTTTTTTTTAAAAGGGGGAGGTGTCATGATATCCTCACATGTATATAATGAAATGCAGACAGGCAGTGATTGACACACAGGATGGCCAGTAAGCACACAGCACAGTGCAGCCAATCACCAGACAGGACACCACCACTATAAAGCCAGAGGGCACTAGCTTTCCCGCTCTCTCTGGACCCAGCCACTGAGACAGTCAGTGTCCACGAGCTAGCACAGTGCAAACACCATGCGGTAGCCAGTAAGTCTGGTCAGGCTAGTACAAGGTCTCCAGTCAGTTAAGTATCGTGTCGACCCACGATATGTTAGTTCTATCGTTCAATAAAACCGTGTTGGATCTTCTACAGTGTTAGAGGTCTGTTTCTCGCATCGCTGCATCAAGTGCAGTTCACACCGAACCGACCTGCCTAACACATCAGGCAGTAACCTGGCACTCTTCCTGGCACCCGGGCACCTCAGCACTGCCAACTGGGCACCCTGGCAGTGCCAGCCTGACACTGCAGGGTGTCTGGGTGGTACTGCCAGGGTGCCCAGTTGACACTGCCAGGGTGCCAGGCTGCAAGTGACATGGTGCCCAGGTGCCAGGTTGGCACTGCCAAGTGTCAGACCCTGAGAGAGGCCATGCCCATGAAAGAGGGGGTGAGTGCGGGTATGAAGGATGGCGGGTTATGACGAGGCCTCATAAAGGTTGGGAGCTGAAGGCGGGGTCACGAAAGGGGGATCCAAAAGTGGGTGTGGGGGAGCCTGAAAAGGGGGCCCTCAGCTACAACATAGCGGGGTGTCCGCACTTGGGAGTGGCAGCAGGTAATGGCCATGGCTGTGGGGGGTGGCATTGCCTGTGGGCTGGGGTGTGCGGGACCCTCAAACTCATTTAGAGATTGGTTACCCTTTCAAAATGGGTGCCCTGATCTCTGAGAAGCTGGTCTCTCCAGCGAGTTCAACTCTCCATTGCTGAAAGGATTGCGAAGTGTGGGCTAAACCAGGAAGAAACTCCTCAAGGCCCCAAAAAGTGACTACGTGTGGGTTGGTCAATCCCACCCAGAGGATCAGCCATGATCATACTGAATGGTGGAGCAGGTTCGAAGGGTGAAAGGGCTTACTCCTCCTAGTTTCTATGTTTCTAAACACATCATGATTTTAAGTAATGAGGGAGTGCTACACTGTCAAAGGTGTTCTTCAAATGAGACAGTAAATCGAAGCCCTGTCTGCTCTCACTGATATCTCACAATCCTGGGCGGGATTCTCTGTTGCCTGACGCCGATATTAGCTAGCTGCTGAAATGGAGAATCCAGCCCCCTATTTTTAATACAAGCAGGGGAATTTGCTCTGCATCCCTGACCAATATTTATCCCTTAACCAGCACCAAATCTAATATTGTGGTCATTATAACATTGTGGCTTGTGGGATCTTGCTGTGTGCACATCGGCTGCTGCATTTCCTGGAATAGTGGCTTCACTTCAAATGTATTACATTGGCTGTAATGCACTTTGGGACATCCTGAGGTCATGAAAGGTGCTATATGAATGCAGCTTCTTTCTTTTTCTCTTTCAATAGGAATTGTCTGTGTGAATGGACACAGTGGAAATGTGAATGTGCTGGGAGCCGGAGCCAAACACATTACATCTGTTGGCTTGAGATACTGTGAGATTGTTAGTAATTCCTACCAATGTCCATTTTAACTAAAGTAACAGGTTCTGCATGTTGAAAGATTCAGCCAGGCATCTCTTATCTCAGTGTTTTGTTACATGCACAGTGCTGGAGGATTAGGACTGGTGGGTACATCACACTGCATCAGGGGTTTGGTTTTCTTAGCATTCATCAGCTTCCAGCAAGTGATCTAACTGCCATCACTGAAAATATTCCCAGTCAGTTTATTACAAGGAAAAAAGATAGAGGTGTTACCATGACCACTGCCTCCGGATGAATGGAAGGAGGGTATCACCACATGATTGCATTGCAAAAGTATCATTAGTGTATGAGAACTGCAAATAAAACCAAGCAAAACTCCTTTTTCTCTCCACTGTCACTCTCTCAACGGGTCCAGCCTTCACCAAAGGCTCTCCTACCACACACGCACTCCATTCTGTCCTTCAACATCTCCCATCCCCTGACGACCTCATCTTAGTCAATATTTAGCTTTCAACTGATAACAAGCAGAGATTACCTGGTTGCTATCTCATTGCTACCTGTGGGAGCTTGCTTTATACAAAATGGCTGCTGAATTTTACACTTTAATTGTACTTCACTGGCATTAATTGTTTTTACTCCTTTGTGCTTGGCATGGCTCCAATCAGCAGAGAGTGTATAACCATGATTTCCATTGATTTCAGTTTTGCCAGGACTCCTTTGTACCACACTCGGTCAAATTCTGCTTCAATATTCAGTTTGAGTTTTGCCATTCAGCCCCTGAACTCATTGCAACTTTTGTCCAAACATGGACAAAAGAGCTGAACTGAAGAGGGGACGGGAGAGTGACTGCCATGGACATCAAGGCAACATAATGTCCCAGGTTGAACTATCTTCAGCTGCTACATCAATGGCCTTCCCTTCATCGTAAGGTCAGAAGTGGGGATGTTCACTGATGATTTCACAATGTTCAGCACCAGTTGCAACTCCTCACACATTGAAGCGGTCCATAAGCAGCAAGACCTCGACAAAATTCAGGCTTGGGTTGTTAAGTGGCAAGTAACATTTTGTGCCATACAAGTGCCAGGCAATTACCATCTCCAACAAGAGAGAATGTAACCACCTCCCCTTGATATTTGATGGCATTACTTTCACTGAAAACCTTCTGGAGTTACCATAGCATTGAAGATATGCTCCTGTATTCAACTCCCAATGTCCCCTCATGCCCTCTATGCCAAGCTGTGGCACTTCCGTGTCCCTTGACCCACTATGAACTGCATGGAATCAACAAACACTAGAGAGACACTCGTAAAAAAACTTTTTTAAAGTCAGTCATTGATTACTTTCCACTATTGTTTTTTAAAAAGTAATCTCACTACAGGGCAATAAAAGTGTTAATTTCCCGGTCAATAACAGAAACTGCAAGCCCTTGTAACCAATAAATTTGTGTAAATAAACATTGTGAAATAATTGACAACAGAAAGCAGAAAGCCAGAGCTGCCAATCAAACCCTGGGGTGCAGCTGTTTCAACACGAGTAATGGTTGCTCCGAAGAGCCTCTTTCTCCTGAGGCAAGCAGGCAGCCAGGAATGTTAGAACCTCCCGCTACTTGCCTCACATATGAACATTCTGCAATTAAAAATATGCAACTGGGGACTTCAGTGGCAGCCATGGAGTAAGTGGTCGCACATTTGGCAGCTCCCGCTCGAGGCAGTTTTTTCGGTCCTTTTCCCCGTTTGCTGAGCGGATGCTTTGGTGGAAAAAGGTGTAGAAGTGGTGGAGGAAAAGAAAGCTCCACTGGTGGTGTTGGAGGGTGGATCCGCAGACCAAAAGTGGGTGGAGGAGGAAGGAGCTATTGAAGCAAGAGAATCTTTGTGCGCCACAGGTGAAGATGGCGGAGGGTATAGTGTCACCCCTACTAGCCCAATGGTCTACGGAGCAGCTGGTAGGCTTCTAGAATGAGAAGTTTTGCCAGCAGTAGAGTGAAGCTGAGGAGGACTTGGCTAAGGTGGTAGAACCGCTAAACACAGGAATCGATCGGGTAGAGCAGAGGCTGGAAAACCAGAGCTAGGCGATCCTGAAAGTGGATGAGACGGTGGGGGAGCACAAGGGGAAGCTTACCTCCTTAGCGGCCAAGATTGGGATGGTGCGGGAGACCCAGCAGCAGTTAAAGGGGAAGGTGGAAGATTTGAAGAACCGCTCCCGGAGACAAAATTTAAGAATTGTTGGGATGCCAGAGGGTATCCAGGGAGCGGATGCTTACTCATATGTAGCCAAAATGCTGGAACAGCTGATGTGGGAGGGTCCCTGGAGGTTGACCGGGCGCATGGGGCGCTGATAAGGAAGCCGCAGGCGAAGGAGCCACCAAGGGAAATGGTGGTGAGGGTCCATAGGTTCCTTGACAAGGAGAAGATTTTGCATTAGGCAGGCAGACGAGGAGATGCACCTGGGAAGGTAATGAGCTCCGGGTGTACCAAGACCTGGGTGTGGAACTGACAAAGAGGAGAGCCGGGTTCAACCAAGTCAAGGCTGCCCTCTCTAAGAAGGGGGTGAAGTTCGGGATTTTGTACCCGGCCCTCCTCTGGGTGACTTACAACGGCCGTGAGCATTATTTTGGGACACCAGAGGAAGCAATGGAGTTTTTGAGAGACAAGGAACTGGCAGGAGAGGGAGAACATTGAACAGTCTGAGAAGATGTTGGTTCTCTCCGCCTTTTTGCTTTATTGTTTTGGGTTGTTGGTCAGGAGGGAACATCTCTTCTTGGAGATGTTTCTTGGGTGATGCTGTGGCAGGATGTTTGGGGAACAGGAGGGTGAGTGCACCTTTTTCTTATTTGATTGTTATTCACATTATGTAGATGTGCGAGAAGGGTGGAGGGAAATCAGTGGAGGGTAGGAGGATTGGCCCCATGGGCTGCAAGATTAGATGGGCGGGCTAGTTAACAGGAGTGCAGTGGGGGGTGGGCAGGTGGTTAGTGTAATACAGGGGATAGGAGTGTTGCTTTGTTTAAGGGGGTGGGCTGCTGACAAAGGTGAGGTTGCTGTAGCGCAGTAAGAAAGGAGGTGGTGAAGGTGGATATCCGAGGGTGGGCCTGGGGGGCCGCGTGACATGGGCCAGGAGCTGGTCCAAGATGGGAGATGGTTGATCGGCAGGTTGGTCACATGGAATGTGAGAGGGCTGAATGGGCCAGTCCAACAGCCGTGCGTGTTCGCGCATTTGAGGAGCTTAAAGGCAGATGTGGCCTTTCTGCAGGAAACACATTTGAAGATCTGGGACCAGATTAGGCTAAGGAAAAGGTGATTGGGCACGCCTTCCATTCAAGATTAGATATGAAGACGCAGGGGTGGCGGTGCTGATAAACAGGTGTGTGGCGTTTGAGGTGGGGAATATAGTGGTAGATTCGGGAGGAAGGTTTGTGATGGCGAGTGGGAAGCTGGAGGGGATGCCAGTGGTCTTGGTAAATGTTTATACCCCAAATTGGGACGATGTCGAACTCATGAGCTGGGTGCTGGGGAAGATCCCAGACCTGGACTCACACTGGCTGATTATGGGAGGGTGAGCGGGGACTTCAATATGGTCATTGATCCAGGGTTGGACCGTCTAGTACACGGTCAGGGATTGTGTCGGCGGTAGCGAAGGAGCTGAAGAGGTTCATGGAGTGCATGGGTAGGTAGATCCATGGAGCTTTGGGAGGCAGAGGACAAAGGAATTTTCATACTTCTCTCATGTGCACAACGTGTATTTACAGATCGATTATTTTGTGGTGGATACGATGCTGCTGCAGGGGTCGTCAATTCGGGGTATTCATCGATCGTGGTTTCGGACCACATGCCGCACTGGGTTTAAGGGGTTGCGACGGGCAGGGATCGAGCGGTTTGAGGACCTGTTTGTGGGGGGCAGCTTTTCAAGTTTAGAGGAACTGGAGGTGGAGTATGAGCTGCCCTGCGGGAATACGTTCCGTACTTACAGGTGCGGGATTATGTTTCCCTATCTGCCGCCCCCGGGGCTACAGGATAATGTGGTATCGAGAACAGGAGTGGGCGAGGGTAAGGTATCTGCGATTCACAAGGCATTAATGGACTGGGAAGGCGCCCCAATGAGGGAAGTCAAACGCAAGTGGGAGGAGAAACTGGGGGGGTTGGAAATGGAGCTGGATTGTGAGAGGAGGCTCTGAGGTGGGTGAATGTATCTTTATCGTGTGCCAGGCTTTGTCTTATGCAGTTTAAGATGGTTCACAGGGTGCATATGATGGTGGCTAGGATATGCAGGTTCATTGAGGAGGTGGAGGACAGGTGTGGACGGTGTGCGGGGAGGCCTGCGAACCATATCCACATGTTTTGGGCATGTCCGAAGCTGAAGGGGTTCTGGTAGGGGTTCATAGATGTAATATCTGAGGTGATGAAGGTGAAGGTGGCCCTGAGTCCAGAAGTGGCAATATGTTGTATTGGAAGACCCAGGAGAGAGAGAGGCCGATGTGTTGGCCTTTGCCTCCCTGGTAGCCCGGCGACGGATTTTGTTGGAGTGGAGGATTCGGAGCCGAGGGGTTGTGAGTGAGCAACCTGGTGGAGTTCCTAAGACTGGAAAAGATTAAGTTCGCCTTAAGAAGGTCAGTGGATGGGTTTGCCCAGAGATGGAAACCGTTTCTCGATCTCTTCAAGGAAAACGAAGGTGTCGAGGGGGGGTTAGAACAACTGGGGAGCCACTGATCTCCAATGGTCTCTCTGCTGTCTTTAATTGGACAGGGCTCCAAGAGGTTGCACCTTAATTGGTCAACTGCCAGATGATCATGACCAAAGCTACACACCGGACACATCCGGAACCGTGACCTGGAATTGAGGCTGATATTGGGATCGCAATCCTCCCAGGAAAATGCAGCCCACAAATGAAACTGGGAAGATTACAAATTTCTTACATGAAATTATCAGCATAATTAGCATAGTCACGGTAGCACAGTGGTTAGCACAGCTACAGGGTACCAGGTTCGATTCTCGGCTTGGGTCACTGTCTGTGCAGAGCCTACATGTTATCCCTGCGTCTGCGTGGGTTTCCTCCGGGTCTCCGATTTCCTCCCACAGTCCAAAGATGTGCAGGCTAGGTGGATTGGCCATGCTAAATTGCCCTTAGTGTCCAAAAAAGGTTAGTTGGGGTTATTGGGTTATGGGGATAGGGTGGAGGTATGGGCTAAAGTAGGGTGGTCTTTCCAAGGGCCGGTGCAGACTCAATGGGCCGAATGCCCTCCTCCTGCATTGTAAATTCTATGATTCTATGATAATATCAGGCACAGGATGAGGACACCAAATGAAATTATCAGGGTGAGCAAAAGTAATGGTTTTCATGATAAAATGGGGTAGCTGCCCAAGGAGACAGATAGGCCACAGTTTAACTTCATATCTGATAGATGAAGATTCTCCTTCACTACTGTACTGGGAATATTACAACATTTTTGTGATCAAATCACTGGAGTTGGCCTAAAACCAACAACCTTCAGACTTGAGGTAAGAGATGAGTGTGTTACCACGGAGACTCAAGAGGTGAGTGTGTTACCACGGAGACTCAAGAGGTGAATGTGTTACCATGGAGACTCAAGAACTGAGTTTTTTTTTAAACTCGTTCACAAGACATGGGCGTGTCTGACTGGCCCAGCATTTATTGCCCATCCCTAACTACCATAAGACACAGGAGCAGAATTAGGCCACTTGGCTTCACTTCCACCCTTGAACTGAGTGGTTTATTAGGCCATTGCAGAAGGACATTTAACGTCAACCACATTTGCTAAGGGTCTGGAGTCATATATATGCCAGAACTGCTAAGGGGTGGCAGATTTCCTTCCATATAGGACATTAAAGAACCAGATGGGTTTTTACCGTATTTCAACAATGGTATCATGATCATCATTCGACTTTTAATTCTAGATTTTTATTGAATTCAAATTTCACCTTCTGCCATGGTGGGATTCGAACACAGGTCCACAGAGCCGGAGACTCTAGAGGTGAGTGTGTTGCTGCTGAGACCCAAGAGGTGAATGTGTTACCACGGAGACTCAAGAGGTGAGTGTGTTACCACGGAGAACCAAGTGTGCTACTTCTAAGCCACAGATGGCATGAGGTATAAAACCACAAATCTTCCCCAAATTATCAAATTTTAAATAATCATGATTTCTAAGCTGGGGAAGTGTGAGAAAGGACCAGCAGAGAATGGCAAACTGCACCCATGTCCAAAAATCCGAATTGGTAACTTTGGAGTTTCTTATAGTCTTTTGGTGGGAAGTTGTAGCTTGTCTCTGAGTGGGGGAGGGGATAACTATTGACTGCTTTACAATCCTGAGAAACTTTTAATTAAAGTGATGAATTGATCCAGTTCATTCTTCAAAAGTGAGAATCTATTTGTTGCAAGGTGCAAAAGTAAAGTATTTCCTAATATTCAGGCCTCCGATTAAATTTTTAATCATGTTCTTTGTGGTTTAAGTTCAGATTTATCTTGATGTAAGATCTTCTGGGGTTTGCCATGTGACAAGTCTGCGACTGGAATCAAAGGGAACGGGAATGATTCAGCAATTTTTAAAGACGATATCATGCTTTCTTTGCAAGATACCTGGGTTTTTGCTTTTTCACTAATTTTGTGGAACTTTCTACCCAATGTGCTCTGTTGCCTTTGTCATGGGAGTGTCCCTTTAAGAAAGGTTTTTGTCTTATCACATGGCTTCAGTGATGTCATTTTGTGGGTGGAGCTGAGCTGTGGCTGTAAGTTTCTCTTAGTTTAACTTTCAGATTTGACTGCTGTGGATTCAGGGAGAAAGAAGTGTTTTGTTCCTGTCTTTCTATTTTAATTTCAAAGAGTTGCTCCAGGAAAAAAAAACATTGATTATAGCTACCTGCTTTGGTAACTTAAAAAATATATTTTGCTTTCCGTAAGGGCTTAAACCTGCTGGTGAGACAGGGTCAGAATCTCAGGAAAAGCCTGTCATATTCAAGTGAGAATGCAGAGTGCTGGACCACGTCCTTGAAAAGGGATTTTTGGTTTATGGGATTTTGTTTTTGAATTGGAGCAGTTAAGGGGGAATTCATTAAGTGTTATACATAAATTACTGTAGCTGTGAGGTATTTTTATGATTGTAATTGATAAAAATTCTTGCTGTTTGTTTATATATAAATGTTAACTAATTTCTTAGAATAAAGCTTATTTTGATTAAAACATCGAGGAAGGCAATTCAATCTCACCTCAAGAGGCTCTTGTGCTCATCCTAGCCAAATTCAACAAAAAGTTCAATACAAAGTGTCCATGATGAACAGGCTAACAAACAGATGTTACTTCAGAAGAAGGGTAAACAAAGGTTGTTGAACCTTGAAACCTTGTTCCTGTACCATTGAATTGAAATGGCTCAAAGTGAAGTGGAAATGATTGTAAGATACAGAAAACACAAGGGAGCCATTTGTTTTGTCCTGATGCTCAATGAGGTAAGATGCAGTTCCAATTGAACCATTAATTCCAAGGAAGATTGGATAATTTGTTCAAATAAAAGTCTGGGGAAGGGAGGACTCATCATCTCGGGTCAAATTAGGGAAGCTGGAAATCAATCAAAAGCAACGTCAACTTTAAATGCACAATGCCCAGTGGGTATGTATATGGCAATCAGCCATCACTAAAGAGGTCAAAGGTTCAATGTCTGGTTTACACTAAGTTCATCAATCTTAGTTAGAGCAATACAAAGAACAAAACGGGATTTCGCTCGTGGTCTCCCTCCACACCATCCAGACGAGGGCATAGTCACCAGAACTGTCATCATCATCGGGTTAAAATCCTGGCATTCACCACCCCACACCTGAGAAAAGCATCATCACTGCAAGGACTGCTTCCTTCAGTGGGAATGAAGCTGTGTCAACTTTATCCTGGGAAGCAGTGGACTGCACTCTCGCCTCTGAATCAGAATGGTGTGGGTTCAAGTCCGGCTCGAAATGCCTGAGCATGTTATCTGGGCTGACATTTCAGTGCAATACTGAGGAGGTGCTGCACTGTCAGGGATGCCCTCTTTCAAATGAGATAATAAAATTGAAGTCCTTCCTGCCCCCTTGGATGGATAAAAATGATCCCGTTTTCTCTGGTGTCCGGACCAATAGTTAACATTTAGCCAACATTACTAAAACATGAGTTTTTGATTCTGAGCTGATTACTGTGTGTGGGATCTTACTGTGTGCAAATTGGTTGCAATGTTTCCTATGGTCACTTCACTTCAGTTGCTGCAAATGCTTTTGGACATTGTGAAATGTGCTATATAAATTCAAATCTTTCTGAATCTGGAAACAATTAGGAGTACGTGGCTACAAATATTTCAATCTTAGGGTAAACTCAAACTCAAACCACAACAGTAAAACTTGCAGGATAAGTGACACAAAGGGCTTTCCTATAGGACACGAATGACAATACTGTTTCAAGGTGCTATTTTTCACACAAGGTCAGCATTCATTCTGCACAGTGATCCACTTTCTCTTGTGTTAAAGAAATTATCGGTGTTTCATTGGACAGTGCAAGTACACATTTCTGTTTCAAAATAAATTCATCAAATATTTGACAGCCAGAAGACACAACAAATATTTCCAAGAGATGTTTCCTAACATGTCAATCATTAATGTTTTTTAACTGCAGTGTTTGAGCTGCAACGTATTTCACAAAATAAATCTGGGTAGACATTAACCTGGAACCTGCTTAGGCGTGGAGATATGGCACACGTCAATACAGTGTGAGTAGACTCGGCAGAGTGCGAATGCACTCTTTGTCTTGTGCGAGCAGAATCAGTAAGTGTGAACGCACTCGGTATAGTGCGAGCAGACTTAGTACAGTGTGTGCGGACTGAGTACAGTGTGAATATACTCGGTATTGTGCGAGCAGACTCAGTACAGTGTGGATATACTCGGTGCAGTGCGCGCAGACTTCGTACAGTGTGAATGTACTCGGTATAGTGCACGTAGACTTCGTACAGTGTGAATGTACTCGGTATAGTGCGAGCAGACTCAGTACAGTGTGAGCGGACTCAGTAGTGTGAACATACTCGGTACAGTGCGAACAGACTCACTACAGTGTGTATGTACTTGGTACAGTGTGAGCAGACTTAGTACAGTGTGCATGGACTCAGCACAGTATGAACATACTCGGTCCAGTGCAAGCAGACTTAGTACAGTGTGAGTGAACTCGGTACAGTGTGAATGTATTCAGTATAGTGCAAGCGGACTCGGTACAGTGTGAACGTACGCTGTACAGTGCAAGCAGACTCAGTAAAGTGTGAACATGTGCGGTATAGTGCGAATATACTCGGTACAGTCCAAGCGGACTCGGTACAGTGTGAATGTACTCTGTACAGTTCCAGCAGACTTAGTACAGTGTGACTGAACTCGGTACAATGTGAATGTATTCAGTATAGTGCAAGTGGACTCGGTACAGTGTGAACGTACGCTGTACAGTGCAAGCAGACTTAGTACAGTGTGAATGGACTCGGTACAATGTGAACATGCTCGGTATAGTGCGAGCGGACTCGGAACAGTGTGAACATACTCGGTAGAGTGCGAGCAGACTTAGCAGTGCGAGTGGACTCAGTACAGTATGAACGTATTCGGTACAGTGTGTGCAGACTTAGTACAGTGCAAGTGCACTCAGTACAGTGTGAATGGACTTGGTACAATACGAGCAGGCCTACTACAGTGTGAATGTACGTGGTACAGAGCGCGCAGACTCGGTACAGTGCAATGCGAGCAGACTCAACACAGTGTGAACCTACTCAGTACAGTGCGAACAGACTTAGTACATTATAAGTGGACTTGGTACAGTGTGAACATACTCGGTACAGTGTGAACAGATTCAGTAGTGTGAACACACTCAGTACAATTTGAGCAGACTTAGTACAGTGTGTGAGTGGACTCAGCACAGTGTGAGAGAACTCAGTACTGTGTGAATGGACTCGGTACTGTGTGAATGGACACGGTACTGTGTGAATGGACTCGGTCCAGTGTGAGAGGACTCGGCACAGTGTGAATGGACTCGGTACTGTGTGAATGGACTCGGCACAGTGTGAATGGACTCAGTACTGTGTGAATGGACTCAGTACTGTGTGAATGGACACGGTACTGTGTGAATAGACTCGGCACAGTGTGAATGGACTCAGTACTGTGTGAATGGACACGGTACTGTGTGAATGGACACGGTACTGTGTGAATAGATTCGGCACAGTGTGAGACGACTCAGTACTGTGTGAATGGACTCGGTACTGTGTGAATGGACACGGTACTGTGTGAATGGACTTGGTACTGTGTGAATGGACTCGGCACAGTGTGAATGGACTCAGTACTGTGTGAATGGACTCGGCATAGTGTGAGAGGACTCGGCACAGTGTGAATGGACTCGGTACAGTGTGAGAGGACTCGGCACTGTGTGAATGGACTCGGTACTGTGTGAGAGGACTCAGTACTGTGTGAATGGACTCGGCACAGTGTGAATGGACTCGGCACAGTGTGAATGGACTCGGCACAGTGTGAATGGACTCGGCACAGTGTGAATGGACTCGGCACAGTGTGAATGGACTCGGCACAGTGTGAATGGACTCGGTACTGTGTGAATGGACTCGGCACAGTGTGAATGGACTCGGCACAGTGTGAATGGACTCGGTACTGTGTGAATGGACTCGGTACAGTGTGAGAGGACTCAGTACTGTGTGAATGGACTCGGCACAGTGTGAATGGACTCGGCACAGTGTGAATGGACTCGGTACAGTGTGAATGGACTCGGCACAGTGTGAATGGACTCGGTACTGTGTGAATGGACTCGGCACAGTGTGAATGGACTCGGCACAGTGTGAATGGACTCGGCACTGTGTGAATGGATTCGGTACTGTGTGAGAGGACTCAGTACTGTGTGAATTGACTCGGCACAGTGTGAGAGGACTCGGCACAGTGTGAATGGACTCGGCACAGTGTGAATGGACTCGGTCCAGTGTGAGAGGACTCGGCACAGTGTGAATGGACTTGGTACTGTGTGAATGGACTCGGCACAGTGTGAATGGACTCGGCACAGTGTGAATGGACTCGGTACTGTGTGAATGGACTCGGTACTGTGTGAATGGACTCGGCACAGTGTGAATGGACTCGGTACTCTGTGAATGGACTCGGTACTGTGTGAATGGACTCAGCACAGTGTGAATGGACTCAGTACTGTGTGAATGGACTCGGTACTGTGTGAATGGACACGGTACTGTGTGAATGGACTCAGTACTGTGTGAATGGACTCGGTACTCTGTGAATGGACTCGGTACTGTGTGAATGGACTCGGCACAGTGTGAATGGACTCGGTACTGTGTGAATGGACTCGGCACAGTGTGAATGGACTCAGTACTGTGTGAATGGACTCGGCACAGTGTGAATGGACACGGTACTGTGTGAATGGACTCAGTACTGTGTGAATGGACTCGGCACAGTGTGAATGGACTCGGCACAGTGTGAATGGACTCGGTACTGTGTGAATGGACTCGGCACAGTGTGAATGGACTCAGTACTGTGTGAATGGACTCGGCACAGTGTGAATGGACTCGGCACAGTGTGAATGGACTTGGCACAGTGTGAATGGACTCGGCACAGTGTGAATGGACTCAGTATTGTGTGAATGGACTCGGCACAGTGTGAATGGACACGGTACTGTGTGAATGGACTCGGCACAGTGTGAATGGACTCAGTACTGTGTGAATGGACTCGGTACTGTGTGAATGGACACGGTACTGTGTGAATGGACTCGGCACAGTGTGAATGGACTCAGTACTGTGTGAATGGACTCGGTACTGTGTGAATGGACTCGGCACAGTGTGAATGGACTCAGTATTGTGTGAATGGACTCGGCACAGTGTGAATGGACTCGGCACAGTGTGAATGGACTTGGTACTGTGTGAGAGGACTCAGTACTGTGTGAATGGACTCGGCACAGTGTGAATGGACTCAGTACTGTGTGAATGGACTCGGCACAGTGTGAATGGACTCGGCACAGTGTGAATGGACTTGGCACAGTGTGAATGGACTCGGCACAGTGTGAATGGACTCAGTATTGTGTGAATGGACTCGGCACAGTGTGAATGGACACGGTACTGTGTGAATGGACTCGGCACAGTGTGAATGGACTCAGTATTGTGTGAATGGACTCGGCACAGTGTGAATGGACACGGTACTGTGTGAATGGACTCGGCACAGTGTGAATGGACTCAGTACTGTGTGAATGGACTCGGCACAGTGTGAGAGGACTCAGTACTGTGTGAATGGACTCGGTACTGTGTGAATGGACACGGTACTGTGTGAATGGACTCGGCACAGTGTGAATGGACTCGGCACAGTGTGAATGGACTCGGCACAGTGTGAGAGGACTCAGTACTGTGTGAATGGACTCGGTACTGTGTGAATGGACTCGGTACTGTGTGAATGGACTCGGCACCGTGTGAATGGACTCGGCACAGTGTGAATGGACTCGGCACAGTGTGAGAGGACTCAGTACTGTGTGAATGGACTCGGTACTGTGTGAATGGACTCGGTACTGTGTGAATGGACTCGGCACAGTGTGAATGGACTCGGCACAGTGTGAATGGACTCGGCACAGTGTGAATGGACACGGCACAGTGTGAGAGGACTCAGTACTGTGTGAATGGACTCGGTACTGTGTGAATGGACTCGGTACTGTGTGAATGGACACGGTACTGTGTGAATGGACTCGGCACAGTGTGAATGGACTCGGCACAGTGTGAATGGACTCGGCACAGTGTGTATGGACTCGGTACAGTGTGAGAGGACTCAGTACAGTGAGAACGTACTCCGCACAGTGTGAGAGGACTCAGTACTGTGTGAATGGACTCAGTACAGTGTGAATGGACTCGGCACAGTGTGAGAGGACTCGGCACAGTGTGAATGGACTCGGCACAGTGTGAATGGACTCAGTACAGTGTGAATGGACTCGGCACAGTGTGAGAGGACTCGGCACAGTGTGAATGGACTCAGTACTGTGTGAATGGACTCGGCACAGTGTGAATGGACTCGGCACAGTGTGAATGGACCGGGACAGTGTGAATGGACTCGGTACTGTGTGAATGGACTCGGCACAGTGTGAATGGACTCGGCACAGTGTGAATGGACTCGGTACAGTGTGAATGGACTCGGCACAGTGTGAATGTACTCGGTACTGTGTGAATGGACTCGGTACTGTGTGAATGGACTCGGCACAGTGTGAATGGACTCGGTACTGTGTGAATGGACTCGGTACTGTGTGAATGGACTCGGTACTGTGTGAATGGACTCGGTACTGTGTGAATGGACTCGGCACAGTGTGAATGGACTCGGCACAGTGTGAATGGACTCGGTACTGTGTGAATGGACTCGGTACTGTGTGAATGGACTCGGTACTGTGTGAATGGACTCGGTACTGTGTGAATGGACTCGGTACTGTGTGAATGGACTCAGTACTGTGTGAATGGACTCGGCACAGTGTGAATGGACTCGGTACTGTGTGAATGGACTCGGTACTGTGTGAATGGACTCAGTACTGTGTGAATGGACTCGGTACTGTGTGAATGGACTCGGTACTGTGTGAATGGACTCGGTACTGTGTGAATGGACTCGGCACAGTGTGAATGGACTCGGTACTGTGTGAATGGACTCGGTACTGTGTGAATGGACACAGTACTGTGTGAATGGACACGGTACTGTGTGAATGGACTCGGTACTGTGTGAATGGACTCGGCACAGTGTGAATGGACTCGGCACAGTGTGAATGGACTCGGTACAATGTGAGAGGACTCAGTACAGTGAGAACGTACTCCGCACAGTGTGAGAGGACTCAGTACTGTGTGAATGGACTCAGTACAGTGTGAATGGACTCGGCACAGTGTGAGAGGACTCGGCACAGTGTGAATGGACTCGGCACAGTGTGAGAGGACTCGGTACTGTGTGAATGGACTCGGCACAGTGTGAATGGACTCGGTACTGTGTGAATGGACTCGGCACAGTGCAAATGGACTCAGTACAGTGTGAATGGACTCGGCACAGTGTGAATGGACTCGGTACTGTGTGAATGGACTCGGCACAGTGCGAATGGACTCAGTGCAGTGTGAATGGACTCAGTACAGTGTGAATGGACTCAGTACTGTGTGAATGGACTCGGCACAGTGCGAATGGACTCAGTACAGTGTGAATGGACTCAGTACAGTGTGAATGGACTCGGCACAGTGTGAATGGACTCGGCACAGTGTGAATGGACTCGGTACAGTGTGAATGGACTCGGCACAGTGTGAATGTACTCGGTACTGTGTGAATGGACTCGGTACTGTGTGAATGGACTTGGCACAGTGTGAATGGACTCGGTACTGTGTGAATGGACTCGGTACTGTGTGAATGGACTCGGTACTGTGTGAATGGACTCGGTACTGTGTGAATGGACTCGGCACAGTGTGAATGGACTCGGTACTGTGTGAATGGACTCGGTACTGTGTGAATGGACACAGTACTGTGTGAATGGACACGGTACTGTGTGAATGGACTCGGTACTGTGTGAATGGACTCGGCACAGTGTGAATGGACACGGTACTGTGTGAATGGACTCAGTACTGTGTGAATGGACTCGGCACAGTGTGAATGGACTCGGTACTGTGTGAATGGACTCGGTACTGTGTGAATGGACTCAGTACTGTGTGAATGGACTCAGTACTGTGTGAATGGACTCGGTACAGTGTGAATGGACTCAGTACTGTGTGAATGGACTCGGTACTGTGTGAATGTACTCGGTACTGTGTGAATGGACTCGGCACAGTGTGAATGGACTCGGTACTGTGTGAATGGACTCGGTACAGTGTGAATGGACTCGGTACTGTGTGAATGGACTCGGTACTGTGTGAATGGACTCGGTACTGTGTGAATGGACTCGGCACAGTGTGAATGGACTCGGTACTGTGTGAATGGACTCGGTACTGTGTGAATGGACACAGTACTGTGTGAATGGACACGGTACTGTGTGAATGGACTCGGTACTGTGTGAATGGACTCGGCATAGTGTGAATGGACTCGGCACAGTGTGAATGGACTCGGTACAATGTGAGAGGACTCAGTACAGGAGAACGTACTCCGCACAGTGTGAGAGGACTCAGTACTGTGTGAATGGACTCAGTACAGTGTGAATGGACTCGGCACAGTGTGAGAGGACTCGGCACAGTGTGAATGGACTCGGCACAGTGTGAATGGACTCGGTACTGTGTGAATGGACTCGGCACAGTGTGAGCGGACTCGGCACAGTGTGAATGGACTCGGTCCAGTGTGAGAGGACTCGGCACAGTGTGAATGGACTCGGTACTGTGTGAATGGACTCGGCACAGTGTGAATGGACTCGGCACAGTGTGAATGGACTCGGCACAGTGTGAATGGACTCGGCACAGTGTGAATGGACTCGGTACTGTGTGAGCGGACTCGGCACAGTGTGAATGGACTCGGTCCAGTGTGAGAGGACTCGGCACAGTGTGAATGGACTCGGCACAGTGTGAATGGACTCGGCACAGTGTGAATGGACTCGGCACAGTGTGAATGGACTCGGCACAGTGTGAATGGACTCGGTACTGTGTGAATGGACTCGGTACTGTGTGAATGGACTCGGCACAGTGTGAATGGACTCGGTACTGTGTGAATGGACTCGGTACTGTGTGAATGGACTCGGCACAGTGTGAATGGACTCGGCACAGTGTGAATGGACTCGGTACTGTGTGAATGGACTCGGTACTGTGTTAATTGGCACGGTACTGTGTGAATGGACTCGGTACTGTGTGAATGGACTCGGCACAGTGTGAATGGACTCGGCACAGTGTGAATGGACTCGGCACTGTGTGAATGGATTCGGTACTGTGTGAGAGGACTCAGTACTGTGTGAATGGACTCGGCACAGTGTGAATGGACTCGGTACTGTGTGAATGGACTCGGCACAGTGTGAATGGACTCGGCACAGTGTGAATGGACTCGGCACGGTGTGAATGGACTCAGTACAGTGTGAATGGACTCGGTACTGTGTGAATGCACTCAGTACAGTGTGAATGGACTCAGTACTGTGTGAACACACTCGGCACAGTGTGAATGGACTCAGTGCAGTGAGAACGTACTCCGCACAGTGTGAGAGGACTCAGTACAGTGTGAATAGACTCGGTACAGTGTGAGCGGACTCAGTACAGTACTGAGACAGTACAGTGCTTTACTGAGACAGTCACTTCTATTCAGATACTTCCATCTCTGCATGAGTAAAAAGTATTGCTACAAATCTGATCTGGTATGTCACTATGGCCCTTTACAACCTCATTCTACCATATGTGCTAGTGTCATCAATCTTTATCCAACCCAAAAGTACAAGGTTACCCATGGGTTATTCTTAAACAATGTCATTTTTGTTCAGACAAACGCTGTGCTACATCTCTTGTGTAACAAAATAATGACTTGAAGTCATTAATAACAAAAACAAGTGCAGAGAGTAATCATAGTGCGTACTTCCGCTAGATTATATTAACTCAATGTTATTACAAGTATACAGTTGACAATAGAAATATTTTTATTTAAAGCTTCCATCTCACTGAGGAATCTTCAGGCAAATCCACATCCAACAACTTGCTCTGAAAACTCTGTTCACATTTTGACAGCTGTGACAAATTCCACCAGAGCAGCTGAGACAATCCACAACATTCTAAAACAATCAACAGCATTCAAAATAAAACACCCACAACATTCTAAAACAAAATGTCAACTCACCCAATCTTAATAGATCTGGATCGGCATCTGTGCTAAAAATGAATCATTTCTTCCTGGGGCCTTACCCAATCTGTGTATCCCATTTCATTGAAACCCGTCCACTAGTTTTCGACATATATTATTCACAAACAAAGGGTGGGATTCTTCGGCCTCACCTGCCCGATGACCGGAAATTCCAGGCCAAGGTCAATGGATCGCTTCCCGTCCGTGGCGGTCTTTTTCTACCAGTATGGCTAAAGTGATACACATGTAAAGCAAGGGCACGTGAAGTGAGATGTGTGCTGATTGCTCGTAACATTGACTGTGAGAGCCGTGCGCTCCCTCTGCGTCCAAACAAATGTAAATATTTATTTTGTTTTTATGACTTGAAGTTGATGATCGTTCCATTAATATATCAGTAATTAAGCACTTTCTATAACTTATGAAATATTCGGTGCATATTAAATACATTCAATCTTATTCAAGGGTTATTCAAAGGTTAGTGCACAAGCCCAATTTCAATCTTGAGTCCGACTGAGATGAAGGAGGACCATTCATACGGCCCACTCACCAGCCTAGGTTGCCCATTAATGCCCCAAACACTTCATCTCGCTCTCCTCCTTTAGGTTCCTCCTTATAACCCACCTACCTGACCTAGCTTTGGTCACCGCTTCCTCCCATCACTTTCGATGAGCCACTACAAACTTCTGTTGTAAAGTATTGGACTTTTTGCTGTGTTGACAGTGCTATATAAATGTAAGTTGTTGCTGCTGATTCTAAATTCTGTCCGTCACAGATTAGGTGATATTTAGGCCTTTGAACATCTTACCATTCTGATTGATGGAATTGGCAGAAGAAGTGACCATATCAGAATGCAGTCAGGTGCTTGGAAATCTCCCCTGGCAATTCACTTCCTGTGCCTCAAAAATGTTTCTTTTGGAGAAATAAATGAAGTATGAACAATGTTTTGTGAAAGCCTCGATCATCTCTGGAAGATAATGTGCCATTGTGTTCCACAGAATGCCAGGTTAATTTGTGCCGAGGCCTTGGATGGAGCCTCCGGCAGTAACAAAACATTCAAAACAGTTGTGGCTTTAACTTCTAACAACAGCAACAAATTGCATTTTAATAGCACCATTATCATAGTCAAACATCCCCAAGGTGCTTCACCAGGCTGCAAATCAGACAAAGCACTCCCATCAAACAGCAACATAAGGGGATATTAGGACAAGTGCCCAAACATTTGGTCAAAGGGGTAAATTTTAATTAACAGCTAAAAGAAGGAGGGGGGGAGAGAGAGAGAGGCGGAGAGGTTTGGAGAGAGAATTCCACAATGTAAGGCACAGGAAGCTGAAAGCACAGCTGTCAATGGTGAGACAAAGGAAGTAGGGAATGGGCAAGAGGCCAGAATTGGAGGAGGGGTGTGGGGGCTGGATGGAGAGGGGTGAAGCCATAGAGGAATTTTAACACGAGGATATGAATTTTTAAAATTCATATTCAACAGCCACAGAAGTCAGTGTTCAACTGGGAGTACTTGTCTGGATTTTGTGTTTGGGTGCCCGTAGAGGGGCATAAATCTACAAACTTCTAACTCCGAGGTAGAGTAATGCCTGCTGAGCCATAACTGGCATTTGGAAAAGAAAGGGGGAGAATACAGGAAGAAGGAGAAAGGCAGAAAATAGCATCTCTTTCATTACAATACCTGTGAGTTAACTGTAAAAGACCACATTTACTGAATGACCTGCCCAAATGAAGAAATTACCAGCAAGAATTATTTTTTGTTACATTTACTTTAACATGAATCATATTCAATGTAAATTAAACATGAACTAACAGCCAAATTATACTTAAAATAAAAAGGTAAATTTCACTTTAAATAGTCGATACAGTAAAGCTATATCTTACGCAATTACAAACATCCCACTTCAGCATTGGTATTATATAGTTACATATTTCTACAACATACACAGTTCGACAATATACTGTTCCTTATTCTCACAGGGGAAGTCAGAAATCCTAACCAACAACAGATTTTGCTCCCAAATTTCATGTGTGCGATTATCATCAACAAACCCTCTCTCCCTCAAGTCCCAACAGTCCTGATGGTGTTGTTTTCCAGGGTTCCAATTCAACCAACCTACAACACTGATTCACAGTTTGGCCATTCCTGGGTAAACACCCAGCTCTTTAGAATCTCTGAGCTATTCACCGCAACATTCCAAGTTTTAGATCCTTTTAACCAGCTCGCACAGCATTTCCAAAATCCCTCTCTCCTTTTCTGCCAAACAGTGGGATGGGAGGTCCAGCAACTGGGTGTCTGGGAGGCATTGGCAGCTGCAGTGAGTGCAGGCAGCTTGTACCAGAGGACACTTAAGGGCAATTTAGCCAATCCACCTAACCTGCACATCTTTGGACTGTGGAAGGAAACCGGAGCACCCGGAGGAAACCCAGGCAGATACGGGGAGAACGTGCAGACTCCGCACAGACAGTGAACTAGTGGGGAATCGAACCTGGGACCCTGGCTCTGTGAAGCCACAGTGCTATCCACTTGCGCTACCGTGCTGCCCACGATGCCATCACAATTTCTCTCTGGGTAGCCGGTTAGATCCCGGGAGGCCATTAGATTTGACTTCAAGCTCGCTAATGAGATTGAAATGAATGCAAGTTGCTGGTTACGATTTTTATCGCCATCTTTGGGGGAGATACAGAACTCGCCATCGGGAGCGGGCTGATTAGATAGCGAACTGCCTCGATTTCGGCCTTTCCCGCTATCTAACCGGCTCACCCAGAACAGCGTCTGGCGTATCGCGGCCGTTTGATCGCGGCTTCGGTCTGTATCTGTGCACGGATCGCCTTCATCCTACAGTTGCACTGCTTATAGCTCTCCTTTTGTGTCTGCAGCTCTCCTTTCTGTCTGGCCTCGCAGCTTCTGTCTTAACTTCCTTCCTGTTGATTCTGCTCCCAAGTCAAGGGTCGCCGTATCATATGTATCAGTATTACTTATTATCCAAGAAAATTTCAATTGATCCCTTTACAAATGATGCAAACTCTAAAATGTATTTTTCAAACATTCTTAAAAACAAGTACATATTCCACAGAAAGTATAATGTTTTCATACTGTACTGCCTCCAGAACAAAAGATCATCAAACTTCATTTAAAATCTCACCTCAACAACTTCTCAACTCATTTCACAAACACCAGGTTCATTTCTGACATGTGGTGGCTGCTGTTGGCTATATAACTAAAAGCTGCTTTGCACAAGGGAAGAACCAACAAGCATAAAGAAGACAAGTTAGCAGTTAATCTCTTTAAAGGTGGTAATGACTGAATGGACACTGTAGATCATGAATCAGTCAGAAAACCAGAGAGAGTGGCTTACGGTTGCCCTTTTTTTTATTATTCATTTGTGAGGATGTGAGTGTCACTGACAAGGCCAACATTTATTGCCATAGAATTCCTACAGTGCAGAAAAGGAGGCCATTCGGACTATCAGTCTGCTCCGACCTTCTGAAGGAGCACTCCACCTAGACCCACTCCCCCGCTCTATCCTCACAACCCCAGGCGTTGATCATATTCTATAAATACATTATAGGGAAGAGATTAACCAGGGAAAGAGTAGGGCCCATTAGACACCAAGGGGGCAATCTGCGTGTGAAGCCATAGGACATTGCTCGGGTGTTAAATGAATACCTCTCGTCAGTCTTCACTCAGGAGAAGGAGGATGTAGGTACATAATTCAGGAAGTTGGACCGCGAGGACCTTGAGCAGTTTGACATAGAAAGTGAGGAGGGATTGGAGGATTTGACAGACTTAAAAATAGACAAATTCCCAGGCCCTGATGATTTGCATCCCAGACTGCTGTGGGAGGCGAAGCAGGAAATTGCAGGGGCTCTGAAGCAAGTTTTGAATTTCTCTCTGGCCATGGGGCAAGTGCGAGAGGATTGGAGAACAGCTAATGTTGTTCCACTTTTCAAGAAGGGCGGTAGTGATAAACCTGGGAATTACAGACCGGTGAGTCTCATATCAGTAGTAGGGAAACAATTGGAAAAATTCTGAAGGAGAGAATTAATTTCCACTTGGAAAGGCATGGGTTGATTCGGGACAGTCAGCATGGCTTTGTCAGAGGGAGGTCATGCCTAACAAATTTGATAGAATTTTTTGATAAAGTGACCAAGTGTGTGGATGAAGGAAGCACAGTTGATGTAGTTTAGATGGATTTTTGCAAAGCCTTTGACAGTCTCCCACGACTGATTGAAACACATGGGGCGCGATTCTCTGCTCCCGTGACTAAGTGCTCACGCAGTCGTGAACGCCGTTGAGGTTCACGACGGCACGAAATGGCCCCGATCTCGACCGATTCAGCGCCCGAAAATGGGCTAGGATCGGGGCTGCGTGAAACTCGGGGGGCGTGGTGCTAAAGCAGCGTCGTCAGCGCGCGCCGGGCATTGGCGCCGCATAAAAGCAGCGCCGCGTCATCCGCTGCCTAACTGGCGTCACCCGCGCATGCGTGAGTTGGCCGGCGCCATGCATGCGTGGTTGCCGTCCTCCCCGAGGCCGCCCCGCAAGAAGATGTCGGATGGATCTTGCGGGGCGGCGGAGGAAAGGAGGTCCTACTTCAGAGAGGCCGGCCCACTGATCGGTGGGCACCGATCACGGGCCAGACACCTTTTGAGTGCAACCCCGGTGAAAAATAACCCTCGCCCGCCCACAGGCCACCCCCCCAGCGTTCCTGTGCTGTTCCCGCCGGCAGCGACCAGGTGTGGATGGCGCCGGCTGGAAGCCATCGCTTTGGGCAGGCCGCCCGGCCCGTCCGGGCCGGAGAATAGTGGGTGTAGCGGAGAATCGCCATTTTGGGTGTCCTGGGCGATTCTCTGGCCTGCACCGTGCAGAACTCGACGGGGCCGTTCCCGCCGTTTGGGTGCATCGCGGGACGGCGTACGGACCGGCGTCGCGCCAGGCGATTCTCCAAACCGGCGCGGGAGCGGAGAATCGCGCCCATGGAGTTCAAGGAACCCTGTCGAGGTGGATCCAAAGCTGGCTTTGCAATAGGACACAAAGGGTGTTGATAGAAGGCGATTTGAGTAACTGGAGGCTCATGTCCAGCAGCGTATTACAGAGATCAGGGCTGGGTCCCTTATTGTTTGTTATACGTATAAATGATACAGGTTTGTCAGATGGGCAGATGGTATTTAACCCTGGTAAGTGTGAGGTGATGCACTTTGGAAGAAGAAACAGCGCAAGGGACAAGAGGACACTAGAAAGCTCAGAGAACAGATCAATCTTGGGGTACTTGTTCACAGATCCCTGAAGGCAGAAGAGCAGGTGAATAGGGTAGTTAAAAAGGAATATATAACACTTGCCTTTATCAGTCGTGGCATAGAATATAAGAGCAAGGAGGTTATGTAGGAGCTGTACTGAATGTTGGTAAGCCTGGAGTACTGTGTGCAGTTCTGGTCACCTCACTATAGGAAGGAGGGGGTACAGAGGAGATTCACCAGGATGTTACGTGAGATGGAGCATCTGAGCTACAAGGAGAGACTTGATAGGCTTGGATTATTTTTTTAGAGCAGGGAAGGCTGAGAGGGGATATGATTTAGGTGTATACGATTATAAGGGGCTTGGACAGGGTAAATAGGCAACAGCTGCTCCCCTTGGTTTAGGGGTCAATCACAAAGGGGCATAGTTTTAGGGTGAGAGGCAGGAAATGCTGAGGGGATGCTGGTGAGAAACTGGAATGCAGGGCTTGGGAAGGTTGTGGAGGCCGGAAACCTCACAACCTTTAAAAAGCACCTGGGTGAGCACTTGAAACACCATCACATTCAGGGATATGGGATGTGCTCGTCAGTGGGATTAGCACAAGATTTGAGGTAGTTATTGTTGGTGCAGTCTCGATGGGCCAAAGGCCTTTTCTGCTCTGTAGACTCGATGACTCATTGGCCAAAATCGTCCAGTGTCCGGATGGACAGAAACCAGATGAACCCCCCTAGATGTGCTAAGGAATTCCTCAGAGGTCACAATGCATTGACTCCATGGGAAGTGCCCAGGAGGTTTGAACTTCCGATCGACAATACTCCTGCTCCCCGAGACCAGATGAAAATTTCTCCAACCTTCAATTAGTGTTGGAAACTCTGTCATACTTACCTGGATAATTGCCCAGGAAATATTAGACAGAGAAACTCTAGTCTAATCCTGGAAACCTATAGAACTAGCCACCCAACTCCTCCCCGACCCAACCTGATCCAAACACGCCACCCAACTCAGCTACCACCCTCACCCACCACACTGCCTCAGCTAGCCTAACCTCTCACTCACCCTACCTCCTCAGCCACCCTAACCCCTCATCCTCCCTGCAGCCTCAGCAACCCTAACCCCTCACCCACCCTACACCCTCACCCACCTTTCCCCTCGCTCACCCAACCCTGCAGTATAATGTGGATAAATGTGAGGTTATCCGCTTCTGTACAGAAATAGGAAAGCAGAATATTATTTGAATGTACATTTTATTTGGGTGTAAATTGAGAGAGGTGCTACTCAGCGAGACCTTGGTGTCCTCATGTAGCAGTTGCTGAAAGTAAGCGTGCAGGTACAGCAGGCAGTAAAGAAGGCAAAGAAGGTTTGATCTTGCAAAGCGAGAGGATTTGAGTATAGGAATAGAAATGTTTTACTGCAATTGCATAGGGCATTGGTGAGGCCACACCTGGAGTACTGTGTGCAATTTGGTGTCCTTATCTGAGGAAGGATGTTCTTGATGTGGAGGGAGTGCAGCAAAGGTTTACCAGGCTGATTCCTGGGATGGCGGGACTGTCATATGAGGAGAAACTGAGTCAGTTAGGATTATATTCATTGGAGCTGAGAAGAGTGAGAGGGGATATCATTGCAAATTCTAACAGGATTAGACAGGGCAGATTCAGAAAGAATGTTCCCAATGGTGGGGGATCCCAGAACTAGGGGCCACAGTTTGAGGATAAGGAGTAAACCTTTTAGGACTGAGGTGAGGAGAAATTTCTTCACCCAGAGAGTGATGAATCTGTGGAATTCGCTACCACAGAAAGTAGTTGAGGGCAAAACGTTGTGTAATTTCAAGAAAGAATTAGATGTAGCTCTTGGGGCGAAAGCGATCAAGGGATTTGGGGGGGAAGGCGGGATCAGGGCATTGAACTTGATGATCAGCCATGATCATAATGAAAGGCAGAGCAGTCTCGACCATCCGAATGGCCTCCTAGTGCTTCTATTGTTATGTTTCTAATACCCCATTATCCAGCCTAACTCTCGCTCACCTTACCCTCTTACCCACTCTACACCTCATTCACCCAACCCCCTTATCCACCCTACCCCCTCACCCACACTACTCCTTAGTCACCCTACTCCCTTAACCACCCACCCTCCACACCCACTTATCATTGCTCCATAGCTTTGCAAAGAAACTTTGGGACGTTCAACTTTTTATTTGCCAGTAAATGATAGTTACTGCCCTAAAAAGGGGATGTAGCTTATCTTCCCGCAGTGATCAACGCTACAAAGAAGTGGTTTCCTTTCAGGTATGCTCCGAATTTCTGGAGAAGCCAGAATCGGATCCTCTAACAGGTGTGCAAAATTCCACCATGGTGCAGAAAAGTACAGTGCGGAGTGACAATCCAAGGGCAGATGTCGCTCCTCGGAAGATTTAGAAATTGACCTGCTGAGCATTTCCAGCATTTTCTGTTTTGTTGGCAAATTGTGACATTGTATTCAATAAATCTTCAGTAATGTGTGGACAGGCATCAGGAAATGACGCTGGAAGGAGTGTGCAGGCTCACCAGAGCTCCAAGTGTGAGATATAATGAAGAGGGATTACATAACCTAGGCTTGTAACTCCCTGGAACATAGATTTGATTGATATTTTTAAGATCTTGAAACTAATTGATAGGGTGGCGAGAAACTTATTCACTGGTGGGGGAAGTCAAGGACAGGCATCCATGGCCTCAAAATCAGATCCAGGAGTTCGGGAGAGGAGTTAGAAGTTTTTCTTCCCACAAAGGCTGGTAGAAGATTGGAACTCTGACACAAAATGAAGTAGGTGGTAGCTCAATTAATCATTTGGAATCTAAGGTCAACCGAGTTTTGCTGGACAAAGAAATTCAGGGATAGGGAGCAAGGATGGGTGGATAGAGTTAGGACACAGAGCAGCCATGATTTCATTGGATGGTGGAACAGGCTCGAGGAGCAGAGTGGCCTCCTCGTGTTCCTCTGTTCATCTGATCTTACCTCACCAATGACCCGCAAACTGCTGGATTGTCATAAAACCTAACCGGATTATTAATGTGTGGGTGCGCTCCTGCCACTGCCCGTCCTGTCTGGCCCACAAGTGACCTGTCCACAATATGCAGTTGACTTCTTAATGCCCTCAGGAGTAGCTGATCAAGCCACCCAGCTCTACAATCAGCCAGGAAATCAAACCTTGTGAGGGGGACCACAGGTGACAGGCAATAAATGACACCAGTGCCAGAGTCAAGCTCATCCCGAGTGTTATCCCGCTCTGATATGTAACACAAATGAAAAAATAATTTTACTTTATTGCAATTCTTTGAGTACTGTCAGATATTTGAAGCTATGACAGAGCGCACTTCCAATTCACTATTGCTGAATTCAAATTACCCAATCATCCAATTCTTTCATGTTAACATCTGACCTTGCATGCTGCACTGCTTCATTTCAAAATGATTTTACCAATGCAAAAACGAAAACATGACACTCAAATTATGGGAAGTACAGTGAAATTCAGTTTTCTATTTTGAATGCTGCTTTAAGCAACAAGCTCTCCCGCCCCGCCCCCCCCCCCCCCCCCCTCCCACACCGAGCTTCCAGGTGTTCTTCTCATTTCAGACAAATTTCACCGTTCAAAAAATTTTGGATTATTAGTTCTGCAGATGTTACATTTCAAACGTCACACACAGAAATCCACACCTCTGAACAGTTTGCGGAACTTGGGATTTTGACTCCCAAGCCGCTGTCTTTAAATTCGAGACCTGACCTAATGATTTATTTATTTATTTCAGAAGCACTGCTTTTGAGAGAGGAACATTAGCTCTGCACAGGAAACCACGGACAAAATGGAGCAAAGATGTCCTGGTGCTCAGGAACTAAACGCTTGGTACCCAGAATCAGATGCAGCTTTAAACAACATCAGATTCCTCTTAGGGCCTTGAGAAACTCTCGATAGTGGACATTTGCTCATTACTTTCCCATTCTCTTAAAACAGACGATCGACAATGGGAGCATTGTAGGAACATAAAGCAATATTTCCTATTTAAGATTCGGGCAGATCGACCCTGCAATTCTGACTAGCTATTCATTCCCCTCACCAGAATTGCCTCGTTCTCCCCCTCAGGTGGAAAATGTAGAAACAAAAAAGGAGCCAATCTACGAGACAATAGGAGGCTGGATAAAGCTGGGGTCAGAAAGCCACCCTCAGTGGGTTCAAATATGGAAACCAAAGTATTTAATTTCTCACCGCACGTTACACCTTTTCAAAAATGTGTTACTAAGCCATGGGAAATCTTTTTTTAAAATCTGATTGATACCACAAAGAAAAGACAGAATCTGTAGCCTGTAAAAAAGGACTCCTCACAGTAACAATTAAAACCTCTTCAAATAGAGCTCTTTTTCACAAATCTTTGTCTGCCATTAAATGGCTGATGAACTATTGCATTTCATATCTTACTGGGTGAAGGAATGCTATATATATATATATATATGCATTACATGTATTTTGTAAACGCACAGTAGAAAGCCAATACTGTGGGTGACAACAACTGAAACCTTAACTTATTCGAGCAATAATTGTCACAAAAGGAAAGTGGCTTCCTTGGGAGAGAGTTGTGAAGAAATTCTGCTCGTCTGCAAACCGGGTTTCTCCTAAAAACGTAAGTTGTTTCCAGTAACAAGTCCAGAGCATCCAAAGGGCTTTGGAAATATTGGCAATGTGATGCCTCCACATGCAAACAGCTCTGCAGCGCCCCCTGGTGCAGAGTCTCGCCTGTTGCACCAACCCAGAGAGATGGAAGGTTTGGGGGGGGGGGGGGGGTGGGGGGAAGTAAAATATCAAATACAGACACGGCATAAATGTGAATTTTATTTTTTTTCCTGAATGAATATTTGTCCTCTCTTTTACCGGGACAATTTTCATTTTTCACAACCGCACCCCCCCCCCCCCACTCTTCCTCCCCCTCCCTCCATCACATCTTTCAATTCTCTGCCATGACTGCGTGCACACTCTGCTCGGAATCCGCATTCTTGTTACACACAATACCTGTTATTTTTTTACACATTGATAACATCCTAAGCTCAGGGTATTTCACTGCATCTGTACAAAATGCGCTTGGAACTTTCAGAAAAATAATTGATGATTTACCTTTCGGTGCCCCAGTCTGTTTAGTTGCAGTAGAGGGGAGGGGGAGATCTGTGGAATTGGCAGAGATCCGGGTGGAAGAGTGAATTAAACCTAAATCCAGAGCTTTCAATCCCTTGCGTTGCCGTTTAAGAAGGTCTGTGTGCCTGGACAGAGCTGGTGCAGGAACCGGGGGAGCTGCCTGGGTTTATCTCTGTCACATTATTCCATTCACATTCTCCTGTGCTTATATATATATATATAGATCTTTAGATATATTTCTCTATATTAAAAAGGGGGAGTGGTGGCTGGCACTTTGACAGGTTCAACCTCCGCCTGTTCTCCCGGACACAAAGCGACGTAATTTCAGCACCGCCACACACACCGAAACAGGCGGCACAAAAACTCCAAAAGCAGCAGAATGTCAGCTCCTGTGTATGTGTGCGTGTTCAGGGTAAACGCTATTTATTTGGGGAGATACCCCTTTCCAGGCACATACCACACAAACTGCAATTATTAACAATAAAGGGTCTGGATTCTGTCAGTATCCAAGCACCTGTTTTATTATGCGGGGTAGATCATGGAGCAAATTTTTATTATCCTGACAAACTTAAGTTTAATTTTTCATTGACTCACAATCTTGCAGCGGAGACGCGGCCGTTCGGCCCCTCACGCATGGGCAGGTTCCTGGGAAGCCCTCGGCCAATTCGGTCCCGAGCGCCAAATATTCCTCCAATTTGTGAAATAACCCAAACCTCAACCAATTTGTAATTGCCGTTCTGATGAATTCGTTCAAATCCCACGCAGGTAGAAAGGCTTGCATTGATATAGCGCCGTTTATACTCTCAGGAGATTGCAAGCACTTTACAGTGGAGCCACTGCTGTGAAAAGCACAGCAGCAAATTTGCGCACAGCAAGATCCCACCAATATTTCGATTGATCTCGGTTGAGGGATGAATAGTGGCAACTACACCAGGCAGAATTCAGACTGATCGAAGGGGCACCTGGGTCTTGGTTCAAAGTCTCATTGCAATTTGGCACCACTGAGGGTACAGCACTCCTTCACTCCTCAAGGGGTGACAGCGGCATAGGGGTAATATCACTGGACTAGTAATCCAGAGGCCCAGACTAATGTTTTGGGGTCACAGGTTCAAGCCCACCACAGAAATTTAAATTCAATTAATAAAGCTGGAAATGAAAACTAATCTCAGGAATGAGACTAATTTATCAGATTGTTGCTTCGCTAATGCCCTTCAGGAAATCTGCCATATTTTACCTGGTCTGGCCTACATATAACTTCAGGTTAACTCTGAAATGCCTACACAAAAGTCAATAAAAAGGAATGAAACTGGACGGACCACCCAGCACCAATTTAAGGCACCGGAAACGTTAAAGGCAAATCCAGCCCTGTCGACCCTGCAAAGTGCTCCGTACGTACAAATGAAAGAAGCACTGAGGGTGAAAAGGATGCAGAATGTACTCTGGATGGGGGACTTCACTGTCCATCAC
This sequence comes from Scyliorhinus torazame, assembly GCF_047496885.1. Lineage (NCBI taxonomy): Eukaryota > Metazoa > Chordata > Chondrichthyes > Carcharhiniformes > Scyliorhinidae > Scyliorhinus > Scyliorhinus torazame. Next base: position 88,681,681 of record NC_092725.1, on the reverse strand, counting down.
TAAAAGTAGCTCAGTCGTACCACCAGCCGGGTCCTAAAGGACATAGCTGCTAGGTTTTGACTGTGCCAGGTGGTGAGGGAACTAACAAGAGGGAAAAACATACTAGACCTCATCCTCACCAACCTGCCTGCTGCAGATGCATCTGTCCATGACAGTATCGGTAGAAGTGACCACCACACAGGCATTGTGGAGACAAAGTCCTGTCTTCACATTGAGGATGCCATCCGTTGTGTTGTGTGGCACTACCACCGTGCTAAATGGGATAGACTTTGATCAGATCTAGCAACTCAAGACTGGACATTCATGAAGTGCTGTGGGCCATCAGCAGCAATAGAATTGCACTCAACCACAACCTGTAACCTCATGGCCCGGCATATCCCCCGCTCTACCATTACCACCTAGCCAGGGGATCAACCCTGGTTCAATGAAGAGTGTAGGAGGGCATGCCAGGATCAGCACCAGGCATACCTAAAAATGAGATGTCAGCCTGATGAAGCTATAACACAGGACTAATTGCATACCAAACAGCTTAAGCAGCAAGTGATAGACAGAGCTAAGCAATCCCACAACCAACGGATCAGATTTAAGCTCTGCAGTCCTGCCACATCCAGCCGAAAATGGTGATGGACAATTAAACAACTCACTTCGGTTACGTTTACTTTAGCGATGGAAAGAGTTAAGTATATACCGCAGGGCAAGAGTTATATCTGGGGGAAAGGCAATTATGATGCGATTAGGCAAGACTTAGGATGCATAGGATGGGGAAGGAAACTGCAGGAATGGGCACAATTGAAATGTGGAGCTTGTTCAAGGAACAGCTACTGCGTGTCCTTGATAAGTATGTACCTGTCTGGCAGGAAGGAAGTGGTCGAGCAAGGGAACCGTGGTTTACTAAAGTAGTTGAATCACTTGTCAAGAGGAAGAAGGAGGCTTATGTAAAGATGAGACGTGAAGGTTCAGTTAGGGTGCTTGAATGTTACAAGTTAGCCAGGAAGGACCTAAAGAGAGAGATAAGAAGAGCCAGGAGGGGACATGAGAAGTCCTTGGCAGGTAGGATCAAAGAAAACCCTAAAGCCTTCTATAGGTATGTCAGGAATAAAAGAATGACTAAGGTACGAGTAGGGCCAGTCAAGGACAGTAGTGGGAAGTTGTGCGTGGAGTCCGAGGAGATATGAGAGGTGCTAAATGAATATTTTTCTTCAGTATTCACACAGGAAAAGACAATGTTGTCGAGGAGAATACTGAGATACAGGCTACTAGACGAGACGGGATTGAGGTTCATAAGGAGGAGGTGTTAGCAATTCTGGAAAGTGTGAAAATAGATAAATCCCCTGGGCCGGATGGGATTTATCCTAGGATTCTCTGGGAAGCTAGGGAGGAGATTGCAGAGCCTTTGTCTTTGATCTTTATGTCATCATTGTCTATAGGAATAGTGCCAGAAGACTGGAGGATAGCAAATGTTGTCCCCTTGTTCAAGAAGAGGAGTAGAGACAACCCCGGTAACTATAGACCAGTAAACCTTGCTTCTGTTGTGGGCAAAGTCTAGGAAAGGATTATAAGAGATAGGATTTATAATCATCTAGAAAGGAGTAGTTTGATTAGGGATAGTCAACACGGTTTTGTGAAGGGTAGGTCGTGCCTCACAAACCTTATTGAGTTCTTTGAGAATGTGACCAAACAGGTGGACGAGGGTAAAGTAGTTGATGTGGTGTATATGGACTTTAGTAAAGCATTTGATAAGGTTCCCCACGGTAGGCTATTGCAGAAAATATGGAGGCATGGGATCGAGGGTAGTTTAGCGGGTTGGATCAGAAATTGGCTAGCTGTAAGAAGACTGAGGGTGGTGGTTGATGAAAAATGTTCAGTTACCAGTGGTGTACACAAGGATCTGTTTTGGGGCCACTGCTGCTTGTTATTTTTATAAATGACCTGGAGGAGGGCGTAGAAGGATGGGTGAGTAAATTTGCGGATGACACTAAAGTTGGTGAAGTTGTGGACAGTGCGGAAGGATGTTGCAGGTTACAGAGGACATAGATAAGTTGCAGAGCTTGGCTGAGAAGTGGCAAATGGAGTTTAATGCAGAAAAAAGTGTGAGGTGATTCATTTTGGAAGGAGTAACAGGAATACAGAGCTAATGGTAAGATTCTTGGTAGTGTGGATGAGCAGAGAGATCTCTGTGTCCACGTACATAGATCCCTGAAAGTTGCCACCCAGGTTGAGAGGGTTGTTAAGAATTGCGTACGGTGTGTTAGCTTTTATTTGTAGAGGGATTGAGTTTCGGAGCCATGAGGTCATGTTGCAGCTGTACCAAACTCTGGTGCGGCCGCATTTGGAGTATTGCGTGCAGTTCTGGTCGCCGCGTTATAGGAAGGATGTGGAAGCATTGGAAAGGGTGCAGAGGAGATTTACCAGGATGTTGCCTCGTTATGGAGGGAAGATCTTATGAGGAAAGGCTGAGGGACTTGAGGCTGTATTCCTTAAAAGAGAAGAAAGTTAAGAGGTGACTTAATAGAGGCATACAAGATGATCAGAGGATTAGATGGGGTGGACAGTGAGAGCCTGTTTCCTCGGATGGTGATGTCTAGCACGAGGAGACATAGCTTTAAATTGAGGGGAGATAGATGTAGGACAGATGTCAGAGGCAGGTTCTTTACTCAGAGAGTAGTAGGGGTGTGGAGTGCCCTGCCTGCAACAGTAGTGGACTCGCCAACATTAAGGACATTTAAATGGTCATTGGATAAACATATGGATGATAATGGAACAGTGTAGATGGGCTTTAGAGTGGTTTCACAGGTCGGCGCAACATCGAGGGCCGAAGGGCCTGTACTGCGCTGTAATGTTCTTTTCTATTGTTCACTGGAGGGTAGGCTCCTCAAATGCCCCCATCTTCAATGATGGAGGAGTCCAGCACATCCATGCAAAAGACAAGTCTGAGGCTTTTGCGACAATCTTCAGCCAGAAGTTTCGAGTGGATGATCTATCTCGGCCTCCCCCGGCAGTACGCAGCATCACAGATGTCAGTCTTCAGCTAATTCGATTCACTCCAGGTGATAGCAAGAAAGGGCTGAAGGCACTGGATACTGCAAAGGCTACGGGCCCTGACAATATTCCGGCAGTACTGAAGACTTGTGCTCCAGAACTTGTCGCACCCCTAGCCAAGCTGCTCCAGTACAGCTGCAACACTGGCATCTACCTGGAAATGTGGAAGATTTTCCAGGTATTCGTGGACACAGAAATCAGTGAAAATCCAACCCAGCCAACTACCGTCCCATCAGTGTACTCTCGATCATCAGTAAAGTGATGGACGGGGTCATCAACGGTGCTATCATACATAACAAAAACCTACTCACTGACACTCAGTTTGGGTGCCGTCAGGGAACTATCTCATTACAGCCTTGGTTCAAACATGGACAAAAGAGCCGAATTCCAGAAGTGAGGTGAGAGTGACTGCCCTCGACAGCAAGGTAGCATTTAAACAAGTGTGGCATCAAGGAGCCGCTGCAAAACTGGAGTCAATGGGAATCAGGGGAAAACTCTCCACTGGTTGGGTGGAATCATACCTGGCATAAAGGAAGATGGTTGGGGTGGTTGGAGGTAAATCATCTCAGCTCCAGGACATCACTGAAGGAGTTCCTCAGGGTAGTGTCCTAGGCACAACCATTTTCAGCTGCTTCATCAATAACCTGCCTTCCATCATAAGGTCAGAAGTGGGGACGGTTGCACAATGTTCAGCACCATTTGTGACTCCTCAGATACTGAAGCAGTCCATGTCCAAATGCAGCAAGACCTGGACAATATCCAGGCTTGAGCTGGTAATTGGCAAGTAATATTCACATAGACACATACATAGAAAATAGAAGTAGAAGGAGGCCATTTCCACCACATAAGTGCCAGGCAATGACGATCTCCAGTAAGGGAGAATCTAACCATCTCCCCTTGACATTCAGTGGCATTCCCATCACTGAATCCACCACTGACCATTGACCAGAAACTGAACTGGACTAGCCATATACATACTGTGGCTACAAGAGCAGGTTAGACGCTGGGATTTCGGTGGCGAGTAACTCACCTCCTGACTCCCCAAAGCCTGTCCACCATTTACAAGGTACAAAGTCAAGAGTGTGATGGAATGTTCTCCTCTGGCCTGGATGAGTGCAATTGCAACAACACTTCAGAAGCTCAACACCATCCGGGACAAAGCAGACCACTTGAGTGGCAGCCCATCGACCACCTTATACATTCACTCCCTCCACCACTGATGAACAGTGGCAGCCATGTGTACCATCTGCAAGATGCACAGCAGGAACTCATCAAAGTTCCTTCAACAGCACCTTCCAAACCCACAACCACTGCCATCTAGAAGACAAAGGCGGCAGACACTTGGGAACCCCACCACCTGCAAGTGCTCCTCAAAGTCACTCACCACTCTGACTTGGAAATACATCATCATTCCTTCGTTGTCGCTGGGTCACAATCCTGGACCTCCCTCTCTAACAGCACCATGGGTGTACCTACACCACATGGACAGCAGTGGTTCAAGAAGGCAACTCACCACCACCTTCTCAAGGGAAATTAGAAATGGAAAATAAATGCTGGACTAGCCAGTGATGCCCACATCACAGAAATACATACGTATATTTTCGAAATCAGCTTAAAGACACAGTTTCCTGGCATCTGAACAACAAGTGCATCAATGCTAAAAAGGCTGAAGTGCAGCATCCCCTGATGTCTTTTTTTTTAACAAACGATTTTATGGAGGTATTTTAGGCATATAGATAAAGTGACATTGTACAGTACAAAAAAAAAGTTAAGACACAAATGACAAATTAAACATAGTGCAAACCACAGCTCTGTTCACGCACGGACCTGCCTCAATATCCCCCTACTCTACTCTACTCTGCCCTTGCCGCCGCTGCCCCCACCCGCCCCGGCTGCTGACACTTACTCCTCTGCGAAGAAGTCAATAAATGGCTGCCACCTTCGGGCGAACCCTAGTAGCGAACCTCTCAGTACGAACTTGGCTTTCTCTAGGCCAAGAAAGCTTGCCATGTCCGATAGCCATACCTCAGCCCTCGGGGGCTTTGAGTCCCTCCATGCTATCAGTATTCGTCGCCGGGCTACCAGGGAAGCAAAGGTCAGAACGTCGGCCTCTCTCTCTTCCTGGACTCCCGGGTCCTCCGAAACCCCAAAGATTGCCACCTCCGGGCTCATTACCACCCCAGTTTTCAATATCCGGGACATGACATCTGCGAATCCCTGCCAATACCCCCTGAGTTTAGGGCACGACCAGAACATGTGAACATGGTTAGCCGGCCCTCCGGCGCATCTGGCTCACTTGTCCTCCAGCCCAAAGAATCTGCTCATCCGAGCCACTGTCATGTGGGCCCGGTGCACGACCTTAAACTGGATCAGTCTGAGCCTGGCGCATTTTGCGGTCGTGTGTACTCTGCTCAGGGCTTCTGCCCAAACCCCAACGCCCCCCCCCCCCCCCCCCCCCCCCCCCCCCCGAGCTCCTCCTCCCACTTAAGCTTCAGGTCCTCGGTCTGCGTATCCTCAGCTCCCATTAGTTCCTTGTAGACGCCTGAAACTCTACCCTCTCCCACCTCTCCCCTAGAAACTACCCTGTCCAGCCTACCCTTCGGCGGGAGACGTGGGAAGGACGGCACCAGTCTGCGTACAAAATCCCTCACCTGCAAGTATCTAAAGTTGTTCCGTCTCGCCAGCCCAAACTTCTCCTCCAGTGCCCTCATGCTCGGAAAGCTCTCTTCCAGGAACAGATCCCCCATCCTCACAAACCCCACCCTCCTCCACAGTCGATACCCCCCATCCATGTTCCCCGGGGCAAATCGGTGGTTGCCGCAGATTGGGGTCCACACCGATGCTCTTACCTCCCCTATATGCCTCCTCCACTGGCCTCAGATCCGAAGAGCCGCCACCACTATCGGGCTAGTTTAGTACCGTGCCAGCGAAAGTGGCAGAGGTGCCGTAACCAGGGCTGTTAAGCTAGTGCCCCTGCATGAAGCAGCCTCCATCCGCTCCCAAATCGACCCCTCACCCACCATCCATTTCCTTATCATCGCTATGTTGGCCGCCCAATAATAGTTGCTGAAGTTCGGCAACGCCAGCTCCCCTTCTCCTCTGTTCCTTTCAAGCATCACCCTCTTCACCCGTGGGAACTGCCCTGCCCATACAAATCCCAGAATAATTTTATTCAGCCTCTTAAAGAAGGACCGCGGGATAAAGATGGGGAGACACTGAAAAACAAACAAGAACCACGGGAGAATCGTCAACTTAAAAGTCTGCATGCTCCCCGCCAATGACAGCGGGAGCGCATCCCACCTCCGGACCTCCTCCCTCACTCGTTCCACCAGCCGGGACAGGTTGAGCTTATGCAACCTGCCCCAGTCCCGTGCTACCTGAATCCCCAAATATCGGAAACTCTCCCCCACTAGCCTGAACGGCAGCCCCTTCAGCCTACTCTCCTGCCCCCTCGCCTGAATTACAAACAACTCGCTCTCAGCCATGTTCAGTTTGTATCCAGAGAACCGGCCAAATTCCCTCAGGGTTGCCATAATACCGTCTTTCCCCACCATTGGGTCCGATACAAATAACATCAGATCATCTGCATATAGCGAGACTCTATGTTCCACTCCCCCCCCGGACCAGCCCTTTCCAGCCCCTGGAAGCTCTCAGTGCAATTGCCAGCGGCTCTATGGCCAGCGCAAATAGCAGTAGGGAGAGAGGGCAGCCCTGTCTTGTCCCACGGTGCAGTCTAAAGTAGCCCAATGTCGTCCTGTTCGTCCTTACACTCGCCTCCGAGGCCTGATACAATAGCCTAATCCAGTCGATGAACCCCGCCCCGAACCGTCCTAGTACCTCCCACAGATAATCCCTCTCGACCCGGACAAAAGCCTTTTCAGCATCCATGGCTACCACTATCTCTACCTCCCTACTCTCCGGGGGCATCATAATCACGTTGAGCAGCCTTATGTTGGCCACCAGCTGCCTCCCCTTTACAAACCCGGTTTGGTCCTCGCATCCCCTGATGTCTTATTCGATTTTTTTTCTGATTCTTTCAGTTTGAAAATGTTTTGTGCTATAAACCGCTGTTGTGTTTGAGGTGATAACGGCAAACAAAGTAAAGCAATGGCATTGCTCAGTGTGTGACTAGGGGCAGCACGGTAGCATTGTGGATAGCACAATTGCTTCACAGCTCCAGGGTCCCAGGTTCGATTCCAGCTTGGGTCACTGTCTGTGCGGAGTCTGCACATCCTCCCCGTGTCTGCGTGGATTTCCTCCGGGTGCTCCGGTTTCCTCCCACAGTCCAAAGATGTGCAGGTTAGGTGGATTGGCCATGATAAATTGCCCTTAGTGTCCAAAATTGCCCTTAGTGTTGGGTGGGGTTACTGGGTTATGGGGATGGGGTGGAGGTGTTTACCTTGGGTAGGGTGCTCTTTCCAAGAGCCAGTGCAGACTCGATGGGCCGAATGGCTGCCTTCTGCACTGTAAATTCTATGTGACAGGGTTGACAGTCTATCTGCTTAGTCAATGAGATTTAAGGACTGAGGAAGAAACCAAAGAATGTCACAGATGTAAATTGGGTAAATTAGTGACAAATCAGGGACAGAAAGAGCAAAGAAGAGAGGGAAAGAAAGAGAGACAAAACAAAAAGGAATTTTTTTTAAAAATTGCAATGTTTTAAATCTCTAACCGGAGAATCGGCGCCAATCGCGCCCGCGAGGTCGCCGCGGCGCTGGTCGGGGGCCACTGAAATAGGCCCTCGCGCCGATTCTCCGTGGGCAACGGGCTGAACTCCCGGCGAGTTCCGCCGACAAGGTTCCAACCTGGTACCACCCGGCGGGAGGTCGGACCCACGGCCGCGGTGGCCGTTCTGGTTGGGGAGGCGGGGGGATCTGACTCCGGGGGGTGGCCTCCATGGGTCCAGGCCCGCAATCAGGGGCTTCCGATCGGCGGGCGGTCGATCTGGAGGGGCCTACCTCCTTCCGCCAGGCCCGCTGTAATGTCCCCGACATGTTGCTCCGCGCCGGCGCGGAGACGGCAACCACGCACATGGGCCGGCGTGGAGATGGCCGTCGCGCGCATGCGCAGTCCCGTACTGGCCTTGCAGGGCCGCCTTTCGGCGCTGAAGCAGCGCGCAGCACTCTAGCGCCATGATAGCCCCCTGAAGACCAGTGAATCATTGGGCCAGGAGGCCCGTTGACGGCGGCGTACAACACTCCGGTGTTTACGCCGACGTCAACACTTGGCCGGGGTGTTGGAGAATCCCAGCTCCTATGTTAAATCTGTATTGAATGTTGTTCAGACTAAGGATTCTCAACCATTTTGAATCTGAGACTGTCCACGAGTATTGCCCAAGGGGCAGTGTTAGGACCACTGCTATTTTTTAATATAAAAATGACTTGAATATCGGAATATAGTAGAATTTCAAAATCTGCCAATGATACTTGGAGGAGTGGCAAATAGTAAGGATGGCACAAATCATGATGTAGACACCAATCACTCATAAGGAATTGTGCAAACACATTCTGGGTTCATTTATTGAGACTAGGCACATCTGAACATTTATACATGGGCAGAAAGCTTAAAGGCACTGGCAGCATAGCTGTGCAGGTGTGCTCTGCTCAAAAGCAAAAGTGAAGAAGGGGGTAGTGTCAGCGGTGTACGGAGCTATTTTGGAAGAGGATAAGGCACCACTGGAAGGAATCAAAGCAAAGTGGGAGGAAGAGCTGGGAGAGGTTATAGAGGAGGGGGTCTGGTGTGAGGTGCGCTGGAGAGTGAACGCCTCCACCTCATGTGCGAGGTTGGGGCTGATACAGCTGAAGGTGGTATATAGAGCGCATCTCACGAGGGCGAGGATGAGCCGATTCTTTGAAGGAGTAGAAGATGTGTGTGAGCGTTGCGGGGGGAGTGGGGGGGGGGGGGCGCTAATCACGTTCATATGTTTTGGTCCTGTCCAAAGCTAGAGGATTACTGGAAAGAGATTTTTAGGGTAATTTCCAAGGTGGTGCACGTGAAACTGGACCCGAGTCCCCGGGAGGCCACATTCGGGGTGTCGGACCAGCCAGGGTTGGAAACGGGTGCGGAGGCAGATATCGTAGCCTTCACCTCGTGGATCACCTGAAGGAGGATCCTGTTGGGATGGAGAGCAGCCTCTCCACCCTGTGCCCTGGCGTGGTGGGGGGACCTGTTGGAATTCTTGACTCTTGAGAAGGTTAAGTTTGAACTGAGGGGAAGGACGGGGGGTTCTACAAGTCATGGGCATTATTCATCATGCACTTTCAAGAACTGGATAACATCGAAAATTAGTTGGGAGGTGAGAGGGTGATGTGTATTAAGGGTGACTATGGGTAATCCCCGATTCTTTTTTGTCATTTGTTTATGTAAACATGCGGGCTAATGTTTGGGGGTTGGTGGGAGGATGGGATCGTTGTTATGGTTATGGGGATTGACATATTTGTTGCTGATTATTGTTTATTGTTGGTGGGTGCAAATTTGGGAGGAAATGTGAAAAAGGAGAATAAAAATATATTTTCTTTTTAAAAAGCAAAAGTGAAACTAAGACTGAATTATATGGCATGCTTCCCTTCCAATGCTATCATGTTAATATCCCTTAAATGTCTATTGTGACATCCCCCTTTCTTTTTAATGAAACTTTGCCTCCCCTTCCAAAGAAGTATAACAATTTACAATATATGTTCATCGTTAGTTACCAATACATGAGCATATAGGACTCGTAGATCTATAAGTCTCTAAAGCATAGAGCTAACCTGCTGGCATACCCAGATCTTATAAAGATAATTTTATGTTTCTTTGATTGATCACAGTGCTCTGCGGATTTGTAATTCTTGAATGTCATTCCTGGTTGCATTTGGGATCTTGGCCTGCTTGCAATAAGACTGCATGGTGATTCAGGAGCTGGAATGGATCTGATTTGCGTGTAATAGCTTCATAGGGCCTTGGTTCTGAGTAAATTCTTGTCCCCTCGGTTGGTTGCCGTGCTCCATCGGTGGGATCCTCGATGCAACCTTGTCCCAATTGTAAACTTGGCAATTCTGCACCTGCATTTTTATCATGCATGCTGATCATCTTCTTTTGCAGTTTTAAAGTTTCTCTCAACTTCCTGAGATAATTGAATGGGTATGAGTAGGTACACTTTTATGCAAAGATCTGCTAAACATGAGCTCTGCCAGTGAAGGAATAGTTGCAACTTAAAGGTGTCGCTCTCAGATGTAACATTGTAATATGTGGTTCTGGTTTGGTCTGTAAACATTGGGTAATTAGGAATTTCACCATGCAAATGACACATTTAGCTTGGCCATTAGATCTAGGACAATAAGGAGAAGAAGTAGTGTGATCAATATTCCACTTCTCACAAATATCCTGATATGTCTTACCAATAATTTGCAGACCATTATCCATGATGATCTCTCTAGGCACACAAAATAAACTGAAAATAGCACTTAGTGTCCACGACAGTTGTGCTTGATGTACAACTGTCGAATAATGGGAAATCCGGCAAAGTAGTTGAAGATGATGATGAAGTCAGTCCCATGGGCGCAAAAGAGGTCGGAATCAATTTTCGATCAAGGATGGGTAGGAACTCCATGTGGAATCAATTCAGCTTGTCTATGAACATATGAGATCATTTTGGCCTTATCAGGACGAGCTAGGCATCACCCAGGGAGTAATTTTTTTTAAATTTGCAGGCCATCATACTGGAATCTTTGCATCCACCTTGGACAATAACGAGTTGTTACCAGCTTTCTAAGTGACAATAATTTGAATCTCGGCAAACACTTCAGAGAGTGTGATGGTATCTGTTTTCCCTGAGATTGACAGTGAGAATCATGGGCGAAATTCTCCCCCAACGGCGCGATGTCCGCCGACTGGCGCCAAAGACGGCGCCAATCAGACGGACATCGCGCCGGACCAAAGGTGTGGAATGCTCCGCATCTTTGGCGGCCTAGCCCCAGCATTGAGGGGCTAGGCCGACGCCGAAGGGATTTCCGCCCCGCCAGCTGGCGGAAATGGCGTTTGTTGCCCCGCCAGCTGGCGCGGAAATGCGCCGCATGCGAAGGAGCGTCAGCGGCCGCTGTCAGTTTACCGGCGCATGCGCGGGAGCGTCAGCGGCCACTGTCAGATTCCCGCGCATGCGCAGTGGGGAAAGTCTCTTCCGCCTCCACCATGGTGGAGACCGTAGCGGAGGCGGAAGGGAAAGAGTGCCCCCACGGCACAGGCCCGCCCGCGGATCGGTGGGCCCTGATCACGGGCCAGGCCACCGTGGGGGCACCCCCCGGGGTCAGATCGCCCCGCGCCACCCCCAGGACCCCGGAGCCCACCCACGCCGCCTGGTCCCGCCGGTAAATACCAGGTTTGATTTACGCCGGCGGGACAGGCAATTTCTGGGCGGGACTTCGGCCCATCCGGGCCGGAGAATCCAGCGGGGGGGTCCCGTCAACCGGCGCGGCCCGATTCCCGCCCCCGCCCAATCTCCGGTACCGGAGATTTAGGCGGGGGCGGGATTCACGGCGGCCAACGGCCATTCTCCGACCCGGCGGGGGGTCGGAGAATGATGCCCCATGTGTTGACCACTCTTCATCTCGTCGTGCACATCATTGTCAGATTCTGGTTTGCCACCTCATGTACATGTTTCTGATGGGATAGCGGATGGTCATTCTTATTGCTTGAAGCCAGCCGTTGTGTACGATCTGTTTGGATCAGTGCGAGGCACTTTGTAGCTGCATCAGCCTTTGCCCTAGTGCACTGCTGCTGCCACTGGCCATATTGTCGCATGTTTCATCAATTCTGCAAAGCAAGACATGTGGAAGGTGGGGCCTTCTACATGCACACCTTCCGCATGTCTTGCTAGATTTGGATATTTTAGTGAGTGCATCACAAATTGGGGTTGTACTTAGGACCTGTAAGCTTTGTTGACCTGCGAGGGTCAAGTCGTACTTGCCTCCAAGCTTGAGAAGCTCTTCAATGCTAGACTTTTGAAGTTTGTCTAGCAGACCTTTCTGGAACATTTCCACGTGAGTGGGCGTGATCATCAGCTCAGCAATTCTGTCTGCTAGTTCTGCGTTTGAAAAATCACAGCACACATCCCTCTGCATCAGCTGATAAAGTGGTATATAGATTCTCCAAGCTCGTGTTGAAATGAGATGAACTCTAGTCAATGAATACGGAGGATTAACCTGATTCTGAACTGGTCTCTCAATGTAGTCCATATGGTTTGGGAGTGCTTTAGCTGCTCTGCAGTTAATCTTGACATGTTCAGCCTGTGCAGACCTTCACTCCTGAATGCTGGGTGATTTTTTATGGCTTGCTTCTCTGGTTTCAGACACACTTGGATCAAGTTACCACAGCTCTGTGCGCTGCTTAATATCCTGAATTTGGATGGTAGATTAGCTGCATCCCCCAGTTCAAACTGGGGAATTTTGTTCTGACAATATCCCTTTGACCTTTCTTCTCCTATAGTATCTGAGATGAATGTCACTGTAGCTGCTTTCACTTGCTTTTCCAAAGCTCCGCTCATAATCGTAACCTTCTCCCGGCCAGTTTTTATGACAGTTTATTTGGGGTCTTTTCGTATGACTCTCCCTCCTTCCCTATCAATCCAGCCCACGCTCTGGTCACTCACCTTTCCCAACTGAGCTAACCCGGTGCTAGTTCCCTCGACTGAACTGACAGGCTACGCGCTACAATCTCGCCACAAGGGACTAGTCTGCTTATTTGAGCACTATCTCAGCACGAGATATTCTGTGCAGTCACCACACTGCAATCCCAACATTGTCCAATGCTGTTACTCCATTATGGTCTGATCAGGACATCGATGGAGCCTCATGCCATGTAGCACGACCAGAGACTGTTTGCCATGTCGTACCTCTACTTAATCTTGCTGCCATGCATCTGACTACTACCATGTTGTGTTATTATAATGATGTAAACACCAACCACTCACAAGGACTGTGCAAACACATTCTGGGTTCATTTATTGAGAATAGGTGACAGATTCCGGGTCCTGGTTGGCCGTTGACCTCATACTCCGCCCTGAAGGAGAAGTATAAGAAGCCGGTGCCTTCCCCCGCAGGCCAGTTTTACTATCAGGCTGCTGGGGAACAGACACGCTGAATAAATTGTGGCGCACAAAGACTCCGTGAGACGAATAGAGTGAAGTCGATGAGGCTTTATTACCAGGACGCGCTACATTCATTTTAGCAGTCAGCTTCAATCCTTCACCCTACAAACTCTTGTTTTACTTACCAATACATTCTAACAGGGCGCCAGGGATCAAACAGGCGATATGGGACAAGCGATATGGGCTGTGTTGTGAGGATGTACGGGAGACATGCCAACTCTTTGCATTGGAGGTCCATAACATTTCAAAATGACGGCCATCCACATCTCTGTTAGTGCTTCATTTGTATCCTCGACGCAGAAGTTGGCCACATTTTTGGAGAGATTTTTCGAGGCATCAAAGGTCGCCTTATACACCAACATCTAAGATACTTAATAGCACTTCTCTAAAAAATGTATAGGGACAGAGGGATCTGGGGGTTCAAGCACATCGATCGTTGAGAGTGACAGGACATCTTGAAAAAGTGGTTAACACAGCATATAGAATCTTGGGCTTCCTCAATAGGCGTATGCTGAATCTTTATAAAGCTCTGGTTAGGCCGCAACTGGGGTACTCTGCCCAGGTCTGGTCACCACACTTTCGGACGAATGAGGGTTGTTGAGAAGGCGAGGAAGAGATGTAGCTCCAAGATTAGGATGGTGAAATGGGGGTTGTTCTCCTTGAAGCAAAGCAAATTGAGGGACGATTTGATAGAGGTGTACAAGATTATGACCGGTTCAGATAATGTAGACAAGATAAGGTGTTCCCATTCATAAAACATGAGGTGGGGGGGGGGGGGGATTCTGTATTTTGTTTTGGACAGATGAAGGAGTATCAATGGGAGAACACTTTTGTGGTATAATTATGGGAGGAACCTTGCCCAGAGGTGAGTTGCCAGGGGTGTGAAATTCGGAGTAATGCCCTGAGTGATGTTCCCAGGGTCCGGGATGTCTCCAAACGGGTAGAGGGCATCCTGAAGGGGGAGGGCAAACAGGCAGAGGTCGTTGTACATATTGGTACTAATGACATAGGCAGGAAGGGGCATGAGGTACTGCAGCAGGAGTTCAGGGAGCTAGGCAGAAAGTGAAAAGACAGGACCTCTAGGATTGTAATCTTGGGATTACTCCCTGTGCCACGTGCCAGTGAGGCTAGAAATAGGAAGATAGAGCAGCTAAACACTTGGCTAATCAGCTGGTGTAGGAGGGAGGGTTTCTGTTATCTGGACCACTGGGAGCTCTTCCGGGGCAGGTGTGACCTATATAAGGACGGGTTGCATCTAAACTGAAGAGGCATAAATATCCTGGCCGTGAGGGTTGCTAGTGTCACACGGGAGGGTTTAAACTAGTATAGCAGGGGGGTGGGCATGGGAGCAATAGGTCAGAAGGTGAGAGCATTGAGGGAGAACGAGGGTATAGGGACAGTGTGGCTCTGAGGCAGAGCAGACAGGGAGAAGTTGCTGAACACAGTGGGCCTGGTGGCCTGAAGTGCATATGTTTTAACGCAAGAAGTATGGGTAAGGCAGATGAATTTAGAGCTTGGATTAGTACTTGGAACTATGATGCTGTTGCCATTACAGAGACCTGGTTGAGGGAAGGGCAGGATTGGCAGCTAAACGTTCCAGGATTTAGATTTTTCAGGTGGGATAGAGGGGGATGTAAAAGGGGTGGCGGAGTTGCGCTACTGGTTAGGGAGGATATCACAGCTGTACTACGGGAGGACACCTCAGAGGGCAGTGAGGCTATATGGGTAGAGATCAGGAATAAGAAGGGTGCAGTCACAATGTTGGGGGTTTACTACAGGCCTCCCAACAGCCAGCGGGAGATAGAGGAGCTGATAGGTAGACAGATTTTGGAAAAGAGTAAAAACAACAGGGTTGTGGTGATGGGAGACTTCAACTTCCCCAATATTGACTTGGACTCACTTAGTGCCAGGGGCTTAGACAGGGCAGAGTTTGTAAGGAGCATCCAGGAGGGCTTCTTAAAACAATATGTAGACAGTCCAACTAGGGAAGGGGCGGTACTGGACCTGGTATTGGGGAATGAGCCCGCCAGGTGGTAGAAGTTTCAGTAGGGGAGCATTTCGGGAACAGTGACCACAATTCAGTAAGTTTTAAAGTGCTGGTGGACAAGGATAAGAGTGGTCCTAGGATGAATGTGCTATATTGGGGGAAGGCTAATTATAACAATATTAGGCGGGAACTAAAGAACCTAGATTGGGCGCGGATTTTTGAGGGCAAATCAACATCTGACATGTGGGAGGCTTTCAAGTGTCAGTTGAAAGGAATTCAGGACCGGCATGTTCCTGTGAGGAAGAAGGATAAATACGGCAATTTTCAGGAACCTTGGATAACGAGAGATATTGTAGGCCTCATCAAAAAGAAAAAGGAGGCATTTGTCAGGGCTAAAAGGCTGGGAACAGACGAAGCCTGTGTGGAATACAAGGAAAGTAGGAAGGAACTTAAGCAAAGAGTCAGGAGGGCTAGAAGGGGTCACGAAAAGTAATTGGCAAATAGGGTTAAGGAAAATTCCAAGGCTTTTTACACGTACATAAAAAGCAAGAAGGTAGCCAGGGAAAGGGTTGGCCCACTGAAGGATAGGCAAGGGAATCTATGTGTGGAGCCAGAGGAAATGGGCGAGGTACTAAATGAATACTTTGCATCAGTATTCACCAAAGAGAAGGAATTGGTAGATGTTGAGTCTGGAGAAGGGTGTGTAGATAGCCTGGGTCACATTAAGATCCAAAAAGACGAAGTGTTGGGCGTCTTAAAAAATATTAAGGTAGATAAGTCCCCAGGGCCTGATGGGATCTACCCCAGAATACTGAAGGAGGCTGGACAGGAAATTGCTGAGGCCTTGACAGAAATCTTTGGATCCTCACTGTCTTCAGGTGATGTCCCGGAGGACTGGAGAATAGCCAATGTTGTTCCTCTGTTTAAGAAGGGTAGCAAGGATAATCCAGGGAACTACAGGCCGGTGAGCCTTACTTCAGTGGTAGGGAAATTACTGCAGAGAATTCTTTGAGACAGGATCTACTCCCATTTGGAAGCAAATGGACGTATTAGTGAGAGGCAGCATGGTTTTTGAAGGGGAGGTCGTGTCTCACTAACTTGATAGAGTTTTTCGAGGAGGTCACAAAGATGATTGATGCAGGTAGGGCAGTGGATGTTGCCTATATGGACTTCAGTAAGGCCTTTGACAAGGTCCCTCATGGTAGACGAGTACAAAAGGTGAAGTCACACGGGATCAGGGGTGAGCTGGCAAGGTGGATAGAGAACTGGCTAGGTCATAGAAGGCAGAGAGTAGCAATGGAAGGATGCTTTTCTAATTGGAGGACTGTGACCAGTGGTGTTCCGCAGGGATCAGTGCTGGGACCTTTGTTGTTTGTAGTATATATAAATGATTTGGAGGAAAATGTAACTGGTCTGATTAGTAAGTTTGCAGACGACACAAAGGTTAGTGGAATTGCGGATAGTGATGAGGACTGTCAGAGGATACAGCAGGATTTAGATTGTTTGGAGACTTGGGCGGAGAGATGACAGATGGAGTTTAATCCGGACAAATGTGAGGTAATGCATTTTGGAAGGTCTAATGCAGGTAGGGAATATACAGTGAATGGTAGAACCCTCAAGAGTATTGAAAGTCAGAGAGATCTAGGTGTACAGGTCCACAGGTCACTGAAAGGGGCAACACAGGTGGAGAAGGTAGTCAAGAAGGCAAACGGCATGCTTGCCTTCACTGGCCGGGGCATTGAGTATAAGAATTGGCAAGTCATGTTGCAGCTGTATAGAACCTTAGTTCGGCCACACTTGGAGTATAGTGTTCAATTCTGGTCGCCACACTACCAGAAGGATGTAGAGGCTTTAGAGAGGGTGCAGAAGGGATTTGCCAGAATGTTGCCTGGTATGGAGGGCATTAGCTATGAGGAGCGGTTGAATAAACTCGGTTTGTTCTCACTGGAACGAAGGAGGTTGTGGGGCGACCTGATAGAGGTCTACAAAATTATGAGGGGCATAGACAGAGTGGATAGGCAGAGGCTTTTCCACAGGGTAGAGGGGTCAATTACTAGGGGGCATAGGTTTAAGGTGAGAGGGGCAAGGTTTAGAGTAGATGTACGAGGCAAGTTTTTTTACACAGAAGGTAGTGGGTGCCTGGAACTCGCTGCTGGAAGAGGTGGTGGAAGCAGGGACGATAGTGACATTTAAGGGGCATCTTGACAAATACATGAATGGGATGGGAATAGAGGGATACGGACCCAGGAAGTGTAGAAAATTGTGGTTTAGTCGGGCAGCATGGTCGGCACGGGCATGGAGGGCCTGTTCCTGTGCTGTACATTCCTTTGTTCTTTGTTGTTCTTTGTACCCGCGCCCCCCAGCCCAAACAGTATGCCTCTTCTAAGCAAGCATGACCAGCACAGATACAGTGGAGGGACAAGACCCAGAAGTGATCCAGGCTTCACGTTCCTAAACCCAGATTAAAAATAAAGTCCTAGGACATGTAAAATTAATAAAGCAGATATGATCAATAGCTGTCGTTCCTTAGGAATCCACTGAGTGGCAGCACCAGTCTGGGTCTGTTCACTGATGTTGCAGGAGCTTCAGTTTATGTCCCAACAGGTGGACAATTGGGCAGGGTTCCCACCACCTTCCCAGCTCCACTCTGATTAGGTCCATAGATGACCTTCCCGCCCGATAGTTAATCGAGGTTCTTGAGGACTGTATCCCGTCACTGCTGGCATTATCCCAGTGGCAGGTGGATTACATATAGAACATACAGTGCAGAAGGAGGCCATTCGGCCCATCGAGTCTGCACCGACCCACTTAAGCCCTCACTTCCACCCTATCCCCTTAACCCAATAATCCTTCCTAACCTTTTATGGACACCAAGGGCAATTTATCATGGCCAATTCACCTAACCTGCACGTCTTTGGACTGTGGGTGGAAACCAGAGCACCCGGAGGAAACCCACGCAGACACAGGGAGAACGTGCAGACTCCGCACCAACAGTGACCCAGCAGGTAATCAAACCTGGACCCTGTCGCTGTGAAGCCACAGTGCTAACCACTATGCTGCCCCTAAGTGGAGTGCGCCCCACGCTGGGGAAACAACATTGGGAATTAGTGACATTCCCATGGTGCTACTGCTCTCTGATTGGCTGGCAACTCTCAATGGGTGGGACTTCCACCACTGGGGTCCTTTCTCCCAGGGAAGGTCCACAGATGGTGTGTCAAGTGCCTGAGTGGAGCAAGATGCGGTGACCTCCTCGAGAAATGTGCTGAGGAGCTTTCACTGGCTCTCTAGCCACCTGGCGCCTCCACCAGGTTTCTCAAAAAAGAAATGGAGGCAGTAGAGAAGGTGCAAAGGGAATTGCAAGAATGCTATCAGAAGAGAAAGGTTATACCATTCAGCCCATTGAGTCCGTTCAGGCGCTTTCAAAGAACTGCACAACTAAGCCCACTCATTTCCAAGCACACACCCCGCCAACACTTTCACCACCGCCCTTCAACAATTTATTCATTTCCCCTTTGAAAGTTATTATTGAATCTGCTTCCATCATCCTTTCAGGCACGCCTTCCAGATCACAACAACTCGTTGTGTAAAAAGAAGAACTCTCCTGATCTCCCCTCTGTCCCTTTTGTCCAATATCTTAAAGCTTTTCCCTCTGGTTATCAACCCTCCAGCCAGTGGAAACGGCCCTGCCCACTACCTCGATCGTCCCATCCCGCTAAAACGCAATGGATCTTTGACTGGCACTTTGCATCCCCCACGGCAGGGCTGGAAGATCCCGGACACTGGGCACGATCTAACCCAAAAAAAACAAAGTCCATTCTGGGCGGGATTAGTGGGGTCGTTCCCGGCGCGAGGCCGCACACCCTCCACTGAGAAACATCAATGAGCTGAGCTCCTCAGTGCAGGAAGAGATTGGGACGCCATTTTTAAATGGCCCCCCGATCTGCCGACCCCCCCCGACATAGCCGCCGAACCGCCCCAATACCCTAACTAACTCACCTATCAGGGGTCCTCGAAAGCTGCCGCACCCCACCACACGCAGACAGGGCCTGATCCCCGGCACAGGCAAAGAGAAAGAGTGGGTTCTGAGATGGATGAAGAAGCATCGAGACCTTAAATGGGCAGGCCACGCTATCAGGTTCTACAAGGCCACCATGCATAAAAGTGGAGTCCTGTTCAGTGTGGTGTACCGAGCTCGACTTAGAGTGACCTTTGACGGAAAGGGCTATTTATTTGATGCGCTGGGAGAGGCAGATTTCTTATTTAAGAAACAAGGGTTGCGCATGGTGTGATTGAGTGTTTTGGTGTTGGGGACGTGCATGTTGAATTGTTGCATTGTTGGGGTTTCATGTTTGTTCTTGCAGTTTCTTGTTCTTGTTGGGGTTGCATTTCTACAGTGCGAGTTTAGATTTGGGGTTCAGTTCTATATGGGGTTCTGTTCTGTTTGTTATGATAATAGATAGCTCCGTTTTGGAGCTCAATGTTTTTTGGGGGTTTAGTATTTTGTTGTTTGTAACCATTTTTCTTAACTCTAGTTCGGAGCCTCCCTGCTAACCTAAGAGTTAGCTAACAGAGGCAGTTTTAAAGGGTTGGCTGCAGCTCATTATTGTCGTCTCTCTTGGTGGAAACGGCTGACTGTGGAATGGGGGTGGGGGGGGTGGGGGGGGGGAGACCCACAATTTGTTTGGTCACCTGGAATGTTAGAGGGTTGAATGGCCCAGTGAAATGGTCGAGAGTATTTGCTGACTGTAAGAATTTAAACAACTGATCGTGGGGGGAGGTTTGCTAGTTTACAGGAATCGGCGGAGAAATTCCAACTGCCTGCTTCCAGTCTTTTCAGGCATTTTCACATTCCCGATTTTTCGCGCAAGGCTCCCCCACCACCACCACCTTTTCCCTTGGCACCACCCTCTTCCCTGTTAAAGATAATTTTGTCTTTGGCCGGGCCATGCAAATATGGCTATACCCTCTCAGCGGAGTCAGCTCCTTTGAGTGAGGTGAGAACGAAATGGGAGGGTGAATTGGGTCCCATTCCAGATGGTGAGGTGTGGAGTGAAGCCCTTCAGGTGCATGGGCTAAGTTTGATTCAATTCAGGGTGGTGCAAAGAGCAATCTGACTAAAGCGTGGATGAACGGATTCTTCCCTGGCTTGGAGGATAAATGTGAGCACTGCTCTCGGGGGCCGGCTAACCACACATATATGTTCTGGCCTTGTCCCAAGTCGGTAAGCTTCTGGGCCCCTTTCTTTAACCCCATGTCAGAGATACTAAATGTAGCTTTGGATCCATATCCGCTGGTGACCATATTTGGGGAGACAGACTCCCCACTGATTCAATCGGGTGAAGGCGGCCGTCCTCGCCTTCACCTCATTGATAGCCCAGAGACAAGTTCTGCTTGGGTGGAGGTCTCCGACTCCATCTAACACCACGGCTATGTTGGGTGATCTCATGTATTTGGAGAAGGTTAAGTACACCGTTAGAGCATCGGTAGAAGGGTTCGACCTAAGATGGCAGCCATTCATTTCCTACTTAAAGGAGCTAGTCACCATCAGCTGTTGCGGGGGGGGGTTTGGTTTCGTTTTTTGGGGGTGTTAAAGTAATACGTGATTTTGTCTGCTCTTTCTTCTATTGTGTATTTTTGGTGAATTGTTTTGGATGCTTTTGTTTAATATTAAACATTTTTAATAAACATATATACAGTTCAGTTATGATGTACCGACTGGTGAACATGTTTCAGGGGCTGAATTACCTCTCCCTGTCCCTGTGTCATGTTTCTGTTCCTTTCTGGCCACGCTAGGACAGTGGCATTACAGAGCTTCGCTTTCTGATTTCCAGTGATCTGAAAATTAAATTTTCTGCTGTGTTCTATTTTCTGCAACGTTTATGGTTATGTTCAAATTATTATGTAGCTCTCATCAACAAATCTGATGTGAGGTGACACTTGTGCTGATCAGACAGACACCATACTGCTATAAGCTGCTTAAAATGTATTAGGCACCGCTAAAGAACGTCTTTAAAATTGGTTATGTTGTGTCATAATTGAATATTGGGACCTAAGAAATGTATTCATGCAGCTGGGTGGAATTGAAATAGAATGAGCTGGACATGCAGAGGTCAAACACAACCAATTACAGATAAAATTCACTCGATAATTGCCATGCACCTTTCCAGTGGAAATGGGTAAGTTAAGGCAGGAATATAACAATAAGAAGATTTACCATCACAAAGTTAGCCAATGTATGAGAAATCCATGTTTAATTTCATCATAACTGCTCTCCATAATCCATTCCAGCACAATCCTGTTCCCTTACACCTCAAACATTTGATGCAACGTCATTAACCTCACTTTGTCTACTTCGAGATATTCCTTAGTCATGTTTGCCAAAGGGCGCCACTGGTTCAGGCAAGCTTTTCTCATCTTCCATGTGTCTGTGTTGTGTGTGTGCGTGCGTGCGTTTTTATGCATGTGTGTGTTTGTGTGTATGTACATGTGCATGTGTGTGTTTGTGTATGTGCATATGTTTGTATACATGTGTGCGCGTGTGTTTGTGTGTGCATCTGTACACAATAAGCACAAAAATGGATGCTATGTCAATTTTCAAGGAGTAATTGTTTCATCAGGCAAAGAAGTTAATTACACTGAGGTGCTTTGAAGTCCAGTTCCCTCAGAAATAAAAGGATTTTGACACATATTAGAATTCAGTGCACATTCTTGGAGAGGTCTTTGCAGTTCAATGACTCTTTGATAAATCTGGCGAGTTCTGAATAAACACGGAAAGGTGCAATGTTGTTTGTCCACACACTCATTTTGAACCTGTTTTCAAACTCAATGTATTGGTTTGAAAACAGGAATGTGACTTGAAAACACATCCTTAAAATCTGTAGTATCATCATTACATATCCGTGGTATCTTCCCTCTTAACAGAAAAATGGACAGACACATATTTTCATTTTATAGATTTTCAAATTATTTCGTGGGATGTGGGCATCACTGGCTGTGCCACCATTTATCACCCAGCCCTAATTGCCCTTGAAAAGGCACTAGTGAGACACCCTCAGCACCGATCCCCTGACAGAGCAGCACTCCCTCAGCACTAACAGTCTGACAGTGCAACACTCCCTCAGTACGGACCCTCTGACAGTGTGACACTCCCTCAGTACTGACCCTCTGACAGTGCTGCACACCCTCAGCACTGATCCACCAACAGTGCAGCACTCCCTCAGTACTGACCCTCTGACAGTGCAACACACCCTCAGTACTGATCCTCCAACAGTGCAGCACTCCCTCAGCACTAACAGTCTGACAGTGCAACACACCCTCAGTACTGATCCTCCAACAGTGCAGCACTGCCTCAGTACTGACCCTCTGACAGTGCAAGACACCCTCAGCACTAACCCTCTAACAGTGCAGCACTCCCTCAGTACTGACCCTCTTGACAGTGCAACACACGCTCAGCACTAACCCTCTAACAGTGCAACACTCCCTCAGTACTGACGCTCGGACAGTGCAGCACTCCCTCTGCACTGACCCTCTGACAGTGCAACACTCCCTCAGTACTGACCCTCTGACAGTACAGCACTCCCTCAGCACTGACCCTCTGACAGTACAGCACTCCCTCAGCACTGACCCTCAGACAGTGCAGCACTCCCTCAGCACTGTCCCTCTGACAGTGCAGCACTCCCTCAGTACTGACTCTCTGACAGTGCAGCACTCCCTCAGTACTAACCCTCTGACAGTGTGACACTCCCTCAGTACTAACCCTCTGACAGTGTGACACTCTCACAGTACTGACTCTCTGACAGTGCAGCACTCCCTCAGTACTGACCCTCTGACAGTGCAGCACTCCCTCAGCACTGACCCTCTGACAGTGCAACACTCCCTCAGTACTGACTCTCCGACAGTGCAGCACTCACTCAGTACTGACCCTCTGACAGTGTAGCACTCTCTCAGCACTGACTCTCTGACAGTGCAGCATTCCCTCAGTACTTGTCATGATATTTAGGTAAACATCATAGCACAAACATACATACATACTGATGGACAGATCAACGGACGAATCAACACACACACAACACCACAGGCAAGAGCATACACAGTACAAAACAGGGAACACGACACTTCCTGAGCATTCCAGCGGGAGACAGCTCAGGGCACAGAGCTCATAGCAAGCCACTCAGACATCCACCATGTGCTGAGTGCCACCACAAGATAGTATTAGGAATAGGTCCACAGATTCTAGGGTTATGATCGAACCTCAGTAACCAGTTTACCACTGTAAATAAATGTTAGTAATAAAACTGAGTTGTACCATTCGCAACCGTGTTGGTTCGTCTGTGTAGCAGAGTACCCAACACATCAGTACTGACCCTCTGACAGTGCAGCGCTCCCTCAGTACTGACTGTCTGGCAGTGCAGCACTCCCTCAGTACTGACTCTCTGACAGTGCAGCGCTCCCTCAGTACTGACTGTCTGGCAGTGCAGCACTCCCTCAGTACTGACTGTCTGGCAGTGCAGCACTCCCTCAGTACTGACTCTCTGACAGTGCAGCGCTCCCTCAGTACTGACTGTCTGGCAGTGCAGCACTCCCTCAGTACTGACTCTCTGACAGTGCAGCGCTCCCTCAGTACTGATTGTCTGGCAGTGCAGCACTCCCTCAGTACTGACTCTCTGACAGTGCAACGCTCCCTCAATACTTTACTGGAATGTCAGCCTGGATTTCTGTGCTTGTCTCTGGAGCACTGTGACACCACATTCGCCCTGAGAGCAGAGGGTGTTCCGCATGGAGCCACACTGACACTTTGCAGTGTGTGTTTATGACCAGTTAAAAAACTGACTTGTGTCAGTACAGATAACAAATGCAACTGTTTGCCGAGATTTATTCTCGCTGTATTTGTAACTTGTTGATGTTTGCTTTATTTATCTTAAAATTGTACAGGTTAATATTTAATCTTACTAACAATTCAAATATTATTTGACCAAACCCCCACAATGAAAGAGCATCAGCCTTGACTGTACCTGATTGTTTATTGAATGGAAAGGTTCTGTAAGTGCGTCTGGACCTGTGATTTTAACACTGGAACTTATTTTTAATTAATTTTCCATTTTCTCATGAGATGTTAAAAATATAACGAGCATTTTCTGTTCTAATACAACTTCTGCTGTAGTTGTCACTTTCTCTTCAATTAACAATAATGACTCAGGAGCCAATGACATTTACATCGAGATTGGGAACAGATATTCATGTGAAACCACAG
The DNA here is from genome assembly GCF_047496885.1 of Scyliorhinus torazame. Taxonomy (NCBI): domain Eukaryota; kingdom Metazoa; phylum Chordata; class Chondrichthyes; order Carcharhiniformes; family Scyliorhinidae; genus Scyliorhinus; species Scyliorhinus torazame. Next base: position 88,657,285 of record NC_092725.1, on the reverse strand, counting down.
GACTCAGAAGTAACAACATTGGAACTGGAGGTGGAGACGGCCAAGATTTGTCTGACAAGGTACAACAGAAGAATCAATATTATTTAAATCCCCTGACAGGTGAAGCATTGGAATTTGGATAAGAAAAGAGAGAAGGAAAGAATGAAGGAGTGAGACAGAGAACTGGAGGAAGACCATAAGACCAAAGGAAATAGGAACAGGAGTAGGCCATTCGGCCCTTTGAGCCTGCTCAGTCATTTAATAATATCATGGCTAATCTAACACTCACTAAGTCCACTTTCCTGCCTTCTCTTCGTAACCCTCCTACTGATTAAAAACCTAGCTGTCTCAGCCTTTAAAATGTTCAAGGACGCAACCTCCACCGCTTCCTGGTAAAGAATTCCAAAACTTCTTCCTCAAATCCACCTTAAATGATTTATTCTGCAACTATGCCCACTTGTCCCACACACTCCGATGAGTGGAAACATCCTCTCAATGTTTACCCTGTCTAATCCCCGTAGAATCTTATATGTTTTAATCATATTATCTCTCATTCCTCTGAACTCTAAGGAACACAGACCCAACATGTTTAATCTTTCCGCATCTGGCAGTCCCTCCATATTCAGGATCATCCGAGTAAATCTCCTCTTGTGCTGCCTCCAATGATAACATATCTTTCCTCAAGGGGACCAAAGCTGGATGCAGTATTCTAAATGTGGCCTCACCTTGTACAATTGCAGCAACACCTTTTTCCACTTATACTCCAGCCCCCTTGAAATAAAAGCCAGCATTCCATGTGCCTTCCCTATTACCTTCTGCACTTGTATGCTAACTTTCTGGGTTTCATGAACAAGAACTCCAAAGACATTTCTTTCTGCAGTCTCTCCCGGTGGCGGCCATGGAGTACCAGGTCACGCATTTGGTAGCTTCCGCTCGTGACGGACCTCTTGTCCTGATTTTTTCAGAATTTTATGAGAAGAATCGGTGGAGGGTGAGACAGTGAGGAGATATCCCCCACAGTATATGAAGCCGTGGACCAGAAGTGGTCGTGTAAGAAGAATTCGTCGAGTAACAAAGGCGACTGTAGAACCTGCAACACGGGAAAGCAAGGCGGAGGGGCATGATCCCGGTTTGGTGGCACAGTGGTCAGCGGTACAGCTGGTGGAGTTCACTCAGGAGAGCTTCGCCAAGCAAAAGCAGGAAGGGTTAGGCCCGATTAAGGCAACAATTAATCGGGTGGAACAGGGACTGGAAGCCCACGGACTGGCGATTCAGAAGGTGGAGGAGAAGGTGTCCGAGCAAGAGGGCCATTTAACCGCATTGGAGGCGGAGGTGGGGCTCATGAAGGACCACCGGAAAAGGCTGCAGGAGAAGGTGGAGGACCTGGAGTACAGGACCCGGAGACAGAACTTGAGGTTCGTCGGCCTCCCGGAGGGCGGTGAGGGATTGGACGCAAGGGCATATGTGGCAGGTATGCTGGAAAAATTGATGGGAGATGGGACGTTTACTTGAACCTTGGAAGTGGACAGCGCATTGAGCACTTGGAGGAAACCACAAGTGAATGAACCACCGAGGGCGATGGTGGTGCAATTGCACCAGTTCCTGGACAAGGAACAGATTTTGCGGTGGGCCAAGCAGACACGAAGCCACAAGTGGGAAAACTGTGAGCTGGGCATCCACCAGGACCTGGGCGCGGAACGAGCTGGATTTAATAGGGTAAAATCATCCCTCTTCAAGAAGGGGGTGAAGTTTGGGATGTTATACCCAGCGTGTCTGTGGGTCATTTATTAGGGCCAGGAACATTACTTTGAATCGCCAGACGAAGCTATGGACTTTATCAAAGATAAAAGGCTGGCAGGTGTTGGAGGATACTGAACCTTGGGGGGGGTATTGCTGTACCGATTCTGTTAAAGTTATTTTAGTTTTGAATTGTATATGCAGTGCCCTTTGTAATAAGGGGCGAGATTCTCCACTCCCGCGCCGGTTGGGAGAATCGCCTGGGCCGCCAAAATTTCACGGGACGCCGGTCCAACACCCTCCCGCAATTCTTCCAAGCGGCGGGAATGGCCCGGTCGAGTTCCGCGGGCCACAGGCCGGAGAATCGCCGGAGACACCCGAAATGGCTATTCTCCGGCACCCCCGCTATTCTCAGGCCCAGACGGGCCGAGCGGCCAGGCCAAAACGGTGGGTTCCCCCCGGCGTCGTCCACACCTGGTCGCTGCCGTCGGGAACAGCGCGCGAACGCTGGGGGGGGGGGCGGCCTGCGGGGGGGCGAGGGGGGATCCTGCACCGGGGGATACCTCAAATGTGGGGTGGCCCACGATCGGTGCCCACCGATCGTCGGGCCGTCCTCTCTGAAGGAGGACCTCCTTCCTTCCGCGGCCCCGCAAGATCCGTCCGTCATCTTCTTGCGGGGCGGACTTAGAGAGGACGGCAACCACGCATGGCGGGTGACGCCAGTTATGCGGCGCCGGCCGCGTCATCTACGCGGCGCCGCCTTTACGCGGCGACAAGGCCTGGCGCGTGTAGATGACACGGCCCCGATCCTAGCCCATTGTTGGGGCCTGAATCGTTCGGGATCGGGGCCGTTTCGCGCCATCGTGAACATTGACGCCGTTCACGGCAGCGTGGGCATTTTGGCGCGGGAGTGGAGAATCCCGCCCAAGATTTTGGGCCATTGCTCAGATCTGTAAGTTAACTTTGTTTCAGTGGGTGGAGGGTAGAGGGATTTTTTTACTATGTGTTTATTGGGGACTGTGATGTTCTGAATATGTATGTTCAAGCGGGGGGGGGGTGAGGGAGAACAATAGGGGATAGGATATCCGACGCCAATGGCAGGGGTTACCAGGCTAGCTGGGTGGGCTAGCTCACGGAAGCGCAGTGGGGGGCGAGCAGGTGGTGAGTTTGTTAAGGGGGGTTGGGATTGTGGTGTTGCTGATAGGGGTTGGAGGGGTGGGGGGAGCTGCTGTGCTGACAGGGGAGGAACTGTTGCTGGGAGACAAATGGGAGGTAGAGGACAGTGGATGCCCGAGGGCGGGCCCGTGGAGGTGAGAGACGCCAGCTGGAGGCTGGCCTAAGAAGGGTGATGGCTGATCAGCGGGTGGGGGGGTCTCCCAACTACGCTGATCACATGGAACATTAGAGGGCTGAATGGGCCGATTAAGAGGGCTCGCGTGTTCGCGCATCTGAGGGGATTGAAGGAAGACGTGGCAATGCTACAGGAGACACACCCGAGGGTAATAGATCAGACCAGATTGAGAAAGGGGTGGGTTTCATTCGGGGTTGGATTCTAAGACAAGGAGGGTCGCGATCCCGATCAACAAACAGGTGGCATTTGAGGCAGGGAGAATAGTGGCGGACGTGGGGGGCAGATACATCATGGTGAGCGGGAAGCTTGAGGGGATACTGGTGGTGCTTGTGAATATATACGCACCAAACTGGGATGATGTGGAATTTATGAGGCGGGTGATAGGGAAGATCCCGAACCTAGAGTCACATAAGCTGATCATGGGGGCGGGGGTTGATACCAAGTATTCGGCGATTGCTGTGTCGGACCATGCCCCATTCCCCACATTGGGTGGACTTACGGGTGAATAAGGAGAGAGGACAGCACCCGCAATGGAGGTTGGATGTGGGACTATTAGCGGATGAGGGGGTGTGCAGGCGGGTGAGGAAGTGCATCCAGAATTATCTGGAAATAAATGACACGGAGGAAGTCTCGGCAAGAACGGTCTGGGAAGCGCTGAAGGCAGTGGTTAGTGGGGAGCTAATCCCGATACGGGCCCATAGGGAGAAGGTAGAGCGAGCAGAGATAGATAGGCTGGTTGGGGAAATACTCCAGGTGGACAGGAGATATTCGGAGGCAGGGTTACTGAAGGATCGGCAGAGGCTACATATGGAGTTAGGTCTGTTATTTACAGGGAAGGCGGTGGAGCATTTGAGGAAGGCGAGGGGGGCAATATACGAGTGTGGAGAGAAGGCCAGCAGGATGCATGCACACCAGCTCAGGAAAAGGGAGGTGGCCAGGGAGATAGGAAGAGTGAAGGACAGAGGTGGGGACGCGGTCTTGGACTCAGCAGGGGTGAACGGGGTGTTTAAGGAGTTTTATAAAAGGCTACATGGGTCGGAACTCCCTAGCTGGGGTAGAGGGGTTGAGGCAGTTCCTGGATGAGTTGAAGTTTCCGAGGGTGGAGGAAGGGTTGGGAGCCCCAATTGGAATTGAAGAAATAGTAGAGGGGCTGGAGGCCATGCAGTCGGGTAAGGCCCCGGGCCCGGACGGCTATCCAGTGGAATTCTACAAGAAGTTCTCGGAGATATTGGGCCCACTGCTGGTGAGGGCATTCAATGAAGCAAGGGAGTGGGGCGTCCTTCCCCCAACAATATCACAGGCCTCGATCTCACTGATCCTGAAACGGGAGAAGGAGTTATGTGGGTCATATAGGCCAATCTCCTTATTGAATGTGCATTCTGAACTGTTGGTTAAAATATTGGCCTCAAGGATAGAGGACTGTATCCCTGAGGTGATAGGCGAAGACCAGACAGGGTTTATTAAGGGCAGGCAGTTGATGTCCAATGTTAGAAGGCTCTTAAATGTTATCATGATGCCCTCAGAGGTGGGGGAGATGGAGGTGGTGGTTGCAATGGACGCGGAAAAGGCCTTACACCAGGTGGAGTGGAATTATTTGTGGAGGGGTTAGGACGGTTTGGGTTTGGGCAAGTGTACGAACGAATCGGCTGACATCGGGCTATTTTAAGCTGCACCGAGGGACAAGGCAAGGGTGCCCCCTCTCCCCGCTGTTGTTTGCTCTGGCCATAGTGCAATTGACGATGGTGTTAAGAGCATCTAGGGACTGGAGGGGGGGGGGGGGCGGGGGTGGAACACAGGGTCTCGCTTTACGCCGCTGTCCTGCTCCTGTATATTTCCGACCCGTTAGGGGGAAATCGAGGAGATTATGCGGATCTTAGGGGAATTTGGCTGGTTTTCGGTGTATAAATTGAATATGGGGAAAAGTGAGACGTTTGCGATCCAGACGAGGGGGCAGGAGAGGAGATTGGGAGAGCTTCCATTTAGAGTGGTGGAAGGGAGCTTCGCTATCTGGGAATCCAGGTGGCACAGGAATGGGAGACATTACACATGTTCAATCTGACCCGTCTAGTAGAGCAAACGAAGGAGGACTTTAGAAGGTGGGACATGCTCCCACTATCACTGGCGGGGAGGGTAGAGACCGTGAAAATGACGGTCCTCCCAGATTTCCGTTCGTTTTTCAGTGCCTCACCATCTTTATCCCAAGGGCCTTTTTTAAACGGTTAAACAAGGTGATTTGGGCTGTGTGTCGGAGGGTAAAACCCCGCGAGTGAAGAAAATTTTACTGGAGCGTAGTCGGGGGGAGAGTGAGTTGGCACTGCCGAACTTTAGCAACTATTACTGGGTGGCAAATATAGCCATGATTAGGAAGTGGGTAGTGGGGTGGGGGCTCGGTGTGGGAGCGAGTGGAGGCGGCATCATGTAAGGACACAAGTCTGGGGGCATTGATAACGGCACCTCTGCCGTTCTCGTCTACCCAGTACTCCACAAACCCGGTGGTAGTGGGGAGTCTGGAGGCAGTGGACGAAACATATGAGAGGGGAGGGAACATCGGTCTAGGCTCCAATTTGTAACAATCATCGGTTTGTAACGGGAAGGCTGGATGGGGGGGTTTCAGAGGTGGCAGAGAGCAAGGATCAAGAGGATGGGGGATTTATTCATAGCTGGGAGCTTCCGCTGTTTGAAGGATTTAGAGGAGAAATTTGAATTGCCAGCAGGAAATGGATTCAGGTATCTGCAGGTACGGGACTTTTTGCAAAGGCAAGTTCCAAACCTTTCCGCTCCTACCGCCATGGGGGATACAGGACACGGTCGTTTCCAGAACGGGGATGGGAGAGGGGAAGTTATCGGACATCTACAAAGAGCTTATGGAGTCGGAGGAAACTCAGATAGAGGAGCTGAAGGGCAAATGGGAAGATGAGTTAGGGAGAGAGATAGAGGCGGGTCTGTGGGCGGATGCTTTGAGCAGGGTTAACACATCCTCATCATGTGCCAGGCTTAGCCGTGATAAACTTCACCGGACACACGTGACAGTGGCCCGAATGAGCAGTTTTTTGGGGGGTTGAGGACAGGTGTGCGAGGTGTACGGGGACCCAGCAAATCATGTCCACATGTTTTGGGCATGCCCAAAGCTTAGGGGGTTCTGGCAAGGTTTTGCAGATGTCATGTCCATGGTACTAAAACAAGGATGGTGCTGAGTCCAGAGGTGGGAATCTATGGAGTGTTGGAAGATCCGGGAGCCCAGGGGGCGAGAGAGGCTGACGTCTTGGCCTTTGCCTCCGGAGATGGATATTGTTAGCATGGAGGGACTCGAAACCCCCAAAATCAGAGGCCTGGGTTAGCGACATGGCTGGGTTTCTCAGTCTTGAGAAAATCAAGTTCACCCTAAGAGGGTCAACGCTAGGGTTCGTCCGGAGGTGGCAGCCGTTTATCGACTTTTCTGGGGAAAATTAACTGTCAGCAGAGGCAATAATCTAAACGGGTGGGGGGGGGGGGAGGCTATTTTCTGTTAAGGGTAGGAGGGATTTGTTAGGGATGGAAATGATGTATGTACTACATTTATATTTGGATTCCCTTTCTTTTCTGTTGCTGTTATTGTTATTATTATAAAATTACAAATACCTTAATAAGATGTTTTTTTTTAAACTTTCTGCAGTCTCTGTATGTAAATAATAATCCGCCTTCTCATTCTTTCTTCCAAAATGAACAATCTCACATTTTCCCACACTGAATTCCATTTGCCAATTTTCTGCCCACTCACTGAACCTGTCAATATCTCTCTGTGAACTATTTATCTTTCCTACAACCTGCCTTCCCTCCCACCTTTGAATCATCTGCAAATTTGGCCACAGTTCACTCTGTTCCTTTCTCCAAATCATTAATATATTCTGAAGATCTGCAGTCCCTGGAATGATCCCTGAGGCATTCCACTGGTTACTGCCACCAGCCTGAGAAAGACCCCCTTATCGCGCAACATAAAAGCAAATTACTGCGGATGCTGGAATCTGAAACAAAAGAGAAAATGCTGGAAAATCTCAGCAGGTCTGGCAGCACCTGTAGGGAAAGAAAAGAGCTAATGTTTCGAGTCCAGATGACCTTTGTCAGAGCTGCCAGAACTGCTGAGATTTTCCAGCATTTTCTCTTTCTTCCCTTATCGCTACACATTGCTTCCTATTCGTTAGCAAATCCTCTATCCATGGACATCTGATGCGGCATGTAACAGAACAAATGTACTTGTGGGAGCTCCTGCTTGAGATTGCGGTTTAAGCTCTTTTTGTCCAGTCGACGATGGAAATTAGGGGCGTCATTCTCCGCCGGCGGGAGTCTCCGTTTTGCCGGCACCCGGGGGTTTCCCGACGGCGTGGGGCTGCCCCACAATGGGAAACCCCATTGACCGGCCGGTGTTACGGAGACTCCCGCCGGCCGGTCGGGGCAGAAATGTGGCGGGGCGGGTAGGAGAATTTCGCCCCGGATCCCCAAATTTTTGAAATCAATGGTTTAAGTCTCCCACAGTAAGAGGTTGCGCAATCGGTACCAAACTAGGCAACAGAAGGAGAAAGAAACAGCTTCAAAATTGGAGGCTTGGTGTGTCTTAGTGGAGAAGATAATGGTGGAGGTGATTGCAGTGCCAGGGGCCACCCCACTAGCCTTTGAAAATCTATCTGTGGAACTGCGTCGAGAGGTCTTGGAACACCATTAAAAGGCGATCGAGGCTGCAATTTCCTCAATTCAAGGGGCCTTGGCTACAGTTGACGAGCAGGGTGCGGAGCTGCAAGAGGTGTGGGTTGCTCTGTCGAGGCAGAGTGACTAGATCGCTTCTCTGGAGGTGGAAATGGCAAGGGTTGTGGCCAGTAACAAGAGTTTGAGGGATAAGGTGGACGACTTTGGAAATCGGTTAATGTTGCACTCTTTTGGAGTTAATAAAGTTGGTTTTGGGTGGGGGGGGTTGGTTTGGTGTTTTGGAATTATGGGGTTATGAATGGTTCTCTGTGTGAGGGCCATCCCGCTAACTAGATTAGTTAGTTAACAAAAGTGAAGGAATGGGGTTATCCGTGGTTCACACGAGGGGGGTGTATGAGCTTATGGTTATTGTTATGGTTGTTATGGGGGTCATGGTTATTGGGTGTGTGGGGTTTAGTGATGGGTGTATTTGGGGACCTGGTTGGGTTTAATTGGTTATTTAGGTGTGGTGTCAGTGGATAGTGGGGAAGGGTGGGTTAGTATTCTGACAGTGGCTGGGGACTTTGCTTTGTCTGTTTGTGCTGGGGGATCTGGTGGCCATTTTGGGTGGGCCTGGTTTCGGCCCTTCTCGGGGGCTGCTGGACTGCCCCATGAGGCGGGAATGGCTGACTCTGATAAGGGGGCATGGACGACCCCCCATCTGGCTAGTCATATGGAATGTAAGACGGTTAAGTGGCCTGGTAAACGGATCAAGGATGTTTGCGCACCTTAAAACTTTGAAAGTTAATATGGTCTTATTGCAGGAGACCCATTTGCGAGTTAGAGATCAGATAAGGTTAGGGAAGGTTTGGGTGGGTCAGGTGTTTCACTCGGGGTTTGATAGTAGAACCCAGGGTGCAGCAATCCTGATTAATAAGAAGGTTGCCATTTCCGCGATGAAGATTTTGACGGATCCAGCCGAATGGGAGGTATATGATGGATACTGGGTTGTGTCGGGTGCACCCGTGGTAGTAGTCAATGTATATGCCCCAGATTGGGACGACACGCTTTTATTAATAGGTTGTTATCTTTGATCCCGGATTTGGGCTCGCACCAACTAATCATTGGAGACTTTAATCGTGCTTTGGATTCCCGACTGGATAAGTCGAGGCCCAAGGTGTTGAAGCCTTCTGGCAAAGGTATCGTTGGCCTTCATGGAGCAGATGGGAGGAATAGAGCCTTGGGGATTTCCTAACCCAGGGGAGAAGGATTTTTTATTTTTCTCGGAGGTCCCCCAGGTGTATTCCAGGATTGATTTCTTTGGGATGGTAGGTCCCTACTGCCGAGGTTGGTGGAGGCGGGGTACTCGGCGATAGTCATTTCTGACCACGCCCCGCATTACGTGAATGTGGTGTTTAGGTCGAACACCGCTCAGCGCCCCCCAGTGAAGGTTTGATACATCGCTTTTGGCGGATAGGGGTGTTTGCGAGAGGGCCTCCTCTGCCATTGAGGAGTATCTGAGATTTAATAGGAGCGAGGAGATTTCCCTTTCCATTTTGTGGGAGGCGTTGCAGATGGTTGTTAGAAGGAAGATCATTTATTTTAAGGTGCACAAGTTGAATAGTGAAAGGGTGGATAGGCAGAGTTTGGTGGGATGCCATCTTGGAGGTGGACCACCAATACTTGGTCAATCAGACCCCGGAATTGCTGGCTGGTAAGAAGAAGCTATAGTTGGAGTTTGGGCTGCACTCAACGGAGAGGGCAGTGCGCCTTTTCGGCGATCGAGGGGAGCTTTTTATGATCATGGGGAAAAGGCTACTCGTTTGTTGGCGCACCAGTTGAGGCAACAGACGGCTTCTTGGGAAATTGTGTAGATTAGGGAGGGGGGGAAACAGGATGACCCTCCCTGGACCATGTGCGGCCTGTGGGCGCCGCCATCATGTTCGACCCCCACCACGTGAGGCCCATGGGCGCCGCCATCTTATTCTCCCCAGGATCGTCAGGTGCCGCCATCTTGTTTTCCCCACGACACGTGCCGCCTGTGGGCGCTGCCATCTTACCAGGACCCATGCCCCCCGGGCACCTCATCTGGCCGCTCGTCGCCCGCAACTGCCGATGAACAGCCACGTCCCAGTCACGATTGACCAGTCTCGCCCACACAACCTGGCAATGGCTTCTACCAATGTGAAGATCGATGGGCACGAGATCTCCTGTCTGCTGGACTCCGGGAGCACCGAGAGCTTCATTCATCCCGATACGGTAAGGCACTGCTCCCTCGCGGTACACCCCGCTAACCAGTGAATCTCCCTGGCCTCCGGGTCCCACTCCGTGGCGATCCGGGGGTACTGCATCGCCACTCTCACTGTCCAGGGCGTGGAGTTCAACGGCCTCTGCCTCTACGTCCTCCCCAACCTCTGCGCTGCCTTGCTACTCGGCCTGGACTTCCAGTGCAACCTCCAGAGCCTAACACTGAAATTCGGCGGGCCCCTACCACCCCTTACTGTATGCGGCCTCGCGACCCTAAAGGTCGATCCGCCTTCCCTATTTGCAAACTTAACCCCGGATTGCAAACCCATCGCCACCAGGAGCGCCACGGTACAGTGCCCAGGACAGGACCTTCATCAGATCCGAGGTCCAGCGACTGCTTCGGGAAGGCATCATCGAGGCCAGCAACAGCCCCTGGAGAGCCCAAGTGGTAGTTGTGAAAACTGGAGAGAAACAGAGGATGGTCGTGGACTACAGCCAGACCATCAATAGGGACACGCAGCTCGACGCGTACCCCCTCCCACGCATATCTGATATGGTCAATCAGATTGCACAGTACCAGGTCTTCTCAACCGTGGACCTGAGATCCGCCTACCACCAGCTCCCCATCCATAAGGCGGACGGCCCATACACTGTTTTTGAGGCAGATGGCCGTCTTTACCACTTTCTTAGGGTTCCCTTTGGCGTCACCAACGGGGTCTCAGTTTTCCAACGGGAAATGGACCGAATGGTTGACCGGTACGGGCTGCGGGCCACTTTCCCGTACCTGGACAATGTCACCATCTGCGGCCATGATCAGCAGGACCATGACGCCAACCTTGCCAAATATCTCCACACCGCCACTCTCCTCAACCTAACCTAAAACAAGAAGAAGTGCGTGTTCAGCACGAACCGCTGAGCCATCCTCGGCTATGAGGTCCAGAATGGAGCACTGGGGCCCGATCCTGACCGCATGCACTCCCTCATGGAACTCCCCCTCCCCCACTGCCCCAAGGCCCTCAAACGATGCCTGGGGTTCTTTTCTTAGTACGCCCAGTGGGTCCAAAACTTATGCGGACAAGTTCCGCCCACTCATTCAAGCCACTCTTTTTCCCTTAACGGCCGAGGCTCACCAGGCCTTCAACCATATCAAGGCCGACATCGCCAAGGCCGCGATGCAAGCGGTCGACGAGACGTTACCATTCCAAGTCGAGAGCGATGCATCAGACGTCGCTCTGGCCGCCACCCTCAACCAGGCAGGCAGGCCCGTGGCGTTTTTTTCACGAACCCTACATGCCTCTAAAATTCGGCATTCCTCCGTCGAGAAAGAGGCCCAAGCCATCGTTGAAGCTGTGCGGCATTGGAGGCATTACCTGGCTGGCAGCAGATTCACTCACTGACCAACGGTCGATTGCCTTTATGTTCAATAACACACAGCGGGGTAAGATCAAAAACAATAAAATCTTGAGGTGGAGGATCAAGCTCTCCATCTACAACTATGAGATTTTGTATCGCCCTGGTAAGCTCAACGAGCCCCCCGATGCCCTATCCCAAGGTACATGTGCCAGCGCACCGGTGGACCGATTCCGGACACAACAACCTCTGTCACCCGGGGGTCACACGTTTTTACCATTTCAGCAAGGCCCGCAATCTGCCCTACTCCATCGAGGAAGTCAGGGCAATCACCCGAGACTGCCAATTCTGTGCAGAGTGCAAACCGCACTTCTACCGGCCAGACCGTGCGTGCCTGGTGAAGGCCTCCCGCCCCTTTGAACGCCTCAGCGTGGACTTCAAAGGGCCCCTCCCCTCCACCGACCGCAACAGTGTGGTCGATGAATATTCCAGATTCCCCTTCGCCATCCCATGACGTCTGCCACCGTCATCAAAGCCCTCAACACCATCTTCTCTGTTCGGCTTCCCCGCCTACGTCCACAGCGACAGGGGATCCTCATTCATGAGCGAGGAGCTGCGCCAGTACCTGTTCAACAGCGGCATTGCCTCGAGCAGTACGACCAGTTACAACCCCCAGGGAAATGGGCAGGTGGAGAGGGAGAATGGGACGGTCTGGAGGGCCGTCCAGCTGGCCCTACGGTCCAGAAATCTCCTAGTCTCTCGCTGGCAAGAGGTCCTCCCCGCGCCCTTCACTCCATTCGGTCGCTCCTGTGCACAGCGTCCAATGAAACACCCCATGAACGTCTCTTTGCCTTCTCCAGGAAGTCCACCTCCGGGGTGTCGCTCCCGACTTGGCTCGCAGCTCCAGGACCCATACTCCTCCGTAAGCACGTACGACTCCACAAGGCGGACCCATTGGTTGAGAGGGTACAGCTACTCCAAGCCAACCCACAGTACGCCTACGTAGCGTATCCCGACGGCCGCCAAGATACAGTCTCCCTCAGGGACCTGGCACCAGCTGGTTCGGCACATTCACAGCCCCCCCGGCCCGGCGCCCCCCCACCCCCCCCCCCGCCCTCCCCGGAGCACCCAGCCGCAACCCCCGTCCTCCCACTGCCCACACCCGGATGAAGAGGACCTCAACACGCTTCCGGAGCGACCGAAGACCAGACCGACACCAGAATCGCCGCCAGCACTGCGGTGTTACCAATGGCAGATCAAGGCTCCGGACCAACTGAATCTGTAACGTGACCTGGACTTTTAAAACATCATCACTCTGGATATAATTTTCACCTCCACCCCGCTGGACTCAATTTTTTCTCTCTCTGTACTTTAAAACGTCTACCTGTATATAGTTCTCCCCCACCCCCACCGGACTCAATTTTAACAGGGGGTGAATGTGGTAGTCACCACTGATGTATATATTGTATATAGAGGATGTCGGTGTAGGTGCTTTACGGTAAGGCCCTGTACTTAAGGTACGGGGGTAGTTCCCTGCCTGCTGGCTCTGCCCAGTAGGCGGAGTATAAATATGTGTGCTCCTCGTACAGCAGCCATTTCGCCAGCTGCTGTAGGAGGCCATACATCTTAGTGTAATAAAGGCTCAATTGCATCCAACTCTTGTCTTTGTGTAATTGATCGTGCATCAGGGCCTAGGTTCATATCTTGGATCCAGCTCTTATATGGGGCCCTCACACAAGGGTCCATACAAATGCTTTAAGTTCAAAATACTTCCAATTGAGGAGAGGCACGAGACAGGCGGTGTCCACTGTCCCCGCTATTGTTTGCCTTGGCAATTAGGCCTCTGGCCCTAGCACTGAGATCATCCTCGAAGTGGAGGGAGGAAGGAATATAGGGTGTCATTATATGCGAACGACATGTTGCTGTATGTGATGGGCCCTCTCTCCAGTGCAGAGGAGATAATGAAGCTGCTTGAGAGGTTTGGATCCTTCTTGGGAAATTGAACCTGGGTAAAATGTTTTTCGGTGAATCTCCCAGGAAGGGGAGTCAACCTGGGGAAGTTGCCTTTTCGCTTGGCCAGATCCAGTTTTAGTTACCTGGGTGTCAGGGTGGCCCATGACAGGGCCTCGCTACAGAAGTTAAATTTAAGGGACCTGGTTAAAGAGGTGAAGGAGGACCTAAAGAAGTGGGATTACCTTCCACTGGCTTTGGCAGTGAGGGTTCAGTGGTCAAAATGAATATCTTCCTGCTCTCTAGTTGGTTCCTCCACATATTGGTCAAGAAAGCCATCCCGTATACACTCCAGGAATTCCTCCTCTACATCATTGTGGCTACTTTGATTTGTCCAATCTATGTGCAGATTAAAATCATTCATGATCACCGATATTCCCTTATTACATGCATCTCTAATTTTGTGTTTAATGCCATTCCCAACATCATCACTGCAGTTTGGGTCTATATATGACACCCACTAATGTATTTTGCCCCTTGATATTTTTCAACTCTACCTATACAGATTCCACATTGTCAGAGCTAATATCCTGTCTCACTATTGTGTTAAGTTCCTCTTTAACCAGCAGTGCCACTCCACCATATTTTCTTTTACGCCTGTCCTTCCTAAATACTGAATACCCTGGGGCATTCAGTTCCCATCCCTGGATCCACATTATTGCAAATGCATTAAGGCACAGAGCCGTTAAGTTTGTCTTTTTCACATTGTTTGTCTTGCTCCCAATATTATTCTCTTTGCTCTGTTTGAATTTTGCCCTTGGATTCTCCGCTTATCACTTTTCTTATTCCATTTTCTACCTTTTGTTTCTGTCCTTGCTCCCTCTTTCTCTGACTCCTTACATAGGTCCCCTCCCCCTGGCATATTAGTTTAATCCCTCCCAACAGCACTAGCAAACAACCCCCCTGGGTGTCAGGTTCCAGTCCTTCCCAGATGTAGACCGTCTGACTTGTAATGGTCCCACCTCTCCTAGAACTAGTTCCAATATCCCAAAAATCTGAATCCCTCTCCTGTACCATCTCTCAAGCCACGCATTCATCCCGTCTATCCTGTCATTCCTACTCTGACGAGCCTGATCCTGCCTTCCCCTATATTCCTTGATCCCTTTAGCCCCAAAAGCTATATCTAATTCCTTCTTGAAATTACACAATGTTTTCACCTCAACTACTTACTGTGGTAGCGAATTCCACAGATTCATCACTCTCTCTTGGTGAAGATATTTCTCCTCACCTCATTCCTAAAGGGTTTACCCCTTATTCTCAAACTATGACCCCTAGTTCTGGATTTCCCCACCATCGGTAACATTCTTGCAGAATCTACCCTGTCTAATCCGGTTAGAATTTTATAAGTTTCTATGAGATACCCCCCTCATTCTTCTAAACTCCAATGAATATAACACTAACCGATTTAGCCTCTCCTCATATGACAGACCCGCCATCCCAGGAATCAGCCTGATAAACCTTCGCTGCATTAACAAACCTTAGCAAACCCTAAACCCAAATAAAAAGATTAACCACCCCCCACCAACAGTTGAGGGTAACCAGTTCCCTGAGAAAGGAGATGAAAGGTTGCCACCTTGGGTAGAACCTTTCCACTGATCCCTCATGGTATACTTGATCTTTACTAGATGTAAAAATTCCATCAGGTCCCTTTTGTGAGAAACAGAAAGTAACTTTATTTAGAACAATATTTACACAGGGACTATAGTTCACTACTGGGCCGGGATTCTCCCCTACCCGGCGGGGCAGGGGAATCCGGAGTAATTGAGTGGAGGGAACAGCTCCGGCGTCGGGCTGCTCCAAAAGGTGCGGAATTCTCCGCACATTTAGGGGCCAAGCCCTCACCTTGAGGGGCTAGGCCCGCGCCGGAGTGATTTCCGCCCCACCGGCTGGCAGGAAAGGCCTTTGGCGCCACGCCAGCCGGCGCCAAAAGGACTTCGCCGGGCGGCGCATGCGCGGGAGCGTCAGCGGACGCTCACGGCATCCCCGCGCATGCGCAGTGGAGGGAGTCTCTTCCGCCTCCACCATAGTGGAGACCATGGCGAAGGCGGAAGAAAAAGAGTGCCCCCATGGCACAGGCCCGCCCGCCGATCGGTGGGCCCCGATCGTGGGCCAGGCCACCGTGGGGGCACCCCCCCCCGGGGCCAGATCGCCCCGCGCCCCCCCCAGGACCCCAGAGCCCGCCCGCGCTGTCTGCCCCCGCCGGTAAGGTAGGTGGCGAGGGTTGACAGCGGCGGGACTTCAGCCCATCGTGGGCCGGAGAATTGCCGGGGGGAGCCCGTCGACCGGCGCGGCGCGATTCCCGCCCCCGCTGATTCTCTGGTGGCGGAGAATTCGGGACATGGCGGGGGCGAGATTCATGCCAGCTCCCGGCGATTCTCCGACCCGGCGGGGGGTCGGAGAATCGCGCTCCTGGTTCCTTCTCTAGCTGGTATCACACTGGCCAGCACTATTTATATAGCTGTACTGCTAATGATTGCGCCACCCCCTCACATTGGGGGAGCTCATATTCCCCAAGTAACATGGGGTAATCAATTGTCCCCTGCCAATCGGATCCGGGCAGGTTATAACAATCCCCCAACCAAACCGAGGCCTTAGGCAACATCAGAGGCCTCCACCTAAGCAGAACCCGGCTCCGGGCTAAGACATCTGTCTTCGACCCTGTCTGCAGCACCGTCGAGTCCTATATTCCAAAAATGGCACCAATTGGCATGGCTCCAGCAGAACCACCAAAATCCTTGACATTGTGTCAAAAAAAGAGACCCAGAAACTAACAAGCTTGGTGCAAGACCAAAACATGTGCGTGTGATTCATCAGTCTCCTCAAGCACCGCTAACGCCTATCCTCCACCACTGAGAAGAACCCACTCATATGCACCCTAGTCAGATGGGCCCTGGATCAGGCTTAACATCACACATGAGAAGGTGAAGTTGGCCCTGCGAAGAGCCTCACTCTAAACTCCCCCCTTCAAAGACCAAACCCAGCTCATCTCCCACTTCCTCTTTGCCTCCTCCAACATTGCCTGTTCTGACGCCAACAACTACCCATAAACCTCTGAAATCTTACCCTCTCCTAACTCAGCCATGGATCAAACCCTTTCCATAAACAAAGGGACGGCACCAGAGGAAATTAAGGTATTTCTTTACGTAAAATATCAAGCATCTGAAAGTACCTTAATACATTCTCCCTCGGGAACTGGAACTTCTCTAACAGCTCATCCAGGCCTGCGAACCTACCCCCCAGAAATATATCTCTAAACCCCCTCCACGCACTCCCTCCCCCAGGCCTTGAACAATGAATCTAAACCAGGTGCCACAAACATATGCTGTGGGATTCTCCGTCAGTGGGATCATCCGGTCCGCCCCCAGCGCACCCACGCCCCCGGATTTCCCGATGGTGTGGGGTGGCCACAATGGGAAACCCCATTGGCCGGCTGCAGGAACGGAGAATCCCACTGCCAGCGCGGGTACGCATCGCAGGAAGGTACGGCTGGCGATTGGAGGACTGCCCATGATTTTTGCTAATTAGAGCGAATAGAGGCTCGGAGCCCAGCTTAAAATTCTGCCTAAACTGATTCCAAATTCTCAAAATGGCTACCACGATCGGACTAGAAGAGAATCTAGCAGGGGAAAAGTGAGTGGCGCTTTAACCAGGGCCCTCAGACCCAACCCTATGCATGAAACCTAACAAACATCCTACAAACCCGAGGAGTCGTACCAGCCCAAACGAAAGTAGAATTCAATTTGTTAACCCTGAAAACTGGGAGACACAGGAAAAAAACAAAAACTTCGGGAGAATATTCATCTTCACCATTTTTATAGAGTAGTTATCATAGAACACTTACAGAGCAGAATGAGGCTGTGAGGCCCATCAAGTCTGCACCGACCCTCCGAAAGAGAACTCCCACCCAGACCCATTCCCTGGCCCCATCCCCATAACCCCATCTAATCTTTGGACACTAAGAGGAAATTTATCATGGCCAATCCATCTAACCTTCACATCTTTGGACTGTGGGAGGAAACTGGAGCATCCGGAGGAAACACATGCAGACACGGGGAGGAAACTCTACATAGACAGTTACCCAAGGCCGGAATTGAAACCGGGTCCCTGGCACTGTGAGGCAGCAGTGCTAACCACTGTGCCACCCTCATCTGTACCCTTCTCACTAGGGTCAAAGGGAGGGCATCCCACCTTTCCAACTCTGCATTCACCCCATCCACCAGACTAGAAAAGTTAAGTTTATGAAGTGTGGCCCAATCGTAAACCATTTAGGACTGAGGAGAAACTTCTTCACTGAGAGGGTTCCGAACCCTTGGAATTCTCTATCATAGAGGACAGTGGAGGCCAAGTCACTGAATATATTTAAGACGGAAATAGATAGACTTCGAGACTCTAAAGGCATCAAGGGATATGGGGAGAATGCGGAAGTATGCCATTGAGGTAGAGGGTCAGCCATTATCATATGGAATGGCGGAGCAGGCTCGAAGGCTGAATGGCTTACTCCTGTTCCTATTTTCTTTGTTTCTCTGTTTCTAACATATACATATTGTGCCTGTTTCAGCTGAACAAAATAAGTGACAGCCATTCACTGGTTCATTTCTCAGGGCAATGTCTTGACCAATCAGAATCAAACTGTCAGGTTTACATTTCAAACATTGCTTGGCAGTTAACTGTCAGTCACCATCAACTGGTGCATTCTCCAAGGTAATGCCTTCACCAATCAGAATCCACCTGTTAACCAATCAGCGCTCTCGTTTCATATGGTATAAATTGTTGTTCCCTTTACATTTGGTTATCTTGCGAATTGTCCTGATGAGTGAGTGCAAGACAAAAAGCTTTGAGAACTAATGTGTTTTTTCAGCAAGACTCAAGTTCTGTGTTACCAAAGGACTATATCAAATGTTCTACAATTGGTTCTGATCAGCACCACACTGAACAGGAGAAAGCAATTAGATTTGTCCTCATGAAGAATCAAGGACTTGATTATAAGCAAAAGAACTGTCAGCTAAATTTAACTTTGTGTAGAACTTCTGTACATCAAAAGTTATTGATTCATGGGGTAGATTACCACCTAATGTAATAGACATTGCCTTAACTGAAGCCTTCAAAAGGGAATTGAATCAATTCCTACTTCAACAATGAGGAGAGGAATATGGATTTGTTTAGTTAAAGAGATGGAAATAGCCAAGCTCGGTTCCGAAAGGGGAGCTGGAGGATGAGACCTGAGATGAGATACTTTTCTCTTTCCTACATTTTAAATTAATAATGAGGTTCCTCAGTCAGAAAGGCATATCACACAGCTGGCTGGAAAGGCAAAGTGGTTTAATAAGGTCATTGTACCTTACTCGGAAAAAACCCGCAGTTATATTGTGTCATAAATCTGGAGATCATCAAACACAGTGCAGTGCAGTCGTTATTGTTTTGCTGGGTGAAGTGCGTTCACTATTTTACACATAGCTAGATCACACAGACAACAAATGAAAGGAACCATAGCGACATACAGCATCGGAACAAGTCAGCCCGATAGGAATGATACTTTGAGCTGTGCAATTAGTCTCACTCCCCTTTCTCTTTCCCCACAGACATGCAAATGTTTCTTTACGTCCCATTCCTGTTTGAAACGTATTATGGGAACTGATTCCAATGCCCTCTCACGCAGCAGGCTTCAGAGTGACCAGTTAACACTAGTTTGGTGGTGGTTGAAGGAGGATGTTGTCCAATACGTGAGGAGAAGGGAGAAGGTCACCCTCTATCTTAAGTAATGCTGTGGGGATTTATAAAAGTTTGCCTGAGTTACTGGAACAAGCAGAATAACAATGGACGAGCCTTTCTCCTCATTGCACTGTGGGTTCTATCCGGAGGCCACAATGGCGGGGTTTCACACCGTCTCGCCCACACCCCGCCACATTAATTATGCATAAGAACATAAGAACTAGGAACAGGAGTAGGCCATCTGGCCCCTCGAGCCTGCTCTGCCATTTAATGAGATCATGGCTGATCTTTGTGGACTCAGCTCCACTCTCCGGCCCGTACACCATATCCCCGAATCCCTTTATTCTTTAGAAAGGTATCTATCTTTTTCTTAAAAACGTTTAAAGAAGGAGCCTCAACTGCTTCACTGGGCAAGGAATTCCAGAGATTCACAACCCTTTGGGTGAAGAAGTTCCTCATACACTCCATCCTAAATCTACTTCCCCTTATTTTGAGGCTATGCCCCCTAGTTCTGCTTTCCCCAACCAGTGGAAACAACCTGCCCGCATCTATCCTATCTATTCCCTTCATAATTTTATATGTTTCAATAAGATCCCCCTGCATCCTTCTAAACTCCAATGAATACAGTCCCAGTCTACTCAACCTCTCGTCATAATCTAATCCCCTCAACTCTGGGATCAATCTAGTGAATCTCCTCTGCACTCCCTCCAGTGCCAATATGTCCTTTCTCAGGTAAGGAGACCAAAACTGAACACAATACTCCAGATGCGGCCTCACCAACACCCTATACACCCTATACAATTGCAGCATGCTTGGGGAACACTCCGGATTGCTGGCTCTCCCAACCTGCCGTCAGCTCAACTCTTCCTCACTCCACGCAACATATTTAAAGTGCAGCTCCACACAGCTTTCTCAATGTCTGAAGCCCAGGACTGCTCCACTGACGACATGGCCCAGAAACCCAGGAAGACGGCAGCCCCCAAATTCAGTGACGCCTCGCTGAGGTGCCAGCTGTATGCCGTCGAGGCCCATCATAATGTCCTGTACCTCCACCCTGATTGCAGGAGGTCCAACAAGGTGACCAATCTGGCTTGGGAAGCAGTGGCAGGGGTGGTCAGTGACAACGCCGTGCGGAAGAGGTCAGCTACCTAGTGCAGAAAGAGAATCAATGTTCTCATCCGTTCTGCCAAGGTAAGCCAACCATCTCATCACTCTCAACTCACCCACCCACTCACCCACAAGCCCATCGCACATTCACTGGCAACTCACTCACTGCTAGCTCAAGGGACATCACCTCTCACTGTCATACACACCCTCACATCTCCAACTGGCCTCATCTCCACTGGAGATCGCGACCTCATCCCGCCAAGGCTCCACTCACCACCCTCGCATACCAAACATCCTTTTCCTCTGCCCTGGAATGCATCCTGCTTACGCGCTCTCTCTCTGTCTTTATGTTAGAGAACATCACACACAATTGCAGGGAAAGGTCCCAGAACAGGGGGGGAGCGCCGGAAATCAAGGTCTTAAGGTATAAAAAGAGTTTTTATAAATATTTAAGGAAGAAATGAGTAAGTGAGTGTTGGTCCTATAGAAAGTGGGTTTGGAAAATTGATCATGGAAATCAAGGAGATGGCAGATGAATTGAACAAGTATTTTTGTCTCAGTTTTCACTATAGAGAATGCAAATAACATCCCAGAGGCAGCTATAAACCAGGAAATGGAAGGGAGGGAAGAACTCAGGACAATTACATCACTGAGTAAGTTGTTGAAGCTGCAGACTGACAAGTAACTGGGCCCTGATGGAATTCATCTTAAGCTCTTAAAACAATTGGCTAGTGAGATAATTGACGCATTGGTTTCAATTTTCCAAAACTCTAGATTCAGGGAAGGTCCCATTAGATTGGAAGATAGAAAATGTAACTCCTTTATTCAAAAGGGGAGGGAGACAGAAAACGTGAGACTACAGGGCAGTTAGTCTAACATCTGTCAAAGGGAAAATGTTGGCAGGGCTCGTGGACAAATTCAACGTGATTAGACAAAGTCAACATGGTTTTAATAAAATGAAATTGTGTTTAAGCAATTTATTGGAATTCTTTGAGGAAGTAACACCTGTTGTAGTTAAAGGGGAACCGGTAGATTGTACCTACCTAAATTTCCAGAAGTCATTTCATAAGGTGCCCCATCAAAGGTTATTGTGGAAAATAAAAACTGATGGTGTAGCGGGTAACATGTTGACATGGTTGAAAATCGGCTAGCTAACAGGAAGCAGGCAGCAGGCATAAATGGGTCATTTAGCAGGATGTAATGTGTAGTGTGTCACAGAGATCAGTGTTGGACCTCAACTATTTATAAATTATATAAATGACTTGGATGAAGGAATAGATGGGATGATTGCCAAATTTGTTCATAACGCAATGATCGATAGGACAGTAAGTTATGAAGGGTACTTAAGGGGCGGGATATAACGGAAAAGTTTCTAAATGTGGTGCGAGTGGGAACAGCTGGATGTTTCCCGACGGCCGAACCGGCGAGGCCATCACCGATATCGAGCGTTAATTAAAGCACTTAATGATGCCCCACGGACTTCCCGGCGGAAAAAACTCTCCCGTCAGCTGATTTGTTTGTACCACGCTCGGCAGCTCCCCACTAACGAGGGGAACAGCTCTTAAACCGATCCCGTGGAGCAAATCCTAGGCAGCACGCAGCCATGCCACTGCGCAAACTGGTACCCCATTTTGGTGATGCCGATCAGGCCGATTGTAGGCACGGTAGAGTCCAGATGGGATACCCTGTTCCCCCATGGGGGTCGGAGGGCCAGCCACAGGGCAGCCTGGGAGGCAGTGACAATCGCTATCAGCGCGGGGAGTGTCACCAGGAGGACTGCCACCCAGTGTCATAAAAAGCTCAATGACCTCCACTGGGCCACATGGGTGAGTTGGCATCAGGCCCTTCTGCCACTCCCCCACCCCCGACGCCACCCTCAACCCCCATAGCCCTGCGGTTGGCTCTCCACCACCACACTCCTGCCAGCACAATAGCACGCCTGTGTCCCAGCACACCCTGGCATCCACCTGAGCACCCCACCCATGCCCAGCGGCAGTGCCCACACCTGACCCTCACCATAGCCTCCCCACTGCCCTGCGATGCATGAAGCCCGAGGCTGGTTTAGCACAGTGGGCTAAACAGCTGGCTTGTAATGCAGAACAAGGCCAGCAGCACGGGTTCAATTCCCGTACCAGCCACCCCGAACAGGCGCCGGAATGTGACGACTAGGGGCTTTTCACAGCAATTTCATTGAAGCCTACTTGTGACAATAATCGATTATTATTATTATTATTATTAAGCGTGCGGCTCACGATGCCCTCTCTCTGTCCCGCTGCTCTCTCTCTGTCTCTCCCCCTTCCACTCACAGCCAGCAATGCTATGATCTATCTGGCCACTGCAGCCGTTGTGGATGCACGGTGAGAAAGGGCCAGCGCCAGCCTGGGGAGGACCCTGCACAAGAGAAGCCCGCCCCAGAAGAGCAGGCGCCAGGCGGTGATGCTCAAGTGCTGGTCGTCCATCAGGCCGAGATGTGAAGATGGTGCCGCGTGTATACCATCAGCGCCTGTCCTTCGAGGTGCCGCCAGTCTGCTGCGCTGCCGAAGTCTCTGGCTCACCAGGGGGATCGTGGGGGAGTATGGAGGAGGACACCCGCTCATGGTGGCAATCAAATTGATGGTGATCCTCAACCTCTATGCACCTGGCTAATTCTGACGTGGTGCACAGGTGCATCCATGCTGTCACAGTTGCCCTATGCACCCGGGCATCTATATACATCACCTTCAACCTGGACCAACAGGATGTCGGGGCTGCTGGACTTGGGGGTGATTGATGGCACACATGTTGGCCTCCGAGGGTGTGCACCTCAGGGAGTGCCCTTCACCAATGGGAAGGGCTTCTACTTCCTGAATGTGCAGTTGGTGTGCAACAACAGCAGCACATCATGCACTTCTGTGCCCGATATCCAGGCAGCGTGCACAATGCATAGATCCTGGCACACTCATTGGTTCCCAGCACCTTCAAGGTGCTCCCTTGGGTGAGGTGTTGGCTAGTGGGTAAGCAGATTGCTTACCTACTGAGGTCATGGCTAATGATGCCTGTGTAGAGGCCCAGATTGAGGCGGAGATCCGTTATAACGATGCTCACTCAGCAACCAGGAGCATCATTGAGCGGTCTATTGGCATTCTGAAGATATATTTCTGTTGCCTGGACCAGTCTGGTGGATGCTCCAATATATTCACTAGAGCATCATGGTAGCCTGCTGCATGCTCCATAACCTTGGGCAGCAGTAGCGAGAAATGCTGGAGGAGGTGGAAGAACGGCAGCCCTCAACTGACGAGGAAACCCGGGAACCAGCAGCTCCGCTACCCTGTCTCATCACTTCCCCCCCTGCAGCCCCCAATTCAAACTACCCCCCCCCACACACACACACACTCAAAATCCGCCTTACCCTGAGCCTCTCAATCTTTCTCCCACCCTAGCCTTCCAATCCTTACCACTACCAGAGATCTCCCTCTGAGGGTCATATCAGCATCATCACAGGATGTTGGGCCTGGGTTGGCAGGATCAGCGGGTCTTGTCTGCGGGATAGAGGATGATGAACGACTTGCTATATGATGAGCTCTGGTGCTCCTCATTGTATGACAGAGTCTGACTCCTGGTCTTGAAGATGACGTACTATTGTCCAGCCAGATGATTCCTGCATGTGTGTCACCCAATTCCTATTCACGGGCCCAAATATGTTGGGGAGGGGTGGAATTTGGGGGAGCTGCGGAAGATGGTGAATGGTTAGGGCTCACTCACTGGGGATGCTGTAATACAGGGTGGGCTCACACTGCTGCCCCCATGTCCTGCCACTTCTCAGTGAGGGTGTAAGTATGTAGGACGATCATAGCATTTGGTCGTGACTCTGTGTCGGAGGTAAGGGAGGCAGATTGCCTAGGGCTTTTCAGAGGGTATTTGGTAGTGACTCTGTGTCGGAGGTAAGGGAGGCAGATTGGCAAGGGTATTTCAGAGGGTATTTGGTCGTGACTCAGTGTCTGGGGGTAAGGGGCCAGATTGACTCAGGTATTTCAGAGGGTATTTGGTAGTGACGGGGGTAGAGGAGGAAGATTTTTTTCCTGAAGAACTTTGGTAAAACGGTTGTGTTTTTAAGGTCATCCAAAGGCTTCATTGGCACTTTTAATGATGTCAGCACTTTCTACATTAACATTAAGGTTTGTTGTTTATCCAGGATTGGGGTTGTGTCTCAGCCAGGCCTCTGTATAATTAATGAATGAGGCGAATGAACTGTGCTTGAATATATTTATAAATACCTAGCTGATATGTTAGTCACACCAACATTAAATAATCAGTAAATTCAGTGCGGCAGATGGCACAATTTGACATGCGAGTTCCTACCTTTTCCAGGTTGATGCGTCTCCTGGGCACACTCCTTTTCTCGGAATAGTCGGCCACTCCTTGAATAATTAAATATTACAATCCAGCACGACAGGAAGCACTCTTGCTTCGTCTTCCAAACTTCTTGAACAGCCGACCTGACATAGGACGTGATTCACCTGAAAAGTTTCTATGTCTGGTTTCGGACTGTTTGGCGGAGTTTTTCTCGATGGCTGGAGCACCAAGAAACATCTCACTATTCAATGGCACTTTGTCTTTTTTGGGGGGCCTCGTGGAGATTCTCTCCGCTGAGCCTGTACTTAGAGTGATTTCCTGCTCACCAGCTGGAAAGGCTCCCTTCAGATCACCATTTTAAAAAGCTACCCCGATGTTTCCTCCCCCCTCAGGTCCCGTCCTATTTTTGACCCCCTAACCCCCCAACCCTTGGGAGACCCACGGGAACACCCCGATCCCTGGCATTGCCAACCTGGAACCTGGGCACTCTGGCACTGCCAGCCTGGCACCTTGGCAGTGACCTGGGAGCCTGGCAGTGTTACCCGGGGACCCTGGCAGAGCTAGGGTGGCA
Organism: Scyliorhinus torazame; assembly: GCF_047496885.1. Classification (NCBI taxonomy): domain Eukaryota; kingdom Metazoa; phylum Chordata; class Chondrichthyes; order Carcharhiniformes; family Scyliorhinidae; genus Scyliorhinus; species Scyliorhinus torazame. Next base: position 88,632,236 of record NC_092725.1, on the reverse strand, counting down.
CAATCAGGGTGCTAGACTGACAGTGCCAAGGTGCCTAGGTGCCAGAGGGAAAGCCGAAGTACCAACCTGCCCTGACCCGACCACCCAAGGGTCTCTAATCACCTGAGGGACCACCCCCCCAGGGGTAGTTATGCCTGGTCCATGTTTGTGTGGACCAGTACTAAACAGCACCCTGGCAATGTTCCCCCAGGCCCGGCCGTTGAGTCCCAGACACCGGGAGAATCCGCCAAACATATATTTAAATGAGCTGGATGGGTCATTTAAATATGCTAATCTGGGCCACGCCCAGTGAGGGCGAGATCCAGATCGTGACATCTTGTGAGATTCCTTTAAATCTCGCGAGACATTTCAAGAATCCCAAACCTAGTGAGAGGCCCATGCGAGATTAAAGGCCTCGTCCCGACACCAAGTCGGGTGCGTCAAGACCCGGGGCAGCTTTGGGGCAGCACGGTAGCCTTGTGGATAGTACAATTGCTTCACAGCTCCAGGGTCCCAGGTTCGATTCCAGCTTGGGTCACTGTCTGTGCGGAGTCTGCACATCCACCCCGTGTGTGCGTGGATTTCCTCCGGGTGCTCCGGTTTTCTCCCACAGTCCAAAGATGTGCAGGTTAGGTGGATTAGCCATGATAAATTGCCCCTAGTGTCCAAAATTGCCCTTAGTGTTGGGTGGGGTTGCTGGGTTATGGGGTTAGGGTGGCGGTGTTGACCTTGGGTAGGGTGCTCTTTCCAAGAGCCGGTGCAGACTCGATGGGCCGAATGGCCTCCTTCTGCTCTGTAAATTCTATGATAAGACCACAGTTTTTCACACGATTGGTCGCATTGAGGTAGTGTGAAAATTCAAGTTGATGTTTCGGCTCGACACGAGAAAGCTCAGCAATGACAGCGTGCTGGATCCAATTATTATTAATTATTCTGTTGAATCATTTTTGGAATATGCAAATTCTTGTCATATAATGTATTCAATTAAAAGGTTTTTTAAATTAAAGAACTTGCATTTATCACATCTCTCAGTGATATCTCAAAGGACTTAACTTGTAATGAATCGCCCTAGAGATTTATGCAGGAAAATTAAACTACTTTATGTCTTCTTTTTTTAAAAAAAAACATTTTATTAAGGCATTTATAAATTTTAACATCAAATTCAAGAGGAAAAACAACAAAGTAAGTAACACCCACCCAACCAACAACCACACCCAGCCAACATGGCTTACATACACAGTTCCCCAGTCCCCCTCCTCCACTAACTAATCCCGCCTCAACCATCCCCCCTTCCTCCCTTCCTTCCTAACCAACCCCCCCCACCCTTTTGTATCTGCTTAATTTTCCCCAAAGAAATCGATAAACTGCTGCCACCTCCGGGTGAACACTAGCATCCATCCAGGGCAAATTTGATCTTCTCGAGCTTGAGAATGTCACTAACCCACACCCCAGATCTCGGGGGCTCCGAGTCCCCCACACCAAAAAGATCCGTCTCTGGCCTACCAGGGAGGCAAAGGCGAAAACATCGGCCTCTCTCGCCCCCTGGCCTCCCCGGGTCTTCCGACACACCAAAACCCGCCACCTCTGGTCTCGGAACCACCCGTACCTTCAATACCGTGGACATGACATCGGCAAATCCCTGCCAAAATCCCCTAAGCCTGGGACATGCCCAAAACATATGGACATGATTCGCGGGCCCTCCCGCACACCGCCCACACCTGTCCTCCACCCCTTCAAAGAACCTGCTCATTCAGGCCACAGTCACCCTGTGGACTACCTTGAATTGTATCAGGCTGATCCTGGCACACGACGAGGATGCGTTAACCCTACTCAAGGGATCCTCCCACAATCCCGCCTCTAGTTCCTTGCCCAACTCTTCCTCCCATTTTTGCTTTACCTCCCCTATTGGGTTCCCTCCCATTCCATGAGCTCATTATAAATTTCCGAAACCTTCCCTTCCCCCACTCCCGTTTTCGACACTACCATGTCCTGGATCTCCTGCGACGGTAGGAACGGAAAGGTGGAAACCTGCCTCCGTGCAAAGTCCCTCACCTGCAGATAACGGAACCCATTCCCACCTGGCAGCTCAGACACCTCCTCCAAACACGGAAAACTGCCGTCAATCAACAGATCCCCTAACCGCTCAATCCCAGCTCACCGCCACCATCAAAACCCCCATCTACCCCTCCCCCGGCAGAAACCGATGATTGCCAAAAATTGTAGCCCATACCGACGCTCCCTCCATTGTCTCCACACCCTCAAAGCCGCCATTACCACCGGGCCTGTGGAGTACTGAGCCGGCGAGAACAGCAGATGTGCCATTACCAGTGCACCTAAACCTGTGCCCCTACACGATGCCGCCTCCACCCGCTCCCACACCGACCCCTCCCCCACTACCCACTTCCTGACCATTGCCATGTTCACCGCCCAATAGTAGTTCCTGAAATTCGGTAGAGCCAGCCCCTAACCCCTCCTCCTCGACCCCGCTCCAGCAGAACCTTCTTTACTCGCGGGGTTTCACCGACCCATATGAACCCAGAGATCATCGTGTTCACCCTCTTGAAAAAGCCTTCGGTGTAAAAATAGGCAGGCACTGAAATACAAATAAAACCTTAGGAGAACCGACATCTTTACCGTCTGCACCCTCCCCGCCAGTGACAGCGGGAGCACATCCCACCTTTGAAAGTCCTCGTTCACCTGCTCCACTAACCGAGCCAAATTCAGCTTGTGTAGCTGTTCCCACTGCCGCACCACCTGGATTCCTAAATACCGGAAACTGCCTCCCATCACCTTGACCGGCATCCGCCCAATCTCCTCTCCTGCCCCCTCACCTGAATTGCAAAGATCTCACTTCTGCCTATATTTAATTTGTACCCCGAAAACGGCCCAAATTTTCCTAGGATCCCCATAATCTCTCCAATATCCCCCCCCCAGCGGGTAAGAAATATACAAAAGTAAGTCGTCCACATATAACGAGACCCTGTGCTCCACACACCCTCGCACTATCCCCTGCCAGTCCTTTGACACTCTCAGTGCCATTGCCAGTGGCTCGATAGCCAAGGCAAACAACAGGGGGAGAGTGGACATCCCTGCCTCGTCCCCCGGTGCAGCCTAAGATAATCCGAGCTCACTTGGTTCGTCCGCACGCTCGCAACTGCTACATGGTACGGCAGCCAGACATATTCCACAAAACCCTACCCAAACCCAAACAGCCCCAGGACCTCCCACATGTACTCCCACTCCACCCGATCAAAGGCCTTTTCCCGCATCCATTGCGACCATCACCTCCACCTCCCTTCCCTTGGAGAGCATTATAATCATGTTTAGAAGCCTTCTGATGTTGGCCGTTAGCTGCCTCTCTTTCACAAACCCCGTCTGGTCATCTCCAACTCTCCTGGCACACAATCCTCTCTTCTCGAGGCCAAGATCTTGGCCAGCAATTTGGCGTCTACATTTAGAAGGGAGATTGGCCTGTATGACCCGCATTATTCGGGTCCTTATCCCGCTTCAGGATAAGAGAGATCGAGGCCAGTGACATCGTTGGGGGAGTATGCCTCGCTCCCCAGCCTCATTAAATCCCTTTAACCAGCAAGGGCCCCACCCCTCCTGAAAACATTTTATAACACCATCCGGCCCCGGGGCCTTGCCTGACTGCATAGCCTCCAGCCCCTCCAGCACTTCAAACAGCCCAATCGGGGCCCCTTGGACTTCCACCAGCTCTTCTTCCACCCTCGGAAAATCCAGTCCCTCCAAAAACTGCCTCATCCCCTCCCCCCACAGCTGGGGGTTCTGACTCGTACAGCCTACTATAAAATTCCTTAAACACCCGTTCACCCCCACTGAGTCCAAGATCGTGTTCCTCCCTCTATCCTATCTCCCTAGCGGCCTCCCGTTTCCTAAGCTGGTGTGCTAACATCCTACTAGCCTTCTCCCCAGATTCATACACCGCCCCTCTCGCCTTTCTCAACTGCCCCACCGTCTTCCCTGTAGATAGCAGACCAAACTCCATCTGCACCTTCTGCCGCTCCTTCAACAGCCTCGCCTCTAGGGCCTCCGAGCACCTTTTGTCTAACTGGAGGATCTCCTTCATGGGGCAGCATGGTAGCATAGTGGTTAGCACAATTGCTTCACAGCTCCAGGGTCCTGGGTTCGATTCCCAGCTTAGGGCACTGTCTGTGCGGAGACTGCACGTTCTATGTGTGTGCGTGGGTTTCCTCCAGATGCTCTGGTTTCCTCGCACAGTCCAAAGATGTGCAGGTTAGGTGGATTGGCCATGCTAAATTGCCCTTGGTGTCCAAAATTGCCCTTAATGTTGGGTGGTGTTACTGGGTTATGGGGTGGAGGTGTGGGCTTGGGTAGGGTGCTCTTTCAAAGAACCAGTGCAGACTCGATGGGCCGAATGACCTCCTTCTGCATTGTAAATTCTATGATTTCACTAGTCTATCCATCTCCGCCCGCTCAACTTTCTCCCTGTGTGCCTGTTTCGAGATAAACTCCCCTCTATCACTGCCTTCAACGCCTCCCATACCCTGGCTGCCGAAACATCCCCCGTATCGTTTATCTCCGCATATCTCCGAATGGCCTCTCTGACCTGCTCCTCCGTTAATAGTCCTACACCTAACCTCCAGTACGGGCGCTGGCCCCCCTCCTTGCTCACCCGTAAATCCACCCAGTGTGGGGCATGAGTCGACACTACAATCGCCGAGTACTCGGCATCTACCACCCCTGCCAGCAAAGTCCTGTCCCTGACGAAAAAGACAATCCCAGAGTACACTTTGTGTACACGGGGGAAAAAAGCAAAACTCCTTCGTTCTCAGCCGTCCAAACCTCCACGGATCCACCCACTTGCCACTTCAAATGCCACCCGCTTATTAATCAGAATCGCCTTGTTTTAGAATCTAGCCCCGAATGGAATACCTGCCGAACCCACCCCGTCCTCAGACTAGTCTGATCTACCACCCTCAGATGTGTCTCCTGTATCATTGCCACGTCCGCCTTTAAGCTTTTCAGATGCGCGAACACATGGGCCCTCTTGACTGGCCCATTCAACCCTCTCACATTTCGTGTGATCAGCCTGGTCGTGGGGCAAACCCCCCTCCCCCCTCCCTTGCCGATCCCTGGCCTTTCCTAGGCCAGCCCCCAACCTGCGTCCCGCACCTCTTCAGGCCCGCCCTTGGGTATCCACTGTCATCGATCCTCACCCTGTCACCTTTCGTCAGTCCCTCCCCTGTTAGCAGACTTCTGCCCCCCTCCCCCTCCCTCCCCCCGACCCATAACAAAATAACAGTCCCAACCCCCACCAACACACTCACCTCCTGCTCACCACCCACTGCGCTTCCGTGAGCTAGCCCGCCCAGCTAGCCTGGTAGCCCTCGCCCATGGCGCCAAGCATCCAACCCCCCCACTGATTCCCCTCCATCCTCTCGTGCAAACTTTACAATCCCCAACAAACACAAAGAAGGAAAAGCGACCCACCATCCCCCACCAATAACGAAACAAACCCAAAACAGAACACTGCGACGGCCCCAAACATCGCGCAAAAGTGTTCCATATAAACCAGAAGAAAAACAAAATACAAGATAAACACTCCCTCCAGAGTTCAATGTCCTCATTCTCCTGCCAGTCCATTGTCTCTAATAAATTCCATCGCCTCCTCTGGCGATCCAAAGTAGAGTACCTGGCCTTCTTACGTTACCCACAGATGCGCTGGGTACGACTTGCCGAACTTCACCCCCTTCGTAAAGAGGGGCGACTTAACCTGTTGAAGTTCGCCCTCTTTTGGCCAACTCCACACCTAGGTCTTGGTAGACATGCAGCTCGATGCCTTCCCATGGTGCACCTCAGAATCTGTTCCTTATCCAGGAACCAGTGCAATCGCGCCACCATCGCCCTCGGCGGGTCGTTTCTATGCGGCATCCTATGCGCCCTGTGCGCACGGTCCACCTCCAAGGGCCGAACAAACACTCCTTCAACCAGCAGCTTCTCGAATATTCGTTCCACATATGCACCGGCGCCCGCTCCCTCACTGCCCTCCGGCAGGCCCACGATCCTCATATTCTGCCTGCGCGACCTATTCGGCAGGTCCTCCACTTTACCCTGCAGCCTCTTCTGTTGATCTCTCATTAACTCCATCTGCTCATCCATCGAGGTGAGCTGCTCCTCGTGCTCGCCCATCACCTCCTCCTGCTTCAGAATCGCCTGGCCCTGTTCTACTGAATAGTTACAGTCACCAGGTTTGTAAATGATGACTCTTTATTTATAACTTGATAAATGGCAAAATATGTAGCAGATACAGTTGGTTAAAGTACCTAACTCCTACTGTAACTTGCCTCCCCACCCTCTACACACACACAAAACAGAGGAAAAAGGGGGGGAACCTAAATGAAAGAGAAAGAGTCTTTGCTTCAGATGATGGTCCCTTGCAGGCTTTCTAAAATAAGCTTGGGATTCACAGTCCTTGCTTCGCAGCCTGTACTCATAGTATTCCTGGAGACACAGAGTCCCTGTTTCAGCAGACTCCGCTTTCAGTTTGTGGTTTATTTTCAGGCCTCTGCCTTTTCTGGAGAGAGAGTTGATCGCTTCACGTCAGCCATTTTGCAGAAAGAGCTGTTCACAAGGCCTGTAATGGTTCTCCTGTCCATAGATCCATCCAGACTCTGAACTGCCAGTTCTGAAATACAGCCTTTCTGGAGAAGCAGTAAAAAGTCTTACAACACCGGGTTAAAGTCCAACAGGTTTGTTTTCAATCACTAGCTTTCGGAGCACTGCTCCTTCCTCAGGCGAATGAAGAGGTAAGTTCCAGAAACATATATATAAACAAAGTCAAAGATGCAATACGATGCTTTGAATGGGAGCATTTGCAGGTAATTAAGTCTTTACAGATCCAGAGAGACGGGTAATCCTAGGTTAAAGAGGTGTGAATTGTCTCAAGCCAGGGCAGTTGGTAGGATTTTGCAAGCCCAGGCCAGATGGTGGGGGATGAATGTAATGCGACATGAATCCAAGGTCCCGGTTGAGTCCGTACTCATGTGTGCGGAACTTGGCTATAAGTTTCTGCTCTGCGATTCTGTGTTGTCGCGCATCCTGAATGCCCTTGACTGCTGAAGTGTTCCCCGACTGGAAGGGAACATTCCTGCGCAACCTCAAACAGACCATTGTTTGCAGCAAACTACCCAGCCTTCAGAACAGCGACCACGACACCACACAACCCTGCCATGGCAATCTCTGCAAGACGTGCCAGATCATCGACATGGGTACCACCATTACTCGTGAGAACACCACCCACCAGGTACACGGTACATACTCGTGCGACTCGGCCAACGTTGTCTACCTCATAAGCTGCAGGAAAGGATGTCCCGAAGCATGGTACTTTGTCGAGACCATGCAGACGCTGCGACAACGGATGAACGGACATCGCGCGACAATCGCCAGGCAGCAATGTTCCCATCGAGTTGGGGAACATTTCATCAGTCAAGGGCATTCAGCCTCTGATCTCCGGGTAAGCGTTCTTCAAGGCGGCCTACAAGACGGACAAGAACGCAGAATCGTCGAACAGAAACTTATAGCCAAGTTCCGCACACATGAGTATGGCCTCAACCGGGACAGTATGGTTAGCACTGCTTCTCACAACATCAGGGTCCCAAGTTCAATTCCGGACTTGGGTGACTGTCTATGTGGTGTTTGCACCTTCTCCTCTTGTCTGTGTGGGATTCCTCTGGGTGCTCCAGTTTCCTCTCACAGTCCAAAGATGTGCAAGTTAGGTGGATTGGCCATGCTAAATTGCCCCTTAGTGTCCAAAGATGTGCCGGTTAGGTGGGTTTATGGGGTTACAGGAATAGGGCGGGCTAGTGGGCCGAGGTAGGTGCTCTTTCAGATGGTCAGTGCAGACTCGATAAGCTGAATGGTCTCCATCTGCATTGTAGAGATTCTATGATTCTAACGAGAGGGCACAGGTTTAAGTAATTGGCAAACAAAGGAAAAATGATATGAGGAAAAGCTTTTTGTGTGCAGCAAGGTTTTGAATGTGCTGCCTGTCAGTCTGGTGGAGGTAGATTCAACTGAAGCATTCAAAGAGGAATTCGACTGTTCTCTGAAAAGGAAGAATGAGCAGGGTTTTGGGGAGAAGGGTGGCACAAGGTGAATTGTTCAGACAGTGCAGACACATGGGCCGAATGAGCTCCCTCCACCACAATAATTCCGTGAATTGTGAAGTAGAATTTTGCCGAAAGTGAAATTTACAAAACGTGGAAGCCCAGGAGAAGACTTTTGAATCCTGGAATGATGGCTTCAGGAATCTGGCTTCGAGCTGGAAGAGTCTATTTAATGGGTAATCTGGACCAAGACTTTTTCATCTTTGCTGAAAGCTGTAGGCAAGATAGTCACATAAAAATCTTCAAACATATCCGAGCTGTGCATTTTGGGAATAAGGTGGGGCTCGGATTGGTTGTATTGTTGTTGTGTTTGTTATAATTAAAATTTTATTTGAATACAAAAATATGTTTAAAATAGCCGAAGGTATGAATGGTACAGTAGCTTTGTAAATATGCGACAAGAGGGGGTGATATCTGTCATGATATCCATATTAACATATCATTGTGCAATCACACACACACACTGATGGACAGGTAGACGGACCAATCAACACACATACAACATCACAGCCAATCACCAGTGAGAGCACACGCACTATAAAACAGGGAACACCACAGTTCCCGCTCATTCTACCAGGACATAGCTCAGAGCTCACAGCGTGCCACTCATACATACACCATGTGCTGAGTGTCTCTCTAAGATAGTGCTAGGGCTGGGTCCACAGGTTAACTGGTGAAGTACGAACCACAGCCAGAAGTTAACAGTTGTTATTGTACAGAAAAATAAAACAGAGTTGTACCATCTACAACCGTGTTGGTTCGTTTGTGTATCGGAACACCCAACACGACAATATCTTTACGAAACAGAGGTTACACCAAAATCCTTGTGGTAGTATCAGATATTGCAGTACCCAAGAGGCTGTAGACCATTGGGTAAATCTAGGAGTTTACCATTGGCAGTTTGGTATGTAGCTCTGCCCTGATAGGCGGGGTATAAGAACAGATGTCGTCCCAGCAGCCCTCATTCTGTACCGAAGCTGCTGGGGAACAGATCTAGTCTATTAAAGCCTTCAGTTATGATACAACCTCGTCTTCGAGTTTAATTGATCGTGCATCAATTTAATAGACTACTCTTAAGCTGAAAGAATAGATCTCCGAATCAAGCCGGAGTGTCTACAACTCAGCCCCCACGCGGAGAACTCGGCGGCGATATTTAAGCACTGGCTGGCGTGTTTTAAAGGCTACCTCGAGACGGCCAGAGGCAACCCCTCAGGAGAACAGAAACTGCATCTCCTGCACTCGAGAGTAAGCCCTGGAATCTTCTCCCTCATCGAGGAGGCGGAGGACTATGATGATGCGATCGAACTGTTAAAGGGACATTATATACGCCCTGTAAACCAGGTCTACGCACGTCATCTGCTTGCAACTAGACGGCAAAGCCCCGGGGAATCGCTGGAGGACTTCTACCGTGCGCTACTGGTGCTGGGCAGAAACTGTGGCTGCCCGCAAGTTTCGGGCAGCGAGCACACGGAACCTCTAACCCAGGATGCCTTCGTAGCAGGTATGGGCTCCTCAGAGATCCGCCAAAGACTCTTAGAAAAGGACACCCTGGGACTGAGAGAGGCACGGGCCCTGGCAGGGTCCATGGATGTTGCCTCCAGAAACGCGCAGTCCTATGCGCCCGACCGCGCGGCGGCCCCCTGGGCTGCGTGGCATCCCGCAGCGGCAGCCCCACTAACCTTCCCCGTGTCCCCGCAGGCCTGCGCTGTAAGACGGCCCGCTCATTCCATTGGGCCCCGCTGTTTCTTCTGCGGGCAGGCGAAGCATCCCCGCACGCACTGCCCGGCCCGCACCTCCACCTGCAAATGGAGCGGCAAGAAGGGCCATTTTGTGGGGGTCTGCCAAGCACGAGCCGTGGCTGCGGTCTCCAACGACTCCGGACCGCCGGGGCAACCTTCCCTTCGGGCCCCAGGTGGCCACCACTCACCGCCACCCCCTATCCTAGGGCCACGCCCGACCCACGGACAACACGCTGGATGGATGGGCGCCGACATTTTGTCCATCCCCGCTGCCATTTTGTCCATCCCCGAGCGATCCATGGGAGACGCCATCTTGGATGGGGCCCCAGGCCCCCAACACGGCTGACTACACACTGCCCGATCACAACCCGCAACTGAGGAGCGAGGGGGAGGGGAGCAGAGCGGAGGAGGGTGGGGAGGGAGGGGAGTGAGGGAGAGGAGGGAGGGAGGGAGAGGAGGGAGGAGAGAGGGGAGGAAGGAGGGTGGGAGGGGAGGAGGAGGAGGGAGGGATGAAGGAGGGAGGGGCAGGAGGGAGGGATAAAGGAGGGTGGGGAGGAGGGGTGAGGAAGGAGGGGGAGGGGGGTAGGAGGGGGTAGGAGGGAAGGGTGAAGGAGGGGGAGAGGAGGGGGAGGAGGGAGGGAGGTGGAGGGAGGGAGGAGGGAAGGAGGGAGGGAGTGAGGGAGGGGGAGGGAGTGGGGGAGGGGTGAAGGGGGAGGAGGAAGGAGGGAGGGGGAGGAGGGAGGGGGAAGGAGGGAGGGAGGTGGGAGGGGAGGAGGTGGGAGGGAGGGGGAGGGGAGGAAGGGAGGGAGCGAGGGAGAAAGGGAGGGAGGGAGGAAGGGAGGGAGGGGGAGGAAGGGAGGGAGGAAGGGGGGACGAATGGGAGGGGGAGGGAGCGAGGGGGAGGGAGAAAGGGAGGGAGGGGGTAGGGAGGGTGGGAGGGAGGGGGAGTGTGGCAAACCACTGTGTTCTTATATTAAGTGTTGTACGGTAGAACCTGTACTACACGTTCACCTGGGCCCCTGCATGCTAGCTCCGCCCAGGAGCCGGGTTATAAATATGCGTGGCTTCCAGCTCGCAGCCATTTCGTCAGCTGCTGTGGGAGGCCACACATCTGATACTAATAAAGCCTCAGTTTGAATTCAACTTCGTCTCCAGCCAAATTGATGGTGCCTCAATTTATTAGTATCTGATTCAGAAGATGGACCTCCGGATTAAACCAGATCAACTGCAGCTGGATCCACACGCAAGCGACACCAGAAAGGTCTTCCAGCACTTGTTAGCTTGTTTTGAATCGTATATCAACGCGGCGCCGACACCTGTTACAGAGGCTCAGAAGATTCAGATCTTGTACTCCAGACTCAGCTCTAAAATCTTCCCGCTGATCCAGGATGCGCTGAATTACGCTGATGCCATGACTCGACTCAAAGAAAATTATGAGCAGAAGACAAACACGCTCTTCGCCAGACACGCACTCGCAACGCGTACTCAACTACCTGGTGAGTCAATCGAGGACTTCTGGAGGGCCCTGATCCCACTAGTTCGGGACTGTGACTGCCAGGACGTTACAGCTAAGGAGCACTCAGATCTCCTTATGCGGGACGCTTTTGTAACGGGATTGGGTCTGATGTTATCAGGCAGCGGCTCCTAGAAGGGGCCATGCGCGACCTCGCAGAGACTAAAACACTAGCGCTTTCCATGACGGTCGCCTTGCGCAATGTACAGTCCTACGCCCCCAACCGGGCGGCCCACTCCTCCTACGTTTCATGGGCCCCACAGGCAGCCGCCCCAGCGGGGGCGCTACCCACCCAGTACGCCTGCGCTACGCCCCAGCCAGTGATCTCCGGGGGCCCCCGATGCTATTTTTGCGACCAGCGAAGACACCCCCGCCAACGCTGCCCGGCCCGCGCTGCCCTTTGTAAGGCCTGCGGGAAGAAGGGCCACTACGCAGCGGTGTGCCAGGCCACCCCTCCCCGGTCACGGACAATGAGCACCGCTATCCTCCTCTCCTCCCCAGGCCATGTGCGCCCAATGGGCACCGCCATCTTCTCCCCCACACAACACGTGCGTTTCATGGGCGCCGCCATCTTGCTCCACCCCCGCAACGTGCGTTCCATGAGCGCCGCCATTTTGTGATCCCCACGACCTCCGGGCGCCGCCATCTTGTCCACCCCTCAGCACATGGATACCAACGGTGTTTCAGGACCCCAACTCAACGCACGCCTCACGACCCGACGATCAACCACGGCTCACATCCATGGCAATTGACCAGTCCCGACCACATACTCTGACCAACGCATCCACCAGCGTGAAAGTCAACGGCCATGTGACCTCCTGCCTACTGGACTCCGGGAGCACCGAGAGCTTTGCACACCCGAATACGGTAAGGCGCTGCTCCCTTAGGGTACACCCTACCAATCAAAGTATTTCCCTGGCCTCCGGTGTTAGCCGTTTTAGCTGTGATATGAAGAGTCTAAAGTTCTTGTTCCTTTTCACCAAACACCATTTATTTCACTTCCACAGCCTCTGCACAAAACTCTTAACAACACACCACCTGACAGAGGCCACCTGAAGCCCCTTTACATATCAGTGTCAATTAATGGATACTTAACATAAATGAGACAACTAATTGCAGTGTCACTGAACCCATTACTTAACAGTCTCCCCTTCCTTGGAGAAAAAAAATTATTAGGTGAAAACAAAGTTTCAAGAAACTCAAAAACACACACATGATTTACGCCCCTTTTTTTTGTTTGGAGGAGAGAAAAAAAAAGTCACAGAAACAAGCGCCCTTCATTAACAATATTCAAAAGTTTCTGTGAACTCGCCCTTTTCGTAAAACAGTCTGACAGTTGCTACTCCTGTCGACCCATTTAATTTTTGTTATTTCCCCTCTGTCCAACATCTGCTTCAAACTTGCGATGTCTATCCGTAACCTCTTTTCATTGACACTTTTTGTAGAGTGAACATTTTCCCACAGGGATTTATTGTCAATGTGACAGTCAATAGGAAATAACCCAAATCCCCTAATCCCAAAATTTCTGTCAATATCATACTTATATAAAAGGCCATATCCACCACCTCTACAAGGCTTAACGTCTCAGCAGCCAAAGTGCTTTTTACCACTCTCCTTATTTTCTTTGTTTCCCACACAAGCGGGCAACATTTACCATTGTTCCCCAAAAGGAAAATTATAAAACCTCCTGCGCTTGAAACCCATCACATAAATTTGCGTAGGACGCATCACTATAAACTACCTAACCAGTTCAGTTGCCCAATTAATCTTCGCAGTTGCGCTTTTTCCATCTTTGAAACCATTGCGTCTTTTTGTGAAATTCGGCCATGACTAATTGCTATTGGGGTGATGCTTTCCAAATAAGATTGCTGACATAAAGTTGCCCCTAACTTAGTCTGTTCAATGTCCAGTCCAATATATTTAAATGCACCGGAAGCCTGACTTCCAACCCTGAATTCTTTCCTCAAACCAGAGATTACAATTGCTTCAAAATCACTAGTCCCACCCCACAAAAAATCATCGACATGCATCATAAAAATGCCAGAAAGATTTCCTTTATAGTGCCAGTAAAACATTGCAGGATCTGCTTTCAACTGGCAACTACCTAACTTTAACAAAACTGACCTTACCGAAAAATACCAGACTCTAGATGCATCATTTAATCCATATACACATTTGTTCAACTTCCAGAGTACCCCTTATGTGTTAGCTGCTTCTTTAGGAGGACGGAGAAAAATGTCTCTCTGGAGCTGATGCCCCTGCAAAAAGGCAGCTTTTATATCGAGAGATTTGCATTCCCATGCCTTTGTGGCTAATAGAGCCAAGAAGATCTTTAAAATAACCTTTCCTGCTGTAGGTGAATCTACCCTTAAATCCTGATCTTCTAAGTTTTCTTCAAATCCCCTTGCCACAAGCCTGGCCTATGCCTTATAAGTTCCATCCGGAAGAACCTTTTCCGTGCAAATCCATCTGTGGGATAGAGCTCTTTGTCCCCTATCCGGTACTTCCGTGGATACCCCAAATTCACTCCAACTATGCAATTCTTAATGTTTACCTTCTTTAATAACTTTTTAATCTAATTTATTTGAAGCCACCAAAATCTCACGTGCATGTGGGCTTCTACACCTATTAGTATTCGTAGTCTTACTCATGTTCCGAGATCTTGACAAACTACATCCCCTCTCCCTCCTGGTATCTCGTTCTGTACTGCTACTGCTTGACCTTTCCCTTCTGCTGTGGGACGTCCTTTCAATAGTTCTCGACCTTTTCCTGCGGACCTGTTCACTATCCGATATACTATCTGAACTGGCACTGCGTTTCTGTGCCCTCCATTTTTGAACTTCGTTTTCCCAATCCATTGTCTTGACTCCTTCCCCTGAATGCTGTACATTCAACCAATGTTTATACTTTCCAGTGGCCTTCCCTGCTCTACTAATAACAGTTGCATCCTTCCATTGACTAGACCCTTCAGGCAAGTATGTCACTTTTGTACCAACTTTTGGCAGTTGCCCTTTCGGAAAAATGGCCTGTTCTAATTCACCAGAAGTGTTGTGTTCCTCCACAGAAACCCTGTCTATATCAGTTAATTGGTCATCATAGTTCTGTAACACATGCGTACCAGATGACTCTGGTTCCTCGTCATGTCTGTCTGCTCTGTCTAAATTTGAAAATTTGTAATCTGTACCCATTATCCTTGATGAATGTACCCTAACAGTTTGATTACCATGTTGCAAAATAATTGTTTTGCCATCCATGCCTATGATCTTCCCTGGGCCTTTCCATTCATTAGAATTGTCTCTCTTATAGTATACCATGCCTCCTTGCTGAAAAACGTCATCTGATGGCCGTACGTTATGTCTTAAAGCTCTGCGTATTCTTTCAGAGACTTCTACTTCCAAAAAAGCTTTTCTACTGCTATGTAATGCATTTAAATGTTCAGCAAAACCAGAGCTAATTGGAGTCCCCTCCCAAGTTGGAGGCTGGTCATCCAAAATGGACGGAATTTTAGGATTTCTACCAAACACTAATTGATAAGGACTATAGCCCCCAACCATCTGCAATGAATTCTTTGCATGTACTGCCCATGCTAAAGCTGAATTTAGCCTGCAATTTGGTCGATCTGCCAAAATTTTCCGAAGCATGTCATCGATGACAGCCTGATTTCTTTCACAGGCATCATTACTAAATGGGCTTTCTGCAGCCGTATTCATAACTCTGATATTCATGTTTTCACACACATCCCTAAACTCATCATTCGCAAATTCTCCCCCATTGTCCATAAGGAATTTTGCCGGTGGACCCATTCCTGTCCCTATCCATTTTTCCACGATTTGATCCAGAATTACTCTCTTTTCTTTACTTCGTACAATCGTTGATTGACTAAATCTGGTTTCTAAATCTACAAAATGCAAAATGAATATATTATTTGCTTTATCCCAGATCTTAAGGTCCATGGCCACAATGTTGTTAAAATCCCTGGCCAAAGGTAGGGTTACTATCAGTCATCCTGGTGTCCTTCTGTACTTCCTACAGACTTCACAGCGGTCACTAACCTGTTCTATCAGTTTAGTATAGTCGTCATCCCTTACCCCTGCATCCTTTAATACATTTTTCAGCCTCTGAGGAGACGGATGTGCAAATTGCCTATGCAGTTATAATACCACAAGCTTTTTATCAGCTAAAGTTCCATTTCCAACTGCCATTAACACATCCTTAACCACTCTACTTGAAAAATTATTTGTCAGTAATGGAATACAATAGTGTCCCGACTGTGTAAATTGTAAGTCCACCGTCTTTCCAAAAACTGTTGCCTTGTCCTGTTCCATATCCAGTTTCATGTGCGCTTTCTTCATCGATGGTCTGCTCAGAAGCAAATGTATCTCACTTGATACAACATCCGTGCTAATGAAATGATTCACTCCGGCAATATTGCAAGGGATCACCGCTCTTTTCAGCGACTTCAGAGTATTATCATCCCCAAACCTGAAACTTGTAGAACTTTCAAATTCCTTAACCTTGTTACGATTTTCAGCATTCAAAGAGTCCAGGTAACATTTTATCTAGTCAATTCCACACACAGTAGATGTGCAGCCACTGTCCAATACAGCACAGTTGAAGGATTCTGCAACCAACACCCTCATTACCGGCGTAAAACTGCTTGTCAAAAGGACAATGCCTTCTTTCTGGTCACTATCCTTTTCCTCTTCTGACTCTTCCGTGTCATGTGTCGCTTCAAACACTCTATCATATCGAGTTGGACAGTTGAAAGCATAATGGTATTGAGAGTCACATCGAAAATATCGATTTATCATGCCCCGTGCATTTCTGGGGTTCATCTTCCTATTGTAGGTTCTAACTGGGTTTCTGTCTTCATAATTTCCTTGTCTCGGTCTCCGTCTATAGTCTTGAGTCCTATTCGTGGTCATACGATTTCACCATCCTGTTACTAGTGTATCTTCCATATTCTGCCTTATTGTAGGCTGACCTATTTGGGTCATCAGAGCCATCGGAATCGAATGTTTCCCCAGAAACTTTTGTAAAGCTTTTGTCATCTGTTCGAATAAGGTATCCTTATCAGTAAACTGAACTTCTGTCAAAACCAGGAGCGTATCCATGTTGCTCACTCTAGCACAGTCAAGTAATTTAAAGGCCAACACAGACTGTGGAAATTCCAGATTGTGTTTCTGCAGCCTTTTATATAGTCTGCCAAATTCCATTATATAGTCTTTCATGGAGATATCCTCCATTTTCCGGAACTTATCAAAATCCGACCATGCTTCATACGCACTTAACAAGTCATCTTTCTTTTCATCTTATCCATATAATGTAATAAAGTCTCCAGACCTTCTTCTGAGTCTAACTCTTCCAATTCCAGTTCAGAAAGCACTTTGTTTCGGATTTTACTGCCATATGGTAGAGAAAGAGCCAATGCCATACCTTGTTTTGTCTTTCCCAAAGCAGTTACCTTAGTCCACATAACTACTGCACTTCTCCATTGGTCGTACGATTCCCTTTCAGAAAATAAGAGAGGATAGTTATATCCAGCCATCTTTATCCTGGGTTCAGCCATGTATCTTTTTTTTTTCTTTTCTCACTCACTCCTTGGTTTGATCTGGAAAAGTTGTATTTTTCAACCTTTCACATTTACACAGCAACCATCCTCTGCTACCATTGTTAGACGTTTTAGTTGCTGTGAAATGAAGAGTCTAAAGTTCTTGTTCCTTTTCACCAAACACCATTTATTTCACTTCCACAGCCTCTGCACAAAACTCTTAACAACACACCACCTGACAGAGGCCACCTGAAGCCCCTTTACATATCAGTGTCAATTAATGGATACTTATCATAAATGAGACAACTAATTGCAATGTCTCTTAACCCATTACTTAACATCCGGATCCCATCTCGTAGCAATCCGGGGGTACTGCACGGTCACGCTCACAGTCCAAGGCGTAGAGTTCCACGGTTTTCGCCTCTACGTCCACCCTAACCGCTGCACTTATCCTCGGCCTGGATTTTCAGTGCAACCTCCAGAGCCTGACCCTTAAATTCGACGGATCATTACCACCCCTCACTGTGTGCGGCCTCGCGACCCTGAAGGTCGATCCTCCTTCCCTCTTTGCCAATCTCACTCCAGATTGCAAACTAGTCACCACCAGGAGCAGACGGTACAGCACCCAGGATAAAGCCTTCATCAGGTCCGAGGTCCAGCGGTTGCCTCAGGAGGGAGTCATCGAGGCCAGCAACAGCCCCTGGAGAGCTCAAGTGGTAGTGGTTAAGTCTGGGGAGAAAAACCGAATGGTCGTGGACTACAGCCAGACCATCAACAGGTACACGCAGCTCGACGCGTACCCCCTCCCACGCATATCTGACATGGTTAACCAGATTGCACAGTACCGGGTCTTCTCAACGGTGGACCTGAAATCCGCTTACCACCAGCTCCCCATCCGTTAATCGGACCGGCCATACACCGCCTTCGAGGCAGCCGGCCGGCTATATCACTTCCTAAGGGTCCCCTTCGGCGTCACCAATGGGGTTTTGGTCTTCCAAAGGGAGATGGACCGAATGGTCGACCGGTATGGCTTGCGGGCCACCTTTCCGTATCGAGACAATGTGACCATCTGCGTCCATGATCAGCAGGACCACGACGCCAACCTTGCTAAATTTCTCCGCACCGCCACTCTCCTCAACCTCACGTATAACAAGGAGAAGTGTGTGTTCCGTACAAACCGCTTAGCCATCCTTGGCTATGTAGTCCAGAACGGAGTTCTGTGGCCCGATCCCAACCGCATGCACCCCCTCATGGAGCTCCCCCTCCCCCACTGCCCCAAGGCCCTCAAACTCTGCCTGGGGTTCTTCTCGTGTTACGCACAGTGGGTCCCAAACGATGCGGATAAGGCCCACCCACTCATTTCCCCCTGACGGCCGAGGCCCAACAGGCTTTCGCCCGGATCAGAGCTGATGTTGCCAAAGCTGGAATGCATGCTGTAGAAGAAACACTTCCTTTCCGAAGTAGAAAGCGACGCATCTGACATCGCCCTTGCCGCCACCCTCAACCAGGCAGGCAGGCCCGTGGCATTCTTTTACCGCACCCTCCATGCCTCCGAAATTCGGCACTCATCCATCGAAAAGGAGGCCCAGGCTATCGTTGAGGCTGTGCGACATTGGAGGCATTACCTGGCCGGCAGGAGATTCATTCTCCTCACTGACCAACGGCCGGTAGCCTTCATGTTCAACAACACACAGCGAGGCAAGATCAAAAATGCTAAAATCTTGCGGTGGAGAATCGAGCTCTCCACCTATAACTACGAGACTATGTATGGCCCTGGCAACCTCAACGAGCCCCCAGACGCCCTATCCCGAGGTACATGTGCCAGTGCACAGGTAGACCGACTCCGGGCCCTGCATGACAGCCTTTGTCACCCAGGGATCACTCGGTTGTACCACTTCATTAAGGCACAAAATTTGCCCTACTCCATCGAGGAAGTAAAGACGATCACCAAGGACTGCCAGGTCAGTGCGGAGAGCAAGCCGTACTTCTACCGGCCGGACCGCGCGCACCTGGTGAAGGCCTCCCGCCCCTTTGAACGCCTCAGCGTGGATTTCAAAGGCCCCCTTCCCTGCTCCGATCGACACACATATTTCCTCAGTGTGATCGATGAATACTCCCGGTTTCCCTTCGCCATCCCATGCCCCGACCTGACGTCTGCCACCGTCATGAAAGCCCCTAATTCTATCTTCACTCTGTTCGGCTTCCCCACCTACATCCACAGTGTCAGGGGATCCTCATTCATGAGTGATGAGCTACGTCAGTTCCTGCTCAGTTCCTGCCTCCAGCAGAACCACGAGCTACAACCCCCTGGGAAACGGGACAGGTAGAAAGGGACGGTCTGGAGGGCCGCCGAGCTGGCACTACAGTCCAGATATCTCCCGGACTCCCGCTGGCAAGTGGTCCTCCCTGATGCACTACATTCCATTTGCTCATTACTCTGCACTGCTACTAACAGTACACCGCATGAACGTCTTTTTGCCTTCCACAGGAAGTCCATATCCGGGGTATCGCTCCCAACTTGGCTCACAGCTCCGGGAACCGTGCTTCTCTGTAAACATGTGCGGCTCCACAAGGCAGATCCGTTGGGGAAAGGGTGCACCTGCTCCACGCAAGCCCACAGTACGCCTACGTGGCGTTCCCCGATGGCCGCCAGGATACCATCTCCCTCAGGGACCTGGCACCAGCAGTTTCCAACCCCACACCACCCCGTCGCCACCCTCCCCTCCCCCGCCGTTCCCATCAGCCCCCCTAGGAACATCCATCCTCCCCCTGCCCACCCCCGTTGATGAAGGGGATTTCGGCACGCTCCCGGAGTCAACTTCAACCACGACAGCACCAACATCACCGGCTCCACTTCGTCGATCTCAAAGGACTTTCAAGGCGCCGGACCGGCTGAA
Source organism: Scyliorhinus torazame (assembly GCF_047496885.1). Lineage (NCBI taxonomy): Eukaryota > Metazoa > Chordata > Chondrichthyes > Carcharhiniformes > Scyliorhinidae > Scyliorhinus > Scyliorhinus torazame. The sequence goes on along the minus strand of NC_092725.1, from coordinate 88,612,407 downwards.
CCTCTGATTGGCCTGCCGGATGACCATTTTTTTTACTGCTCTGAAAAT